>NC_053392.1:538880056-539486723 GCF_905171765.1 Bufo bufo
AGTGCAGCAGGGAGAGTGTGAGATCATATTCACCCTGATAGAGCTCTATCAGGGTGAATAGGACAAGGGATTGAAAGATCCCAGGTTCTGGCCCCTAAGGGGGAAAATAGTTATTAAATAAAATGTAAAAAAAAAAAATATATATATATATTAAGTATAAATCACCCCCTTTCCCAATTTTACACATAAAATATATAAACAATAAATAAATAAACATTACATATCGCCATGTCTGAAATGTCCAAAATATTAAACTATAAAAAAAGTCCTATGCTGTGAGCGGTGTAACATAATTAATAAAAACTTTTGAGTCACCTTGTCCCCCCCAAAAAAATAGGATCGGGCTGTTCTATTATGGGCCGGAAGTTCCAGAAAATGCGGAATACACGCGGATTTTGGGGGATTTTTTTTTTTTTTTTTTAGCGTGGTATCGAATGGTATCAAGTATTGCAATACTTTTTTATGGTATCGAAACTGAATCAAAATTTAGGTATCGAAACAACCCTAGTATAGCATACGTCATATATGACACATCAGGGAGGAGGGTCCTCTTGGAACTTAAGTGAATAAGGAGTTAGCTGATAGCTGGAGGATATAGGGGCCATCTTACTTAATCAAGAATGATATCCACATCTCTATCAGTCCCCCCTTTGAAGCCATTTCAATTGGCCTAACGCTGTCCCTAATCTAAATAGGTTCTACAATCTGTCCCATTGTACCTGTTGGTTGTTTCACCACTTTGCAGACAACTTATCCCTATTGGATAGACTCCCTCGTAATAAACTTATTCAATGGGAAGTCAGATTCTCACCTATCCCTACTACAGAATATATGGCGGCGATGTTGAGTGGTGGCTTCTCGATTATTGTGAACTATTAATACTGGGAATCTTTGGTCAATACCATCCATGGGTCACTGGGCTGGAAGTATCGGGCTGTAACAGCTTTGTTCTTCCTTTTACACAACTTTTTCACAGTTCAGAAATTTTTAGTATCTCATTTGAAATCCATATTCTTTGAGTCAGGATCAGCAGTCACACAAGGGGAAACAACAGCACACAAGACTCAACATTTTCTTGCAATGACTGGCGTAGATCCAATTAGGTTTTCCTTTGAGCTTCACTGATGTTCTTGTGGTCAGCAACACTTGGAATGGACCATCATAACAGGGTTTCATGACTTTTCTAAAGTGTCTTTTTACCACCACCCAATCTCCGGACACAAGTTGGTGGGTTTCTGGTACTTTATCAAGATCTGGAAATGAAGCAAAAACTCGAGAGTGCATTTTAGCCAAATGCTTGTGCAAACTGATAACATAATCTGTCAGAGAACCAAGTTGCATCTGGAGCTGCTGTGGGAAATACAATCCTGTCCTAGGGGCTGACCCAAAAAGGACCTTATAGGAACTAAGGCCTGTCTTACAGTTAGGGGGATATCTTACTGAAAAGATGGCTACCAGCAGGCACTCTGTTCATGGCTTTTTGAATTTTTAACTTTAGTGTCCCGGTCAGTTCCTTTTTTTTCCTACCCTACCGCTGCTTTGTGGATGGTACGAAGCATGTAAGGCCTGTTCTACACTCAAAACCTTCATCATCTCCTGCATTACTTCACCTGTGAAGTGAACACCTATTTCACTTTCAATGGTCTCAGGTACCTCATACCTGCATACAACTTCGGTCATAATCTTCTTTGCTGTGGTCTTAGCTACCGGGTATGCTTCTGGCCATCCTGAAAACAAGTCATCCCACACCAATACATACTCATACACGCCCAACCTTGGTTAGTTGAATGTAGTCTGCAAGCGTTGAAACAGATATAAAGGGCAAGACGTGTGTTTCTGGGATACCTTAACCACCTTGCCGACATTGTTCTGGGCACAAATCATACATCCTTGAGTATATCAGGCTGCCACAGTGCTGAACCCTGGGGCGTACCATGTACTATATCACACAAAGTTTGACTGGTGTGTCACCCCTTGTGTTACCTGTGCCATTGTGGACTAGAGGGACCTGGGAAGGCAGTTACCCTTGAAACTGTATTAGGCCTTCCTCATTTGCAGTCCCCCCTTTTTATATCCACTAGTCCCTTCCCTTCTTCCCCGCATGGTTCTATAAGGTCTTAAGAACTTCCAGGGAGACAGGAGGAGTTATTTCAGAGACCTGAGCTGTGTCCACTGAGGCAGGGGTCTGCCTAATCAATTTGGCCGCCATTGTTGCCGCCTGATCTGTCTTGGCTTTTCCATTTGCCTCCTCTGAGTCTGTTTTACAGTAACCTTTGTTTTTATCACCGCCACTCAAGTTGGCAACATGAGGGCTTCCATAAGAGACCTCACTGCTTCCACATTTTGATGGGTTTACCTGAAATGGTCAGGAAGTCTCTGGCTTTTAAATGGGCCCATAGTCATGGGCTATACCTGGAATCAGCGTAAATGTTGGCTTGCAGATGCGCAGAAGAAAAAAGCAGCCATCTCCAGAGCCCTTAGCTCTGCTTCTTGGGCAGACATGTGTGGTGATAAGGACTCTGCATTTTAGTGGCATGTTTAATTACCACTGCCCAACCTGTGTAGTACCTGCCATCCTGGCCATATCTCGATCCATCCACAAAGAGCACATGATCTGGATTATCTAATGACTGATTTACCATCTGGTCAAATCCCACTGTCTCTCGTGACATCATCTGCAAACAGTCATGAGCCTCTTCCTCTGGATCTTTTCAATGCCCTCATTTTTCCCCTCCCCCCTTGCTCCAGAAGCAACAGGTTGGCCGGATTCAACGTACACCTTTGTAACATTGTTAGGGAACATTGACAGTAACATTGTTAGGGAACATGGAAAATGGAACACTGCATTCCCAAATGTCGGGCAACAAAAAGATTTTTGGGTTCTACAGTTGTGTTCAAAATTATTCAACCCCCACTGAAATTGAGTGTTTTGGCCAGTTTGACATTGATTTTGATAATTTCAGTCATCTTGTTTACAATTAAATCAAAGAGGCACTTGTAAGTCAGACAAATATAACATAACATTTATAATGAAATAACCACAAATGTCTTTTCTGTGCTCACATCATTATCAGTTTTATTCAACCCCCAAGTGACATTCAATCTTAGTACTTAGCACAACATCCTTTTCCAGTTATAACAGCTTTTAAACGTGAAGCATAGCATGACACAAGTGTCTTGCAGTGATCTACTGGTATCTTCGCCCATTCTTCATGGGCAAAAGCCTCCAGTTCAGTCACATTCTTAGGCTTGCGCGCTGCAACTGCTTTCTTTAAGTCCCACCAGAGGTTCTCAATCGGATTTAAGTCTGGTGACTGCGATGGCCACTTCAAAATGTTCCAGCCTTTAATCTGCAACCATGCTCTAGTGGACTTGGAGGTATGCTTGGGATCATTGTCCTGTTGAAAGGTCCAACATCTCCCAAGCCTCAGGTTTGTGACGGACTGCATCACATTTTCATCCAATATCTCCTGGTACTGAAGAGAATTCATGGTACCTTGCACATGCTGAAGCTTCCCTGTACCTGTAGAAGCAAAACAGCCCCAAAGCATGATTGACCCCCCCACCATGCTTCACAGTAGGCAAGGGGTTCTTTTCTTCATAGGCCTTGTTCTTCCTCCTCCAAACATAGCGTTGATCCATGGGCCCAAACAGTTCTAATTTTGTTTCATCAGTCCACAGATCACTATCACAAAACTTTTGTGGTTTGTCCACATGACTTTTGGCATACTGCAGTCGACTCTTCTTATTCTTTGGAGACAGCAAGGGGGTGCGCCTGGGAGTTCTGGCATGGAGGCCTTCATTACGCAGTGTGCGCCTTATTGTCTGAGCTGAAACTTCAGTACCCACATCTGACAAATCTTTTTTCAGTTCCTCAGCAGTCACACAGGGACTTTTCTCCACTTTGCGCTTCAGGTAGCGCACAGCAGTCGAAGTCAGCATCTTCTTTCTGCCACGACCAGGTAGTGTTTCAACAGTGCCCTTTGCCTTGAATTTGTGAATGATGCTTCCTATGGTGTCTCTTGGTATGTTTAACATCTTTGCAATCTTCTTATAGCCATTGCCCTTCCTGTGAAGAGAAATCACCTCTTCTCTTGTCTTCCTGGACCATTCTCTTGACTTCACCATGTTTGTAAACACACCAGTAAATGTCTAGAAGGAGATGAGTATCACAGTCCTTTTAAATCTGCCTAATTGGTGCTTATTATGCTCCTTGACATCCACAGGTGTTTTCAATACCTGATCGAAAACACTTGAATGAACCTCTGTTCTTAAGAGTGGTAGTCTTTAAGGGGTTGAATAATTGTGTCAATGAAGAAATCACAAAAAAAACCATTTAATACTGTATTACAAAAACAATTGATGTCATTTTTGTCGCATTTGGTTCTTTAAAAAGTCCTTGTAAGATTTCATTCTGAACACAATTACAAATGTACACTAAATTCCCTAAAACCCTTTACAGCATTGGGGGTTGAATAATTTTGAACACAACTGTACTTTAATGAAGATCAAGTACTGTCACTTTTGTGGTTCAGGACTATCTCAGAGCTTTTATTAAGCATGGCTTGTACAACTGCTACAGCTCTGATAAAGTAAAGGGTACCTCTGGCCATGGGGTCAAGTCTGGCTGAATAATATGCTACAGGGCGTTGTTGCTGGCCATGCAGTTGGGTGAGGACAGCTGAGGCATGGCCATTTACTTCTATACAATACAATCTAAATGTAATAATCTGATAGGCCCAGAGCGGGGGAGCACCAAATTGCCAGGTTTAGAGCATAAAGGAATCTACTAACTCATTTATAAAATGGAAGGGACTAAAAGATAAACAATCATAAAGAGGCTGCATCAAACTTGCGTTTCCAAGGTCTGCAATAAGGAACAAGGCCCAAAAATGTCCTCAGTACATTCATGTTTCTGGGCTCCCTGCAGTAGTACCACTCAGGTATCCTGTTTACTCTCATGTGTGAAGGCAAATAACAACCAACTGTCTGAATATAGTGGTACTGAAAAGAAAACATTTGTCAAATCAATCACAGTGGAGCGAGTAGGGGTAGTGGGAACCTGAACCAACAAGATATGTGTACTGGGCACAATGGGGCTGTTACTAACTGTGGCTTCATTGACAGCATGTAGGTCACGTACCATCTGGTACTAGGTGGGTTTGTCCTTCTCACTTTTCTTTTTCACAGGGTACAAAAGAGTGTTAGAAGGGGATACAATCTCCTTGATAACCCCTTTTTTAAAAACTCTCGGACTGTTTGAGATATGGCATCTGACTGGGAAGTGGGGCACCAGGTTTCATCTCCACTTGCACAGGAGGAACTGGGAGCTTGCCAACATCTGTGGGTCCCGCAAGCAGGGCTTCCTTCTCTTTCTGCGGGGAGTACTGACACAAACATGGGCCATGGAGTTTTATCACTAACTGCCAGCAAACAAAGTTCCTGGTCATTGAGGGCACCAGTGAGTTTCACAGTACCATCCTCCTGGTATGAGATGCTGGCACATACTTTTGCAAGCAAGTCTGCACCCAGGAGGCACTCGATGAGGATGCTGATGCTGACACATAGTTCACTGAACCTTCTCTAGCTCTGGATGTTGGTTGGTGCTTTAACACTTGAGATGACCCAGATGAGACATAGACCGTTCTTACAGGATACCCCCCTTTATCTAGCTTTCCCCCCTTCTTTCCCTTCTCCTTCTTCCCACCCACCCCATCCCCCTCATATGTCCGTATGTGTGTAAATGCTCCAATATTATGACAGCCCAAGTTGACTCAAAAATAAGAGTTTTTTTTTTTTTTTACAGTTTGAAGCTTGCAGCAATTTTTCTAGTGCTTTCAACTGCAGAAATTTAAGTTGTTGGGATCCTGCGTGATCCTATAGATTTATAATTTTTCAAGAGATTGTCTTGATGTTTTTGTCACTTTGTGAAAACAATAAAAATCAGAACGGAAAAGAAAACTACTTCTTTATCACCCAGAGTGAGGGATATCATTGGTGCCGGACTTGAATCTGCTAAAATGTTTAAGCGCACAGCCGATACTGGATTGCCTGTTTCCTAATCTTGGCCAGCCATCCCTAACAACGTGGGTGTCTGTGGGGGCAGTGATCAGGGCACAGTCAACAAGGAATACAATCCTCTCATGTTGTGTGGACGAGGAGTACCACACACAGCACAACACTCTCTCCAGTCTGGGTTCTGGGTCCCGCAGACTCTGCAGGTCCATCCCACAGGACCATTATAGGGTGGCAGACTTACTTTTTCCTTTCTCTGTTTGGGAGGTGGTTTAACATTATCATGATAACATTCATAACCCGACTTTCTCTGTCTCTCTACACCTCCTCTATACACTTTCCTTACTACTCACAGCCAGACTCCTGCCTGTTCTGTGAGCTTGCTATCTTTCAGCCACCCTTTATTTCCCTACATGCTTTTTCTCACTACTACTCTCAGTTTACCATTGGGGGGAGGGGGGGTAGGAATGTCTACACCTTTCATTAGCTTGCTGATGTCCTTCACTGTCTGCATTATTTCTTCCTTACTACTTCTGCAGCATCTTATCTCAAGGTTAGCATTCTTCAGAAACATCATTTGAAAGACAGAAAGAGCAGAATCTCTCTGGAGACGACCATTTTCATCCCAATCCCTATCTTTTGTGATTCTAGCAGATGGGCAGGATCCCTGGGGCCAAGAATTTCAATTGACCTGGAGTCCTGGACATCTTCACCAACCACAACAAACTGTTATGGATCAAGATGAAGTTGCCTCCAAGTGCTGACTTAATCCTAGTAAAGAAACCAAAAACATAGCAGTTAAGGCATTTCATCTAATTAAACAATTAAACAATACTACCAGTAATAACTAATTAAGTGTATATGTGTATCCTTCACTTACTGAGTTCAGTACTCTATGTAGTGCTACTTAGATCTATGTGTATTTTCTCATGCTTGTAGCCGTATCAGGAAAAATACCAGTAACTAAGATGTCCGCTGGGCAGGAAGTTCTCTCAGTTAAGATGGCTGCTCGGCCGGCTGGAAGTTGCAGGAGTTAAGATGGCTGCTGGTGAAGAAGTTACCTTAGCTAAGATGGCCGCTGGGGTGTGGTAGGGTCTCTTAGCGCCATCTTGGAGGTTAGTATCAGCGGCATATAAAAATAATTACTTGTTTGTTCATCATACATTTTTGTCCAGCCTAATTTCTTATACTAAATTATTTTCGTGCTGATGCTTGCATTGTTTTTTTTATAATATCTGTGTTCACTCCTGTGAGAAACTTTGTGATAATTTCACTCCTTTTTTGCCTAAAGCCAGAGCACACACCTCCCTATATCTCTGTGACGATTATTTTATTCATTTTCGATTTAACTCTTATTTGGCCTCATCATCACATCAGTAGAGTTGACTTCGTGTAATGACCGGCATCACGCACAGGAAGGGAAAAGGGAAAACCCTGCCCAAGGGAGAGGGAAAGGTGGTGACCCCTGACTCACCTTGCGGCTGGCACCTGACTGCCCTGACGTCCCTAGACGGGTTCCTCACCCGTGCGGCGATCACGTGCCTAAACCCTGGCTTTCCCTAAAATGAGCCCTAGATAGTGAACGGGCCGGTGAGATCGCTAGTCCGCACCACTGACACTAGGAGGGAAACACCAGGGAGAGGACAGACAATACAGACAAACACATACACCCAGGTGGGCAACCACAGTAGACCACAAAGGTCCAACAGGGATCCGGAGGGTAGCGTTCTGGACCAACAACCAGAGAACGCAGCAACACAGCTCCAGAGGGTCAGAATAGATGTCCAGGCAGGAAGCTTTATATCTGGCAGCCAGAGAAGTGTGAGAGGGGAATATAAGGAGGTTGGGAGTGCTGGACAAGGAACAGCTGAGGAGAAGTAGCTACGGATCCCTGAGTGAGCCAAAAGGGTTTGCAAAGCAAACCCAGAAATCTACCATAAGGAAACAGCCCTATCTTACATAGAGCGCGCAGCCAACCGCTGCGACTTCCTGACCCCAGGTATAACGGAGTCAGGCGTGGTTCTTGACACCCTCGTGACAGTACCCCCCTCTCTACGAGGGGCCTCCGGACACTCAGGACCAGGTCTCTCAGGATGAGAGGCATGAAAAACCCGAACTAGCCTGTCGGCGTTTACCTCAGACGCAGGAACCCACATTCTTTCCTCGGGACCGTAACCTCTCCAATGCACCAGATATTGAAGAGAGCGGCGGACCCGACGAGAATTAACAATTTTGGATATCTGAAATTCTAGATTACCATCCACAACAACAGGAGGGGGTGGCAGCGGTGACGGTTCTAGAGGTGGAACATATTTCTTGAGTATCGACTTATGAAAGACATTATGGATTTTAAAAGTCTGAGGTAACTCCAGGCGAAAAGCCACGGGGTTGACGATGGCTACAATTTTGTAAGGACCAATAAACCTAGGACCCAGTTTCCAAGAGGGAACCTTCAATTTAATATTCCTAGTAGACAACCACACAGTCATTCACTCCTAGGTCCGGACCTGGCGACCGTCTCTTATCAGCCATGCATTTGTATTTACCTCCCATATTTTTCAAGTTAGCTTGCACCTTCTGCCATACCGATGAAAGAGATGACGAAAACCGTTCCTCTTCGGGAACCCCAGAAGACCCCCCCTCTTTGAAAGTACAGAATTGGGGATGAAAACCATATGCACCAAGAAATGGTGACTTGCCAGTGGATTCCTGACGACGATTATTTATGGCAAACTCAGCTAACGGTAAATATGATGACCACAACTCTTAGTTTTCAGACACAAAACATGTTAGATATGTCTCCAGGTTATGGTTGGCACGCTCAGTCTGTCCATTCGACTGAGGATGGAAAGCTGAGGAAAAGGACAAGTGTACCCCCAAACGGGAACAAAAATCTTTCCAAAATTTAGAAATAAACTGGGTACCCCGATCCGAAACAACATCAGAGGGGACCCCGTGAAGCTTCACGATTTCACTGACGAATACCTGAGCAAGAGTCTTAGCATTAGGTACTGCGGGTAATGCAATGAAGTGTACCATTTTGCTAAACCTGTCCACTACTACCAAAATAACTGTTTTACCCGCAGACAAAGGTAAGTCAGTGATAAAATCCATTGACAGATGTGTCCATGGTCTATTGGGAATGACGAGTGGTAATAGAGACCCTGCAGGACGTGTATGTGAAACTTTTGCACGCGCACAGGTAGAACAAGAAGACAAAATCCAATACATCCTGACGCAACCTTGGCCACCAAAAACGACGAGACAATAGCTCCAAGGTTGCTTTACTACCCGGGTGCCCAGCAAGTGCCGAATTATGATGTTCCTTTAATAATTCGAAACGCAGGTTCAACGGTACAAACAATTTCTCTGAGGGGCAAGAGACCGGGGCGTCCCCCTGGGCCTCTAATACCTTCCCCTCCAGAACAGAGTGTACCGCAGAAACAACCATTCCTCTTTGAAGAATGGGCACTGGATCACTCACATTACCCCCTCCAGGGAAACAACGAGATAGTGCATCAGCCTTGGTATTCTTTGCCCCAGGACGATAGGTAATCACAAAGTTAAACCTGGTAAAAAATAGCGACCACCTAGCTTGTCTAGGGGTGAGACGCTTAGCTGATTCGAGGTACAGAAGATTTTTGTGGTCCGTAATCACAGTGACGGGGTGGACTGCCCCCTCTAAAAAGTGACGCCATTCTTCAAACGCTAGTTTAATAGCTAATAGTTCCCTATTGCCAATATCGTAGTTCTTTTCTGCTGCAGATAGTTTTTTAGAAAAGAAAGCACAAGGACGCCATTTGCCAGGAGACGGACCCTGAGACAGCACCGCCCCCACTCCCACCTCTGACGCATCGACTTCAACAATAAAAGGCTGAGAGACATCAGGTTGGACTAGTACAGGTGCTGAGGTAAACCTCTCTTTTAGAGAGGAAAAAGCAACTTTAGCGGCGTCAGACCATTTAGAAAAATCAGTCCCCTTCTTAGTCATGTCAGGAAGGGGTTTTACAATAAGTGAATAATTTTTTATGAATTTCCTATAGAAATTCGCGAAGCCCAAGAACCGTTGCAGTGCTTTGAGGTTCTCAGGAAGATCCCAATCTAAAATTGCCTGGACCTTCCTAGGATCCATACGGAAACCTGAAGCAGATAAAAAATAACCTAGGAATTGTATCTCCTGAACGGCGAAGACACATTTTTCAATTTTAGCATATAATTTATTCGTCCATAGGACCTGCAGTACTTGTCTGACATGCACCTCATGTGTTCTCAGATCAGACGAATAAATTAAAATATCATCTAGGTATATTACCACAAACCTGCCGATTAGATGACTAAAAATGTCATTAACGAAATGTTGAAAGACTCCAGGAGCATTGGTCAGACCGAAAGGCATAACAAGAATTTCATAATGCCCCTCAGGGGTGTTAAAAGCTGTCTTCCACTCATCCCCCTCCTTAATACGAATCAGATTGTAGGCCCCCCTAAGATCAAGTTTGGAGAACCACCTAGCACCCGCAATCTGGTTAAACAGGTCAGGAATGAGAGGAAGAGGGTATGGGTCTCGGATGGTTATCCGATTTAATTCGCGAAAATCTAGGGAAGGACGCAGGCCCCCATCTTTCTTTTTAACGAAGAAAAACCCTGCAGCCACGGGTGAAGAAGAGGGTCTGATGTGTCCCTTAGCCAAGCTCTCGGAGATATAATCTTTCATGGCTTGTCTCTCTGGACCTGAAAGATTATATAACCTGGTCTTGGGTAATTTTGCGCCGGGAATAAGGTTAACCGGGCAATCATAAGGACGATGAGGTGGTAACTTCTGACAACCCTTTTCAGAAAAAAAGTACTCAAAATCCGAAATAAATGTAGGTAGGGTAGTTATGGAGGCGACTAAGCAATTGCTATTTAAGCAATTTTCTCTGCACTGCTCACTCCACTCCAATAGCTCCCTGGCCTGCCAATCCACCACTGGATTGTGCGCTACCAACCAGGGAAGACCCAGCAGCACCGGAGTGGGAAGCCCCTCCAGAACATAACATGAAAGCATCTCGTTATGGTGGTCCCCTACCCGAAGGTGTAAATTATGAACAATGTGGGTGAGGTTTCTCTGAGACAGAGGAGCAGAATCAATAGCGAATATGGGAATAGGTCTCTGTAGCGTACAGAGAGACAAACCCATAGTGCGGGCAAAATGGGCATCTATCAAATTTACCCCTGCTCCACTGTCTAGAAAGAAAGAAATAGTCTCCGTCTTATCACCAAAAACAATAACCGCTGGTAACACAAATTGGGATGTACGTATGGAGGAAACGTATACCCCCCTGCTGACATCCTCCACACAGCCTGGGGTTAGTAGTTTTCCGACGGTCTTTTGTTTCTGAGGAAAGAAGGACAGACATTAATGAAATGACCCCTCTCCCCACAAAAAAAACAAACCCCACGCCTACAGCGAGCCTCAGGAGGACGGACCTGACGAGTAGTTCCTCCTAGCTGCATAGGCTCGTCTAAGTCCGTACAGACTAACTGCTGCTTGGGAGGGGTTACCAATGGCTCTGGTTTTTTCAACCTGTCCCTAAGGCGCCTATTTGGATAGAAAGGGACATAACCGAATCAAGGGAAAAGGGGGTCTCATATAATGCAAGCGTATCCTTAACCCTTTCGGATAACCCAGAGCAGAACTGACTCCTGAGAGCCGGGTCGTTCCATTGGGTATCCGTAGCCCACCTACGGAAGTCAGAGCAATACTCCTCTACCGGCCGCTCTCCTTGCAGGAGTCTCCGTAATCTTGATTCAGCCAGTGCGACTCAGTCAGGGTCGTCATATATGAGACCCAAGGCCCCGAAAAACTCATCCACTGACCGAAGAGCCTGGGAATCAGTAGGTAAAGAGAACGCCCAGGACTGCGGGTCCCCCTTCAGCAGGGAAATAACAACCCCCACCCGCTGTTCTTCATTACCAGAGGAGTAAGGGCGCAGTTTAAAATATAATTTACAGGCCTCACGGAATGTCAAAAACTTGTCCCTTCCCCCAGAAAATCTGTCAGGGAAAGGGACCTTGGGTTCCGCAACAACCTGGTTACCAGTAGCAACCGCTGGGCTTGCGGTCAGTTGTAATTGCTGCTGTTGCTGGAGGAACGACGCCTTCAATCCTGCCACCTCCAAAGACAGTCCATGAAATTGTTTGGACAGAGCAGCAATTTGATCCATATTGGATTCTAAGTAGGTAAAAAATTTTTTTTTTTTTTTACCTACACAAAATAAGGGCCAGATGTAATGTAATGACCGGCGTCACGCACAGGGAGGGAAAAGGGAAAGCCCTGCCCAAAGGAGAGGGGAAGGTGGTGACCCCTGACTCACCTTGCGGCTGGCACCTGACTGCCCTGACGTCCCTAGACGGGTTCCTCACCCGTGCGGCGATCACGTGCCTAAACCCTGGCTTTCCCTAAAATGAGCCCTAGATAGTGAACGGGCCGGTGGGATCGCTAGTCCGCACCACTGACACTAAGAGGGAAACACCAGGGAGAGGACAGACAATACAGACAAACACATACACCCAGGTGTTCGACCACAGCAGACCACAAAGGTCCAACAGGGATCCGGAGGGTAGCGTTCTGGACAAACAACCAGAGAACGCAGCAACATAGCTCCAGAGGGTCAGAATAGATGTCCAGGCAGGAAGCTCTATATCTGGCAACCAGAGAAGTGTGAGAGGGGAATATAAGGAGGTTGGGAGTGCTGGACAAGGAACAGCTGAGGAGAAGGAGCTACGGATCCCTGAGTGAGCCAAAAGGGTTTGCAAAGCAAACCCAGAAAGCTACCATAAGGAAACAGCCCTATCTTACATAGAGCGCGCAGCCAACCGCTGCGACTTCCTGACCCCAGGTATAACGGAGTCAGGCGTGGTTCTTGACACCCTCGTGACACTTTACTCACAGTAAACTTGGCTGTGTGACCTTTCTCTATTTGGCAACACACAAGGTCACAATCCTGGTCCACACAGACATAACATTTAATGTAGAACAGACATAGAAACAGACGGACATAAAGAAACATTTCCCATACATTAACACACACAAGTCTTTGAACTTATTAAGAAATAACATTTTCTGGCACACTCAGTACCTCACACACATTGCCTTGTTAGTATTGCAGACATTGTACTCGCTATCACACATTCCAATATCGTGACGTCACTCCTCCCCTGTAGCTCTGTCCCCTGCTCTCTCCCTTCATACACACCAGCTACCAGCTGTGGGGACCTATATTCACCAGGCAACGGAGACACAGTACCTTCCATGGTACACAGATAGGCAGACAGACACGACACTCCCTGAGGACCACAATCGGACTCAACTCCTGACAGTCCTTCCTCTCAGGGGAGACACACAATCAATGAGCCTAACCACTCAATCACAAACAAGACAAAAACAACCGGTGCCTTCTACTTCTCACTACCAAGCAGAGCTCACCCCTGTGCAGAATATTTATATTTTCCCACATCTGGTCTGCCAGCCCGGGACTAATCCCCCTGGCACGGCAGGCAAAAATATATTATAGTCCCCGGGACTACTCCATCCGCCACCGCAGGCAGAAAATGCCACCACAGGCAAGAATTTATTGTAGCCCCTGTCTTGAGCTCCCCTGCCAGGGGAATTCTCTTGCTCTGCTTAATTGTAAACCGTGAAGGTGCCTGATACGAAACACAGACAGAAAAGAAGTACTCACAGTAGAGCAAATCAATCTATGGTTCTAGGGCCTCGGGATATCAACATCAGCTGAAGCTGCTACTCATAGGATAATGTAACATCAACCAGCAGAACAGGTCACCACAGCACAGCGGGGTACAAGTTAATTAATTTTCTTACCTTGTCTCTGGGGCTGCGGTCTCCGTCCTCAAGTGACATCCACCGCGCTCTGGGAACCCAGACCTTCGGCTACTGATGCTACCTTCTCCCGAGGCCCCATGTTGGGTGCCAAACTGTTGAAAATGCCCTCAATCTGGGCTAATTACGTTTGCTCTACTGCTCCAAATTGTTCTGATCCTAGGATTTTACATGCATGGAAGAACCTACACTGACACCAGGAAAGGGTCAAAGCAGTTTCTTATTTATTACAGGAAGTTAAGCAGTATATATGTACATCAGAGGGGGCATCCCCCTGAGGCTTGCGGCATTGTTACATTGGCTAGAATACCAAAACAAGAGAAGATATAACACTTGGCATCTGCACATTGTGCATTGTTTTACTAACTCTGGTATGCGAACTATGTAAACATCTAAGTGCAAGCGCCATATTGTAATGGCTTCACACTAACAGCAGTACAGCATACGTCATATATGACACATCAGGGAGGAGGGTCCTCTTGGAACTTAAGTGAATAAGGCGTTAGCTGAGAGCTGAAGGATATGGGGGCCATGTTACTTAATCAAGAATGATATTTACAGACCCAACCCCAACAGACCGTGGCAGTATGCAGTGGAGATGGAGGCAAGAAGGCCCTCTGAGTCCCTTGTGCAAATGGCCAGATACCTGTTATCATGTTTGTGTAGTGACATTCTCATTGTCAGGATTCGGCAGAGGGATGACTAATGGCTATCCACATTGTTAGACCCTTGCTACCAGTCAGAAATGGGGGCATTTTTTAGACCTTGTGAGAGGAATGCAAAAATGGACTACTATAGAGACATGCTGTGTAGTCAGTTGGTCACTGCCTATGAGCACAATCATCTGTCCTCAGGATGGCATGACCAGGGGGACCTTCTGCGCTCATGCTCCTCTGTCATGACTGGTGATGGGGAGTCCCCATTCGCGAATTCGAATATTGCCCCTGCCGCTCATCACTAATGGGGAGGTGCAGTTCCAGCTCCATATGCAGCAACTTCAGAGACTAACCTTCATAAAGATGAAACAGGCGTGCATCAACCAGGATTTCGAGATGTCGGTGCCTGAAACAAGAGAATAGATCATTCTACCACAAATGATTATACTGTAGTGTGCTGCCACACTGGAATATTCTGCAAAATGGGCCATTATTTCTGGCCTTGTCCTGCTGCCACCATTCTGATGCTGCCACCTGCCTTATGCCACTCGTCTGCTGCCTCTACTGCCATTTCTACAATGGGGCTTCTTCGCCTACTAATATGTAGATGTTACATTTTTAAAAGGATATGCATGCCACTGGGCATTGCTAACACACTGCTGTTTTTGGGTTCTGCTATTACTGTGATCTTACATGATCTTGTGCTGTATGCCGCTGTTATGGAGCCACTATTGTCCCTGTTTATCCGTGCTGACATCACTGTTTATTTTTTCTTTCTTCTTTTCCATCAGAAGAACAGAAAAAAAAAGCATCCTTTATTTTGAGCATCTGTAAGGCCTCTTTTACGGTCAGTATTTGGTGACTATTTAATCAGTATTTGTAATCCAAAAGGAGGAGTGGGGTCAAAACACAGAAGAGATGCAAATATTCCATTACAGTTTATCTCTGTTTAGGACCAGTCGCAGAGAAGACGGATCCAAGGACAGCTGGCAATATCCGGAGTGCATGCTGCAGCAGAACACAGGTCCAGTGAACTGATAGCTACAAGTGAAGATACTAAAGCAAGAGCTACAACTGAAATGAGAACTATAATCCACGCCCTACAATAGGAGGAGGGGTGATATAAAGAGAGGGAAATCAAACGCATGAGGAACAGCTGGGAGGAAGGAAACCAAAAAGTAAACAGAGCAGTGAGAACTCTTCCCAGCTCTAGTAGTGACATCATCACAGGGGTGGAGAAACAGAGCTGTGAGAACGTCCCAAAGCTCTGGTAGTGACAATTTCCATCACATGTTATCTCTGTTTTGGACCCACTTCTGTTTTTGGCTGATAATTACTGACCATCTATCACAACTAGACAGCTGAGAAGCTCTGACAGGAGCTTTCCAGATCCTCCTCCTTGAGTTTCTTTGTTTTGGTTAAGTTCCTCATCTCGTTAGTCTATCTCAGCTGTCATGCAGTTGGACTGATTGCTTCCCTTTAAGTTCCTCCCCATGATGCATTAGGTTGCGGCTTATACAACTTCCTGGAGTGTGTGTGCATGCTGTTTCTATTCCTCAGTCCTCTGCAAGATAAGTGCTGTTCCTTTATTTGTGATTTTCTGTCTGCTGGATTTTCAGGTGACCCTGACTCCCTCCGTGTCTTGTGTAGGGAGCCGGTGGTCGTGTCCCCTCACTATTGTAGGGTCTTCAGGTATTAGATAGCCGAGGTACGTGGATATGCGCCCATCCACCTTTGGGGTGTTCGCATAGGCTGAGCAATTAGGGAGAGTGGCAGGTCTCATGTAGGGGTCTCCCTTTTGTTCCTTAGTTGTGGATCCAGTGAGTCATTAATTGTATTGCATTGTCTTGTTTCCTGTACACCATCCGTGACACCATCTGAACGAGGTTTTATGGATGCTCAAAATACAAGCTTCTTTCTTTTAGTGTTCTGTTCTTCTGATGGAAGAAGAATGGAAAAATAAGCAATGATGTGAACACACTGCCACTGCTGTTGATCCCCCTCCTTACTGCTGTCACTGGTACTGCCACTGCTGCCACTCTCCCCACTGTTTAATGGGGCCACTATTGTTACTGTTACTGCCACCCTTCCCACTCTGTTATGGAGCCACTACTTGAATTTTGTAGAACCGCACAGTTAAGTCCAGGCATGGGATTCAGCCAGTTCCCTCAGGTTCCCCAGATCTGGTTGTTAAAATTATAGCTGGATCAGAGAACCGTGTTACCGCCTGAATACCAATCCGGAGCTCTGGCGGTGGCAGCTGGAGATGAGCACTTCCATTCCATAGTTTAGCTTCTTAGGCTTTTAAAAAATTGGGTAGTATATACAGTACAGACCAAAAGTTTGGACACACCTTCTCATTCAAAGAGTTTTCTTTATTTTCATGACTATGAAGGCATCGAAACTATGAATTAACACATGTGGAATTATATACATAACAAACAAGTATGAAACAACTGAAAATATGTAATATTCTAGGTTCTTCAAAGTAGCCACCTTTTGCTTTGATTACTGCTTTGCACACTCTTGGCATTCTATTGATGAGCTTCAAGAGGTAGTCCCCTGATATGGTCTTCCAACAGTCTTGAAGGAGTTCCCAGAGATGCTTAGCACTTGTTGGCCCTTTTGCCTTCACTCTGCGGTCCAGCTTACCCCAAACCATCTCGATTGGGTTCAGGTCCGGTGACTGTGGAGGCCAGGTCATCTGGCGCAGCACCCCATCACTCTCCTTCATGGTCAAATAGCCCTTACTTTCAAAGTTTTCCCAATTTTTCGGCTGACTGACTGACCTTCATTTCTTAAAGTAATGATGGCCACTCGTTTTTCTTTACTTAGCTGCTTTTTTCTTGCCATAATACAAATTCTAACAGTGTATTCAGTAGGACTATCAGCTGTGTATCCACCTGACTTCTCCTCAAGGCCACTGATGGTCCCAACCCCATTTATAAGGCAAGAAATCCCACTTATTAAACCTGACAGGGCACACCTGTGAAGTGAAAACCATTTCAGGGGACTACCTCTTGAAGCTTATCAAGAGAATGCCAAGAGTGTGCAAAGCAGTAATCAAAGCAAAAGGTGGCTACTTTGAAGAACCTAGAATATGACATATTTTCAGTTGTTTCACACTTGTTTGTTATGTATATAATTCCACATGTGTTAATTCATAGTTTTGATGCCTTCAGTGTGAATCTACAATTTTCATAGTCATGAAAATAAAGAAAACTCTTTGAATGAGAAGGTGTGTCCAAACTTTTGGTCTGTACTGTATGTGTATTGTATATATTGTGTATTTATGTATGCGTACCATGTACATGGTGTATTTATGTGTATGTGTGTTACATATATATGGTGTATGTATATGTAAACATATGTCGTAACGCCGTGTGTCCGCCGTTGATTAGGGAACCTGTTGTTAAAAATTTTAATCCCAACCCTGGATAAGTCCACAGCGATAAATTAGGCCTGACGCTAAGGCCTCATGCACACGGCCGTGTTCCACGGCCGATAGCGGTCTGTGGTAACCCGGCCGGGATTCCTTCTGACAGCAGGAGCGCACGGCGTCATTGGTTGCTATGACACCGTGCGCTTCAAGCAGCCACTGCTGTACAGTAATACACTCGTATGATCTATACGAGTGTATTACTGTACAGCAGCGGCTGCATGAAGCGCACGGCGTCATAGCAACCAATGACGCCGTGCGCTCCTGCTGTCAGAAGGAATCCTGGCCGGGTTACCACAGACCGCTCTCGGCCGTGGAACACGGCTGTGTGCATGATGCCTAATACTGACCGACAGTAAATATACAGCTAACAGAAGGGATTAATCTTTTAAGCCCAGGAGGGTTTTTAATTTTAGCGTTTTTGTTTTCACTCCCTGCCTTTCTGGGGCCATAACTTTTGTATTTTTCCAATTTAAAATATAGAACACAAAAACTTTCGTCACTCACTCAATTTTCTTTGCAGTTTGTTTATTCAAAGTTAAAACATGGTCGCTGTTACGGGCACTCACTCAGCCACAAGCAACTGCCGCTTTGCACAATCCGCGCTTCGCCTTGCCTCCCACGTAATGGCGTCAGGACGCTTATCTTTATGTACTGCATCTGACGTCATCACCATGAAGCACGGATTGCGCAAAACAGCAGTTGCCTGTGGCTGAGTGAGTTCCCGCACCAGTGACCATGTTTTGACTTTGAATAAACAAGCTGCAAAGAAAATTGGGTGAGTGCCACAAGTTTTTGTCTTCTACATATTACATTTGAATTGTGACTACATTGTTGAGCACCACCTATATATTACACGTAAATGCGCAGGTGCACCCCAAAAAGTGGCAGCAGTGATGACACCCGGGTTGCTCTCTATACAGTTAGGTCCATATATATTTGAACACTGACACAAATTTAGTTTTTATTACCTGTTTACTAAAACATATTCAAGTTAGTTATATAATGGACATGGACATAAAGTCCAGACTTTTAGCTTTCATTTCAGGGTATTTACATTAAAATTGGATGAATGGTTTAGGAGTTTCAGCTCCTTTACATGTGGCACCCTGTTTTTAAAGGGACCAAAAGTAATTGGACAATTGCCTCAAAGGCCGTTTCATGGGCAGGTGTGGGCAATTCCTTCATCATTTCATTTTCAATAAAGCACATAAAAAAAACTGGAGTTGATTTGACTTGTGGTGCTTGCATTTTTAAGATTTTGCTGAGAAGTAAACATAGTCAAATGAGCTCTCTATGCCGGTGAAAGAATCCATCCTTCATCTGCGAAAACAGAAAAAAAACATCTGAGAAATTGCTACACTATTAGGAGTGGCAAAATCGACAGTTTGGTACATCCTCAGAAAGAAAGAAAGCACTGGTGACCTCAACAATGCAAAAAGACCTGGACGCCCATGGAAGACAACAGTGGTGGATGATCGCAGAATAATTACCATGGTGAAGAGAAACCCCTTCACAATAGCCAACTAAGTGACCAACAATCTCCAGGATATAGGCATATCAATATCCAATTCTACCATAAAGAGAAGACTGCATGAAAGTAAATACAGAGGGTTCACTGCACAGTGCAAGCCACTCATAGCATCAAGAATAAGAAGTCTAGATTGGACTTTACTAAAAAAAAAAACATCTTAAAGCAACAGCACACTTCTGGAAGAACATTCTTTGGACAGATGACACCAAGATCAACCTCTACCAGAATGATGGAAAGAAAAAAGTATGGCGAAGGCATGGTACAGCTCATGATCCAAAGCATACCACATCATCTGTAGAACACGGCAGAAGCAGTGTGATGCTTGGGCATGCATGGCTGCCAGTCGCACTGGGTCCCTAGTGTTTATTAATGATGTGACACAGGACAGAAGCAGCCAAATGAATTCTGGGGTTTTCAGAGACATACTGTGTGCTCAAATCCAGCAAAATGCAGCCAAGCGGATTGGTCGGCTTTTTATAAAAAAATGGACAATGACCCAAAACATAAAGCCAAAGCAACCCAGGAGTTTATTAAAGCAAAGAAGTGGAATATTCTTAAATGGCCGAGTCAGTCACCGGACATGAACCCAATAAACCATTTCACTTGTTAAAGACTAAACGTTAGACAGAAAGGGCCACAAGCAAACAGCAACTGAAAACCGCGGCAGTAAAGGCCTGGCCGAGCATTAAAAAGGAGGAAACTCAGCGTCTGGTGATGTTCGTGAGTTAAATACTTCAGTCAGTCATTGTCAACAAAGGGTTTTCAACCAAGTAATAGAAATTAACATTGCATTTACAATTAATTACTTTGTCCAATTACTTTTGAGCCCTTCAAATGAAGGGGTTGAGTTAAAAAAATGCTTTAGTTCCTCACATTTTTATGCAATCATTTAGTTCAACCAACTGAATTAATGCTGAAAGTCTGAACTTCAACGGAATCTGAATTGTTTTGTCCAATCTATTTTATTATGGTAATGTACAGAACAAAAATGTGAATTTTTTTGTCTCTGTCCAAATACATATGGACCTAACAGTATATACATTAAATGTTGGATTGTGGTAGTCTGAGCATACTGCTTGACAATAGGGGAGAAAACAGAGACATGGAAACTATAATTGATATGGCGCCAGAAGCGTGTGACACAGCATTAAATGAAGGTCGAGTGGCTGCGGGCACATTTTTCGCTCAGTGCAACAATAAAGACAGCTTACAAGTTATGAGCACTAAAACATTAAAGATAAAATTAACAGTTAGCAGAAAAAGAGGTTCGGTTATTTTGGACGATTAATTCTTTGCAATCATATGAAGCCCACAATAGAGTGCCGAGAGGATTGAGAGTTTTTAAGGAAATATCACAATAACAAGATGACATGTTTTTATCTGAACAATGGAAAAGTCTGCATGCTGAACATTCGTTTAAATGAATGAAGTTGGTATTGAAAATAAATATAATGAAATATGAGATAGTCAAGCAGGAATTGGAACAAGCAAAGAAATAATTCAGAGCAAGACTAACTAATAACTAGAGATGAGCAAATCGAAGCTGATGAAGTGGAATTCGATCGGAATTTCAGGTTTTATTCGGTGCGCACCGAATCTGAATTTACTCACGCTTCGTGGTAATGAATCTTATTTTTCCTAAAATGGCTGCTGCGCTTGTGAGGACATGGAGCAAGGAACTCTGGGAACGAGGGTTCACCCATTGGCCATGCATGCAGCAAGTAGAGATGGCCTTGCGGTTCGCCCGGCGGTCGTTTCGCAGCGAATTTTGCGTGTTTGCGATTCGCCAAACATGCGAACATATGGAGAAATTCGCACCCGCCATATTCTTTTACATTGTGAAGAACTTTGACCCATGACACATCTATCAGGTGGTACAGGACAGCCAATTGAGACATTTCAGCACATGGACATACCCCCTACCTTATATAAATAAACCTGATCTGGCCGCCATTTTACATTCAGTGTTTTGCCAGTGTAGGGAGAGGTTGCTGTGTGGAGCAGGGACAGGCTGTCAGGGACACCAAACGCTAGCTAATAGGGCCACAAAAGTCTTTTTAGGCACTAGTATAGGTGTGCTATCGATATGTGTGATACACAGAGGGGTGCGATATACTTATAATATACTTTTATAATGAGTCAAAAACACATAGATCTATATAGTAATCACCTGGAAGTCAGGGGCCTAGGGGCTAGGGGCTTACTAGGGCCATTTTATATATGGGTAAGGTTCTGGACGGGGTCGCTCTTATCAGGGCGGGTGGTCTGTGGTTAGGCTATCAGGGCCAGAATAGCACCCCCTGTAGGGCAATATCAGAGACAGTTCTTTGCCCACCCTGTCCTTCAATACCACATCATCATCTAGACCAGGGATGGATGTTTTTTTGCTTTCCCTCCTGGATTCATCGATGTGCACTGGAACCCCCCGGATTGTGGTAGGACATATGGTTTCTGATTTGGTGCCGCCGAGCACCTGATTTAGTGCCGCCGAGCACTTGTTATTGCCTACCACATCTATGCTTTTTGGTTAACTTTAATAATTTCATTTATTTTCATTTTGAGGGATATCTTTTACATTCACACGTCCGCAAAATGGGTCCGCATCCGTTCTGCAATTTTGCGGAACTGGTGCAGACCCATTCATTTTCAATGGGGCCGGAATGTGCTGTCCGCATCCGCGGATCCGCACTTCCGCATCTGTGCTTCCGTTACCGCCAAAAAATAGAACATGTCCTATTATTGTCCACAATTGCAGACAAGATTAGGCATTTTCTATGATAGTGCCGGCGATGTGCGGTCCACAAATTGCAGAATGCACATTGCAGGTGTCCGCTTTTTGCGGATCCACAAAACACTTATGGACGTGTGAATGGACCCTCATGGTAACATTATTAAAGGTTACGTTTTATCTTTATGTAAATTCTAATGGATTGCCTTCCTTGTACAATGTTATAATATACTTTCTATGTTAGAAAGTATATTATAGTGCATTTGTATTGTGCGGCAGTTGTGTGAGGTTCTGCTGCGATACTGCAGGTATATAGAATGACATGCATTATTGGAACAAATAATTTCTACTGGTGTGATATACCAGTCCCCCAAAAAAACTGATTGAAGCGGGGTGTTATATACCAATATACTTTCTTTATAGTGCATTTGGGTACTGTATAGTGCATTTGCGCATGTGCGTACGCGAAAATTATATTGACGATATTTCGCATCAAAAACAAAAATGAATGGAGATCGCAAATTTGAATAATACATCTGGTATTTCACTGTCCATGTTTTGGGACTATTTGTGCACTTCTAGTAATTATTTCTTGGCTGCAAATATGAGCTGCCATTAAAATGAATGGGACCCGTAGCGAACAGCCGAATTCGCTAACTGCCCCGGCAGATGTTCGTCCATCACTAGCAGCCAGTCAGCAACCAGCCAGCTCTGTGATGTCACAGCCCTATAAATAACCTCGACCCTCTTGGATTCTGCCATTTTCCAGTGTACTTAGTGCAGGGAGAGACGTCAGCAGGCGCTAGGGACAATGCTAGTAAAAACTTCACTGTGCTTAAAAAATGATTTACAAGTGCAGGGAAAGATTATTCAAGGTGTAGGGGAAGGATAGGAAGGAATCATTCCACAGCATTTACTGTATGTTGAACAGGGTTCAGTAGGGGAGGTTACAGCCTGGGTAATAGGAACAATCCTATTACACCTTGCTGCACTGACTGGGGATCCAAATTGCCATTATACAGCTCAGTAATTGCAGCAAACCGTTCTTGTTATTGGGATGCAAGTGCTGTTTGATACAGTCATTAATAGGGTTTATTACAAGGAAATATTTCTATGTCTTATTTGCCCTTGTGAGGTGCAGTTATATGTTCTTAAGCATTTTTTGGCTTGTATTAGTGGGGGGAAAAAGGGCTTATTAGCCGTTGTGTGGTGAAGTGTGAAAAATACAGCCCTTTTTGTCGTGAAGTTTGTATAAGTGGAAAAAAAATAAGGGCCTATTTGCCGTTCAGAGGTGCAGTTATATGTTCTAAAGCCCTTTTTGCCGTGTATTAGTGCCAAAAGGAAAATATATTTGCCATTCAACAGTGAAGTTATATGTTCTAAAGCCCTTTTTGTTGTGTATTAGTGGCAAAAGTAAAATATATTTGCTGTTCAGTGGTGCAGTTATATGTTCTAAAGCCTTCTGTGGTGTGTATAAGTGGGGAAAAATAAGGACCTAATTGCCGTTCAGCTGTGCAGTTATATGCTCTAAAGCCCTTTTTGCCATGTATTAGTGGCAAAATTAAAATATATTTTCCATTCAGTGGTGCAGTTATATGTTCTAAAGCCCTTTTTGTTGTGTACTAGTGGCAAAAGTAAAATATATTTGCCGTTCAGCAGTGCAGTTATATGTTCTAAAGCCCTTTTTATCGTGCATTAGTGGCAAAAGTAAAATAGATTTGCCGTTCAGCGGTGCAGTTACAGTATTTGTTCTAAAGCCCTTTTTGCCATGTATTAGTGGCAAAAGTAAAATAGATTTGCCGTTCAGCGGTGCAGTTATATGTTCTAAAGAACTTTTTGCTGTGTATTAATGGCAAAAGTAAAATAGATTTGCCGTTTAGCGGTGCAGTTATATGTTCTAAAGCCTTCTGTGGCATGTATAAGTGGAAAAAAATAAGGGCCTAATTGCCGTTCAGCGATGCAGTTATATGTTCTAAAGCCCTTTTTGCTGTGTATTAGTGGCAAATTTAAAATATATTTTCTGTTCAGAGGTGCAGTTATATGTTCTAAAGCAGGCATCCTTAAACTGCGGCCCTCCAGCTGTTGCAAAACTACAACTCCCAGCATGCCCGAACAACCTACAGGTATCAGTCCCTGTATTCTAATGCACCGGCACCGCTCACTGCTGTATAATATTATCTAAGCTGTAGGCATTGTTAAAATATAATAATCATTTGTGTAAAATGTAAAGCAGATAACCAGTGGCACTACACCAAACCTAAAATTGTCAGGATGCAACTGCCGAGGAGTGGTGCCTCACGGAGGTGCTCAGCTTGTAGCTGCAGTGAGCATATATGATAAAAAGAAAAAGAAAACAAAACGAGCGGCACTCACCGTTGATAGGCAGGTAACTTTATTCCATGGCAGGAGGGGGGTGCAAGGGTTGCAGATACAGCAACAAGTAAGCAACAGCCGTTTCACGCGTGTATGCGCTTCTTCTGGCTTTCCAACACTGAAGAGGTCACGGCACCTTCTTATAGTGCACAGGAAGCCGCATCATCGCAGTAATTTGCTTAATTACTAAGTAATCAACACCTGGCCTCTCAAGAGGGAGGGCAGGGATTACAGTCAGGCGGGACCTCTTCAATGATGTAAGGTGCATATGTGAACATACATAAACCAATAAGAACAAATCAAAATACGAAAATACAATAAGCAAGAGTGGTTCATTACAAAAATACGCTCATATCTATTTTTTCATTTAGTCCCAGCGGACCCAATGCATCCGTGCGTAGGATCCATATAGTTTCTCTTCTCAGAAGCTCCCTTTCTCTGTCACCACCTCTTTCAGTGCGGTTAACTACTTCAAGGCCAGCAAAAGTCAGCACATTGGGATTTCCACTATGTGCCCTGTTCACATGATCTATTAACCGCGGAACACCCTTTCCTGTTTTTAAGGAGTTTAGGTGTTCGCGGAATCTTTCAAATAAGCAGCGGATAGTTTTTCCGATGTAGAAGCGTCCGCATCTACATAAAACTATATAAACCACAAATTTGCTGCGGCAGGTAATAAGTGGAAAAACCCTATGTTCTATCCCTGCAACAGAGATCACTTGTAGTTGGGAATTGAAGCTGCAGAAGGAACAGCTTCTGCAACTCCTATTCCCTTTTGGTCTCTGTTCAGACAGCCATGTGAGACGTTTTTTTCTGAAATGGCTAGTTACCACTTGATCGCGTATAGTATGGCATCTTCTAAACGCTATCACTGGTTTCATATCTTTCAATTGTTTTAGGGAATCGTCCCTCACTAGGATACTCCAATTTTTCTTTATGACCTGTTTTATCTTATCGGCCATAGGACTGAATTTAAAGGAAAAGGCGAAGGGTGGGGGCCCTTTTATTGAGGGTTTACCCTCCCTTACTTCTGTCTGATGTACTTGTGACGCTTTTGTCATAGCTTGATTCAACAAGTCTGGGGGATACCCTCTACGTCTCAGCCTAACGCGCAGATCCTGCGCCTGTTTATCATAACTCATTGAGGTGGTATTTATACGCGCAAGTCTTCTGAATTGGCCATATGGCACTGATTGTTTTACTGTGCTTGGGTGATAGCTGGAGAAATGGAGGAGGGAGTTGGCGGCGGTCGGCTTGCGAAAACCTTCCGTCACCAACTCCCCCTCCACCACTGATACCACTACATCCAGAAACTCGATTTTATTGCCCCCAAACTGGTAAGTAAATCGCATGTTCATGTCATTCTGTGTATTCAAGTAATCCACGAAAGCCCGGAAATGTGCCTCGTCGCTGGACCATATGATGAAAACATCATCCACGAATCTGTAATAGGCATGCATATATTTCAGAAATGGATTAGAACTTGAGTACACAAAACGGTCTTCGAACCGGGCCAGGTACAGATTGGCAAAAGTACACGCCACTGGGGTCCCCATCGCGGTACCGACCCTTTGTTTATACCAGGAATCTCCGAACATAAAGGCATTGTTAGTGAGAATTAGTTTCAGGCCTTCCGTGATGAACATCTTGAAGTCCTCACTTCTATCTGTGTTCTGCAGGACTTCCATCACTGCCTCAATGCCCTTATCCTGAGGGATCCGGGTATAGAGACTCTCCACATCGAGGGACACGAGTCGGAACTCCTCCTGCCACTGAATATCGGTCAGTGAACGGAGGAGGTCCGATGTGTACCTCAAATGCGAGGGTATTATCTTAACAATAGGTCTCAAAAGCCAGTCTATGTACCTGGACACCGGTTCGGTCACTGACCCAGTCCCGGAGACAATAGGTCGCCCAGGGGGCTGGGTCAGTGACTTGTGTATTTTAGGCAAAAAATACCAGGTGGGGCGTCTCGGAAAAGTCGGAAGCAGTTTTTCTGCCTGCTGGCGTGATACTACATTTTTCTCTACGTATGTATGTAAAAACCTGCGCAGAATATTTTGGATTTTCCAAGTGGGATCAGTACACAATTTCTCATACACCTGTCTGTCATCCAATTGTCTAAGTGCTTCGGAAACATAGTAAGACTTGCTCAGTATCACTATATTACCCCCCTTGTCCGCCGGCTTCACCACTAGATCCTCTCTATTTTTCAGCAACTTTAAGGCTTTTTTCTCTGCATCTGTGAGATTATTTTCAGCACGGGGATATACCAAAGCCTTAACCTCTTCCAACACTCTTTGCTGGAAGAGGTCAATGCTAGAGCCGGCGGGCAAGGGGGGACAATAGGTGGAGCGAATGCCCCCTGTAAACGCAGAGCATTCAATATCCTGTGCCTGATCCCTCAACACGGAATCTGTCAAGGCCTCAAGGCAAGAGATTTCCTCATCGCTAAAGTTAGCATTGATGCTGAAACCTAGAGGGCCGATACTCATAGGTCGTTCCCCTTCAAGTTGGATAGGAGGTATTTTGGGAGCTATAGGGTTCTCATATATTCTTTTAAGGTTAAGTTTTCTGGTGGCTTTAAATAGGTCTATCTCGAATTGTACTGGATCGAACTGTTCCGTGAGACTGTAATTGAGGCCCTTATTGAGCACGCGTTCACAGTCCCGGGGCAATTCGATCCCGGACAAATTAACCACCAGGGTCTCCTCACTGACAGGTTCCTCCTCTATCGTTTCCAGGATACCTGTTTGCGTTTGTAACCTTGCTTCCCTATATTTTTGTTTTTGTTTCTTACTATTCCCTCTTCCCCTTCTAGTGCCCTGTCTAAAGGGCTCATGTCCATAGAAGAGTTGTCGGTATCATCATGGGCACTAGAGTCAGAATCTGATGTCCAGTAGTCGCTCTTCCTTCTTTTTGGACGTATCCTTGTCTGTTGTCTGTTGCCCCAGTTGAACATTTTGCCTGCGTCGTAATCTAGCTTATCACGTAAAAACTTGTCACGTTTATTTTCTTTTATGCTATTTTGTATTATGGTCAGTTTTTTATCCATTCGTTTCAAAAAGGCTTGCGATTGGCTGTCAGTGTGGCGGGATGCCAAAACGGTCTTTGCTTTCTGTAATTCAGTTGTTATTTTAGCGTATTCTTTCTCGTTTTGTTTTAGCACTGTGTCCATAATGGTGAGGGAAAATTCCTGGTGGATCCGATGCCATTCAGTGACAAAAAGTGGGTCCTCTTGGAACTGGGATATTTCCTTAAAAATTCTTAAACCTCTTGGCACTCTTTTGCTTTCCTGGTAGGATTTAAGCGAGCTGACTGTCCAATAAATACGGACTTCTTTTGCAGCCATTTGTATCACTTTTCCCTCCAGAGCTTTTGTGCTGAGTATTTCGTAAATATCTTTTTGGTTGCACTGCAAAAAATATGCGTCTGCCCCTTCTCTGCCTTCCATTACTCCCGGTTTAAGTTCAGACTCTGCTGAACTGTCCATCAGATTTGGTACAGAACCAATTTGATCCATATGAGTAGGTTGCGTGTGTGCTCCTCCGGAGCCAATAGGGAGCAAAGTTCAAAAAGTTCATGTAAAATGTAAAGCAGCTATCACCCAAGCACAGTAAAACAATCAGTGCCATATGGCCAATTCAGAAGACTTGCGCGTATAAATACCACCTCAATGAGTTATGATAAACAGGCGCAGGATCTGCGCGTTTGGCTGAGACGTAGAGGGTATCCCCCAGACTTGTTGAATCAAGCTATGACAAAAGCGTCACAAGTACATCAGACAGAAGTAAGGGAGGGTAAACCCTCAATAAAAGGGCCCCCACCCTTCGCCTTTTCCTTTAAATTCAGTCCTATGGCCGATAAGATAAAACAGGTCATAAAGAAAAATTGGAGTATCCTAGTGAGGGACGATTCCCTAAAACAATTGAAAGATATGAAACCAGTGATAGCGTTTAGAAGATGCCATACTATACGCGATCAAGTGGTAACTAGCCATTTCAGAAAAAAACGTCTCACATGGCTGTCTGAACAGAGACCAAAAGGGAATAGGAGTTGCAGAAGCTGTTCCTTCTGCAGCTTCAATTCCCAACTACAAGTGATCTCTGTTGCAGGGATAGAACATAGGGTTTTTCCACTTATTACCTGCCGCAGCAAATTTGTGGTTTATATAGTTTTATGTAGATGCGGACGCTTCTACATCGGAAAAACTATCCGCTGCTTATTTGAAAGATTCCGCGAACACCTAAACTCCTTAAAAACAGGAAAGGGTGTTCCGCGGTTAATAGATCATGTGAACAGGGCACATAGTGGAAATCCCAATGTGCTGACTTTTGCTGGCCTTGAAGTAGTTAACCGCACTGAAAGAGGTGGTGACAGAGAAAGGGAGCTTCTGAGAAGAGAAACTATATGGATCCTACGCACGGATGCATTGGGTCCGCTGGGACTAAATGAAAAAATAGATATGAGCGTATTTTTGTAATGAACCACTCTTGCTTATTGTAATTTCGTATTTTGATTTGTTCTTATTGGTTTATGTATGTTCACATATGCACCTTACATCATTGAAGAGGTCCCGCCTGACTGTAATCCCTGCCCTCCCTCTTGAGAGGCCAGGTGTTGATTACTTAGTAATTAAGCAAATTACTGCGATGATGCGGCTTCCTGTGCACTATAAGAAGGTGCCGTGACCTCTTCAGTGTTGGAAAGCCAGAAGAAGCGCATACACGCGCGAAACGGCTGTTGCTTACTTGTTGCTGTATCTGCAACCCTTGCACCCCCCTCCTGCCATGGAATAAAGTTACCTGCCTATCAACGGTGAGTGCCGCTCGTTTTTGTTTTCTTTTTCTTTTTATCATAATAATCATTTGTAATCCAGCTGTATTACTTACATCTAAGTTCCAGAGGAGGGAGGGAGGAGGCAGGCCGGGAGGGCGGGCGGGCGGCGCATCACTCACTACGTTATGCACCTGTGCCGCCCACTTTATGAATGAAGCAGGCAGCACGGGCGCATGACGTAGTGAGTGACGCATCGCCTGCCTTCCCGGCCTGCCTCCTGCCTGCCTCCTCCCTCCTCTCTGCTATGGAATTTAGTTGTAAGTAATACAGCTGGATTACAAATAAGTATTATATTTTAACGATGCCTACAGGTTAGATAAGATTATACAACCGTGAGCGGGGCCGGTGCAATAGAATACAGATTCCACTGTCATTCCTACTCCAGATGCCGGCCCCCAGCCCCTGCATTGGGGGTCATTCACACTGCAGGGACACTGTTATGGGGGAGATCTGTGGATGGCACATAGCATAAGATGCTATATATGTGTCATCCACAGATCCCCCCCATCACAGTACCATCCACAGATCCCCCATAACAGTGCCATCCAGAGATCCCCCATAACAGTGCCATCCAGAGATCCCCCATAACAGTGCCATCCAGAGATCCCCCATAACAGTGCCATCCAGAGATCCCCCATAACAGTGCCATCCAGAGATCCCCCATAACAGTGCCATCCAGAGATCCCCCATAACAGTGCCATCCAGAGATCCCCCATAACAGTGCCATCCAGAGATCCCCCATAACAGTGCCATCCAGAGATCCCCCATAACAGTGCCATCCAGAGATCCCCCATAACAGTGCCATCCAGAGATCCCCCATAACAGTGCCATCCACAGATCCCCCCATATAACAGTGTCATCCACAGATCCCCCCATATAACAGTGTCATCCACAGATCCCCCCATATAACAGTGTCATCCACAGATCCCCCCATATAACAGTGTCATCCACAGATCCCCCCCATATAACAGTGCCATCCACAAATCCCCCCCATAGCAGTGTCATCCACAAATCCCCCCCATAGCAGTGTCATCCACAGATCCCCCCCATAAGTTTTTGGATCACTTTGTTTCTTACACTGTTCACACAATTCTTATGTACAGGATTCGTAGGATTCGAGATTCGAAAGATTCAATATATTCGAGAACCTTTTCGGATTCGGATTCGAAAGAAATTTGATTCGTCCCACCTCTAATTATATACTGTAGGCTCTGCTCCACTTTTCAGCGAGAAAGAGCTACTAGAGGACAGTCAGCAGCTACTGCCCAGCCAAAGATGTGAGGAGACATCCGCCGCTTCCTCCGCTAGGCGGGCAAGTAGTGATGAGGAGAGTGGCGTGAGAGCTGGTGTTAAGAGCGGTTAGGCTCCTGACCCAGAGACAGTTGAGGAGGACATCAGTGACGTGCAGACAGTACTCAATGATGATGATTGTGCTTGGGAGCTGGTTCATTATCATCGGGAGAAGAGGGTAGCAGCTTGCCCATGAGGCAGTGGCAGAGCTAGCAAGTCACTAGCATGGCCGGGAGTCAGCAGGGTGGCTGCAGTGGGAGGTGGGAGCCAAACATGCCCGGGGTAGACCATCCGCTTCACAGGATCCTACCTGCCCGGGAAGTAGTGTAGCACTGGTTCGCTGAGGCAGCGGCGGTAGCAGTCAGTCAGTGAATAGTGTTGGGGGTAAAATAACCTTCTTGGCGTTGTGGCAGTTTTTTGTTAAGCCACCGGAGGAGGGGAACATGGCCATATGTAGAATCTCTAGGCAGAAGGTGCAGAATGTTGGCACCATGGCCCTGCATCAACATATGCAGCATCACCATAAAGTGGCCTGGGAGAACCGTGGATCCGATGTGGTGGTCCAGCGGCTGCTGCATCACCCAGTGGCACGCAACTGATTTCAGGCAGTCAAGGCTCCACCACCTCAGCCTAAGGGATCTGTCTGTCCTTTCCATCATCTACCGGTCCTGATGCTCCTGCTCCTCATCCTCCTACGCCTCCTCATTCATTCATTCCGTCAGCAATCCATCACCAAAGTGATTGCCAAAAGACAACAGTATGCGTGCACTCATCCAAAGGCGCAGAAGTTGAACGTGCTCCTGTCTAAGTTGCTGGTGCTGCAGTCCCTCCCTTTCCAAGTGGTGGACTCTGCACCTTTCAGAGAACTGATGACTTGTGCCGAGCCGAGGTAGAGAGTCCCAAACCATCATTTCTTTGCCAAAAAGGCAGTACCAGCCCTGCACACACAGGTAGAACAGAAGGCGGGCCAGTCCTTGAGCCTGTCGGTGTTTGCCAAAGTGCACGGCAGCGCCAAAGTGTGGAGCTGTAACTATGGTCAGGGACAATACATGTCCTTTACGTCCCTCTGGGTGAATGTGGTTCCTGCACAGCTATACCAGCAACTTGCCTGGGTGAATGGAGTCACACAGGGGAGGAACAGCTCCCTGTCATTCATCAAGAAATCGAATTCTGGCTTTCTTCGCGACAACTCAATATCGGAACCATGGTGTCCGACAACGGGAAGAACATTGTCTCAGCGCTGCATCAAGGAGGGCTGAGCCATGAGTCCTGCATGGCACACGTGTTCAATCTGGTTGTCAAGCGGTTCCTGAAGTCTTCCACGCATCTGAAAGACATCCTAAAAATGGCCAGGAAACTTTACATGCACTTCAGACACTCGTACACCACAAAGCACACCCTCCTTGTGCTACAGTGGCAGAATGGCATCCCCCAACATAGGATGATATGCAACGTTTCCACCCGTTGGAATTCCACCCTCCATATGTTGGACCGAGAAAGGCCATAAACGATATCTTGATGATCCAAGCAGACAGGAGTACTCCCCTGTGTAACTTCGATGTCAGCCTGTTTGCTCAGGTCCTTTGAGGAGGGCACATTATTTGTCAGTTGCCAGGACTACAGGATGAACAATGTCATTCCACTGCTTCATATCCTGGAACAGATGCTGGTAAATCTGGCTGGTCAGGGGACTGGAGACGAGGTGCCTACTTCTCACGGCCACATCAGCCCTGTGGGGGCTGAACAGGAGGAGGAGGAGGACATTGGAGCACAAGCAATGTGTAGCAAAATGGGAGTTTTTTATACACAGGTGACAGGAGAGGAGGAATAGGAGCAGGCAGAGGAGCTTCAGGGCAATGAGGAAGACGAGGCAGAGGACCCAGATACACCATGGCAGTATGCAGTGGCGATGGAGGCATGGAGTCCCTCCGAGTCACTTGCACAAATGGCCCGATGCATGCTCACTTGCTTGCGCGGTGACAGCCAAATTGTCACCATTCGGCAGAGGGATGACTTCGGGCTCTCCACCTTGTTGGACTCTCGCTACCGAACCAAAATGGGGGCCTTTTTTACACCCGCTGAGAGGGTGGACAAACTGAACTACTATAGAGACATCCTATGTAGTCAGTTGGCCGCTGCCTACCTGTGCCATTGTCCATCCTCTAGCAGGCCTGACCGGGGGACCCTTTGCGCTCATGTTCCACTGCCATGGCTGCTGGGGAAGGGTGGGGTAGCAGGAGCAGTACCAGCTCCATCAGCAGCACACTGAGTCTAGAGTCGCTGATGTGCAGCTTTCTTCACCCACCTAGTGAAGAAACTACCCCCCAGCAGCAAGACATAGAGCAGAACCTGAACCAGCAGGTGGTGGCATACTTGGAGTGCACCCTGCCACCCCACATTGAAGATCCGCTGGACTACAGTGCAGCCAAACTGAATTTGTGGCCGCAACTGGTCGAGTTTGCCTTGGAAAAGCTGTCCTGCTCAGCCAGTAGTGTGGCATCAGAACAAGTGTTTAGTGCGGCGGGGGCTATAGTTAACCCAAGAAGAACTTGCCTGTCCACCCAAAATGTGGAGAGACTGACCTTTGTCAATATGAATCAGGCATGGATCAGCCAGGATTTCCACCCACCAATGCCTGATGCATCAGACTAGATCATCCATGGTGCCACACCAACACTTTGACAAAAGAGATTGGTTTCTTCTGGCTACCTGCCTCAGCTACTATTCTGATGCTGCCACCCGCCTGATGCCGCCCATCTGATGCCAAGTGCTCCTTCTTTCACCCACCATCTTCAGCTAGTACTGGTATTGTCACCCACCTCCCCACTCTGTCATCGGGTCACTTTGTGGTCTCCTAATGCTGCTGACACCTACACACTATGTCACCTTCCCACTCTGTGGTCTCTTGATGCTGCTGCCACCTCCACACTATATCACCTTGCCACTCTGTTGTCTCCTCGTGCTACTGCCACCTCCACACTGTCACCTTGCCACTCTGTGGACTTCTGATGCTGCTGCCACCTCCACACTATGTCACCTTGCCACTCCGTGAGCTCTTCATGCTGCTGCCACCTCCACACTATGTCACCTTGCCACTTTGTGGTGTCCTCATGCTGCTGACACCTCTACACTATGTCATTTTGCCACTCTGTGGTCTTCTGATGCTGCTGCCACCTCCACACTATGTCACCTTGCCACTCTGTGGTCTTCTGATGCTGCTGCCACCTCCACACTGTTATTGTGTCACTCTGTGGCCTCCTCCTGATGCTGCCACCACCTCCAGACTCTGTAATTCAGCCACTCTGTGGTCTCCTCATACTGCTTCCACCTCACAACTATGTCAAAGGGCCACTCTGTGGACTTCTCATGCTCTTCCCACCCTCCCCACTTCATGACTGGGCCACTATTTTGCCTTTCGGCCTCGCTGACATCATCATTTATTTGACCCTTCTTCTGATCTGTCAGAAGGAAGGAAAAATGAGATGCACAATGGATCCTGTCTGTGTAGAAGCTGTAAGGCCTGTATGGTTCCAACAGAATTGGCGTGTGATTTGGTAGCCAAAAGCAGTAGTGGGTACAAAACACAGAAGACATGCAAATATTCCATTTACTTGTCATCTCGCTCTTTTGGATCCACTCCTGTTTGGATCAGTTTTTTGGGGGTCATTTTTCTTTTTTTTTATTGTTTTTGTGCAATAAATCATATGATAAAGACATTCGAATACCACAAGGTATAAAAGTAGGTGCATATTTGACAGTAATCGTTCCTATATAAACCAGTGAGTTATCGATCAACTTGCACAAGCGAAAATTCAACAAGTGAAAATTCAAAACGAACAGAAAGAAAAGAAAAAGAGGGATAATTAGTCATATTTACATAGAGGTTGTTATGCCATTTAAAAGATGTTAAGAGAAATGCCTATAATCTTTCCATAAAGATCAAATGGATAGAAAGGTGGCTCTAGTACTCAGTTCCCAGTGGGAAAGTAATTCCAGGCAGTATAGCTGATCCACCTTATTGAGCCACTGGTCGACACTTGGAGCTTCGAGAGAGCGCCAGTGAATGGGAATCATCAGGCGTGCTGCTGAGATCAAGAAAGAAAAAAGGGACAGTGTATGTGCGTCCCTTCCCCGAATGCCAAATGAGAGAAGCGCAATTTCAGGAGTACATGGGAATGTAGACTTGCAGACATTATTGCTAAGTCGAAAAATGGTTTTCCACCACTCAGCTAATTTAGGGCATTCCCACCAAATGTGGAAAAAGGTGCCTTTCATGGTCTCGCATCTCCAGCAGCGGTCAGGAACATTGGGGTAGTACAGGGAGATTTTATCAGGGGTTTTATACCACCTAGACAAAACCTTATATCCATTCTCCTGAACTCGCACACAACGGGAGAGTCTATGCGGGATAGAAAATGTGAGCTATAGCAGCATCTCCAAACACAGAGCTTCTTTATTCAAACTTCCATGGTACAATGTACAAAAGTGGCAACGTTTCGGCTACATGTAGCCTTTGTCAAGCATAAAATACAAGTGGTGATTCCAACATATAAATAGTAAAAAATATGCACACCCACAAAAGTTATTCCCCCAATCGACAGGCAAGAGTGATGTAACATACATAGTTGTGGCCAATCATGAAAGAATCGCAATTCAATACCTATTTGACATAATGTGAATCCGCCCCTCTAGCTCACCTGTGAGGGCTCTCCATAATCGCTACCACCAACTGACTGCGCATGTCTATAGACGTCATAGGTAGGCGACTGGTCAACTCTCGCGATCTTAGCATTGATCCCGCCTTTGCCTAGAGGTAACGATGGAGATGAACAAGCGGCGCCAACAACCAATGGGAGACGCCCGCACAGACGACGTCATAGTCGACGTGAGCGTCACGTGAACGAAGATGTGGGTCACATGACCGCTGTTTATATGTATATGGTTACCAACCAAGCTATAAAGTACTTGCACACTATCACAGTCCAGGACATGCACGTCCATGCGAGAGGGACAGCGAGGTATATAGAGTACTGGCCCAATAACATAGGGAGAGGAACACACAGTATTATAAAGATCAATAATACTCAGCACCTAGATCATATATTAAGGATGCTTCAATAGGAAATGGCTTAACAACAATTGTATAAAAATACAACAATCCTTATTGTAATAGCCCCGCGGGTGCATATAAACATATGGATAAAAACACATCAAAACTAGTATCGGATGGGTACCTAACTGATCCCAGACACATTGAACTCCAAGTTGAGTCCATGTGGTTGCAGGGACCTTAGGGTGTATATCCATTTAAGTTCTTTTTTCCTAAGAACAGCATCTCTGTCTCCACCCCTACGTAAAACACCCACACTGTCTATCACCCTAAAGTGCAATTGGTTGACAGAGTGTCCAGCCTCCACAAAATGTTTGGCTACCGGTTTGTCCAAGTTGGCTTAACGAATTGTGCTTTTGTGTTTATTGATCCTCTCACGAATCTCCATTGTAGTCTCACCCACATAGATGAGACTACAAGGGCATTGTATAACATATACAACATCTCGGGATCTACATGTGTAGTAACCATTGATCTTGTATTTCTTGCTGCTGTATGGGTGAAAGAAATTATCACCTTTAAGGATGTTACTACAGTTCCTACGTGGGGCCAAAAATTTCTGTGCACCCAAACCGGAGCCTCCAACATATGTTTTTACCAGCCTGTCACGCAAATTAGAGTTCCTCTTATACGCCATTAATGGAGGGGCACTAAATTCATCTATATCAGGCAAACCTCGTTGCAGTATATGCCACTCTTTTCTGAGAATGTGTGCAATATCTCCACTATCCCGACCATACACAGACACAAAAGGAACTCTACTCATGACCTTGGTTCTCGTTGATTTGTGGAGGCAGAATCCCTGTCAACCAATGTGACTCTCTTTCTGGTCCTATCCAGGAGCTTCCTGGGATAGCCCCATTCAGTGAATTTGTCACACATGGTGTCCACCCTTTGTGTAAAATTAGCATCGTCGGATACAATTCTTCTAACTCTTAATAGTTGGCTCCAAGGCAAGGAGTCCAACATCCGACGTGGATGGTAACTGTCATGTGTGAGAAGGGTGTTCCTATCTGTAGACTTTTGAAAAAGGTCGGTTTTAATTTCACCCCCCACTACATAGACGCGCACATCCAAGAAGCTAAGTTCACTTTCAGAGGATGTGACAGTGAACTGTAACCCAGGGACACCTGAGTTCAGGTGTAGATGAAACTCATCAAGCTCGTTGGTTGTACCAGTCCAGATCATGAAGATGTCGTCGATGTAGCGCCACCAACATAGGACCCTCCCAAAAAATGGGGATTGGTATACCAACCTGTCCTCCACCTCGGCCATGAAGATGTTGGCATAGGTGGCGGCCACATTGGACCCCATGGCCACACCCCGCCTCTGCTGATAGAAGGTGTCGCCGAAGAGGAAATAATTCCTCCTCAGGACAACCTCCAAGAGGCAGAGGAAAAATCGGCACACCCCCGGGGAGAGTCCCATGTCGGCCAGGGCCACATCGACGACATTCAGACCATGTTTATGATCAATGGACGTGTACAGAGAAACAACGTCAAAGCTGACCAACAAAAACTGAGCTGGAAGCTGTAACTGACATAATTTAGACAGGAAATGTCCAGTATCCTTGACGTAGGATGGGGCGGAGGTTGCACGGATCTGCAAGAGCCTGTCGAGAAATATCGAGATAGGATTAAAGACCGAATTCCTGCCCGATACAATAGGTCGACCGGGCGGCTTATCCAGCCTCTTGTGTATTTTAGGGAGTATGTATAACATAGGAGTGACAGGGTGGCTCACTTCAAGATATTTACACAGCCCATCATCAATGATGGCATTTTTTACAGCCTGCTCCAATATCACTCCTATGTCACGCATAATCTCCAATTTGGGGTCCCCAGACAATTGTTCATATACTTCCACATCCTGTAATTGTCTATTAATTTCATCGACATACATCGTAGTATCCAGTATTTTGAGAGAACTGTCTCTCCAAGTCTCTCTCCCATAAACCAATGAAAGCTGGTTTGGCATTCGTGAGAGGGAGGCTTAATCTTTTGTATATAGTGGAGATAAGTTTGGGAGGGTATTTGGAGGTTGTCAGCAGGTTTTCAAACCAATCCGGGACACTTTGAGTGTTCAGTGATTTCGCACAATAGAGGAGGTCTTTTCTAAGATAGTTAAGGAGAAGAGTACCCGAGGGGGGGAAGTTCAGGGTCTCTTTAAGTAGTAGGTCAGATAGAATACATTCATCTTTATCAAGTAAGTCTAGTATTGTTCTGTTAGAGGATCTGATCTCAATGGGAGAAGAGTCTTTCAGCTCTTGTGGTGAGAGGGAGATTATATCCCTAACTTGTAGGAGAGGGGAGGGTAAGGTTAGGGCTCGATAGCTAGCGGAGAACCACTCCCACACCTTAATAGTTGTACGAACCAAAGGATTAGGTATAGAAGTTCTGGATGGAAGTGGCCTGTCCGCCAACAACAGAGCCCTAAGTGTGGAGGGAAAGTATACAAGGCTAGCCATTGTTTTTGCTGAGAGGGTCTAAGCCAATCCACAACTCTACACAGATGTATGGCTTTCATGTACTTTTCTGGATCTGGAAGGCCTATTCCGCCTAGATGTTTAGGTTTAGTTAGGGTTGAAAAGGAGATCCTAGGCCTCCTTCCCTGCCAGATAAATTTCTGAATATGATTGTTTAAGGAACGGAAGTATGACCTGGGAATTGCTATTGGAAGGACTTGCATTAAGTAAGTGAGTCTAGGAATCACCAAAGACATGACCAAGTTCTTTCTCCCGAACCAGGACAGATATTGGTGATCCAGCGAGTCCAACTGAGCAGCGATGGCAGCTAGAAGCGATGTGTAGTTGAGTCGAAATAGGTCAGGAAGATGAGAGGTTAATTTAATACCCAAATAAGTCAGATGGGTAGAGCACCAATTAAAAGGGGAGTTAGTTTTGAGAGCTGAGAGTGTAGTGGGAGAAAGGCCAGTGTGGAGGATTTGTGATTTATACGGGTTAACTTTGAAATTGGATAGGGAGCCGAATTTACCTAGGAGTGTCATTATTAAGGGCATGGATGTGGAGGGATTGGTGGTAAGTATCAGAAGGTCATCCGCAAATGCAGCTAATTTGAACTCTGATGTTCCTATTCTCAGACCCATGATTCCTTTATCTTGCCTGAGGGCCTGCATTAAGGTTTCCATCACAAGGACAAATATAAGGGGGGAGAGAGGGCATCCCTGACGGTTACCATTCTTTAAGGAAAAACGGGGTGAAATAAGGTTGTTAACTGATACTGCTGCTGAGGAGTTATTATACATAGCAAAAATGGCATGGATAAAGGGGTCGGGGAGGTGGAATTTCTGTAGGGTGTATTTGATGAAGGACCAGTCTATGCGGTTGAATGCCTTTTCGGCATCAGTGCCGAGTAGTACAAGTGGTTTCTTTTTATGAGAAGCATAGTATAAGGCGTCAAGAATTTTGGTGGTGTTGTCCTTTCCCTCACGGCCTCGTACAAAACCCACTTGATCTGGGTGGATCAAGGTTGGGAGAAGGGATTGAAGTCTGGAAGCCAACATCTTCGCTAATAGTTTCAGATCAATGTTCAATAGGGATATGGGACGATAGTTTGCACAAGAAGAAGGGTCTTTCCCTTCTTTTGGGATTATCGTAATTAGGGCATTAGTCATTTCAGAAGACAGTGATATATTTTGTAGGGTGAGGTTACAAACGGGAAGATAGTGGGGGAGCAGTGAGTTTTGGAATGCCATGTAGTAAGAAGTAGTGAAACCATCGGGTCCAGGGCTTTTGCCTTTTGGGGAAGATCTTAATGCTGTGGTCAGCTCTACTGTAGTAGCGTAAATGGTTTTGACAGGGCCTTTTTTTGGGTGGGGGTTAGTGTCGGGAGGTCTAAGGAGTCTAGGAAGTTGTGTATCTCACTATCTTTTCCTGAAAGGAATTGGCCATCTCCCAGTGGAGATAAATTATAAAGGGATTCGTAGAAAAGCTTGAACTGTTCAGCTATGGCTTTTGAGGAGAAGATCGGTGGACCTTGGGAAGGCTTGATAGATGTTACATGCCTTGCTTGTAGCCTACGCTTAATGTGGCTCATCATGAATTTGGATACCTTATTGCCGTGGGCAAAGAATTTTTGTTGTGATGATAGGTAGTATTTTGCTGATTTTTCATTTAGAAGGTTTTTCAGTTCCGCCCTAAAGGGCGTTAAGGTCAGCCAAATGGTGTAGCGCTAGGGACTGTTTATGGAGGGATTCTAGCACATGGATCTGATCTAGAAGAGAAGTTAGGCGTTTATCAGATCGTTTCTTCATGAAGGAACATTTACTGATAAAATGCCCTCTGATAAATACTTTGTGGGCATCCCAGAGGATTTGGGGGGAATATTTCTGGTGTGTTGTTAGTGGAAAAATATTCATCTAAAAGTGACGAAAAATGTGTCTTATTAGCCTCACTGCTCAGTATGGACTCGTTAAGCCTCCATAGAGGGGACCTACCAGTGTTAGTTGGAGAGCGAAGGCTACAAAAACCGGCGCATGGTCAGAGATGGTGATACTTCCAATCCTCGTGTCTGTGCAGAGCTGTACCTGGTCCTTAGGGACAAAAATATAATCAATCCTGCTGTAGGATTGTCCTGGAATGGAATAAAAAGAGTAATCAGTACAACTTGGGTTAAGGCATCTCCAAATGTCAATGAGACCTAAATCATACAACTTAGTATTCAGTTTTTTCAGCAATCTGGCAGAGAAGGAGGACCTTTTAGAGGATGTGTCAGTAAGAGGTTGTAATGCAACATTGAGATCTCCTGCTAAGACAAGAATACTCTCTTGGATATTTTATACTAAGGATAGGACAGACAGCAACCAGGATATTTGGTCAGAGTTAGGAGCATATATGTTTACAAAAGTATACATCTTCTGGTAAATATGACCCTTTAAAATAATGTACCTCCCCTCAGGATCTTGGGTGTGAGTAGCTTATGAGAAAGGAACATCTTTTCTGAAGCCAATGCTTACTCCCCTTGAGGCGGCACCGCCTGCACCACAGTGGTACCAATTTGGGAATCTAGAGAAGGAGAGGTCTGGGTATTTGGCGTGTTTATAATGGGTTTCCTGGAGGAAGAGCACCGAGCACCTCTCCTTCCCCAGGAGGGAGAAGATTTGAGATCTTTTGGATGGAGATCTAAGCCCCTTCACATTGTAAGTGACTAAATTTAGATCAACCATGGTGTTTAGGATAAGGATGGGGAAGAATAGTCAAACCATCACCATGTGAGTATAGTATGTGAAGTATCATGCTGGGTAAGTTGGCAGCCTCAAGGAGAGCAGGCACCCGTCTTACATCAAGAAGGTGGCTGAAGGGATAATATCTCAATGTATCATGACTGGATGTGAGGAGAAGGGGAATACAATCATAAACATAACTGTAAACAGAACAATGGTATAGTAGTGATACGGTGAGTATCTTCAGTAGAAACAGTGTAAAGCCTAAAAGCTTAATCTTGAGAGGGGGAAGTGTGGGTAAACCCAAAGAATAGGTCTTGCTTTTAGTCGGGACCAAAGGAGATAAAAGACAATTACTTCAAGGGAGACATAGAGATAAGGAAAGAGCTTGCTATAGAAAAAGAATTCCTCAGGAGAGAGGGGAGTGTCCTTTGTTGGGACGGTGTAGATCAAATAATCCTCCTGGGAGTCAGGAATCCACTCCTCCGTCTGCTCCGCTGGATCTTAGGCGCAGGCGATATCTCCCACGGGGTCACTTTAGTAAGATCCGGTAGGGACGTGATGTCGGACACAGTTTGCCAGTTCGCAATGTCCAGTGGAGAAATGTCCATTGTAGCAAAAGCTGCTTGAACGTCTGAGTAAGAGGAGATCTTGATGTATTTTCCGGAGAATGTGAAGGCAAGACCAAATGGAAAAGTCCATCTGTATGGTATGCGATTGCTAGGGAGAAACTCAGTAAGAGGTTTGAGAGCTCTTCGTTTCTGTAAGGTGACAGGAGCAAGATCTTGATAAATTGAGATCGTGGAATCTCCAAATGTGATGGTATTAGCGGTCCTGGCCGCTGCCAGGATTCTTTCTTTATCGAGGAATTTAGGAATCGGCAGATAATGTCTCTGGGCGGTTCAGACTCTCTTGGCTTTTGCCTAAGGGCTCTGTGCGCCCTTTCTATAATCATTTCGGCAGGATCCTCACTACCCAGGAGAGATATAGCAATCCTCTTGATGGTGGACATGAGCTCCTCATTAGGCACCGCTTCAGGTACACCTCTAAATTTGAGGTTGTTCCGCCGGCTGCGGTTTTCTTGATCTTCCATCCGGCATAGAGGGTGTTAATGTGGTGCTGGCAGGAGGAGAGTGATTGCGAGACAGCAGAACTGTGCTCCAGGGCAGCCGACTGTGCGGCTTCCAGCGATTCCACTCTGTGGCCTATATGCTGGATCTCGTGTGTTAGGACCGAAATCTCCTGTTTAAGCGGAGATAAAGCTTCGGCCAGGGCCTGTTTAACCCCTTAAGGACACATGACGTACTGGTATGGCATGTTTCCCGAGTCCTTAAGGACACATGATGTACAGGTACGCCATGTGTTGTTCTGATCACCGCCGCCTGGCGGGCGGTGATCGGAACAAGGTGCCTGCTCAAATCATTGAGCAGGCAGCTCTGCTAAATGCGCGGGGGGGTCCCGTGACCCCCCGTGTCGGCGATCGCAGCAAACCGCAGGTCAATTCAGACCTGCGGTCTGCAGCGCTTTCTGTAGTTTCTGATCCCCGCGGTCCCTGATCGCGGGGATCAGAAACTCTAAAATGCCCAAAATTAAGATTTTCACCCCCCCCCCTGAATGATTTTATGCCAGCGGGTGGTGCAGGGGGGGTTGCAGGCGGTGCGGGAGGCTGGTGGTGCGGCAGGCGGGATCGCGACCCCCCCCGCCCGCCTCCTCTTGAATATTCATTGGTGTCCAGTGGGTATACCAGAGTGTCAGCACATTGCTGACACTCTGGTATAAACGGCTGACATCTGTGCTGTGATGTCAGCCGTTTAACCCTTTCCATACTGCTGTAAAAAATCATACCCTACCCAAGATAATCGCCCAAAAACTGAAAAAACTATGGCTCTTAGACTATGGAAACACTAAAACATGATTTTTTTTTGTTTCAAAAATGAAATCATTGTGTAAAACTTACATAAATAAAAAAAAAAGTATACGTATTAGATATCGCCGCGTCCATATCGACCGGCTCTATAAAAATATCACATGACCTAACCCCTCAGGTGACCACCGTAAAAAAAAAAAATTAAAATAAAAACTGTGTAAAAAAAGTCATTTTTTGTCATCTTACGTCACAAAAAGTGTAATAGCAAGCGATCAAAAAGTCATATGCACCCCAAAATAGTGCCAATCAAACCGTCATCTCATCCCACAAAAAATGAGAACCTACCTAAGATAATCGCCCAAAAACTTAAAATACTATGGCTCTCAGACTATGGAAACACTAAAACATGATTTTTTTTTGTTTCAAAAATGAAATCATTGTGTAAAACTTACATAAATAAAAAAATTGTATACATATTAGGTATCGCCGCGTCAGTGACAACCTGCTCTATAAAAATACCACATGATCTAACCTGTCAGATGAATGTTGTAAATAACAAAAAAAACAAACGGTGCCAAAAAAGCTATTTCTTGTTACTTTGCCTCACAAAAAGTGTAATATAGAGCAACCAAAAATCATATGTACCCTAAACTAGTACCAACAAAACTGCCACCCTATCCCGTAGTTTCTAAAATGGGGTCACTTTTTTTGGAGTTTCTACTCTAGGGGTGCATCAGGGGGGCTTCAAATGGGACATGGTGTAAAAAAAAACAGTCCAGCAAAATCTGCCTTCAAAAAACCGTATGGCATTCCTTTCCTTCTGCGCCCTGCCGTGTGCCCGTACAGCAGTTTACGACCACATATGGGGTGTTTCTGTAAACTACAGAATCAGGGCCATAAATAATGAGTTTTGTTTGGCTGTTAACCCTTGCTTTGTAACTGAAAAAAAAATATTAAAATGGAAAATCTGCCAAAAAAGTGAAATTTTGAAATTGTATCTCTATTTTCCATTAAATCTTGTGCAACACCTAAAGGGTTAACAAAGTTTGTAAAAACAAAGTTTGTAAAATCTGTTTTGAATACCTTGAGGGGTGTCGTTTCTTAGATGGGGTCACTTTTATGGAGTTTCTACTCTAGGGGTGAATCAGGGGGGCTTCAAATGGGATATGGTGTCAAAAAAAACAGTCCAGCAAAATCTGCCTTCCAAAAACCATATGGCACACCTTTCCCTTTACGCCCTACTGTGTGCCTGTATAGTCGTTTATGGCCACATATGGGGTGTTTCTGCAAACTACAGAATAGGAGCAATAAATATAGCATTTTGTTTGGCTGTTAACCCTTGCTTTGTTACTGGAAAAATTGATTAAAATGGAAAAGTTGCCCAAAAATTTAAATTATGAAATTTTATCACCATTTTGCATTAACTCTTGTGGAACACCTAAAGGGTTAACGACGTTTGTAAAATCAGTTTTGAATACCTTGAGGGGTGTAGTTTTTATAATGGGGTCATTTTTGGGTGGTTTCTATTATGTAAGCCTCACAAAGTGACTTCAGACCTGAACTGGTCCCTAGAAAGTGGGTTTTTTGCTTGTAACATCTCCCAAAAATAAAATATCATTCCCAAATTGATCCAAACATGAAGTAGACATATGGGGAATGTAAAGTAATAACTATTTTTTTGTAGGTATTACTATGTATTATAGAAGTAGAGAAATTGAAACTTGGAAATTTGCAATTTTTTACAAATTTTTGGTAAATTTGGTATTTTTTTATAAATAAAAATGATTTTTTTTTTACTTTATTTTACCAGTGTCATGAAGTACAATATGTGACGAAAAAAACAATCTCAGAATGGCCTGGATAAGTCAAAGTGTTTTAAAGTTATCACCACTTAAAGTGACACTGGTCAGATTTGCAAAAAATGGCCTGGTCATTAAGGTGAAATAAGGCTGTGTCCTTAAGGGGTTAATGAAGCGTCTGGAGACTGGTAAGTGGCGTGAGTTCACTGACTCACCTCCGTCACTTTCATCATCAGAGACGCCTTCCTCTGTCTCGGCGGGAGTACGATCATCCGCCGGCGCCATCTTGGATTCTCTGACCGCAGTCGAGCTGGCTTGTTTTTTCAAGTATTTCGCCATCCCTGCTCCGGGATTGTGTGATTTGGGCATCGTGGCAGGATCAGTGGACTTCTCCCCCCCGATCTTTACCATTTTGAAGGTTGTCAGCTAACGTATGCGGGTCCCTTAGCAAAGCAATGTACAGAGCTTCAGCAAGGCATGTCCTCACAGTACAGGCACAAGCTCCGATCCCCTGGGGGTTATTGTTCTGACGGGTCAGAGGAAGGTCAAAATAATCAGTGACATCAACACAAACTTACGGCTGACACCCTCTCCACTCTGTCGGGGGGCTCTACTTGTATAAGCGTTTAATAGAACAGGTTCTGTAGACATCTATATGGAATCAGCTGACGACGGTGTAAAAGAAGTGTGCTTCTTTTTGACGCTAAGAACGATCTGTAAGGCTGAGTTCATACTTGAGTTATTTGGTCAGTTTTGGCCCTGTGACTGCCCAAATAAGTGAAGTGTGCAGTGATTCTAAGAGCGACGCCTGTCATCTGCATGTCATACTGACTCACAGTATTATTTCACTACGACAGCAGACTCCCTATGTGTGTTACTGCAAGGCACAGTGTTCTACACCACCTATACAGGCTCTCTGCAGCCAGGAAATAGACGTTTTTTTTACGCGATTCGCTGCGAATAAATTAGGATCGAACTGAATATTTTCGAAAAATTCTGTGAACTGGCCAAATTGAATTTTTGAGAAATTCGCTCATCTTTACTAATAGCCAACAGCAATTGTTTTTTTTTTAAATTGGAAAAGAAAATAATACAAGCGGAGACTAAAGAGAGAAAGAAAGACACATTTAAACAGGACTATGATAATGATAGAGTTTTTGATTGGAAAGAGAACAGATAAGCATACAGGAGAAAAAGACAAGGGAGAAGGAGAAATATGGATGGATGGACCACAGAATCTGATTCAAGTGCTTCAGAAGACTTAATATAACATCGGCCACTAATGCAAGAGGAGAGATGACAATTGGAGAAATGGCTCACCTTTTAGAAGAAAAATTAGAAGGGGGCGATCAAAGGGGAAGAAATTGGAAAGGAAGTTACAAAAGGAAACAAGTATCTTGGAAGCAATAAGACTGGGAGTGGAGGACACTGGAGAGAAAAAAATAGGTAATGTCAACAATTTGACAAATGTGAGATTAGATGAGGACTGTCTCTCGCTGCTTTCAAAAGGTTTGGATTTTAGTTTAGTGGAAGGATTTAACCCACTGGAATTTGAAGTAGATCCATTTAAAGCTATCAGGAAACTTAATCAGTAAACGTTTTACAAAAATTACAAAAGATTGATGGGGGAGGTAAAAGAAGGAGAAAAACCAAGCGTGATTAGTGAGGTTGCATTCTGTATAAGTAAAGTACAGGACCAAGTTGACAAAGATGTGGTGAACACACTGTTGGCCCTATAGGATGAGACAGAGTTAACACAAATAGGGGAAGTGGATAATGTAGAACCGTTTATGAAAGGCATTAAATTAACATTTAACCCTCCCTTGTCAGCTGGAAGTAACTTAGATATACAGTTGTGTTCAAAATTATTCAACGCCCAATGCTGTAAAGGGTTTTAGGGAATTTAGTGTACATTTGTAATTGTGTTCAGAATGAAATCTTACAAGGACTTTTTAAAGAACCAAATGCAACTAAAATGACCAATTGTTTTTGTAATACAGTATTAAATGTTGTTTTTGTGATTTCTTCATTGACACAATTATTCAACCCCTTAAAGACTACCACTCTTAAGAACAGAGGTTCATTCAAGTGTTTTCGATCAGGTATTGAAAACACCTGTGGATGTCAAGGAGCAGCAATCAAGCATAATAAGCACCAATTAGGCAGATTTAAAAGGACTGTGATACTCAGCTCCTTCTAGACATTTACTGGTGTGTTTACAAACATGGTGAAGTCAAGAGAATGGTCCAGGAAGACAAGAGAAGAGGTGATTTCTCTTCACAGGAAGGGCAATGGCTATAAGAAGATTGCAAAGATTGCAAAGATGTTAAACATACCAAGAGACACCATAGGAAGCATCATTCGCAAATTCAAGGCAAAGGGAACTGTTGAAACGCTACCTGGTCGTGGCAGAAAGAAGATGCTGACTTCGACTGCTGTGCGCTACCTGAAGCGCAAAGTGGAGAAAAGTCCCCGTGTGACTGCTGAGGAACTGAAAAAAGATTTGTCAGATGTGGGTACTGAAGTTTCAGCTCAGACAATAAGGCGCACACTGCGTAATGAAGGCCTCCATGCCAGAACTCCCAGGCGCACCCCCTTGCTGTCTCCAAAGAATAAGAAGAGTCGACTGCAGTATGCCAAAAGTCATGTGGACAGTTTTGGGATAGTGTTCTGTGGACTGATGAAACAAAATTAGAACTGTTTGGGCCCATGGATCAACGCTATGTTTGGAGGAGGAAGAACAAGGCCTATGAAGAAAAGAACACCTTGCCTACTGTGAAGCATGGCGGGGGGTCAATCATGCTTTGGGGCTGTTTTGCTTCTACAGGTACAGGGAAGCTTCAGCGTGTGCAAGGTACCATGAATTCTCTTCAGTACCAGGAGATATTGGATGAAAATGTGATGCAGTCCGTCACAAACCTGAGGCTTGGGAGACGTTGGACCTTTCAACAGGACAATGATCCCAAGCATACCTCCAAGTCCACTAGAGCATGGTTGCAGATTAAAGGCTGGAACATTTTGAAGTGGCCATCGCAGTCACCAGACTTAAATCCGATTGAGAACCTCTGGTGGGACTTAAAGAAAGCAGTTGCAGCGCGCAAGCCTAAGAATGTGACTGAACTGGAGGCTTTTGCCCATGAAGAATGGGCGAAGATACCCGTAGATCGCTGCAAGACACTTGTGTCAAGCTATGCTTCACGTTTAAAAGCTGTTATAACTGGAAAAGGATGTTGTACTAAGTACTAAGATTGAATGTCACTTGGGGGTTGAATAAAACTGATAATGATGTGAGCACAGAAAAGACATTTGTGGTTATTTCATTATAAATGTTATGTTATATTTGTCTGACTTACAAGTGCCTCTTTGATTTAATTGTAAACAAGATGACTGAAATTATCAAAATCAATGTCAAACTGGCCAAAACACTCAATTTCAGTGGGGGTTGAATAATTTTGAAAACAACTGTATTTTAAAAACAGGTACCCAGAGATGTGTAGATGCCTGATGTACCCGAAGATGAAGAAAAACATCAGTAAGGGGGAAGAACGAGCCCTATAGTGGTTGATGAAACAAGAGAATATAATAGTGAAACCAGCCGACAAGGGAGGTAATATAGTGCTAATGCAGAAAGAATATTACATAAGAGAGGCAATGAGACAGTTGGAGGATAAGGAAGTATACACACGATTGATGAACAATCCAATTTCACAATATCAGAAGCAGCTGAGGTCAGTGTTGAGGAAATATATGGAGAAAGGTGTGATAACAGAAAAAACAGCAGAGAGACTGCATCCCAAATACCCCACAAATCCAAAGTGGTATTTTGTACCTAAAGTACATAAATCGGTGGAAAACCCACCTGGACGTCCTATAGTGCTAGGAATAGGGTTGATTACAGAACCTCTGTCACAATATGTAGATTGGCTACTTCGTCCTCTTTTGAAAGGGATACATCATATCTGAAAGACACTAATGATTTTTTGAGAGTGATCAGAGATATACAGTGGCAAAAAGGAGATCGTTTAGCATCCATAGATGTAGAAAGCTTGTACACAAGAATACCACAGGAATTTGGGGTTCAGGCAATAGGTAAAATATTGGAATGTCAACAAAAAAGTGAGGAATATGTGGAATTTGTGAGAGAGGCATTGAGATTTGTTTTGACACATAACGCCTTCACATTTAATAATAAATGGTATTACCAAAAAACGGCAACAGCTATGGGGACACCAGTCTCCTGTACTTTCGCAAATGTATACCTGTCTAACTTTGAGGTCGAATATGTGTTCACCACAAAAAAAAATTGGGAGACTTATTGATGATGTGTTTATTATATGGAGAGGAACTGAAGTGCAATTTGAGGAATTCGTGGAGTATTTAAATACTCAAAATAATATGAATATAAAATTTACTAGTAAAGTAAGTTCAAGAGAATTGGAATTTTTTGATGTAAAGGATAATATACATGGGGAGACATTAAAGAGGACCATTCACCGATCCTGACATTGTGAACTTCTCCCGTTGTTATGTCCTCCGGTATGTTCGGGGACTTGGTTATAGTAGGCGGAGTCTGCCCTTGTTCGGCGGGTGTCTCCTTCTCCGAGGTTTTTTTCTCCCAGGCTGTGAGCTCTGTTCTGCGATTGGCCAGCGCTACAGCCTAGGAGAAGGAGACGCCCAGGAGAACAAGGGCAGACTCCGCCTACTATAACCAAGTCCCCGAACATACCAGAGGACACAACGGGAGAACGGAGCGGCGCCCAGGGATAATAGTAAGTGCAGTGAGATCCCTGGGCGCCGCTGTATATGTCATGATACTTAGTTCACAATATCAGGATCGGTGAAAGGTCCTCTTTAAAGGGTTTCTACCACTTCGTTTTCACATAATTAGCTTTCAGACACTAGCGATCTGCTAGTGTCTTCTCTAACAAACAATCCTAATATAATAGCTTTTGGGGCAGCCGTTTCGCTAAAAAATAACTTATATTGATATGCTAATGAGCCTCTAGGTGCTATGGGGGCGTCATTAGCACCTAGAGGCTCGGTCTACCTTCACAAAATGCCCCCGCCCAGCGCGTCCCTCCAGCCCGCCCATCTCCTCCAGAATGCGATCCTCCCTGTGAGCGTATATATTCGGCGCATGCGCAGTGAATGTCTGACCGCTTTCTGCAGACATCTCCACTGCGCCTGTTCCTCGGAGCACTATGACGTCATCGGCGCAGGCGCAGTGGAGATGTCTGAGCAGGGAAGCGGTCAGACATTCACTGCGCATGCGCCGAATACATACGCTCACAGGGAGGATCGCATTCCGGAGGAGATGGGTTGGCTGGAGGGACGCGCTGGGCGGCGGCATTTTGTGAAGGTAGACCGAGCCTCTAGGTGCTAATGACGCCCCCATAGAACCTAGAGGCTCATTAGCATATCAATATAAGTTCTTTTTTTAGCGAAACGGCTGCCCCAAAAGCTATTATATTAGGATTGTTTGTTAGAGCAGACACTAGCTAGTGTCTGAAAGCTAATTATGTGAAAACGAAGTGGTAGAAACCCTTTAAGAACTAAAGTATATAGAAAATCTACTGCCACGAAATGCACTTTAGGAGCTCCCATCCCCCATGTGTAAAGAAAAGCAGTACCCTATGGGCAATTTACAAGATTGAGAAGGATAGCTAGTAAAGATGTAGACTTTATAGATCAGTCTAGAGATTTAAAAAGACTACTGGAGAGTAGGGATGAGCGAACCCGAACTGTATAGTTCGGGTTCGTACCGAATTTTGGGGTGTTCGTGACACGGACCCGAACATTTTCGTAAAAGTTCGGGTTCAGTGTTCGGCGCTTTCTTGGCGCTTTTTGAAAGGCTGCAAAGCAGCCAATCAACAAGCGTCATACTACTTGCCCCAAGAGGCCATCACAGCCATGCCTACTATTGGCATGGCTGTGATTGACCAGTGCAGCATGTGACCCAGCCTCTATTTAAGCTGGAGTCACGTAGCGCCGCACGTCACTCTGCTCTAATCAGTGTAGGGATAGGATGCAGCTGCTGCTGTTAGGGCCAGATTAGGCAGGGATTTACTCATCAAAAACACTTACTGAAGTGATCGATCTACAGCTGTGTATCATTCAACCTCTGCTATTTAATTGCTCACTGTTTTTAGGCTGCCCAGAGCGTTTTTCTGTCACTTTTTTCTAGGGTGATCGGCGGCCATTTTGTGTCTTGTGGTGCGCCAGCACAAGCTGCCACCAAGTACATTTAACCATCAATAGTGTGTTTGTTTGTTTTTTGCTATATCCTACATCAGGGGCTTGGCTGTGCTTGCTATTTTATTGAGGGGTGAAATACAATTGTCAAAATAGCAGTACCCTAAATCTGGTGTTTCAGCTGTGGCTAGCCAATTGTAATGCTGTCTGGCAAAGGATATATTTTTTTCTGGGTTAAAATACAATTCCCAAATTAGCAATTCCCTAAATCAGTGGTTTCTGCTGTAGCAGGCCAGGTTTAAATCTATCCATAAAAGGGTATATTACATTGAAGGTGCTGATAGGGTCATCCTCAATAACTTCACACGCTACCGTGCATTTCCAAGTCTAATTCTGTCCGTAAAAGGGATACCTGTCATCCAGGGCCTAAATACTAGGCCTACAATTTATATTCAGCTAAATCTGTGTTTACTGCTGTGCCTGTATTAGTGTAATACGGTACCTAAATAGATAGCCAGATAGTGTTAGGTGCCTGTAAAAAAAAGGCCTGAATTTGAATTCAATACATTGGGCCAAATTTTTTTCTTATTGTGGTGAACGGTAACAATGAGGAAAACATCTAGTAAGGGACGCGGACATGGTCATGGTGGTGTTAGTGGACTCTCTGGTGCTGGGAGAGGACGTGGCCGTTCTGCCACAGCCACACGTCCTAGTGAACCAACTACCTCAGGTCCCAGTAGCCGCCAGAATTTACAGGGATATTTGGTGGGGCCCAATGCCGTTCTAAGGATGGTAAGGCCTGAGCAGGTACAGGCATTAGTCAATTGGGTGGCCGACAGTGGATCCAGCACGTTCACATTATCTCCCACCCAGTCTTCTGCAGAAAGTGCACAGATGGCGCCTGAAAACCAAGCCCATCAGTCTGTCACATCATCCCCATGCATATCAGGGAAACTGTCTGAGCCTCAAGTTATGCAGCAGTCTCTTATGCTGTTTGAAGACTCTGCTGGCAGGGTTTCCCAAGGGCATCCACCTAGCCCTTCCCCAGCGGTGGAAGACATAGAATGCACTGACGCACAACCACTTATGTTTCCTGATGATGAGGACATGGGAATACCACCTCAGCACGTCTCTGATGATGATGAAACACAGGTGCCAACTGCTGAGTCTTTCTTCAGTGTGCAGACCGAACAGGAGGTCAGGGAGGAAGACTGGGTGGAAGACGATGCAGGGGACGATGAGGTCCTAGACCCCACATGGAATGAAGGTCGTGCCACTGACTTTCAGAGTTTGGAGGAAGAGGCAGTGGTGAGACCGAGCCAACAGCGTAGCAAAAGAGGGAGCAGTGGGCAAAAGCAGAACACCCGCCGCCAAGAGAGTTCGCCTGCTACTGGCCACCACCACCTGGGACCGAGCACCCCAAAGGCAGCTTCAAGGAGTTCCCTGGCGTTGCAGTTCTTCAAACAATGTGCTGACGACAAGACCCGAGTGGTTTTCACGCTGTGCCATCAGAGCCTGAAGCGAGGCATTAACGTTCTGAACCTTAGCACAACCTGCATGACCAGGCACCTGCATGCAAAGCATGAACTGCAGTGGAGTAAACACCTTAACAACAAGGAACTCACTCAGGCTCCCCCTGCTACCTCTTCTGCTGCTGCCGCCTCGGCCTCTTCCTCCGCCTCTGGAGGAACGTTGGCACCTGCCGCCCAGCAAACAGAGGATGTACCACGAACACCACCACCTCCGTCACCAAGCATCTCCACCATGTCACACGGCAGTGTTCAGCTCTCCATCTCACAAACATTTGAGAGAAAGCATAAATTCCCACCTAGCCACCCTTGATCCCTGGCCCTGAATGCCAGCCTTTTCTAAACTACTGGCCTATGAAATGCTGTCATTCAAGCTGGTGGACACAGACAGCTTCAAACAGCTCATGTCGCTTGCTGTCCCACAGTATGTTGTTCCCAGCCCCCACTACTTCTCCAAGAGAGCTGTGCCTTCCCTGCACAACCAAGTATCCGATAAAATCAAGTGTGCACTGCGCAACGCCATCTGTGGCAAGGTCCACCTAACCACAGATACGTGGACCAGTAAGCACGGCCAGGGACGCTATATCTCCCTAACTGCACACTGGGTAAATGTAGTGGCGGCTGGGCCTCAGGCGGAGAGCTGTTTGGCGCACGTCCTTCCGCCGCCAAGGATCGCAGGTCAACATTCTTTGCCTCCTGTAGCCTCCTCCTCCTACTCGGCTATATCCTCCTCTTCTTCCACCTGCTCATCCAGTCAGCCACACACCTTCACCACCAACTTCAGCACAGCCCGGAGTAAACGTCAGCAGGTCATTCTGAAACTCATATGTTTGGGGGACAGGCCCCACACCGCGCAGGAGTTGTGGCAGGGTATTGAACAACAGACCGACGAGTGGTTGCTGCCGGTAAGCCTCAAGCCCGGCCTGGTGGTGTGCGATAATGGGCGAAATCTCGTCGCAGCTCTGGGACTAGCCGGTTTGACGCACATCCCTTGCCTGGCGCATGTGCTGAATTTGGTGGTGCAAAAGTTCATTCACAACTCCCCCAACATGTCAGAGCTGCTGCATAAAGTGCGGTCCGTCTGTGCGCGCTTCCGGCGTTCACATCCTGCCGCTGCTCGCCTGTCTGCGCTACAGCGTAACTTCGGCCTTCCCGCTCTCCGCCTCATATGCAACGTGCCCACCAGGTGGAACTCCACCTTGCACATGCTGGACAGACTGTGCGAGCAGCAGCAGGCCATAGTGGAGTTTCAAATGCAGCACGCACGGGTCAGTCGCACTGCGGAACAGCACCACTTCACCACTAATGACTGGGCCTCCATGCGAGACCTGTGTGCCCTGTTGCGCTGTTTCGAGTACTCCACCAATATGGCCAGTGGCGATGACGCCGTTATCAGCGTTACAATACCACTTCTATGTCTCCTTAAAAAAACACTTAGGGCGATGATGGAAGAGGAGGTGGCCCAGGAGGAGGAGGAGGAGGAAGAGGGGTAATTTTTAGCACTTTCAGGCCAGTCTATTAGAAGTGACTCAGAGGGAGGTTTTTTGCAACACCAGAGGCCAGGTACAAATGTGGCCAGACAGGGCCCACTACTGGAGGACGAGGAGGACGAGGATGAGGAGGAGGTGGAGGAGGATGAGGATGAAGCATGTTCATAGCGGGGTGGCACCCAACGCAGCTCGGGCCCATCACTGATGCGTGGCTGGGGGGAAACGCAGGACGATGATGATACACCTCCCACAGAGGACAGCTTGTCCTTACCTCTGGGCAGCCTGGTATACTGAAGCGACTACATGCTGCAGTGCCTGCGCAACAACAGCAGAGTTGCCCACATTTTAACATGTGTGGACTACTGGGTTGCCACCCTGCTGGATCCCCTGTGCAAAGACAATGTGCCCACCTTACTTCCTGCACTGGAGCGTGATAGGAAGATGCGCGAGTACAAGCGCACGTTGGTAGACGCGCTACTGAGAGCATTCCCAAATGTCACCGGGGAATAATTGGAAGCCCAAGGCGAAGGCAGAGGAGGAGCAAGAGGTCGCCAATGCAGCTGTGTCACGGCCAGCTCCTCTGAGGGCAGGGTTAGCATGGCAGAGATGTGGAAAAGTTTTGTCACCACGCCACAGCTAACTGCACCACCACCTGATACAGAACGTGTTAGCAGGAGGCAGCATTTCACTAACATGGTGGAACAGTACGTGTGCACACCCCTCCACGTACTGACTGATGCTTCGGCCCCATTCAACTTCTGGGTCTCCAAATTGTCCACGTGGCCAGAGCTAGCCTTTTATGCTTTGGAGGTGCTGGCCTGCCCGGAGGCCAGCGTTTTGTCTGAACGTGTATTCAGCACGGCAGGGGGCGTCATTACAGACAAACGCAGCCGCCTATCCACAGCCAATGTGGACAAGCTGAGGTTCATAAAAATGAACCAGGCATGGATCCCACAGGACCTGTCCATCCCTTGTGCAGATTAGACATTTATAACTACCTCCCCTTAACCATATATTCTTGTACTCCCAGGGCACTTCATTCAATCCTCTTTTTTTAATTGTACCATTATATTGCGGGGCAACCCAAAGTTGAATGAACCTCTCCTCTGTCTGGGTGCCTGGGCCTAAATATCTGACAGTGGCCTGTTCCAGTGGTGGGTGACATTAAGCCTGATTCTCTGCAATGGAACCTCTCTCCTCTGTCTGGGTGCCGCGGCCTAAATATCTGACAATGGCCTGTTCCAGTGGTGGGTGACGTGAAGCCTTATTCTCTGCTATGACATTAAGCCTTATTTTCTGCTATGACATGAAGCCTGATTCTCTGCTATGACATGAAGCCTGATTCTCTGCTATGGGAACTCTCTCCTCTGTCTGGGTGCCGGGGCCTAAATATCTGACAATGGCCTGTTCCAGTGGTGGGTGACGTGAAGCCTGATTCTCTGCTATGACATGAAGCCTGATTCTCTGCAATGGGACCTCTCTCCTCTGTCTGGGTGCCGGGGCCTAAATGTCTGACAGTGGCCTGTTCCAGTGGTGGGTGACATGAAGCCTGATTCTCTGCTATGACATGAAGCCTGATTTTCTGCTATGGGACCTCTCTCCTCTGTCTGGGTGCCGGGGCCTAAATATCTGACAATGGCCTGTTCCAGTGGTGGGTGACATGAAGCCTGATTCTCTGCAATGGGACCTCTCTCCTTTGTCTGGGTGCCGGGGCCTAAATATCTGCCAGTGGCCTGTTCCAGTGGTGGGTGACATGAAGCCTGATTCTCTGCTATGGGACCTCTCTCCAATTGATATTGGTTAATTTTTATTTATTTTATTTTTATTCATTTCCCTATCCACATTTGTTTGCAGGGGATTTACCTACATTTTGCTGCCTTTTGCAGCCCTCTAGCCCTTTCCTCGGCTGTTTTACAGCCTTTTTAGTGCCGAAAAGTTTGGGTCCCCCTTGACTTCAATGGGGTTCGGGTTCGGGGCGAAGTTCGGGTCGAGTTCGGATCCCGAACCCGAACATTTCCGGGAAGTTCGGCCGAACTTCTCGAACCCGAACATCCAGGTGTTCGCTCAACTCTACTGGAGAGGGGGTACCCTGAAAAAATAATTGACGATTTATTTTTGAGAGCAGCGAAGGAGAGTAAAAGAGAGGAGATATAATAAACATGTAGAAGAGAAAAGAGGTAGAGCAGTGTTCACCTTTAAACACACACCTATGGCCTCAATTATATAAAAAAAAAGTCATCTTGAATAACTGGAATATTCTTGCCCATGATGAGGATTTAAAGGAAAAAACTAAGAATCCATCTTTGATAAGTTTTAGAAGGAGACAGACCATTAAAAACAAGATAGTAAGAAGTAGGTTTGAGAGTAGAAAAGAAAATTGGCTAGAAAAAGGAACACCACAGGGAAATTACTAATGTGGTCAATGCACAGCTTGTAGATTTATAAGTGACCAGCCTGTTTTGGGCCTTATTGACAAAGTGTTTTTCTTCCTTTTTTCATTGTCGCGTTCCAAGAGCTATAACATTTTTATTTTTCCGTCTATATAGCTTTATGAGGGCTTGTTTTTTTGCGGAACAAGTTGTAGTTTTTAATGGCGTCATTTTGAAGCACACATACGTTTCTGATTAACTTTTATTAACTCTTTCTGGGAGGGAGATGGGAAAAACAGCAATACTGCCACTGTTTTTATGTTATACATTTTACGGCGTTAATTTTTCAGTATAAATAACATAATATCTTTATTCTCTGGGTCAGAACTATTACTGTGATACCAAATACATATATATATTTTTTTCAATAAAACCCCCCTTTTTAAAAAAAAAAAGTTTTTGCATTGCCACTTCCCAAGTGCATTGCCACTTCCCAAGTTGTGTGGGGGCTTGATTTTTGGGGGACGACTTATATTTTTGATTGGTATCATTTTGGAGTAAATGGCGCTTTTTGATCGCTTGTTATTACTAGTGATGATCAAGCATGCTCGGCAAAACACCTGTTCGGCTCGAGAACCTCGATGCTCGGCACATGGCGGTATTTGGGCGAATACCGAATGTGCTCGAGCGCAATGCTCGAGTCTCCGCCCCGCACGTTTCTTGCCAGCTACGCTGCCAATAAACGTGCAGGTGAGTACTGCCCTCACTGTAATGCCGTAGCCATGCTGGATGATGGCATTACACTTTTGGGTCTGTAAAGTTTTAGCTATTTAGCGCAGCTTGCGCTAAAAATATAGATTTCTGCTGCCACACACAATAGTCCTGAAAAGTTTTGGTGGTAATCATATTCTTAAATCACTCCCTACACTGTCTGTCCCTTCCTCAGCACAGCTCTCTCTGACTAAGAATGAGACACATGTTTGGCTGATTCTTAGTCAGGGAGAGCTGTGCTGAGGAAGGGACATACAGTGTAGGGAGTGATTTAAGAATATGATTACCACCAAAACTTTTCAGGACTATTGTGTGTGGCAGCAGCAATCTATATTTTTAGCGCAAGCTGCGCTAAATAGCTAAAACTTTACATACCCAAAAGTGCTTCTAAGGACTATTGTGTGTGGCAGCAACATCTATTTTTAGCGCATCCTGCGCTAAATAGTGTACAATAGTTAGGCTGCTGTAGACAGCGACATTAGCTGCGCCACATCTCCAGTGTAAAGCGTGCACATCCAAAAAATATCTGTGACATACAGCGTACTTTTTCCGTAGACGGTGTCTGCTGTGGACAGTGACTTTAGGTGCGCCACATCTCCAGTGTAAAGTGGGTGCATCCAAAAAATATCTGACATCAAATGTACTTTTTCTGTAGACGGTGTCCGCTGCGGATAGTGACATTAGCTGCGCCACATCTCCAGTGTAAAGTGTGTGCATCACAAAAAAATCGGTGACATACAGTGTCCTTTTTCTGTAGATGGTGTCTGCTGCAGACAGTGACATTAGCTGTGCCACATCTCCTGTGTAAAGTGTGCGCATCCAAAAAATATCTGACATCCAGTGTACTTTTTCCGAAGACGGTGTCCGCTGCGGACATTGACATTAGCTGCGCCACATCTCCTGTGTAAAGTGTGCACATCCCAAAAATATCTGTGACATACAGTGTACTTTTTCAATAGACGGTGTCCGCTGCGGACAGCGACTTTAGGTGCACCTCATCTCTAGTGTAAAGTGTGTGCATCCAAAAAATGTCTGACATCCAGTGTACTTTTTCCGTAGACGGTGTCCGCTGTGGACAGTGACATCAGCTGCGCCACATCTCCAGTGTAAAGTGTGCACATCCAAAAAATATCTGTGACAACCTTTTTCCGTAGACTGTGTCCGCTGCGGACAGTGACATTAGCTGCACCACATCTCCAGTGTAAAGTGTGCGCATCCAAAAAATATCTGACATCCAGTGTACTTTTTCCGTAGACTGTGTCTGCTGCGGACAGTGACAATAGCTGCACCACATCTCCTGTGTAAACTGTGCGCATCCAAAAAATATCTGACACCCAGTTTACTTTTTCCGTAGATGGTGTCTGCTGCGGACAGTGACTTTAGCTGCACCACATCTCCAGTGTAAAGTGTGTGCATCCAAAAATTATCTGACATCCAGTGTACTTTTTCCGTAGACAGTGTCCGCTGCAGACAGTGACATTAGCTGCACCACATCTCCTGTGTAAGGTGTGCGCATCCAAAAAATATCTGTGACATACAGTGAACTTTTTCAATAGACGGTGTCCTCTGCGGACAGTGACATCAGCTGCGCCACATCTCCAGTGTAAAGTGTGCACATCCCAAAAATATTTGTGACAACCTTTTTCCGTAGACTGTGTCCGCTGCGGACAGTGTCATTAGCTGCGCCACATCTCCAGTGTAAAGTGTGCGCATCCCAAAAATATCTGACATCCAGTGTACTTTTTCCATAGATGGTGTCCACTGTGGACAGTGACTTTAGGTGTGCCACATCTCCAGTGTAAAGTGTGTGCATCCAAAAAATATCTGACATCCAGTGTACTTTTTCCATAGACGGTGTCCGCTGCGGACAGTGACATTAGCTGCACCAAATCTTCAGTGTAAAGTGTGCACATCCAAAAAATATCTGTGACATACAGTGTCCTTTTTCCATAGACGGTGTCCACTGCGGACAGTGACATCAGCTGCGCCACATCTCCAGTGTAAAGTGTGCGTATCCAAAAATATCTTACATCCAGTGTACTTTTTTCAATAGACGGTGTCCACTTCGGACAGTGACATTAGCTGCGCCACATCTCCTATGTAAAGTGTGCGCATCCAAAAAATATCTGTGACATACAGTGTACTTTTTCAATAGACGGTGTCCGCTGTGGACAGTGACATTAGCTGCACCAAATCTCCAGTATAAAGTGTGCGCGTCCAAAAGATATCTGTTATATACAGTGTACTTTTTCCGTAGACGCTGTCCACTGCGGACAGTGACATTAGCTGCACCACATCTCCAGTGTAAAGTGTGCGCATCCCAAAAATATCTGACATCCAGTGTACTTTTTCAATAGACAGTGTCCGCTGCGGACAGTGACATTAGCTGCGCCACATCTCCTGAGTGAAGTGTGCACATCCAAAAAATATCTGTGACTGCGGACAGTGACATTACCAGTGGTTCCTCTCCTGTATAACATTTTCTCTTCCCAAATACCTGTGGAATTCCCTGTAATTTTTCATTAGCCGCTGGTGACAGCATTGACATTATCTGTGGGATATCTCTTGTGTGACGTTTCCACATCCCAAATACCTTTTTAAATTTGTTTGCGCATACACTTTCAAATTCTACACTACTGTACGTGTGACAGACTTTCAATCATATATAACATTTAATATGAAGAAGGCGAGCAGTAAGGGATGGGGCAGTGGCTGTGATGCTGATGGTGCACGCAGAGGCCGTGGCCCTAGGCGCGCAAAACTGTGCCTGCTGCCAGAGCAGAAGAAAAACAATCATCCACAATACTTAGCTTCATGTCCCAGTTTGCAGGGCGGCGCAGGACACCACTCTTGAAGTCAGCCCAGTGCGAGCAGGTGGTCGATTGGATTGCAGCAGATAATGCTTCCAGTCGGTTAAGCACCACCCTGTCTTCCACCAAGTCCAGTCTCAGTAGCCAAGAGTCTGCTCAACCCAATCCTCACCTTGATCCTCGTTCCTCCCACCATGGAGAGTCTATGCAAACAAGTGATCCCACACTCGGATATTCCGAGGAGCTCTTTTCAGCACCATTCCTTGATTTGGGCCTCTCGCCAAGCACGCTTGGAGAGGGACAGATCTTGTGCCCTGATTCCCAAACTCTTGAACATCCACAATCACAAGAAGATGACGGTGGGGAATGGCAATTACTGTTTAATGAGGTGGATGATGATGAGACACAGTTGCCAGTAACTCAACGGCAATTATTGTCTCAAGAGGTTGAGGAAGAAGATGAGACACAGTTGTCAATCACTGAGGTAGTGGTTAGGTCCACAAGTCAGGAGGATGAGCAGAGTGAGGCAGTGGAAGAGGAGGTGGTGGACGATGAAGTCACTGACCCAACCTGGAAAGATGGAAAGCCGAACGAGTACAGCAGTACAGAGGGGGAGGGATCTGCTGAACCGCAACAGGCTGGAAGAAGCCGTGGTGTGGCAAAAGGGATAAGGTGGGCCACACCAAACAGGCCCGCAACTGTTCCCCGGAGCACCCCCTTGCGGAAATCTCCCTTGCCAAGGGGTAGGTGTTCCGCAGTCTGGAGCTTTTTTGAGGAAAGTGTGGACGACAAAAGAATTGTAATTTGCAAACTGTGCCATACAAAATTTAGCAGGGGCATGAACACTAGCAACCTCACCACCACCAGCATGATCCGTCACATGGCATCAAAGCATTGTAATAGGTGGGACGAATACCTGGGTCCACAATCTGTGTCTGCAGGTCACACCACTGCCTCCTCTTCCCCTGTGTTAAGTGCTGGCCAATCCCCTGTCGAAGGCACAAACCCGGATGCCTCCCGCTATGCACCTGGACCTTTGTAAGCACCATCAGCGACCACATCCACTTCCGTGTCCCAGCGCAGCGTACAAATGTCCTTACCCCAGGCATTTGAACGCAAGCGCAAATATCCAGCCATCCACAGGCCATAGCACTAAATGTGCAACTTTCCAAATTACTGGTCCTGGAAATGTTGCCATTTAGGCTTGTGGACACTGAGGCCTTCCGCAGCCTCATGTCTGCGGCTGTCTCGCATTACGCAGTCCCCAGCCGTCACTATTTTTCAAGGTGTGCCGTGCCCGCCTTACACCAACATGTGTCCCGTAACATCACACGTCCAACTAACCACGGACACATGGACAAGTGCATTTGGCCAGGGACGCTACATTTCCCTGACGGCACACTGGATGAATGTTGTGGAGGCCGGGAGCGAGTTTTACCCTGGGATGGCACAGGTGCTACTGACGCCAAGGATTGAGGGCCCTACATCAATCAGGGTTTCCGCCAGCACCTACGTTAGTGCTTCAACCCTCACTTCTCCTCCGCCTCCTCTTTCACTTCCACCTCCGAATTATCCTCATGCAGCACCAGTCAGCCATCAGTCGTTAGCTGAAAGCAGTGTAGCACTGCAGTGGGGAAGCGGCAACAGGCCGTGCTGAAGCTGATATGCTTAGGGGACAAACAGCACACCGCTGCAGAGCAGTGGCAGGGGAAAAGAGACCATACTGAGCTGTGGCTCTGGCCACTCCACCTAGAACCAGGCATGGTTGTGTCTGATAATGGCTGTAACTTGGTGGCGGCTTTGGAGCTCGGCAAGCTCAGACACATCCCATGCCTAGCCCATGTCTTAAACTTAGTGGTTCAGCGGTTTCTCAAAACCTACCCCAATTTGCCTGAGCTACTGGTGAAGGTGCACCGCGTGTGTGCACATTTCCGCAAGTCATCGACAGCTTCAGCCAGTCTGTCAACGCCACAGCAGCGTTTGAAATTGCCAGCTCATCTGCTGCGGTGCGACGTAAGCACGTGCTGGAACTCGACGTTCCACATGTTTGCCAGGCTTTGTGAGCAGCAGAGGGCAGTAGTGGAATACCAGCTGCAACATGGTCATCCCTTTTCCAGTCATCTTCCGCTATTCACAAGCGAGGAGTGGTCATGGATGTATGACCTCTGAGAGGTTTTTGAAACTTTTAGGAATCAACACAGATGGTTAGCGGCGATAACGCTATTATCAGCGTAGCCATCCCACTTCTGTGTCTACTCAAACACTTGCTGCTCACAATTAAGGACAACGCTTTGCATGTGGAAGAGGTGGAAATAGGGGAAGACATTACACAGGGTGATAGCCAGACCACCCTCAGTTTGTCTTCTCAGCGCGAATTGGACGATGAAGAGGAGGGGGAGGAGCAGGAGACGGTTGATTCCGCTACAGAGGGTAGTTCCCATGGAAGTTTATTTCCATCTGTTCAGCATTAGTGATAAGCAGGAGGTGCTATATTCGATTTTGTGATATTTCACGAATATTCGATTGAATATTCGTCTTATATTCGTCTAAATGGAATATTCGTCATTACGCTATTTATCGCGAATAATATGCGATTTAATTAATCGCATATTGCGATTTTGTGTATTTTACGAATATTCGCCATATTGCTATATATTCTTGTTTTAGAATATGATGAATATTCTAAAATACGAAGTTATAGCAATGTAGCGAATATTCGTAAAATACACATAGACTGCAATTTCACTAATGTATTGCTATAATCTTTTTTTTTTGTCTAATTAGACAAAAAAAAAAGATTAAAGCACTACATTAGTGAAATTGCAGTCTATATGTGTAATTTACGAACATTCGCTATGTTGCTAAATATTCTTGTCTTACAATATGACGGATATTCTAAAAAACAAACATATACTGTAGCACTATATCACATACACTCACCTAAAGAATTATTAGGAACACCATACTAATACGGTGTTGGACCCCCTTTTTCCTTCAGAATTGCCTTAATTCTACGTGGCATTGATTCAACAAGGTGCTGATAGCATTCTTTAGAAACGTTGGCCCATATTGATAGGATAGCATCTTGCAGTTGATGGAGATTTGAGGGATGCACATCGAGGGCACGAAGCTCCCGTTCCAGCACATCCCAAAGATGCTCTATTGGGTTGAGGTCTGGTGACTGTGGGGGCCATTTTAGTACAGTGAACTCATTGTCATGTTCAAGAAACCAATTTGAAATTATTCGAGCTTTGTGACATGGTGCATTATCCTGCTGGAAGTAGCCATCAGAGGATGGATACATGTTCTCATTCTGTTTACGCCAAATTCGGACTCTACCATTTGAATGTCTCAGCAGAAATCGAGACTCATCAGACCAGACAACATTTTTCCAGTCTTCAACAGTCCAATTTTGGTGAGCTCGTGCAAATTGTAGCCTCTTTTTCCGATTTGTAGTGGAGATGAGTGGTACCCGGTGGGGTCTTCTGCTGTTGTAGCCCATCCGCCTCAAGGTTGTGCGTGTTGTGGCTTCACAAATGCTTTGCTGCATACCTCGATTGTAACGAGTGGTTATTTCAGTCAACGTTGCTCTTCTATCAGTTCGAATCAGTCGGCCCATTCTCCTCTGACCTCTAGTATCCACAAGGCATTTTTGCCCACAGGACTGCCGCATACTGGATGTTTTTCCCTTTTCACACCATTCTTTGTAAAGCCTAGAAATGGTTGTGCGTGAAAATCCCAGTAACTGAGCAGATTGTGAAATACTCAGACCGGCCCGTCTGGCACCAACAACCATGCCACGCTCAAAATTGCTTAAATCACCTTACTTTCCCATTCTGACATTCAGTTTGGAGTTCAGGAGATTGCCTTGACCAGGACCACACCCCTAAATGCATTGAAGCAACTGCCATGTGATTGGTTGACTAGATAATTGCATTAATGAGAAATAGAACAGGTGTTCCTAATAATTCTTTAGGTGAGTGTATATTCGTTTTTTAGAATATTCTTTTTTTCCCCCCCAAGTAGTACAGTTATTGCCCTTCGGCATACTCCTCCCCGACAAGCGTCCCCGTCACCATGGGAACGCCTGGTGGTTAGAATATACCGTCGGATCTGAGTTTTCACGATCTAAAACTCAGATCCGATGGTATATTCTATCCACCAGGCGTTCCCCTGGTGATGGGGACGCTTGAAGTTAGAATATACCGCCAGGGCGCTGTGATCCGCGCAATTAACCCCTCAGGTGCGGGTTAATTGCGCGGATCACAGCCCCCTGTGCGCCCTCCCCCTCACCTCCCCAGTATTAAAATAATTGGTGGCCAGTGCTCCCCCCCTCCCCAGTATTAAAATAATTGGTAGCCAGTGCGCCCTAACCCCCCTCCCCCCAGTATTAAAATAATTTGTGGCCAATGCGCCCTAACCCCCCTCCCCACCCCAGTATTAAAATAATTGGTGGCCAGTGCGTCCCCCCTCCCCAGTATTAAAATAATTGGTGGCCAGTGCGCCCTAACCCCCCCTCCCCCCAGTATTAAAATAATTGGTGGCCAGTTCGCCCACCCTCCCCAGTATTAAAATAATTGGTGGCCAGTGCGCCCTAACCCCCCTCCCCCCAGTATTAAAATAATTGGTGGCCAGTGCGCCCTAACCCCCCCTCCCCAGTATTAAAATAATTGGTGGCCAGTGAGCCCTAACCCCCCTCCCCCCCCAGTATTAAAATCATTGGTGGCAGTGGCCACAGGGTCCCCCTCCTCCCCTGGCAGTGGCCACAGGGTCCGCCTTCCCCCCATCATTGGTGGCAGCAGGCAGTTCCGATCGAGTCCCAGCGTAATAGCCGGGCTTTGATCAGTTACCATGGCAGCCAGGGGCTACTGAAGTCCTGGCTGTCATGGTTAGTTAATCACTCAGCAGCATTTACTTACCTGCGGGGCTCTCCTCCTTCTGAGAACTAACAGGTCTATGCGGAGCATTGCTGAAGGCATATACGGCGCATAGACCTGTGAGTTCTCAGAAGGAGGAGAGCCCCGCAGGTAAGTAAATGCTGCTGAGTGAAACTGCCTGCTGCCACCTATGACGGGGGAGGAAGAAGGGGGACCCTGTGGCCACTGCCACCAATGATTTTAATACTGGGGGGAGGGGGGTTTAGGGCGCACTGGCCAACAATTATTTTAATACTGGGGATGGGGGGGCGCACTGGCCACCAATTATTTTAATACTGGGGAGGGGGGGCGCACTGGCCACCAATTATTTTAATACTGGGGAGGTGGGGGGGAGGGCGCACAGGGTGCTGTGATCAGCACAATTAACCTGCACCTGAGGGGTTAATTGCGTGGATCACAGCGTCCTGGCGGTATATTCTAACTTCAAGTGTCCCCATCACCATGGGAACGCCTGGTGGTTAGAATATACCATCGGATCTGAGTTTTAGATCGTGAAAACTCAGATCCGATGGTATATTCTAACCACAAGGCGTTCCCATGGTGACAGGGACGCTTGTCGGGGAGGAGTATGCTGAAGGGCAATAACTGTACTAATTGGGGGGGGGGGAGAATATTCTATAAAACAAATATATGTGATATAGTGCTATATATTCGTTTTTTAGAATATTCTTCATTTTTTACCATCTAAACTCTTGATTCCTCCCTGCTTCTTGCTTGTGGGCCAATAAGTCATTGGCCCACAAGCATTTTATTTTATTTTTTTATTAACAATTTTTATTGTTTTAAATAATAAGATTTTACAATCAAATGGTATACAGATATGGTATACAAATATGGTATACAAAAGGAAAAAAGAAAAAAGAATATGGGATGAATACATTCATAGAGTGGTCAATTGAAGGCAACTGTTATTGCGTCGTATTCAATGGCATATTTCTGGAAAACAGTTTTGCAAGTAACAACAAAATAAACCTTAGGTGTGGGCAACTATGCTCATAAATAAAGTGTCTAGCTATCAATAAAAAGTTACATTGTTCAGATATTCAATGTATGTCTCTAGATGTGAAGGGATAGCAGAAGTAAAGAGGAGATGTTGGGGGGGGGGGGGTAAAGGAGAATAAGGGGGATCAAGAGAAACCCCTGAAACTCTTCTATGGGGACCATACATCTACAAAGACGGAGCGTGTATGTGCTTCCCAATGGGAGAGTTCTTCTAGTCTATAAATCTGGTCAACTTTTTGGACCCATGTGGCTTCAACCGGGGCCTCACTGGAGAGCCAAGCCGTTGCAATTAGAATTCTGGCAGCAGCTAATAGTATAAGAAACAGAGACCTAACTTTTTTGCAAACCCTACCTAATCCTAGACTAAGTAGGGCCAGGTCAGGAGAGCACAAGAGGGCTGTGTTACAAAGGCTATTACATTTTTTGATTATATTAATCCACCAATCTTTGATGATATGACAACTCCACCATATGTGATAAAAGGTGCCCTTCGAGGCTTTACATCTCCAACAAACGTTAGAAACGTTAGGGAAGTATAAAGCAATATTTTCTGGGGTTTTATACCATCTCATCATAACCTTGTAGCCATTCTCTTGTATACGGACACATCTAGAGATTTTGTGAGGTATAGAGAACATCAGCTTGATTTCTGAAGGTGATAATGAGCGATCTAGATCTTTTTCCCATGAACCAACTATAGCTGGTTTGACAAGAGAGCCTGGAGTTTTCAACCATTTATATAGGGATGATATGATTCTTTGTGGTGGAAGTTTTGACCCAATTGTAGTGTCAAACCAGGAGGAAAGCTGTTGCAGAGGAGAAGAATTGAGTATAGATGTAGTTTCGGCCATGAGGAAATTTTGTGTGAAGGAGAGAGACAAGGAATCCTTCAGATTCGCAAAGAGAGATGATAGAGGGAGAACTTTACCATCTGTGTTTAGAATCTCAGCGATAAGTAAATCTGAGCGTCTAATCAGAGGGTGGCATGTCTCTTTCAAATCCGAAGGAGCCAAGTCTATAATATCTTTAAGGGTGAGAAGCGGTGAAGGAATGGTTAATACCTTATTATATGAAAGAAACCAATCCCATACTGCTAACGTACATCTTATCAATGGGTTTTGAATATGATGGGGTAGAGGAAAGGGTCTTCCGGCAAGGAGTAAAGCTCTAGGAGAGGAGGGAAGGAAATATCCTTCCATTAGAACCCAAGACTTATGAGGAGGAGCTCTAATCCAGTCCACTACTCTGGCTAGATGTATAGCTTTCAAATACTTTTCAGGATCAGGAAAATTGATGCCACCTAGATGTTTGGGCTTTGCGAGAGTGTCAAAGGAGATTCTGGGTCTGCGATTTTTCCAGATAAACTTACGAACCGCCCTATTGAACTTATTAAAAAAATATTTCGGAAGCTTGATAGGGAGGGTCTGCATGACATATGTTAATCTGGGTAAGATCAGAGCAGATACCAGGTTTTTTCTGCCAAACCATGAAAGGTTAGGGAGGTCCAATGAGTCTATCTGAGCAATAATAGAGTGTAGGAGAGGGACAAAATTAAGTTTGTATAGATCAGCCGTGTTAGGAGAGATTTTTATCCCTAGATAGGTAAGTAGTTGTGTGGACCAATTAAATGGTGATTGAAGTTTGAGAGATTTAATTTCAGAAGGGGGGAAACTGTTAAGGGAAATATGGCTTTCAGCCAGAACCTCATCCTGATGACCACACAAATATGCCTAATAATTGGACCCTGTGGTATTCACCCATTCAGTATGGCCAGTAGCATTGTGTCCCTTGTTAGCATATCCTAGGCAGTTGAACAACATCCTCTTGACCAAGAGATGGGGGGAGATATTTGGGTGGTCACAGGGTGGAGTCTATGGTGGGGGGCTGGGACATAACAAGATATAGGTGAAAGTTGGGAGTGAGGCGGGGCTTCTCTTGCTGGACACCGATGGATGCAGGAGCAGGCTAAGTTATATGTGTGCGTATGTGGGTATGTATATAAGTATAATATCCCAGTAGACTTTATATGTGTACATATAGATATTAGCAGTCTGCAATTGTATTACCAGTTAGATTATATGCTGTTTATGCATGAGTCTCTATATGTACATGTACTAATGGTCAGGTACTGGAGGTGTAGAGTAGATCCAGTAGACTGTATATTGGTAGACTCTGGATATACTGTATATACATACACATTATTAGCCGCATTTGCTTAGCATCCAGGGTGGACAGGAACGGAGGTGGCTGTGTGTGGTGGTGTCCTCTATGTATTGTGTTATCTGTATCTCTATGTATAATGTCTATTGCTTTGTCATCTCCATGTTATCAGTGAACTATTTTTATATATAAGTATCTGCAAGGGTTGTGTGTTGTTCCTGAGATATATGAAGGACTGGAAGAGGTGTAATTTTACACAGGATAATCGGGTTGTATGGGAAACTAAGGCAATTTGCTAGGAATAGAATAGAAGGGATGGAAAACGGAGATATACATAAATCTCCATTTTCCAAGAGACAAAAATCCCCTCTTCAGAAACCCTTATGAATGAGTTGGGATTTGGTGGGATTGACCTTGGAGTTTGATAAAGAACCAAATAGTTCTAGTAGGGATATGATAGATGGGAGGGATTTTTTCGGATTAGTTGTGAGGATCAAGAGATCGTCTGCAAAGGCAGCTAGTTTGACCTCCTGATCCACAACTCTAAGTCCCAAGATATCTTTTTGTTGTCTCAAAGCCTGTAAAAGTGTTTCCATTACTAGTACAAATATAAGGGGGGAAAGGGGGCAGCCTTGCCTCGTACCATTTTGTATACGGAAGCTAGGGGATAAGATGCCATTAACTGATACTGATGCTGAGGAAGAGTGATACATAGCTGCTATCGCGTTGGAAAATTGTTCCGGAATGTTGAACTTGGAAAGTGTGAGGCTAATAAAAACCCAGTCTATTCTATCGAATGCTTTCTCAGCATCAGTACCTAGAAGGACTATAGGGATCTTCTTAAGGGAGGAGAAAAACAAAGCGTTTAATACTTTCATAACATTATCTTTCCCTTCTCTACCCTTAATAAAACCTACCTGATCTGAGTGAATTAAAGAGGGGAGGAAGGTTTGCAGTCTGTTTGCTAGCATTTTAGCCAATAATTTTAAGTCTGCATTGAGCAGCGATATGGGTCGATAATTAGAACATAATGAGGGATCTTTTCCTGTTTTAGGGATAATCGTGGTTGTGGCTCTGGACATATCAGGGGATACCGGGGTATTCAGAAGGGCATTATTACAAATTGGATAAAGTTGAGGGAGTAGTATATCTGAAAACGCTCTATAGTAGGACAAAGGAAGTCCGTCAGGGCCTGGGCATTTCCCCAAAGGGGAGGATTTTAGTGCTGTTTGAATGTCTGTTAAGGTGAAGGGAGCAGCGCGGAGATCATGTTGTTCTTTAGAAAGGACTGGAAGCTTTAAGGATCTGAGAAAGAGGGATATATTTTGGTTTTTGTCTAAATTAGGGTATGGGAGTGTTGGAGAAGGGAGGTTATAGAGGGATTCATAATAGAGTCTGAATTGTTCTGCAATATTTTCAGACCCCAGATATGTAGAACCATGAGGGGAGGTTATACTTTGCACGTAGCTTGCTATTTTTCCATGTTTAATCCTCTGGATTTGGTATTTAGTGGCTTTGTCTCCATGGGCAAAGATTTTTTGTTGGGAGTTTAAGAAAAATTTAGCAGAGCGTTCATTTAGCATATTTTTTAGCTCAGTTTTTAGGAGTAATAGTTCTGATAAGTGTGATTGGAGTAGGGATATTTTATGGGTCTTTTCTAATGTATTAATCTTGGAGAGAAGGGAGTTTAACTTCTTTTCAGATTCTTTCTTTAAATGTGAGCCAAGACAATAATGTAAGCCAATAATTAATTGTCCTCTGATGTAAGCTTTGTGGGCGTCCCACAAAATGCTAGGAGAGGTGTCAGGAGATTGGTTTAAAAGAAAGTATTCTCTTAATAGGAATGTTATACGATTCTTGTGTGTTGCATTATTCAGAACAGACTCATTTAACCTCCAACCAGTTTTCTTACCCAGACCCAGTGGGGGGCGGAGTGCGCAGAAGATAGGCGAGTGATCTGAAAGCGTCATGGACCCGATTTTTGCAGAGAAGCAGAGTTGTAAATATTCCTTTGAGATCAATATGTAGTCGATTCTGCTATAGGAATTATTGGCTGAGGAGAAAAAGGAATAGTCAATAGTGTTAGGATTAAGACATCTCCAAACATCAGTAAGCCCTAGGTTATACAGTCTAGCCAGAGTAGCGAGGATTGCCTTTGCAGATATAGCTGATTTTTTCGAGGAGGTATCTATCAGGGGGTTAAAAGCCATATTTAGATCACCTGCAAGAATGAGAATTCCCTCTCTGTGTAGCTCCACCAAGGAGAGAAGTTCAGCAAGCCATCTAGGTTGGTCCGCATTGGGGGCATAGGCGTTTACAAAGGTGTAAAGCATTTGGCCTATTTTACCTTTTAAAATGATGAAGCGACCCTCTGGGTCTTGGATATGACTGATGTAAGAGAAAGGGATGCCTCTGCGGAAACCAATGCTGACCCCCCTAGAGGCCGCCCCATTGGCGCCACAGTGAAACCAAGTGGGAAACCTAGAGAAGGATAAATCAGGATATTTGTTATGCTTGAAGTGGGTCTCCTGTAAAAATATCACAGAGCCTCTCTCCTTCCAAAGAAGAGAAAAGATTTGGCTACGCTTAGAGGGGGATCTCAAACCCTTCACATTATATGAAACTATGTTTAAGTCTGACATATTCCTGGTATCTTAAGGCAGTTAGTGTAACTATGAGCAGATAGCATGACAAGCTCGAAAAGCCCAACAATATAACAAGATAAAGAAAAAACTAAAACTTGAGTCCACTTTAAGTGGAAAATTAACATAAAGTATGGTTGTACGGATAACAACCTGTAACGGATAGGGGAAAACTGAATTCCGTTTCACTAGTAACCTGCATCGAGGTGGGGATGGCAAGTGAAAAAAGAAATAAAAACAGAGGAGGGAGACAAATAAAAGCAATAAATGGGAAAAATGAGAAGAGGCCTTAATTGTGCCACAGAGTAAGAAAGTGGGGAACAGTATCAGATGCATGGAAGAGATAAGTGTAAGACAATTTAAGAAGCATTTTCACTCTGAGATATTGGAGTAAATACAAAGTCCTCAGGAACCGTCTTGGAAGGAGAGGGTCTTCTTAGGTGTTGTTGGATCCTTGGACTTCTTAGATCTTTGCTTCTTAGGAGTTGCAGAAACCTCCCAAGGCTGTAAGACAGGTAGAGGAGGCAAAGTTGAAATGTCTTGTGCTTTATCCCAGTCTGGAATATCTAATGGAGGAGAGTCCAGAGCTTTGCAAGCTTTCAGGAGATCCGAATAGGAGGAGATAGTGATCCTATTTCCAGCCAACATAAAGGAAAGCCCAAACGGAAAAGTCCATCTATATAGGATCTTTTTCTCTTTGAGAAGTGATGTGAGAGGTCTGAGAAGCCTCCGTTTTTGTAGGGTTGACGGTGATAAGTCCTGAAATATTTGTATGGGAGCCTTCTCCAGGAGAATCGTGGGAGCAATTCTAGCCGCTTTCAAAATCGCTTCCTTATCTTGAAAATTCAAGAATCGGCTTATGATGTCCCTGGGGGGTTCAGTGTCCTTAGGACGCGGGCGTAGAGCTCTGTGAGCCCGTTCAATTATGAGCATGGCCAGGTCGAAGTCACCTAGCAGAGAGGCAACTATCTTCATGATAGCGCTCGGGATTTCAGAGGCCGACACCGATTCAGGGATTCCTCTGAACCGGAGGTTGTTACACCTGCTTCGGTTTTCCTGGTCTTCCAGGGAAGCATATAGCTGATTAACATGAGCTTGGCAGGCTGACAGGGAATGTGTAACTGCGGTACTGTGATCCAACGCCGCTGTCTGGATAGTCTCCAGAGAGTCCACTCTATGGCCTATTTGTTGGATATCTTGCGCCACCTCCTGCAGTTTGGAATATATAGGGTGCATAGCTTCTTCTAAAGCTTGTTTAATAAAGCGGCGTGAGATCGGGAGGTTTTGCGACTCACCCGCGTCTTCCGTTTCATCTTTCCCTTCGGATTCACTCGATGTGCGTCCTCGTGTGGCACCGCCAGAAGCCGCGGCCATCTTGGGTTCTTTGGCTGGTCCGTTTGCTTGCTTCTTTTTTCAAGTATTTCGTCATGTCTGACACAGCGTGCGACGATTTAGCTTGCAGGGAAGCATCCCCTTGTTTCTGGCCGCCGTATTTAACAATACGCTCCTTAGGCTAAGGATTGCCGTCCCCACAGCAGGTTGTAAGCAGGAGCTCTAGCCGAACGCTGCCATGCAGTTCAGGCGCTAGCTCCGCCGCCCCCGGCCCACAAGCATTTTAAGCAGGAAGGAATCGTGTTCAGATGGAGAAAATTACGAATATTCGATATAACAAATATATAGCACTATATTCGCAATATTCGCTAATTATCGAAGTTGCGATATTCGCGATTAATATTCACTATGTGAATATTCGCGCTTAACACTATTCATTATGGATGGGCGGAAGAGGAGATTGAGTGTGATCTTACTGATGCTGACAGTGAATTCTTGCCTGTTGGTTCTCTGGCACACATGGCTGACTTTATGTTAGGCTGCCTTTCCCACGACCCACGCGTTATATGCATATTAGACAAAACGGATTACTGGTTGTTTATCCTTCTCGACCCCCGCTACAAAAGAGAACTTCTCATCTCTAATTCCTCTGGTGGAGAGGATGAGCAAAACGGTGCAATAGCAGAAGATCCTTGTTGAAAAATTGCTCCAAAAATTTCCATCTGACAACACTGGCGGCAGAGTCCGTAGTTCCTTGGCCAACCGAGGAGGGGAGACAAGGGGAACAGACAGCAGTTCCAACAGAGGCAGGGCAACACTCTCCAAAGCCTGGGAGAGTTTCATTACACCCTGCCAGCACCCTCACCCTGATGCGCGGCCTAGTGTCACAAGGAGAGAAAAATTTTGGAAGATGGTGAAGGAGTACGTAGCAAACGTTTCAGTTTCCTCAATGATCCCTCAGTGCCTTACAACTACTGGATGTCCAAGCTGGACACGTGGCACGAACTGGCACTCTACGCCTTGGAGGTGCTGACCTGCCCTGCCGCCAGCGTTTTGTCTGAGCGGGTATTTAGTGCTGCTGGTGGCATTATAACAGATAAGCATATCTGCCTGTCAACTGAAAATGCTGACAGGTTAACTCTTATAAAAATGAACAAGGCCTGGATTGACCATGACTTCTCTACTTCACCAGAGGAAAGCTGATGAACATAAAGGCACTTTAAATGTGTTGTTTATAATGTACTGAATACACTGTATTCCCATGCACCCCTTCCACCACAAACAAGGGTATATGGTTGAATATTCCTTTTCTCATCCTCCTTTTCCTCTTCCATCATATCAACATGCTTATTCATCGCATATAATGCCCTCGCTTATATGCCCTTCGCATATAATGTTTTACAGTGTCAGCTTAGCTGCAGGCCCTCGTATAAAAATTTTTAGAGGGTCAGCTCACCAGCAGGCCCTCACCTACAATGTTTTACAGGGTCAGCTCACCAGCAGACCCTCGCATATAATCTTTTAGAGAGTCAGCTCACCAGCAGGTCCTTGCATATAATGTTTTACAGGGTCAGCTTACCAGCAGGCCCTTGTATATAATGTTTTACAGGATCAGCTCTCCAGCAGGCCTTCACCTACAATCTTTTGCAGGTTCAGCTCACCTAAAGGCTCTCACATATAATTTTTTAGAGGGTCAGCTCACCAGCAGGCCCTTGCATATAATTTTTTACAGGGTCAGATCACCTGCAGGCTCATGCATATAGTGTTTTACAGGGTCAGCTCACCTGCAGTCCCTCGCATATACTTTTTTAGAGGGTCAGCTCACCATCAGGCCGTCACCTACAAGTCCAGTCTCACTATCCAAGAGTCTGTCAACACAATCCTCACCGCCGGGGGTCGCGTAACTAGTTATCACGGAGGAGTCTCGTTCGTTATCGGAATTAACCAGACAAATCACTCCACCAACTAAAAACATCCATGCACTACGACCCACAGAATCGAGAAAGAGCTATCAATCTGTCAATCCTTTCTGTGTCCGGGCTGGGTGAGGTTTCCCGTGTTGAGTCAAATTAAGCCGCAGGCTCCACTCCTGGTGGTGGCCTTCCGTAAATTCCTTTAAGTTTTAGCTTTGCAACCATATTCCCCCCAGAACCCAGAGACTTTGGTTTCCCGGAAGCTGCTCGGCGGGTCATGGGAATAACGCTGCCGGATCGCCGGTCATCATCGTTTATGATCGGAACTATGACCGTATCTGATCTTCTACTAACCTCTGACTTTCATTTTTGATTAATGAAAACATTCTTGGCAAATGCTTTTGCTTTGATTCGTCTTGCGCCAGTCCAAGAATTTCACCTCTAGTAGCGCAATACAGATGCCCCCGCCCGTCCCTCTTAAACATGGCCCCAGTTCCAAAAACCAACAAAATAGAACCGGAGTCCTATTCCATTATTCCTAGCTGAAGTATTCAGGCGACTTTGAATTTTCTTTCAATGGTGAGCCAAGCAGCAGGCACTCTCCCATAATTTTTTTAATAGTCAGTTCAGCAGCAGGCCCTAAACCATAATGTTTTAGAGGGTCAGCTCAGCAGCAGGCCCTCGCATATAATTTTTATAGAGGGTCAGCTCACCAGCAGGCCCTCACCCTTGCTCCAAATGTTTTTGAGAGTCACCAGCAGGCCATCAATCATAATTTTTCAAGGCTGTGTATGATGCCCTCCTTTATGTATAACAAAGGGTATATTGTAGTGCCAGTTCCTTGTAATATTTGGCAGCTCTTTTACATAGTGCATAGGCTTTGAGTGTAGGAGTCCCGCTACCTGAACAAGTGTACCACAATGTGAATGAGGCCCTCCTTTATGTGATATACAGGTTGTATTGGAGTGCCTCTTCCTTGTAATTTTTGGCAGCACTTGCACTTTATATAGAAATAAATGCACAGGAAATAATGTTTCCTAACAATTTTTCCTCTAAAATCGATCTTATCTTCGGTTTTGTGCGTATTATTGTCAGTCTGTAAAAGGGGTGTACTACTCGGACAACATCGTTCCCAGCAGTTACCTGGGAGTCCAAGATGCATCCAGACATCCTCCCCATGCTGTTCCCGAAACATTTTGGTGGTGTTTGCATCAATTCCGGCTCTCATGTGAAAAAGAGGCGGCTCTCATGTAAAAATGCGGCAGCCCAGCCTAAGGCCTCTTAGTGACCACCGTAAAAAGGTGTATGGGTGGTCACTAAGGGGTTAAATCTAGGAATTTAAATATAGAAGGAGTGAAACATACAGTAAAACACAGTTTCTGGTTTATCTTATATTTTGTTCATGTGGAAGGTTCTATATAGGAAAAACGATAAGATGTTTATATATAAGATTTAGGGAACATAAGAAATCTATTGAGACAGGAATTGGTTCACCGAGACTGATAGAACACATCAGAAAAGCACATGGAGGGGAAAGTAACGTCCTCACATGTGCAGGAATAGAAACGGTGGGAATCGTAATAAATGGAGGAGATAGACATCGCATATTACTCCAAAAAGAAGCCGCTTGGATAATAAAAACAAATGCAATGGGACCTTTGGGCCTAAATGATAAGAATGATTTAGCTGTTTTCATTTAATAAGGCATGTAATAGTGTTTTGTTTTTTAAAGTATATGTGTATATCGTTGTCATGGTGATGACGTCAGACGCAGTACATAGAGAGGAGCTTCCTGACGCCATTACGTGGGAGGTCAGACGAAGCGCAGATTTCACGAAATGGCCGTTGCCTGTGAGTTAGTGAGTGCCCGCAGCAGCGACCATGTTTTAACTTTGAATAAACAAGCTGCAAATAAAATTGGGTGAGTTTTTGTCTTCTACATATTACATTTGAATTGTGCCTACATTGTTGAGCACCACCTATGTATTGCAAGCAAATGCACACGGACTCCAGGTGCACCCCAAACAGTGGCAGCAGTGCCGACACCGGAATTGCTCTCTTTATATATACATTTTGTATTTTTCCGTTTATATAGCCTTATGAGGGCTTATTTGTCGCAGGAAAAGTTGCAATTTCTAATGCCACCATTTAATATTTCATATGGTTGTGAGGGGCTTGAAAAAATCCAAATAGGGTGAAATTGGAAAAAAAATGCCATTCCGCAACTGTTTTATGAGTTTTGTTTTTACGGCGTTACGTATAAAGTAAAACTGACCTCCAGGTCAGTACGATTATGGTGATACCACATATGTATATCTTTTCTTGCATTTCAATACTGAAAAAAACCATTTACATTTTTTTTTTTTTCTTTTGATCGCCATATTCTGACCCCTATAACTTTTTGGTAGTTATGTGTATGGAGCTGATACCATTCTAGGGTGTGTAAGACTTTTTGATAAATTTTCATTTATTTTGTGGCAGGAGTAACAAACAAAAATGGCAAATTGGCCATTTTGACTTTTTTTGTTTCACCGTTTGCCGTATGGGCTTTTTTGCACATGCCGATACCCATGATGTGTATTTGTTGCATTGTTTACATTTTTTGAATTTGAATTTTTTTTATTTTTTTTATTTGTAAAACTTTTTTTTACATTATTTTATAGTTCCCATAGGGAGCTATAACAAGCAATCATTACTTTGGAGTGTATTAGAATTACAATGTATTCCTATGGAGCCCTGCCACAGGTAGAGGCTCCATAGCAACTGATGTGCGGCAGCATTAGTCCATTCCAGATTACTGAAGCTGCACAATGCCTCCGGGTTACCCCGATCTCTGCCAGGGGGAGCCGGACCACACGGTTTCAGAGCATTTAGATGCTGTGGTCACATTTGACCCCGGCATCTGAAGTATTAAAAGTCAGCAATCGGCATTACTGCCAGTTGTGGGCTTTAGCTATATGTAAAAGCAGGCAACCTGCGGCTACGGGGGTCCGCTGCACATGGGAGCGGGCCTCATGTTTAACCACTTAAGGACCACAGGTTTATACCCCCCTAAAGACCAGGCCCTTTTTTACAAATCGGCACTACACTACTTTCACCGTTTATTGCTCGGTCATGCAACTTACCACCCAAATGAATTTTACCTCCTTTTCTTCTCACTAATAGAGCTTTCATTTGGTGGTATTTCATTGCTGCTGACATTTTTACTTTTTTTGTTATTAATCGAAATTTAACGATTTTTTTGCAAAAAAATGACATTTTTCACTTTCAGTTGTAAAATTTTGCAAAAAAAAACGAGATCCATATAGAAATTTTGCTCTAAATTTATAGTTCTACATGTCTTTGATAAAAAAAAAATGTTTGGGTAAAAAAAAAATGGTTTGGGTAAAAGTTATAGCGTTTACAAACTATGGTACAAAAATGTGAATTTCCGCTTTTTGAAGCAGCTCTGACTTTCTGAGCACCTGTCATGTTTCCTGAGGTTCTACAATGGCCAGACAGTACAAACACCCCACAAATGACCCCATTTCGGAAAGTACACACCCTAAGGTATTCGCTGATGGGCATAGTGAGTTCATAGAACTTTTTATTTTTTGTCACAAGTTAGCGGAAAATGATGATTTTTTTTTTTTTTTTCTTACAAAGTCTCATATTCCACTAACTTGTGACAAAAAATAAAAACTTCTATGAACTCACTATGCCCATCACGAAATACCTTGGGGTCTCTTCTTTCCAAAATGGGGTCACTTGTGGGGTAGTTATACTGCCCTGGCATTCTAGGGGCCCAAATGTGTGGTAAGGAGTTTGAAATCAAATTCTGTAAAAAATGACCTGTGAAATCCGAAAGGTGCTCTTTGGAATATGGGCCCCTTTGCCCACCTAGGCTGCAAAAAAGTGTCACACATCTGGTATCTCTGTATTCAGGAGAAGTTGAGGAATGTGTTTTGGGGTGTCTTTTTACATATACCCATGCTGGGTGGGATAAATATCTTGGTCAAATGCCAACTTTGTATAAAAAAATGGGAAAAGTTGTCTTTTGCCAAGATATTTCTCTCACCCAGCATGGGTATATGTAAAATGACACCCCAAAACACATTCCCCACCTTCTCCTGAGTACGGCAATACCAGATGTGTGACACTTTTTTGCAGCCTAGGTGGGCAAAGGGGCCCATATTCCAAAGAGCACCTTTCGGATTTCACAGGTCATTTGTTACAGAATTTGATTTCAAACTCCTTACCACACATTCGGGCCCCTAGAATGCCAGGGCAGTATAACTACCCCACAAGTGACCCCATTTTGGAAAGAAGACACCCCAAGGTATTCCGTGAGGGGCATGGCAAGTTCCTAGAATTTTTTATTTTTTGTCACAAGTTAGTGGAAAATGATGATTTTTTTTTTTTTTTTTTTTTTCATACAAAGTCTCATATTCCACTAACTTGTGACAAAAAATAAAAACTTCCATGAACTCACTATGCCCATCAGCGAATACCTTGGGGTCTCTTCTTTCCAAAATGGGGTCACTTGTGGGGTAGTTATACTGCCCTGGCATTCTAGGGGCCCGAATGTGTGGTAAGGAGTTTGAAATCAAATTCTGCAAAAAATGACCAGTGAAATCCGAAAGGTGCTCTTTGGAATATGGGCCCCTTTGCCCACCTAGGCTGCAAAAACGTGTCACACATCTGGTATCTCTGTATTCAGGAGAAGTTGAGGAATGTGTTTTGGGGTGTCTTTTTACATATACCCATGCTGGGTGAGATAAATATCTTGGTCAAATGCCAACTTTGTATAAAAAAAATGGGAAAAGTTGTCTTTTGCCAAGATATTTCTCTCACCCAGCATGGGTATATGTAAAATGACACCCCAAAACACATTCCCCACCTTCTCCTGAGTACGGGGATACCAGATGTGTGACACGTTTTTGCAGCCTAGGTGGGCAAAGGGGCCCATATTCCAAAGAGCACCTTTCGGATTTCACAGGTCATTTTTTACAGAATTTGATTTCAAACTCCTTACCACACATTTGGGCCCCTAGAATGCCAGGGCAGTATAACTACCCCACAAGTGACCCCATTTTGGAAAGAAGAGACCCCAAGGTATTCGCTGATGGGCATAGTGAGTTCATGGAAGTTTTTATTTTTTGTCACAAGTTAGTGGAATATGAGACTTTGTATGAAAAAAAAAAAATAAAAAAAAAAAAAGAAATTTCCACTAACTTGTGACAAAAAATAAAAAATTCTAGGAACTCGCCATGCCCCTCACGGAATACCTTGGGGTGTCTTCTTTCCAAAATGGGGTCACTTGTTGGGTAGTTATACTGCCCTGGCATTTTCCAGGGGCCCTAATGTGTGGTAAGTAGGTAAATGACCTGTGAAATCCTAAAGGTGCTCTTTGGAATGTGGGCCCCTTTGCCCACCTAGGCTGCAAAAAAGTGTCACACATGTGGTATCGCCGTATTCAGGAGAAGTTGGGGAATGTGTTTTGGGGTGTCATTTTACATATACCCATGCTGGGTGAGAGAAATATCTTGGCAAAAGACAACTTTTCCCATTTTTTTATACAAAGTTGGCATTTGACCAAGATATTTCTCTCACCCAGCATGGGTATATGTAAAATGACACCCCAAAACACATTCCCCAACTTCTCCTGAATACGGCGATACCACATGTGTGACACTTTTTTGCAGCCTAGATGCGCAAAGGTGCCCAAATTCCTTTTAGGAGGGCATTTTTAGACATTTGGATACCAGACTTCTTCTCACGCTTTGGGGCCCCTAGAATGCCAGGGCAGTATAAATACCCCACATGTGACCCCATTTTGGAAAGAAGACACCCCAAGGTATTCAATGAGGGGCATGGCGAGTTCATAGAAATTTTTTTTTTTTGGCACAAGTTAGCGGAAATTGATATTTTTAATTTTTTTCTCACAAAGTCTCCCGTTCCGCTAACTTGGGACAAAAATTTCAATCTTTCATGGACTCAATATGCCCCTCACGGAATACCTGGGGGTGTCTTCTTTCCGAAATGGGGTCACATGTGGGGTATTTATACTGCCCTGGCATTCTAGGGGCCCTAAAGCGTGAGAAGAAGTCTGGAATATAAATGTCTAAAAAATTTTACGCATTTGGTTTCCGTGAGGGGTATGGTGAGTTCATGTGAGATTTTATTTTTTGACACAAGTTAGTGGAATATGAGACTTTGTAAGAAAAAAATAATAATAATTCCGCTAACTTGGGCCAAAAAAATGTCTGAATGGAGCCTTACAGAGGGGTGATCAATGACAGGGGGGTGATCAATGACAGGGGGGTGATCAATGACAGGGGGGGTGATCAATGACAGGGGGGTGATCAGGGAGTCTATATGGGGTGATCACCACAGTCATTGATCACGCCCCTGTAAGGCTTCATTCAGACGTCCGGATGCGTTTTGCGGATCCGATCCATCTATCAGTGCATCCGTAAAAATCATGCGGACATCTGAATGGAGCTTTACAGGGGGGTAATCAATGACAGGGGGGTGATCAGGGAGTCTATATGGTGTGATCACCACAGTCATTGATCATGCCCCTGTAAGGCTTCATTCAGACGTCCGGATGCGTTTTGCGGATCGGATCCATCTATCAGTGCATCCGTAAAAATCATGCGGACGTCTGAATGGAGCTTTACAGGGGGGTGATCAATGACAGGGGTGTAATCAATGACAGGGGGGTGATCAGGGAGTCTATATGGGGTGATCACCACAGTCATTGATCACGCCCCTGTAAGGCTTCATTCAGACGTCCGGATGCGTTTTGCGGATCCGATCCATCTATCAGTGGATCCGTAAAAATCATGCGGACGTCTGAATGGAGCTTTACAGGGGGGTAATCGATGACAGGGGGGTAATCAATGACAGGGGGGTAATCAGGGAGTCTATATGGGGTGATCAGGGGCTAATAAGGGGTTAATAAGTGACGGGGGGGGGGTGTAGTGTAGTGTAGTGGTGCTTGGTGCTACTTTACTGAGCTACCTGTGTCCTCTGGTGGTCGATCCAAACAAAGGGGACCACCAGAGGACCAGGTAGCAGGTATATTAGACGCTGTTATCAAAACAGCGTCTAATATACCTGTTAGGGGTTAAAAAAAACACATCTCCAGCCTGCCAGCGAACGATCGCCGCTGGCAGGCTGGAGATCAACTCTCTTACCTTCCGTTCCTGTGAGCGCGCGCGCCTGTGTGCGCGCGTTCACAGGAAATCTCGGCTCACGCGAGATGACGCCTATTGGCGTTAGTGTGACCTGGGAGCGCCGCAGAAATGACGCCTTTCGGCGTTAGCGTGGCGGGAAGTGGTTAAAGTCCCGGCCAGCACCTTACATGTACATGTGTAGCGGGTCAGGAAGGGGTTAAAAAGCATGTCTTTGGACTGTCACAACATGCATTTTTTTTTCTCCACTACTTTTTTGGTGCTCCATCCATTTCTTTATTTTGTTCCACTAAGGAGACATTTGGAAACGGCTCCTGCAGGGGCGCGCACATGTTTTTGGCTTTACTGAAGGGTGCTGTATGCTTTTCTTTTTGGAATAAGCCATGAATCTTGGTGTACTGCACAGTGATGTAAACAGCAATAAATTGCACCTGTAATACTGACGGCACCTACAGAACAGATTAACTATGAATGTGAGTGCACTAGAAGATAATGCACATAACGATATACTCTCCCTGCAATCTTCCTGCAGTTTAACTTCCAAGCCTTGATACTGAGATTCAGCCACCAAGTGGGATGAATATGATAAGGCAGAGTGGCCTGGGTATACCTGATTTATATGCGATTTGTATATTAAAATATGTAGAAAAAGGCAAGATGGAAAAAAGTTACAGAGAAGCGAAGGGTAAAATATACAGCTGGACTGTCATGTATCCCCACAAGGCTAATAAGCACTAAATGGGTACCAGGTCAGGTACTGTGACTCACAGGCACCCAATATATGTATCACTGATGGTAAATATTAAACACCCCAATGGGGGACTGTACAGCATGATACAACAATATCTGGGAATTCCCCGGATGTCCGTGAGATCCACAGTCTGCGTCCTAAGTGGTCATAGACAGCATATATATAACAGGCTTAATAAAGTATATCCTCAGCCTAGTCTATAACACAACACATATGTTTACAGCCTAAAAGGTAACCTAGGCCTAATATGGATTGATATATAGCAAGATGTGTAATGGTGTCTAGCTACACCTAACACAGGACGTACCTGAAGACATGACAATAACCCAAAAGGATAAGTGACCCTAAGCGCAGGACCTCGACGCGCGTTTCACCTCAGCGGCTTCGTCAGGAGGCATCGGAATATAAGATAGCAGGGTATATATACTAGAGACATAAGTGGAAGGAATTACCTGGTTTGCGAACACCTGTGATCCAACCCTGCGGGCGCGAAAGCACCAAGATACACGGAGCCATCTCCCAGCGCGTCCACGTCAGCGCACTGCGCATGCGCAGCGCGTGATGACGTATTGGAGCATGTTGAGGTGGTGCCGTGCAACGCATGCGTCGAATCGCGACCCAGTGGAATGCAGGTGACCCGCAAACTCCAGCTCATTGATAAGTTGGGTCCTATTAACAAAAAGCGGCTAAAACTACATCTCGGGGGTAGCTAGTACAGTTTGGAAATAGTTCAGAATCCCTCTATATAACGATCATCCATATTAGGCCTACAGTAACCACGTGGTCACAGGTGCTGTTATTTTCATGTTTGGATATTACAGCAACATTCCTCCATTTACACTATACATTACCAAACAAGACATCCAATAAATTAATACACCAGATAAATTGTACCACCATTCCACATGATTAAATTATACCATTAGTTACTAAAGATGATATATCACATGATCAAAGTTAAATAATTATTACAATAATGGATAAAAAAACACATAAAATAAGTGATTAACACCATAATCCATATAGCTATATCTAATTCATAATATATAGTAATTCATAATGTGCTGGATCACATTGATCCAAAGTGAACTTGTAAAAGTACATACAGTGTGAGTAAGATACTGGTACTGAGATTAAAACTCAGCACGTAGTAATGTATCGTGCATATCATTACAATGATAAAACATCAGTGCCAAAAATTACTGGACCCACTATTAACAATATAAAGTGCATATAATATCAGAAATGGGGCGAGAGTGACAGAAACGATCCCACACATATCATGGTTAGCGATGTATGCAATAATGATCGGGGTAACAGCCAGTTAGAGATAAAAAAAAAACACGCAAATATCCACAGTTGGGATCTATTGTGGCACTCCCGGCCATTGACCTATAACATCCAGGTTGACCAACAGGTTAGTCTTAGTTTCATCTATGGAATGATGACGTACTAATATATATACAGATGATCTCCGTGTCAAAAAATATTAAATAAACTGCAATTCCCCAGAGACAAATCCAGGGAAGAGACCCGACCGATCTAGGTAGTCATCGATATGATGCATCCCCCTATATGTATGTTCTTATCCATTTCAGATCTTCTCTAATTGGTTCAATGGTCTTCTTCCCATGGCCACTTATTGGATCCATTTCCACCACATCCCACATAAGAAAATGGGATGGAAATCTCAAAAGAAGAAGAAAAGAAACAACATTATAATGAAAAATAAAGAGTACTCAATCTAAAATTACTATACCCTACAATTAAAATTTCCGCTATTTTTATAGGAAGGAGGAGAAGCTATTGGACTCGTTAAGGCCATACGGGGCTACAGTGTCCAGGACCACTATCCATCTGGTTTCTCTACGGAGCAGGGCTTGTTTGACATTCCCGCCTCTGGACCCCAACCTAATTTTATCTATACCCCTTACTTTCGGGCCCCGTGGGTCCGATGCGTGATACCTACGGAAATGCAGTGGAATTGCTTGCAATGTGTCCAAATCCTTCTCAAGTACCTCAGAGGCAGCATGGATTTTACTGATATGTCCCAGCACCCGGACCTTAAGGACCCTGGTAGTCATCCCAATATAAATCAAGTTACAAGGGCATGTAATCAGGTATACCACTTCCTCTGTGTTACATGTGATGTTGTGAACAATTTTAAAATTATTTTTCCCAGAGGAATCACAGAAGGCAGTAGAACGGACCATATACGAGAATGATCCCCATCTAGGACCCTTACTACCAAGGATGCCTACCGCTGTTTGTGTTACATAATGACTGCTAGTCAGGAGATCATGTAAATTACGCAATCTCCTCCATGTAATCTGGGGATATGGGGTCAAACACGCTGCTAAGTCCCCATCAGTTTGAAGGACCCGCTAGTGCTTGCGCAAGATGTTTTGAATGAAACGCCATTTGTTATTGAATGGGGTAATAAACCTTACCCCCGAGTCTCTACTATCTTTACGTCTAACTTTGCTTACCAGTAGGGAATCTCTTGTGGTGTTTTTAGCTCTCTCATAACCTTGCCGAATCATGTTTGGTTGTTACCCCCTCTCCAGAAATCGTTGTGTCAGGAGGGACGCCTGTTGTTCAAATTGCTTGTCATTGGAGCAGATCCTACGTGTTCTTAAAAATTGTCCAGTTGGTATTGCCTGTATGGTTTTCGGGTGGTGTGAGGAGGAAGCGTGGTGAAGGGAATTGACAGCCGTGGTTTTCCTAAAAAGATTAGTGGATAAGTATCCATCAGGTCCCTTCATAATCATGATATCCAAGAACTCAACCTTGGTCTGGCTATACTTCCAGGTCAGCTTGATGTTACGTTCATTGATATTCAAGTGGGCCAGGAAGTCCTCCAGGGCAGGTTGAGAGTCCTGCCACAGGAAGAATACATTGTCTATATACCTAGACCATAGGAGTGCGGCATCATACCCAGGAGTATTATGGACATTCTTTCTTTCCCACAGCCCCAGGAACAAATTAGCATATGAGGGCGCACAGGACGCCCCAATTGCTGTTTCCTGGAGCTGTAGGAAGAGGCGGTCCTTAAAAAGAAAATAATTATGCGTTAACAAATTCTAGTAGTACCAGAATCAGCTCTACCGTATTGTTGTCATAATCAGTCATGGATAGAAAAAATCTGGATGCTCGCACTCCCTGGTCATGCTATATAGACTTGTATAGTGACTCTACGTCACAAGTGACGAGAAATGCGTCCTTGTCCACATGAATACCATTAAGTCGTCTCAGCATATCTGTGGTATCCTTCACAAATGATAGAAGGATCTCTACACTTTTTGCCCTTCGCTTCTCTGTAACTTTTTTCCATCTTGCCTTTTTCTACATATTTTAATATACAATAAAATTGACATTATTTTGGATATATTATCTCCACTGGCTTTTTTTGCTTATACGTGATTTGTGACAGATTTATTTGTAATGAATAAAAAAAATTGTCGAAGTTCAGCGAATCGGCCAAATCAAATTTTTCAAAACTTTGCTCTTCTATAATCACAGGTCATGTGACACTGAAATATGAGAAAGGGCCCACTGCAGATGAAGTAAGTGAATTGAAAATCCCTTACATTTGGTTAGTTAGAAACATACAAAGAACACAGAAATAACTTGGACAACCCCTTTAATTTTTTGTGTTTTTAGGTTGTGATGGCCAACGTCTTTTATGTAAATTAATGAAGCTATTGACTATATATTTGTGCCTACTTATGTGCAGTGATGTACCTTCAATAAATGCAGACCATGGAACTGTTATACCACCTGGGGAGGGGATTGAGGGGCGACAGGAACGGCTCTTAATTTCCTCTCTACCTGACATGAAAGCACTGCATTTCTGAGGAGCTACCACTAGGGGGAGCTCAGTGTAAAGAGATTATTACAGTGACTGTATAAATTCCTAAGCACTGAGCCTCCCCTTATGGTGGCTGCAGGCAGACAGTTTTGTAATATATTATATGAAGGGAATCAGAGATTTAGAGCTGTATGGTGGAGATTTATCAATGTATTTGTGCCACTTATTGGGTGTAAATACATTCAGGATTAACCCCTTAAGTACCGGATCTATTGTTGGTTTTGCATTTTTACTTCATCAGTAATCTCGCCTGTTGTGCTTTGCATTCTGCATTGCCTGGATATATTTGATGTATGCCTATTGGCAAACTGGGTGGAGCAGGGGTCCATGCAAAATGTTGCTATGGAGTCCAATGAAATTTGTATACACCCCTGCTTATACTTAAATGTTTTTTTTTGTTTTGTTGTGTGCACAAGCTTTTGCTCTGTGCTGTCGTGTTGTTCTTTTAACGATTATTTTTTTTTCAGACAGTTAAAATCAGATAATGACAAGTATAGTTTTTTTTCTAATTTTTTTTATTTTATGATTACAGATTTTTATTCTGTTTCCTGAACATGATTATGGGGGCAGCCATCTTGCCTGAGCTGTTCTTAACAGCATCTAGAGATATGTTTTACAGCAGCCACCCTGGGCCATAGACACAGTGGACAGGAGAGGACTTCAATGACTTCTATGGTAGAATTTTCAAGGCGTGTTCTGTGACCTGAGTAGAGGTCAGGAGAAAGGAGATAAGCTGTGATATTATCCATTGTGAATGGTGAATTCTGGGTTATCTACAGTATAAGGAGGTGATATCTGTCATTGTAATCCTGATAAGCAGATAACTGCAGCAAAGAATTGACGCCTATTATTAGGCTTAGTGACCAGAGCGACTGCAGGATTTTAGGATTTTTTAAAAAAATATATAGATATTGACATAGTAAATTAAAAATAGCATCTCCCAAAATTCTTTAAAAATATATTATTTAAACAATATAAATTTTCTGAAGTCACATTTACTTTAAATATATAAAATATGCTATACACGTGGTTTCTAGCCTGCTTTAATCCATGTAGAACCAGCTTGACAACTTTAGAATTGATACCTTTTTTAGTTTCCAATGGAAAAATAAAAAACAGAACAGTATCAGGTCTACCAGAATGATATCTGCCACACGTCTAAATGGCATCTTAGGCCTATCAGCTCTGGGGACAGCACTGTAGGCCCACAACATATCAGAGCGGCATCCTAGCAAACTATTTCTGCTTGAACAATAAAATGTGCACACACGCTTGTTGAAATGTACTTGCGAAGGATAATTAGAATAAAAATAGCAGCAACATAAGAAAATAGAAAATAGAGTTCTCCCAGCTCTATCATAATTCAGTAGGATGTTTAATGCACTTACATTAAGTACTTCATGCACCCTCCAAGTCTTGGCATTGTGCTGCCCAGTCTCTGTACTATATTCCAAGAATTTTTTATCTATTGTGTGTTTCTAGGCAAATGCAATACTAATTACTTAATGCTAAACTCACAAACTACCATATATTTCCCATGTGCGACTCTGCCACAGGCACTACAAAACATGTACCAGGGCTTTGTCTAATTATTAAAGCAATTACTTACAAACATAATTGAGTTTGGGATTAAATGTACAAAGTACAAGACAACAATAGGAACATGAATAGACTCCGTTTATGTCCTGTCCTCCAGCAAAGTTTTGGAAAGGCATATCACGTCTAATTCAATCAGGCATGATACTTAGATGTTTTCTTCACATTCTGTGAAGGTGCTATGTTCAATGATGCAGAACAGCATCTACACAACTCCATTGTTCTAGTAATTAGTTTTATATATGTATATATATATTGTGGTGATGTGATGGCTTCCGCAAGGCATAGTTGCTGGAGCAATTTTGTTTACTATTTAAGGGCTGGATTTTACTTGGATTGTTGGATTGGGAGCTAGGTTGGTAGAGGGAGCTGCCAATCCACCACTCCCATTCCACGGCAGGTTTTCCCTAGCATGAGGGATCCCCAGGTGTAATCACCTGGGATCATTACTAGGGAGTAAAAGCCCATCCCAGACTGGACTGAACGCGTTACAGCCTAGGGGGCTGGTATACGCTTGGTTGAGAAAGCCGGACCTGACACTGTGTTTGAACAGCACTCTATAGGTGAGTCAGGGATTCTACCATATGTTTATTAGAGCCCAGCCGAGAAGGTGTTTGTTTTGTATCATGTTTCTTTTGCTGAGGTGCCAAATAAAAGCGATGTTTAGACCATAAACTTGGTGTCTGGCGAAGATACTTGTGTGAATGACCCCCGGAGAAGAGCTAACCCACCGCAATATATGTACAGTACAGACCAAAAGTTTGGACACACCTTCTCATTCAAAGAGTTTTCTTTATTTTCATGACTATGAAGGCATCAAAACTATGAATTAACACATGTGGAATTATATACATAACAAACAAGTGTGAAACAGAAAATATGTCATATTCTAGGTTCTTCAAAGTAGCCACCTTTTGCTTTGATTACTGCTTTGCACACTCTTGGCATTCTCTTGATGAGCTTCAAGAGGTAGTCCCCTAAAATGGTCTTCCAACAGTCTTGAAGGAGTTCCCAGAGATGCTTAGCACTTGTTGGCCTTTTTACCTTCACTCTGCGGTCCAGCTCACCCCAAACCATCTCGATTGGGTTCAGGTCCGGTGACTGTGGAGGCCAGGTCATCTGGCGCAGCACCCCATCACTCTCCTTCATGGTCAAATAGCCCTTACTTTCAAAGTTTTCCAAATTTTTCGGCTGACTGACTGACCTTCATTTCTTAAAGTAATGATGGCCACTTGTTTTTCTTTACTTAGCTGTTTTTTTCTTGCCATAATACAAATTCTAACAGTCTATTCAGTAGAACTTATAGCTGTGTATCCACCTGACTTCTCCTCAACGCAACTGATGGTCCCAACCCCATTTATAAGGCAAGAAATCCCACTTATTAAACCTGACAGGGCACACCTGTGAAGTGAAAACCATTTCAGGGGACTACCTCTTGAAGCTCATCAAGAGAATGCCAAGAGTGTGCAAAGCAGTAATCAAAGCAAAAGGTGGCTACTTTGAAGAACCTAGAATATGACATATTTTCTGTTGTTTCACACTTGTTTGTTATGTATATAATTCCACATGTGTTAATTCATAGTTTTGATGCCTTCATAGTCATGAAAATAAAGAAAACTCTTTGAATGAGAAGATGTATTTATATATATATATATTGTGGGGATTCACTCTGGTAGTTGGGATAAGCTGGTGCAGTACAGAGGCAAAGTACAAATTTGGAATTCAAATGTCCGTGTTTATTCACACATAAGGTCAAATAAAAACACTCCTGGCAAGGTTGGTGTTTGTTCACACTGAGTAGAAAGTTTGTGCATAAAAAAAAGTCACCTTGTCGACAGTTCTGCCTCCAGCAGTCCAAATGCAGGCTTTAGGTGGCCTGCACTCCCAAAGCACAGGTCTCAGCTTTCCAGCCAAGCACAGAGCTCAGTTCCCACATCAGCGATTGCCAGAGCTCCTCTGTCAGAGAGAGGTAATCACTTCCAGCTGACACTGCCGGCTGGGTTTTTTATAGACCTGTCAAGACCCAGCCTGGAACGTGGGGAGTAGTCACGCACCCAGCACTTTGCCTACTCCCAGTAAGAGCCGTCCCGGATCAGCTATACAGTCATACTAAAATAGTAAAGTGTCAATCAGCATTAGCTGCCGCTGACACCTGAAAATACCGGCTCTTACCTCACCAAGGCCAGGAACTTCGGTGACACATACCTTCCATCAACGAAGGACCCTTGCGCCTTCCTGCATACCTACCCCCTTTGTTCAACCCTGAGGAGGTGAACACTTGCCAGACAGTGTACCTGGGACAGTGCATCCGCTTTTCCCTGCAAGCGGCCTGCTCTGTGTTCCACTGAGAACTTGAAGTTCTGTAATGACAAGAACCATCTGCTGACCCGAGCATTCCTCTCTTTGGCCTGGCTCATCCACTTGAGAGGGGAGTGGTCGGTCACCAGATGGAACTTTCTCTCCAACAGATAATAGCGGAGAGACTTGAGTGTCCATTTTATGGCCAGGCACTCTCTCTCCACTATACTGCACCTAGTCTCGGCTAGGGTGAGTTTGCTGCTCAGGAAAACAATAGGATGTTCCTCCCCATTGATTTTCTGAGAGAGTACAGCTCCGAGGCGTACTTCAGAGGCATCGGTCTGTACCACAAACTCCCTCTTGAAGTTGGGCGTCACCAAAACTGGTAACCCACACAGGACCGACTTCAACGCGGAAAAAACCTCTTCCACCTGGTCATTCTAGCGGACCATCACGGACTTCCATCCCTTCAAGAGCCCTGCCAACGGAGCCGCTAAAGTGGCAAAATGGGGAACGAACCTCATATAATAATCTACCATTCCCAGGAACGACTTAACTTGCCTTGTGGTGACAGGTCAGGGCCAATTCCGAATCGCCTCGATTTTATTCACTTGGGGTTTGATAACTCCACGTCCAATGATGTACCCCAGGGATTTAGTCTCCTCTAACCCTATCGCGCATTTCTTTGGGTTAGCGGTCAGTCCAGCCTTCCTAAGGGAGTCAACTACAGCCTGCACTTTCGGTAGATGACTTTCCCAGTCGGTACTGTGGATTAGTGTTGAGCGCGAATATTCAAATTACTAATATTTATTGCGAATATCGCAACTTCAAGAATTTGAGAATATTTCAAATATAGTGCTATCTATTTGTTTTTCGAATATTCGTAAATTTTTTTTACTCGAAAAATCGCGAATATTATTATCAATACAGGCGTGGATCAAAATAGAATACATAGCACTATAGAATATAGTGCTATATATTCGTTTTTTAGAATATTCGTCATTTTTTTCCATCTGAAGTAATGATTCCTCCCTGCTTAACTTGCTTTCCAGCCAAGCACAGAGCTCAGTTCCAGTTGCCAGAGAGAGGTAATCACTTCCAGCTGACACTGCCGGCTGGGTTTTTTATAGGCCAGTCAAGACCCAGTCTGGAACGTGGGGAGTAGTCACCCACCCAGCACTTTGCCTTCTCTCAGTAAGAGCCGTCCCGGATCAGCTATACAGCCATACTAAAATAGTAAAGTGTCAATCAGCATTAGCTGCCGCTGACACCTGAAAATACCGGCTCTTACTTCACTGAGGCCAGGGACCTCGGTGGCACATACCTTCCGTCAACGACGGAATATATATATATATATATTACAGGGGTTGGACCATCTCATGCATTGTGGGCATATTGTTAGGATATGCCCCCAATGTCTGATAGATGCGGATGCCACCTATTTCTAAAACGGAGCCCCCAAAGAATAGAGCCCTCCATTCATTTCTATTGGAGTGCTGAAAATAGCCATATGGCTCAGTCAGCTTTTTTCTAGAGTCCCATAGAAATTAATGGGAAGTACACCGCACAAGCGCAGCCCCTTTTCCATTTGCTTCTATGGAGTTGATGGAAATAGCCAAGCCAGCGAAGCGAACCTTAATTTTATTTTCAGCGATTCACTCCAGTCCAGCTATTCAATGTGCCAAAGTTAGTTACCTATTAAAGTGGTGCTTCAAACATGCACAAAGTTAATATTATTGAAGGGGAACTGTTAGTGCAGCAAGCCCTTGAGGTGCCAGAGTGGAGGATGGGAGTGGTAGTGGCTCTTACTATACAATATAGTAAGTGGTTTCCCTGATGCCGATGCAGCAAGAGGAGGGTGCACCCTTTCTTCCCTCAGGGCACTCCCTGTAGTTGGATTTCCTGCCTAATGGTAGTTTGGGGTGCCCTTGATGTTGGTGGTTGTATTGGTGCCTGGCAAGAGATATAGTAGTGCAAGTGTGGAGAGGAAGCATGTTATAGAGCAGGTGGAGCTGAGCAGATTGATTGTATAGTTTTAAGAGAAATAATTCAGTAAAAGGTTTGTTTTTAATATAAATTTATATACATTTTTGCTCGTTCTGAGATCAGTAGCCAAGTGGGAGGTGTTACCAGTGACTGACAACCTTCCCTATACAAATATGCAAACAGAGATAGCTATCAATCACTGATCAAATAGTCCACATGGCTACTGAGCTTAGAAAGAGCAGAGATTTCAGTGTACAAATTACAAGGTTTGCTGAATCATGTCTTGTAAAGCTATTTATCAATCTGCTCAGCTACTCCTGCTCTATAACGTGTAGTACCCCAGACCTATATTGTATATTGTTATATATAATACGGTTTACTGTTTGCTTCTGGCTGTAGTTCCTAGCAGGGAAAGAATGGCAAAAGTTGGCAGAAACAGAGTTAACCCTGTTCCTCCCCTCTTGGTAGGAGTGGGCTGGTCCTGCTCCCTGCCGGGAGGGGTGTTCCTGTCCAGAGACAGAGGGGAGAGGAAGGAGCCTACCTGAGCTCCTGCTCCTGGAAAGATTCATCAGACAGAAAGACTCAAATTGTCCTTGAGATTACAGACAACAGAGTGAACTGCTACATCAGCATCTACAGATACTGCTGTTAGGTGAGGGACCACAGCCAAGCCACCCATCACCAAACAAAGAGAAAGCCAGTATCACCTATGTGCTGAATTGCCACCAACCAATCTCTCTCCAGATTCCTTGCTGGTGCCACAGAAGAATTACACTAAAAGCCTGCTGCTCATCAGGGCCACTACAACTCCTATCCTCTGCGCCACCCGCTCGCTGCACATTGCACTCCATTTTCATAGTGACAGATTGCCATTAAAGGTAGGTGACTAGATTACTGAATGGGATTGAAGGGTGTCAGTTAGGCCTCATGCATATGAACGTTGGGTCCACATCCGATTTGCGTTTTTTTTTGCGAATCGCACATGAACTCATTCATTTCTATGCATCCACAAAGAATGTGGACAGCATATGGATGCCATCTGTATGCTTTCCGCATCCGTGCGGACATTCCGTAAATTATAGAACATGTCTGCAAAACGAATAAGAATAGGCAGTTCTATTATGAAAATGCGGCACGCACACGGCTGAGATCTGTATTTTCTGGATACATAGTTTGCGGACCGCAAAATACATACGGTCATGTGCATGAGGCCTTGTGATGAGAGGCCTGAAAAATCCATAGCTATGGAAAAAGATGTCTTAGGCTATGTTCACATCTTAGGCACAAATTCCTGTAGCCCGGGGAAGGTAGGGGGGGACGTCTGAGATAGAGGGTTTAGAGTTGGCAGCAATAACGAGCAAGGCTTTTGGTGCAACGATGATGCCCTTGTTGCACCAAGCAACTAATTTATCTATCTATCTATCACAAAATCACTGATTTCACAGGAATGCGGGCAGCGATCAGGATGCAAGAGGCAGTATTTGAATCAGACGGACTGTGCACATCTGACACTGCATTTGGATTGCTATGTGGTGACAGATACTGTTTAATCAAGTAATTACCTAGGATTAGGGATGAGCGAACCCGAACTGTATAGTTCGGGTTCGTACCGAATTTTGGGGTGTCCGCGACACGGACCCGAACCCGAACATTTTCGTAAAAGTCCGGGTTCGGGTTCGGTGTTCGGCGCTTTCTTGGCGCTTTTTGAAAGGCTGCAAAGCAGCCAATCAACAAGCATCATACTACTTGTCCCAAGAGGCCATCACAGCCTTGCCTACTATTGGCATGGCTGTGATTGGCCAGTGCAGCATGTGACCCAGCCTCTATATAAGCTTGGGTCACGTAGCGCTGCACGTCACTCTGCTGATACAAGCGTAGGGAGAGGTTGCAGCTGCGACGTTAGGGCGAGATTAGGCAGATTAACTCCTCCAAAAGACTTCATTCAGTGATCGATCTACAGCTGTGGATCATTGAAGTGCTGATATTCAATTGCTCACTGTTTTTAGGCTGCCCAGAGCGTTTTTATATCACTTTTTTCTGGGGTGATCGGCGGCCATTTTGTGGCTTGTGGTGCGTCAGCACAAGCTACCACCAAGTGCATTTAACCATCAATAGTGTGGTTATTTTTTGCTATATCCTACATCAGGGTCAAGCTTTCATCAAGTGCATTTAACCATCAATAGTGTGGTTATTTTTTGGCCATATACTACATCAGGGGCAAGCTGAGCCTGTGTCACCCAAGTGCATTTAACCATCAATAGTGTGGTTACTTTTTGGACATATACTACATCAGGGGCAAGTTGAGCCTGTCACCCAGCGCCTAAAAAATAGGCCTCACATTTATATTCAACCAAATCAGTACTGTTTTAGCTGGTCAAGTTATTGTTTGTGACCGTCAAAGCACAGTTTTTGTTCTGGGTTAAAAAACAATTCCCAAATTTGCAATTTTCAAAATTAGTGGTTTCTGCTGTATCAGGCCTACTTTAAATCTATCCCTAAAAGGGTATATTAGATTCAAGGTGCTGATAGGGTCATTCTGAAAAACTTAACACACACGCTACAGTGCAGATTCAAGTCTAATTCTGTGATTAAACGTATACCTGTCACCCAGCGCCTAAAAAATAGGCCTCACATTTATATTCAGCTAAATCTGGTGTGCCTGTATTAGTGTAATACGGTACCTAAATAGATAGCCAGATAATGTTAGGTGTCTGTAAAAAAAGGCCTGAATTTTAATTCAATACATTGGCCCGAATAATATTTTTCTTATTGTGGTGAACGGTAACAATGAGGAAAACATCTAGTAAGGGACGCGGTCGCGGACGTGGACATGGTCGTGGTGGTGTTAGTGGACCATCTGGTGCTGGGAGAGGACGTGGCCGTTCTGCCACAGCCACACGTCCTAGTGTACCAACTACCTCAGGTCCCAGTAGCCGCCAGAATTTACAGGGATATTTGGTGGGGCCCAATGCCGTTCTAAGGATGGTAAGGCCTGAGCAGGTACAGGCATTAGTCAATTGGGTGGCCGACAGTGCATCCAGCACGTTCACATTATCTCCCACCCAGTCTTCTGCAGAAAGCGCACAGATGGCGCATGAAAAGCAAGCCCATCAGTCTGTCACATCACCCCCATGCATATCAGGGAAACTGTCTGAGCCTCAAGTTATGCAGCAGTCTCTTATGCTGTTTGAAGACTCTGCTGGCAGGGTTTCCCAAGGGCATCCACCTAGCCCTTCCCCAGGGGTGGAAGAGATAGAATGCCCTAACGCACAACCACTTATGTTTCCTGATGATGAGGACATCAGCACGTCTCTGATGATGACGAAACACAGGTGCCAGCTGCTGCGTCTTTCTGCAGTGTGCAGACTGAACAGGAGGTCAGGGATCAAGACTGGGTGGAAGACGATGCAGGGGACGATGAGGTCCTAGACCCCACATGGAATGAAGGTCGTGCCACTGACTTTCACAGTTCAGAGGAAGAGGCAGTGGTGAGACCGAGCCAACAGCGTAGCAAAAGAGGGAGCAGTGGGCAAAATCAGAACACCCGCCGCCAAGAGACTCTGCCTGCTACTGACCACCGCCATCTGGGACCGAGCACCCCAAAGGCAGCTTCAAAGAGTTCCCTGGCATGGCACTTCTTCAAACAATGTGCTGACGACAAGACCCGAGTGGTTTGCACGCTGTGCCATCAGAGCCTGAAGCGAGGCATTAACGTTCTGAACCTTAGCACAACCTGCATGACCAGGCACCTGCATGCAAAGCATGAACTGCAGTGGAGTAAACGCCTTAAAAACAAGGAAGTCACTCAGGCTCCCCCTGCTACCTCTTCTGCTGCTGCTGCCTCGGCCTCTTCCTCCGCCTCTGGAGGGACGTTGGCACTTGCCGCCCAGCAAACATGGGATGTACCACCAACACCACCACCTGCGTCACCAAGCATCCCAACCATGTGACACGGCAGCGTACAGCTCTCCATCTCACAAACATTCGAGAGAAAGCGTAAATTCCCACCTAGCTACCCTCGATCCCTGGCCCTGAATTCCAGCATTTCTAAACTACTGGCCTATGAAATGCTGTAATTTAGGCTGGTGGACACAGACAGCTTCAAACAGCTCATGTCGCTTGCTGTCCCACAGTATGTTGTTCCCAGCCGGCACTACTTCTCCAAGAGAGCCGTGCCTTCCCTGCACAACCAAGTATCCGATAAAATCAAGTGTGCACTGTGCAACGCCATCTGTGGCAAGGTCCACCTAACCACAGATACGTGGACCAGTAAGCACGGCCAGGGACGCTATATCTCCCTAACTGCACACTGGGTAAATGTAGTTGAGGCTGGGCCCCAGGCGGAGAGCTGTTTGGCGCACGTCCTTCCGCCGCCAAGGATCGCAGGGCAACATTCTTTGCCTCCTGTCTCCTCCTCCTCCTACTCAGCTTCCTCCTCCTCTTCTTCCACCTGCTCATCCAGTCAGCCACACACCTTCACCACCAACTTCAGCACAGTCCGGGGTAAACGTCAGCAGGCCGTTCTGAAACTCATATGTTTGGGGGACAGGCCCCACACCGCACAGGAGTTGTGGCGGGGTATAGAACAACAGACCGACGAGTGGTTGCTGCCGGTGAGCCTCAAGCCTGGCCTGGTGGTGTGCTATAATGGGCGAAATCTCGTTGCAGCTCTGGGACTAGCCGGTTTGACGCACATCCCTTGCCTGGCGCATGTGCTGAATTTGGTAGTGCAGAAGTTCATTCACAACTACCCCGACATGTCAGAGATGCTGCATAAAGTGCAGGCCGTCTGTTCGCCTGTCTGCGCTACAGCATAACTTCGGCCTTCCCGCTCACCGCCTCATATGTGACGTGCCCACCAGGTGGAACTCCACCTTGCACATGCTGGACAGACTGTGCGAGCAGCAGCAGGCCATAGTAGAGTTTCAGCTGCAGCACGCACGGGTCAGTCGCACTGCGGATCAGCCCCACTTCACCACCAATGACTGGGCCTCCATGCGAGACCTGTGTGCCCTGTTGCGCTGTTTCGAGTACTCCACCAACATGGCCAGTGGCGATGACGCCGTTATCAGCGTTACAATACCACTTCTATGTCTCCTTGAGAAAACACTTAGGGCGATGATGGAAGAGGAGGTGGCCCAGGAGGAAGAGGAGGAAGAGGGGTCATTTTTGGCACTTTCAGGCCAGTCTCTTCGAAGTGACTCAGAGGGAGGTTTTTTGCAACAGCAGAGGCCAGGTACAAATGTGGCCAGACAGGGCCCACTACTGGAGGACGAGGAGGACGAGGATGAGGAGGAGGTGGAGGAGGATGAGGATGAAGCAGGTTCACAGCGGGCTGGCACCCAACGCAGCTCGGGCCCATCACTGGGGCGTGGCTGGGTGGAAACACAGGACGATGACGATACGCCTCCCACAGAGAACAGCTTGTCCTTACCTCTGGGCAGCCTGGCACACATGAGCGACTACATGCTGCAGTGCCTGCGCAACGACAGCAGAGTTGCCCACATTTTAACGTGTGCGGACTACTGGGTTGCCACCCTGCTGGATCCCCGGTACAAAGACAATGTGCCCACCTTACTTCCTACACTGGAGCGTGATAGGAAGATGCGCGAGTACAAGCGCACGTTGGTAGACGCGCTACTGAGAGCATTCCCAAATGTCACAGGGGAACTAGTGGAAGCCCAAGGCGAAGGCAGAGGAGGAGCAAGAGGTCGCCAACGCAGCTGTGTCACGGCCAGCTCCTCTGAAGGCAGGGTTAGCATGGCAGAGATGTGAAAAAGTTTTGTCACCACGCCACAGCTAACTGCACCACCACCTGATACGGAACGTGTTAGCAGGAGGCAACATTTCACTAACATGGTGGAACAGTACCTGTGCACTCCCGTCCACGTACTGACTGATGGTTCGGCCCCATTCAACTTCTGGGTCTCCAAATTGTCCACGTGGCCAGAGCTAGCCTTTTATGCCTTGGAGGTGCTGGCCTGCCCGGCGGCCAGCATTTTGTCTGAACGTGTATTCAGCACGGCAGGGGGCGTCATTACAGACAAACGCAGCCGGCTGTCTACAGCCAATGTGGACAAACTGACGTTCATAAAAATGAACCAGGCATGGATCCCACAGGACCTGTCCATCCCTTGTGCAGATTAGACATTAACTACCTCCCCTTAACAATATATTATTGTACTCCAGGGCACTTCCTCATTCAATCCTATTTTTATTTTCATTTTACCATTATATTGCGGGGCAACCCAAAGTTGGATGAACCTCTCCTCTGTCTGGGTGCCGGGGCCTAAATATTTGACAGTGGCCTGCTCCAGTGGTGAGTGACGTGAAGCCTGATTCTCTGCTATAACATGAAGACTGATTCTGTGCTGACATGGTAGCCAGATTAACTTGAAGGAAAAGAAAATCCAGCACCTTGTTTTTCTTGCTTGACGGTATTTATTCCACAAACCAAGTGTACGGGACCTCTCTTCTCTGCCTGGGTGCCTGGGCCTAAATATGTGACAGTGGCCTGTTCCAGTGGTGGGTGACGTGAAGCCTGATTCTCTGCTATGACATGAAGACTGATTCTGTGCTGACATGAAGCCAGATTCTCTGTTACGGGACCTCTCTCCTCTGCCTGGGTGCCTGGGCCTAAATATGTGACAGTGACCTGTTCCAGTGGTGGGTGACGTGAAGCCTGATTCTCTGCTATGACATGAAGACTGATTCTGTGCTGACATGAAGCCAGATTCTCTGTTACGGGACCTCTCTCCTCTGTCTGGGTGCCGGGGCCTAAATATGTGACAGTGGCCTGTTCCAGTGGTGGGTGACGTGAAGCCTGATTCTCTGCTATGACATGAAGACTGATTCTCTGCTGACATGAAGCCAGATTCTCTGTTACGGGACCTCTCTCCTCTGTCTGGGTGCCGGGGCCTAAATATGTGACAGTAGCCTGTTCCAGTGGTGGGTAACGTGAAGCCTGATTCTCTGCTATGACATGAAGACTGATTCTCTGCTGACATGAAGCCAGATTCTCTGTTACGGGGCCTCTCTCCTCTGCCTGGGTGCCTGGGCCTAAATATGTGACAGTGGCCTGTTCCAGTGGTGGGTGACGTGAAGCCTGATTCTCTGCTATGACATGAAGACTGATTCTCTGCTGACATGAAGCCAGATTCTCTGTTACGGGACCTCTCTCCTCTGCCTGGGTGCCTGGGCCTGAATATGTGACAGTAGCCTGTTCCAGTGGTGGGTGACGTGAAGCCTGATTCTCTGCTATGACATGAAGACTGATTCTCTGCTGACATGAAGCCAGATTCTCTGTTACGGGACCTCTCTCCTCTGTCTGGGTGCCGGGGCCTAAATATGTGACAGTAGCCTGTTCCAGTGGTGGGTGACGTGAAGCCTGATTCTCTGCTATGACATGAAGACTGATTCTCTGCTGACATGAAGCCAGATTCTCTGCTATGGCATGAAGAGACTGATTCTCTGCTGACGTGAAACCAGATTCTCTGCTATGGGACCTCTGTCCAATTGATATTGGTTAATTTTTTTTTATATATTTTTTTTTTTATTTCATTTCCCTATCCACATTTGTTTGCAGGGGATTTACCTACATGTTGCTGCCTTTTGCAGCCCTCTAGCTCTTTCCTGGTCTGTTTTACAGCCTTTTTAGTGCCGAAAAGTTCGGGTCCCCATTGACTTCAATGGGGTTCGGGTTCGGGACGAAGTTCGGGTCGGGTTCGGATCCCGAACCCGAACATTTCCGGGAAGTTCGGCCGAACTTCTCGAACCCGAACATCTAGGTGTTCGCTCAACTCTACCTAGTATCATCTCAAAGGACCTGTGGCTTTTTTTAAACTATGTAACTAACCAAGAGGAATAACAGAGGAATGGCACAATGTACATTTCTTGTCCATAATGTGAAAACATACCAAAACCTCTGTGTGATAAATAAATGCACAGAAATGGATATATTTTCCTCTAGGATGGCTATGAAATAAGTGAAGTAAGAACCAGTTCCACCGTGATTTACCTCAATCTGTCAAAAGAGTGAGGAATGTTCTTCTTAAATGGGAGTGAAGATAGTTCGATATTAAAACAAATAATTTATCAACACAGTCCTGATTCCAAATGCAGTGTACTCAGACTGATGGCACAAGTCTTAAAGGGAATCTGTCACCGGGATTTTGTGTATAGAGCTGAGGACATGGGCTGCTAGATGGCCGCTAGCACATCTACAATACCCAGTCCCCATAGCTCTGTGTGCTTTTATTGTGTAAAAAAAAACGATTTGATACATATGCAAATTAACCTGAGATGAGCACCCATCTCAGGTTAATTTGCATATGTATAAAATCATTTTTTTTACACAATAAAAGCACACAGAGCTATGGGGACTGGGTATTGCGGATCTGCTAGCGGTCATTTAGCAACCCATGTTGCAACCCATGTCCTCAGCTCTATACACAAAATCCCAGTGGCAGGTTCCCTTTAATGAAAACCTGCCACCTCTCCTGACATGTCTGCTTTAGTAGAGATGTCAGGAGTGGTGGCAGCTCTTCAGTATGTAATAACAATTCTGCTGCATCATTTCTTATGACTTTGTGTGGTGCCAATCTTCCAGTAATTCTACTAGAAAGCTCCAACTGGTTGGGGTCCCTGCACATTGTGACACTGGCAGCATTGATTGGATAGTGTCAGTGTCAGGGACACCCTGACTGGTAATGCACAGATGGACATTTATTGTAGACTGCTGGAAATTAATTCATAATATCTTGTTGTAATAATAGAGTTATAAGAAAAGACTAAAAAACTAGTTAATAAAACATGTCAGGAGAAGTGACAGGTCCTCTTTAAAAAAAATTGGTTCTGAATCCTATCTTATTTAAGGAGGGGTCCAGGATTTTCAATTGATGGTCTGTCCAACCAGCAGGATCCTCACGATTAGCAGAATAAAGGGGTCACAGAACTAGCTGGCCCATTCTTTCTTTATCCAGACAAGGCAAAGTACCGTACATGCGACTGTGGTTGTCTCTGGCAACACAGCGCTGAGCTGCAGTACTAGGCACGGCCTCACTCGTACGTGTGTCGCTGTGTCTTGGTAAACAATGGAAGACTGTAGCTCTTTTTTTCTGCTGATTGCATAGATCTTGGATCTTCAACCCAGACCAATTATAAATTGTGGGGAGACTTATCAAACTGGTGCAAAGGAAAACTGGCTTGCTTGCCCATAGCAACCAATCAGATTCCACCTTTCATTTTTCAGAGGAGCGCTGAAAAATAAAAGGTGGAATCTGATTGGTTGCTATGGGCAACTTAGCCAGTTTTCCTTTACTCCAGTTTTGATAAATCTTCCCCTGTATGTTTAAAGTAGTTTTACAAGACTTTGGATAGGTCATCAGCATCTGGTCAATGGGGGTCTCATACTTGGGAGAAAAAAACGATGCTAGCAGTAGCGCCATGGCCTTCTCCAGATTTTCCTAGGCGCAGCTCAGCCACACATAAGTGAATGGGGCTGAGCCTGATACCAAGGACAGCCACTATGACAAGAGCGCCAGTGCCTTCTCAAACAGCTGATCGGCAGGGGTCCCAGGTGTCAGACCCCACTGATTAGATACTGATGACCTATTCAGAGGAAAACCCTTGCAAAACCCTTTTAAATGTTATTTTTAAAAAACATGTAACGTAGTAAGGACATATCAGAAGTAGAGATTAGCAAATCGGTTTTAAACTAATAGGATTCAACTTATTTTAAAAAAATTAGTGTTGCTTCTGAAATCGAATTTTTGGTGATTCGATTTGGGCAAATTTTGGGAAGGGGATAGAGAAAAAAAAAATCAATGATTTTTTTTTTTAAAAGGAAATATGTCTCCAGCAAACTCCTTATTAAACTGTTTGCATTGACACATAGCTGTGGTTCATCTGATTAAAATGCTATTTTTTTTTTTTTTTTTTTTGGATCCGAGGCTCATTTCCCGAGTTATGATACCCTCTTCTTAACCACCTCAGCCCCCAGTGCTTAAACACCCTGAAAGACCAGGCCACTTTTTACACTTCTGACCTACACTACTTTCACCGTTTATTGCTCGGTCATGCAACTTACCACCCAAATGAATTTTACCTCCTTTTCTTCTCACTAATAGAGCTTTCATTTGGTGGTATTTCATTGCTGCTGACATTTTTACTTTTTTTGTTATTAATCGAAATTTAATGATTTATTTGCAAAAAAATGACATTTTTTACTTTCAGTTGTAAAATTTTGCAAAAAAAACGAGATCCATATATAAATTTTGCTCTAAATTTATTGTTCTACATGTCTTTGATAAAAAAAAATGTTTGGGTAAAAAAAAAATGGTTTGGGTAAAAGTTATAGCGTTTACAAACTATGGTACAAAAATGTGAATTTCCGCTTTTTGAAGCAGCTCTGACTTTCTGAGCACCTGTCATGTTTCCTGAGGTTCTACAATGGCCAGACAGTACAAACACCCCACAAATGACCCCATTTCGGAAAGTAGACACCCTAAGGTATTCGCTGATGGGCATAGTGAGTTCATAGAACTTTTTATTTTTTGTCACAAGTTAGCGGAAAATGATGATTTTATTATTTATTTTTTTTCTTACAAAGTCTCATATTCCACTAACTTGTGACAAAAAATAAAAACCTCCATGAACTCACTATGCCAATCAGCGAATACCTTGGGGTGTCTTCTATCCAAAATGGGGTCACTTGTGGGGTAGTTATACTGCCCTGGCATTCTAGGGGCCCAAATGTGTGGTAAGGAGTTTGAAATCAAATTCTGTAATAAATGGCCGGTGAAATCCGAAAGGTGCTCTTTGGAATTTGGGCCCCTTTGCCCACCTAGGCTGCAAAAAAGTGTCACACATGTGGTATCTCCGTATTCAGGAGAAGTTGATGAATGTGTTTTGGGGTGTCATTTTACATATACCCATGCTGGGTGAGATAAATATCTTGGTCAAATGCCAACTTTGTATAAAAAAATGGGAAAAGTTGTCATTTGCCAAGATATTTCTCTCACCCAGCATAGGTATATGTAAAATGACACCCCAAAACACATTCCCCAACTTCTCCTGAATACGGAGATACCACATGTGTGACACTTTTTTGCAGCCTAGGTGGGCAAAGGGGCCCATATTCCAAAGAGCACCTATCGGATTTCACTGGTCATTTTTTACAGAATTTGATTTCAAACTCCTTACCACACATTTGGGCCCCTAGAATGCCAGGGCAGTATAACTACCCCACAAGTGACCCCATTTTGGAAAGAAGACACCCTAAGGTATTCGCTGATGGGCATAGTGAGTTCATGGAAGTTTTTATTTTTTGTCACAAGTTAGTGGAATATGAGACTTTGTAAGAAAAAAAAATAAAAAATCATCATTTTCCACTAACTTGTGACAAAAAATAAAAAATTCTAGGAACTCGCCATGCCCCTCACGGAATACCTTGGGGTGTCTTCTTTCCAAAATGGGGTCACTTGTGGGGTAGTTATACTGCCCTGGCATTCTAGCGGCCCAAATGTGTGGTAAGGAGTTTGAAATCAAATTCTGTAAAAAATGGCCGGTGAAATCCGAAAGGTGCTCATTGGAATGTGGGCCCCTTTGCCCACCTAGGCTGCAAAAAAGTGTCACACATGTGGTATCTCCGTATTCAGGAGAAGTTGATGAATGTGTTTTGGGGTGTCATTTTACATATACCCATGCTGGGTGAGATAAATATCTTGGTCAAATGCCAACTTTGTATAAAAAAATGGGAAAAGTTGTCATTTGCCAAGATATTTCTCTCACCCAGCATAGGTATATGTAAAATGACACCCCAAAACACATTCCCCAACTTCTCCTGAATACGGAGATACCACATGTGTGACACTTTTTTGCAGCCTAGGTGGGCAAAGGGGCCCATATTCCAAAGAGCACCTATCGGATTTCACTGGTCATTTTTTACAGAATTTGATTTCAAACTCCTTACCACACATTTGGGCCCCTAAAAATGCCAGGGCAGTATAACTACCCCACAAGTGACCCCATTTTGGAAAGAAGACACCCCAAGGTATTCGCTGATGGGCATAGTGAGTTCATGGAAGTTTTTATTTTTTGTCACAAGTTAGTGGAATATGAGACTTTGTAAGGGAAAAAAATAAAAATAAAAAAATCATCATTTTCCGCTAACTTGTGACAAAAAATGTAAAATTCTAGGAACTCGCCATGCCCCTCACGGAATACCTTGGGGTGTCTTCTTTCCAAAATGGAGTCACTTGTTGGGTAGTTATACTGCCCTGGCATTTTCCAGGGGCCCTAATGTGTGGTAAGTAGGTAAATGACCTGTGAAATCCTAAAGGTGCTCTTTGGAATGTGGGCCCCTTTGCCCACCTAGGCTGCAAAAAAGTGTCACACATGTGGTATCGCCGTATTCAGGAGAAGTTGGGCAATGTGTTTTTAGGTGTCTTTTTACATATACTCATGCTGGGTGAGAGAAATATCTCGGCAAAAGACAACTTTTCCCATTTTTTTATACAAAGTTGGCATTTGACCAAGATATTTATCTCACCCAGCATGGGTATATGTAAAATAACACCCCAAAACACATTGCCCAACTTCTCCTGAGTACGGCGATACCACATGTGTGACACTTTTTTGCAGCCTAGATGCGCAAAGGGGCCCACATTCATTTTAGGAGGGCATTTTTAGATATTTGGATCCCAGACTTCTTCTCACGCTTTAGGACCCCTAGAATGCCAGGGCAGTATAAATACCCCACATGTGACCCCATTTTGGAAAGAAGACACCCCAAGGTATTCAATGAGGGGCATGGCGAGTTCATAGAAATGTTTTTTTTTTGCCACAAGTTAGCAGAAATTGATATATTTTTTTTTCTTCTCACAAAGTCTCCCTTTCCGCTAACTTGGGACAAAAATTTCAATCTTTCATGGACTCAATATGCCCCTCACGGAATACCTTGGGGTGTCTTATTTCCGAAATGGGGTCACATGTGGGGTATTTATACTGCCCTGGCATTCTAGGGGCCCTAAAGCGTGAGAAGAAGTCTGGAATATAAATGTCTAAAAAATTTTACGCATTTGGATTCCGTGAGGGGTATGGTGAGTTCATGTGAGATTTTATTTTTTGACACAAGTTAGTGGAATATGAGACTTTGTAAGAAAAAAAAAAAAATTTCCGCTAACTTGGGCCAAAAAAATGTCTGAATGGAGCCTTACAGGGGGGTGATCAATGACAGGGGGGTGATCAATGACAGGGGGGTGATCAATGACAGGGGGGTGATCAATGACAGGGGGGTGATCAATGACAGGGGGGTGATCAGAGAGTCTATATGGGGTGATCACCCCCCTGTCATTGATCACCCCCCTGTAAGGCTCCATTCAGATGTCCGTATGTGTTTTGCGGATCCGATCCATGTATCCGTGGATCCGTAAAAATCATACGGACATCTGAATGCAGCCTGACAGGGGGGTGATCAATGACAGGGGGGGTAATCAATGACAGGGGGGTGATCAGGGAGTCTATATGGGGTGATCACCACAGTCATTGATCACGCCCCTGTAAGGCTCCATTCAGACGTCCGTATGCGTTTTGCGGATCCGATCCATCTATCAGTGGATCCGTAAAAATCATGCGGACATCTGAATGGAGCTTTACAGGGGGGTGATCAATGACAGGGGGGTAATCAATGACAGGGGGGTGATCAGGGAGTCTATATGGGGTGATCACCACAGTCATTGATCACGCCCCTGTAAGGCTCCATTCAGATGTCCGTATGCGTTTTGCGGATCCGATCCATCTATCAGTGGATCCGTAAAAATCATGCGGACATCTGAATGGAGCTTTACAGGGGGGTGATCAATGACAGGGGGGTAATCAATGACAGGGGGGTGATCAGGGAGTCTATATGGGGTGATCACCACAGTCATTGATCACGCCCCTGTAAGGCTCCATTCAGACGTCCGTATGCGTTTTGCGGATCCGATCCATCTATCAGTGGATCCGTAAAAATCATGCGGACATCTGAATGGAGCTTTACAGGGGGGTGATCAATGACAGGGGGGTAATCAATGACAGGGGGGTGATGAGGGAGTCTATATGGGGTGATCACCACAGTCATTGATCACGCCCCTGTAAGGCTCCATTCAGACGTCCGTATGCGTTTTGCGGATCCGATCCATCTATCAGTGGATCCGTAAAAATCATGCGGACATCTGAATGGAGCTTTACAGGGGGGTGATCAATGACAGGGGGGTAATCAATGACAGGGGGGTGATCAGGGAGTCTATATGGGGTGATCACCACAGTCATTGATCACGCCCCTGTAAGGCTCCATTCAGACGTCCGTATGCGTTTTGCGGATCCGATCCATCTATCAGTGGATCCATAAAAATCATGCGGACATCTGAATGGAGCTTTACAGGGGGGTGATCAATGACAGGGGGGTGATCAGGGAGTCTATATGGGGTGATCACCACAGTCATTGATCACGCCCCTGTAAGGCTCCATTCAGACGTCCGTATGCGTTTTGCGGATCCGATCCATCTATCAGTGGATCCGTAAAAATCATGCGGACATCTGAATGGAGCTTTACAGGGGGGTGATCAATGACAGGGGGGTAATCAATGACAGGGGGGTGATCAGGGAGTCTATATGGGGTGATCACCACAGTCATTGATCACGCCCCTGTAAGGCTCCATTCAGACGTCCGTATGCGTTTTGCGGATCCGATCCATCTATCAGTGGATCCGTAAAAATCATGCGGACATCTGAATGGAGCTTTACAGGGGGGTGATCAATGACAGGGGGGTAATCAATGACAGGGGGGTGATCAGGGAGTCTATATGGGGTGATCAGGGGTGATCAAGGGTGAATAAGGGGTTAATAAGTGACAGGGGGGGGTGTAGTGTAGTGGTGCTTGGTGCAACATATTACTGAGCTACCTGTGTCCTCTGGTGGTCGATCCAAACAAAGGGGACCACCAGAGGACCAGGTTGCAGGTATATTAGACACTGTTATCAAAACAGCGTCTAATATACCTGTTAGGGGTTAAAAAAATCACATCTCCAGCCTGCCAGCGAACGATCGCCGCTGGCAGGCTGGAGATCCACTCGCTTACCTTCCGATCCTGTGAACGCGCGCGCCTGTGTGCGCGCGTTCACAGGAAGTCTCGCGAGAGGACGCACCGGCGCGTCCACCCAGAAGAGCAGGTCCGCCGCAAAGACGCAATCCTGCGTACGGCGGTCCTGAGGAGGTTAATATGCAAATTAGGTGCAATGGGGGCTTCACCTTTACTCTTTTTGTACACAATCTCCACTCTTTTTTGTGGCCATCCCCTCCCTTGCTGCTTTGATTGACAGGCCCAGGCAATGGGAAAGCAATAAGGGAGGAGTTGGTCATAGAAAGGAGTGCAACTTGTGTGCAAGAAAAGCAATAGTGACGCCCTCATTGCACCAAAGGCCTAATTTGCATATTATGAAAAATCATCATAACTCAGGAACTGAGCTTTGGATTAACAAAAGAAAAACAGCATTTAAATTGGGTGAACCATCAGGTGCATGCAAACAGTTGGATAGGGACAGATAAATAAGTAGTGAGACAAAAGAGAGAGTACTAGTAGACCTCAGAGCGCAATACGCAAGTTTCAGGCCAATTGGAGCACTTTTGGACCCAAATTGAATTGGTCAACCAATCCGGCCAAATCAATCCCAAATTGAATTTTGAATGATTCGCTTATGTCTTATCAGAAGTTCAAATTGTTGCTGAGACCCCACCGATTGGTGAAATGAAGGAACGGAAGAGCTTTGAACTGTACCCTATGATTTGAATATGACTCTTATTACTGTTACTAATTCTAAAATTGAGGTATACATAAAAATATACCCAATTAGGCCTCATCCACATTACTATATCTGTTTTGTTGTCTGCAAATTGCAGATCTTCAAAATACGGACATTTAAAATACATACTTTAATGGGGACATGGTCTTCATTTTGCAGACATTTTCTATCTTTTTTGCAGAACGGACATATGGATACGGAGCGCACACATGTGCTTTATGCATCTGTACAAACGTTCTGCAAAAAGATAGAACGTGCCCTATACTTAACTGCAAAATACGGACTCATTGAAGTCAATGGGTCTGCAAAAAATACGGATGCAGCGCGGGCGGTATCCATATTTTGTGGACTGAAAAACATATGATCGTGTGCATAACTTATTGTATTACAACTATCAAATTGAGCTACCATGAGATTACAGACTAGTAAAGATTACTGGAAATAGAAATATTACTTCTACAGTCGTGGCCAAAAGTTTTGAGAATTACATAAATATTGGAAATTGGAAAAGTTGCTGCTTAAGTTTTTATAATAGCAATTTGCATATACTCAAGAATGTTATGAAGAGTGATCAGATGAATTGCATAGTCCTTCTTTGCCATGAAAATTAACTTAATCCCAAAAAACCTTTCCACTGCATTTCATTGCTGTCATTAAAGGACCTGCTGAGATCATTTCAGTAATCGTCTTGTTAACTCAGGTGAGAATGTTGACGAGCACAAGGCTGGAGATCATTATGTCAGGCTGATTGGGTTAAAATGGCAGACTTGACATGTTAAAAGGAGGGTGATGCTTGAAATCATTGTTCTTCCATTGTTAACCATGGTGATCTGCAAAGAAACGCGTGCAGCCATCATTGCGTTGCATAAAAATTGCTTCACAGGCAAGGATATTGTGGCTACTAAGATTGCACCTCAATCAACAATTTATAGGATCATCAAGAACTTCAAGGAAAGAGGTTAAATTATTGTTAAGAAGGCTTCAGGGCGTCCAAGAAAGTCCAGCAAGCGCCAGGATCGTCTCCTAAAGAGTATTCAGCTGCGGGATCGGAGTGCCACCAGTGCAGAGCTTGCTCAGGAATGGCAGCAGGCAGGTGTGAGCGCATCTGCACGCACAGTAAGGAGAAGACTTTTGGAAGATGCCCTGGTGTCAAGAAGGGCAGCAAAGAAGCCACTTCTCTCCAAAAATAACATCAGGGACAGATTGATCTTCTGCAGAAAGTATGGTGAATGTACTGCTGAGGACTGGGGCAAAGTCATATTCTCAGATGAAGCCTCTTTCCGATTGTTTGGGGCATCTGGAAAAAGGCTTGTCCGGAGAAGAAAAGGTGAGCGCTACCATCAGTCCTGTGTCATGCCAACAGTAAAGCATCCTGAGACCATTCATGTGTGGGGTTGCTTCTCATCCAAGGGAGTGGGCTCACTCACAATTTTGCCCAAAAACACAGCCATGAATAAAGAATGGTACCAAAACACCCTCCAATAGCAACTTCTTCCAACAATCCAACAACAGTTTGGTGAAGAACAATGCATTTTCCAGCACGATGGAGCACCGTGCCATAAGGCAAAAGTGATAACGAAGTGGCTCGGGGACCAAAACGTTGACATTTTGGGTCCATGGCCTGGAAACTCCCCAGATCTTAATCCCATTGAGAACTTGTGGTCAATCCTCAAGAGGCGGGTGGACAAACAAGAACACACTAATTCTGACAAACTCCAAGAAGTGATTATGAAAGAATGGGTTGCTATCAGTCAGGAATTGGCCCAGAAGTTGATTGAGAGCATGCTCAGTCGAATTGCAGAGGTCCTGAAAAAGAAGGGCCAACACTGCAAATACTGACTCTTTGCATAAATGTCATGTAATTGTCGATAAAAGCCTTTGAAATGTATGAAGTGAGTGTAATTATATTTCACTACATCACAGAAACAACTGAAACAAAGATCTAAAAGCAGTTTAGCAGCAAACTTTGTGAAAACTAATATTTGTGTCATTCTCAACTTTTGGCCACGACTGTACATTATTTTAACTGCATGAAACATGTCTGTGTTCAGAGGCACTCACAAAATTTTTTTTTTCCATTATCTAGAAAAAGATAAACTGCATTACAGTATAGGCTGACTTAGCTTCACTCAAGGCAATTCAAGCCCATCACTTATTGATTTCTGCTGAGATTTGGTGGTTGGAGAATACTCCAGATTACGGTCAATGAAGGGTCAAGCAAAATAATCACTAGTAATAAGAATTGAAACAAGCAAATGCCATGTTATTCTGTGTGAGAAATATTATGAAATATATGAAAATGTCAAAAAAAAATCTGAAATGATTCGCAGGTTTTGTTCTTATCAGCGTCTGGTTTCTGTTATCTTAGACGGAATAAAAGTCCTGTCGACAGGACTTTCTTTTCCGTCCAGGATAACGGAAACCAGACAGAACCGTTATTTTTGGCCATAGAACTCTTTTATGACGGATCACAACGAAATGCCTCTAAAGGTTTCCGTTTTAAATTCCGTCTCACATATCCGTTATTTATCATTATAAACATGTTTATAACAGAACTTAAAATGCTGATGTGAACTCCCCTTATTGTTTTAGTACTAATGGTGGGCTTATTACTAATAAATATTTCATGAGAGAAGTATGAGTGGTAAACTTAAAGGCATGAACACCTTTTTATTATTGCATTGTACTGATTTTGAGCTAAAAACCATGTTTTCAATTATTCTTTATTAAATATTTTGAGCCATTTTCTCTGTACAAACTTGAGTTTCTCTAGTAGCCTGCTGTCTGTTTTCACTCTGTTCCATCAGGCAGCTCAGCTGATGGCTCCTTATCTCTGATCTCTGACCTTATAAGCGCCCATTATAGCTCAATTCTTATATTACTGATAAGAATGTGGCTTAAATAAGTGTTTATGACCTTTTTGTAATTTTAGAGAAAAGGTTTATTAGATGACTGTCACAAAATGAAAGTGAAAGTACAATTCACACAGCTAAACAAACAGTTAAGGCTTTGTGACAAAACGGCTGAATATTTTTAATAAAGAAAAATGTAAAAAATATTTTTAGCCCATAATATGCAATCATAAAATAAAATTGCCCCTGAAGGTATACATAGCCGTTAAAGGGGTTGTGTCACTAATACTATTTATCCCCTATTTACACAGCAAGGGAAAAGTGTTAAGTATTTGATTGTTGGGGGTCCAACCGCTGGGGCCCCCAGTGATTACGACAACAGGGGTCTGTAAGTGCTGCCGAACTGCCCCATGAGAATAATAGTGCGTCTGTGCGTCCTTAGTTCCGTTCAGTTCCATGGGATTGCTGCGAGTACTGTACTTGGCAGTTCCATAGAAGTGAATTGAGCAGAGGAAGCGCAGGTGCACTACCACTCTATTCTAATGGGGCAGTTCACCAGCACTTACGGAGACAGCAGTCAGACCCCCAGCGATCAAATACTTATCATTTATCCCCTGTCCAGTGTCATTAGTGGCACAACCCTTTTAAAGGGGTTGTTTCATGAAGACAACCCCTTCCTAAAAATAAGTAAAGACCGCAATCTTGTCTGGCTTCTGTGGTAGAAGACACAATGAGCCAAACATCTTCCCTGCAGTGGGAATCAGTGGAGTGAAATAATGTATTACATATCAGCCATTGAATGGATGACCGGACATGCAATGCATTGATACACTGGGATTGCCAGAGTTGGGGTCGCTCTTACGGATGGTCTCCATTCTGGCACATAGTAGAGGTTCCTAAGTGAACATCTATAAACAGTAATAGGGTACATGGACATGGTTTGTGATGGAGAGACAGCAATATATGTCAGTGCAGCTGATAAAGCTGTGGTGCTGGTGTATTTAATGCCACAGTTAGTGCGAAATTCTGACAAAAAGCTCTTCCTTTTTTTCAAACTGCTACTTTTGTTTTCGCTGCAATTTTGGCATCCTCCGACCTCCGAATATACTCATGCACACAAAGCCCTGTGCATGGAGTCTGCACAGATCCCTAAGTGGCTTGTCCAGTAAGGTAGGTGGAAATGTCTTATTGCTGGGGGCCCCATTACTGAGATGTGCACTGTTGACTAGAACTCCTCCTCACTCCATGACCATAGTTAGGCCTCATGCAGATGACTGTGTCTGTATTGCGATCTGGGTCCACAAAATACGTACCTTCCATGTACAATCCATAATCTTCTCACTCCCATTACTAGATATGACTGTTCTTCTAAGAAATATGGACAAGAATAGGACATGTTTAACTAAACAGACATATGGATATGGGCAGAAATCAATGGGTCCATGTGCTATCCATAAAAAATGTGGATCAGACATGGATGCTAAATACAGTTGTGTGCATGAGGACTAAGAAGGAGTTTGAATGGATGGTGGTCATGGTGTTGAGTGAATCTAAGTATCCGAAGTGGAAATCGATTTTCCCTGAAATAGTGGCAAAAAATAAAAATAAAACACTCACCTCATCCATTTGCACGCGAAAAGCTCACCACGGGCATCTTGATTGAAGATACTGTACGAAATTTTGCACGCTGTGACATATGACATCACAAAAAATCACATTACCGTGCAAGATTTTGAGTGGTGTCCTCAATCAAGATGCCTGCGGCAGGCTCTTCATGTGCAAATGGATTAGGTGAGGTTTGTTTTTTTAACTGATCAGTGATGAACGCAGCATCTGACAGGTTCAATGACTGAGGGGGCGGAGCAATCACCATTCCCCATTATTGAGTCCACTGCATACAAAGAAATGCACTTTATGACTAAGTAATCCATCACAAAGCAAATTTGTTTGTAAAATTCGGCAAAGTAGCCGAATCAAATTTTCCATAACTTCCATTGGCTCAAGAACTGGTGTAGGAAGGAGGGGTTTGAGTTCCTGGAGAACTGGGCCAACTTCTCTGTTGGACACAGGCTCTATCGTAGAGATTGGCTGCACCTCAATAGGGAAGGGGCAGCTGTTTTGGGGGAGAAGATGGCTAGAAGGTTGGAGGAGTGTTTAAACTAGTGACTGGAGGAGGGTCATTTCGTTATAGGATGGGAAGATAGTGCAGATAGAGACCTGGGGCAAGGTAATGGAACTGGGGGAGGAATGGAAGGAGGAACTAGAACAGTTCAGAAGGATAGGTGTAGGGTAAAAAAATACACATAAACCTCTTAATTGTATGTATACTAATGCCAGAAGCCTGACTAATAAAACTGGTGAACTGGAATTAGTGATGTGTGAGGAGGACTATGACATAGTTGGAATAACTGAGATGGCTAGATGATAGCTATGACTGGTCGGTTACCGTACAGGGTTACAGTCTGTTTAGAAAGGATCGTCAAAACCGGGGAGTAGGAGAGGTCTGCCATTATGTAAAGTCCTGTCTAAAGCCCACACTCCAGGAAGATATAAGTGAAGATTATGAACATGTGGAGCCACTGTGGGTAGAAATACATAGAGGAAAAAACAATAATAAAAAACTAATAGGTGTTTATTATAAGCCACCTAATATACCAGAGTCCACAGAAAATCTACTTCTAAACGAAATAGACAAGGCGCCAAATCATAATGAGGTCGTCATTATGGGGGACTTCAACTACCCAGATATAGACTGGGAAACTGAAACCTGTATATCTCATAAAGGAAACATTTTTTTGGCAATAACCAAAGACAATTACCTTTCCCAACTGGTTCAGGACCCGACTAGAGGGACGGCCACACTGGACTTAGTATTAACCAATAGACATGACAGAACAACCGATGTGCAGATTGGGGACACCTGGGAAATAGTGACTATAAAGTAATAACCTTCTAATTGTCACTCAAAAGAGTGTTTCTTCATGGAGGAACAAAAATACCAAACTTCAAAAAAGCTAAATTTAGCCATCTAAGAGAGGCCATAGGCCTAACTAACTGGGACAAAGTCGTCAAAAACTAATTTACAGCCATAAAATGGGATATTTTTTAAAACTATCCTAAAATCTAATTGTTAAGAAACAAGAAAAAAACCAGTGTGGATAAATACAATTGCAAAAAAAAGCAATAAATGACAAAAAGAAAGCATTTAAATCACTAAAACAGGAGGGTACCGAGGAAGCATTGAAAAACTATAAGGAAAAAAATTGAATATGTAAAAGACAAATAATAGCAGCCAAACTAGAGACCGATAGATTAATTGCCAAACAGAGTAAAACTAACCCTAAAATGTTCTTTAATTATATAAATGGTAAAAAGTTTAAATCTCAAGGTTTTGGCCATTTACAGAGTAATAAGGGGGCAGTTGCAGACAGCAATGAGGAGAAAGCAAAGCTATAAAATATTTTTTTCTCCACTTTATTCATTGAAGAAAATAAACTGTCAGATAAAATGCAGAATGTGAAAGTAAATTCCCCATTAAAAGTGCCCTGCCTGATCCAGGAAGAAGTACAGCGGCGTCTTAAAAAGATTAAAATAGACAAATCGCCAGGACCAGATGGCATAAGTAAGAGAATTAAGTAATGTCATAGCTAGACACTTATTTCTGATATTTAAGGACTTTATAATGACAGGGAGTGTTCCGCAGGATTGGCGCATAGCAAATGTGGTGCCGATATTCAAAAAGGACCAAAAAACAGAGCCCGGAAACTTGTAGAGTACCACAGGGGTCAGTATTGGGCCCGATTCTCTTCAATATATTTATTAATGATCTTGTACAAGACTTGCACAGTAAAATATATATTTTTGCAGATGACACTAAACTGTGTAAAGTAATTAACATGGAAGAGGACAGTATACGGCTGCAGATGGATCTGGATAGATTGGAGGCTTGGGCAGAGAAGTGGCAGATGAGGTTTAACACTAGAGATGAGTGAATTTTTTTAAAATTCGACTCATTGGTTCACCGAATTTTTGGGGAAAAATTTGGTTTGATCCGAATGAATTCACAGCGAATTACGTTACAAAACGGCTATTGCCCGGCTGCTGAGAGTCTTTATACTGGTGCCTTGCAGTAACACGTATAGGGCGTCTGCTTTGGTAGTGAAATAATATTGTGAGTCTGTATTACATGCAGAGACAGGCGTCGCTCTTAGAATCACTGCACACTTCACTTATTTGGGCAGTCACGGGGCCCAAACTGACCAAGTATGAACTCAGCCTTACAGGTCGATGTTAGCGCCAAGATGAAGCACACTCCTTTTACTCCGTCGTCAGCTGATTCCACATAGATGTCTACAGAACCTGTTCTATTAAACACTTATACAAGTAGAGCCCCCGACAGAGTGGAGTGGGTGTCAGCAGAAAGTTTGTGTTGACGTCACTGATTATTTTGCCCTTCCTCTGATCCATCAGAACAATAACCGAATGAACCAAATTAAATTATCCTTTCATTGTTGAAATTTTGTATGTGAAACAGGCTTTTTTCTGGAAAATTGATGGGTGATTGTAGACCTCCTTTTGCTGTATGGACCGAATTACGTCATCGTGGGTCCAGCAGCAAACATAATGAAGACGCTGATGACAAAATATTCACATTTAAATCAAGCAGCTTCAGTAAGTTGAAAATAATCATGTTATCAGTGACTGCCGGACCCCTGCGCTGATCAGACGAGCTCAGACTCTGCACATTACGGCCCTGGTCCTTATGGGGTTAAATCAAACAGCTTCAGTAAGTTGAAAATATTAATGTGTTTTTTATCTGCTCCGTCTGCATTCGATCTCCACAGCACACAAGACATGACAGGAGAGCCTCTGCTTTGAAATCCAAGTCCAGTTTCTTAAGATCAGGAGTTCCATCACAATTGTGCGTAACATTCTTGCTCCCTGTGCAAAGCCATAACAAAAGGAATCTGAATCTGGTTGCCCCAATTTTAATTCAGTAGCAGTAAACAGTGGGAAGCAAATAGAGGTGGCTGAACTCCGCTGCTCTGTATCTTTTGTGAAGTCAATTCTTCCAACTATGCCCCCTTGCGATTTACAGCAAATTCATTATTTTCATGAAGAGATCCAAGAATTATGTTGGAGGCATGTAGTGTATGCAAGCCATGTACGACTTCTCTCATAACTCTCACGCTGTTCTGCATCTGGTTTGCCTGGCCGAACGGAGTCACACTTAAGGGTACACTACACTAGATGCTTTTCAACATATAACATCGGTTCACAGGGCCGCTGATAGAAATCATGGGGCCCCGTACAGCATACATGACGGGGCCCCCTTCAGCTCCACCCCCTGATCCCTCCTTCAGCCACACCCCTGGCCCCGCCCTTGGCCCCTCCCCAGACGCCGCCTTGAAACAACATGCAGATTTGTCTACAAGTGATATTTATGGCGCTGGGGGGTCGTCTGTGAATGGCGCTGTTATGGAGGGGATCTGTGAATGGCACTGTTATGGAGGGGATCTGTGAATGGCACTGTTATGGAGGGGATCTGTGAATGGCACTTTTATGGAGGGGATCTGTGGATGGCACTGTTATGGAGGGGATCTGTGGATGGCACTGTTATGGAGGGGATCTGTGGATGGCACTGTTATGGAGGGGATCTGTGGATGGCACTGTTATGGAGGGGATCTGTGGATGGCACTGTTATGGAGGGGATCTGTGGATGGCACTGTTATGGAGGGGATCTGTGGATGGCACTGTTATGGAGGGGATCTGTGGATGCCACTGTTATGGAGGGGATCTGTGGATGGCACTGTTATGGGGGGATCTGTGGATGGCACTGTTATGGAGGGGATCTGTGGATGGCACTGTTATGGGGGGATCTGTGGATGGCACTGTTATAGAGGGGGATCTGTGGATGACACATACCGTATATAGCATCTTATGCTATGTGTCATCCACAGATACCCCTCCATAACAGTGCCATTCACAGATACCCTCCATAACAGTGCCATCCACAGATCCCCCCCATAACAGTCATCCACAGATCCCCCCATAACAGTGTCATCCACAGATCCCCCCATAACAGTGTCATCCACAGATCCCCCCCATAACAGTGTCATCCACAGATCCCCCTCCATAATGGTGCCATCCACAGATCCCCCCCCATAACTGTCATCCACAGACCCCCCGGCCCCCCCCATAAGTGTCATCCACATGACAGACCCCCCCCCCCATAACAGTGCCATCCACGGATCCCCCGCCCTCCCTATAACAGTGCCGTCATGACGTCATCCATATAGATCCCCCCCCGCCACTCACAGTAGTATACATTAATAAATCAGTGCAGCCGTGCAGGCTGCAGACAGTAACTTTAATTTTAGCACAGGCACAGCGCTCATCTCTTTACTAAAATACTACCTTACATTCAGCTCCTGCCTCCTCCCTCCACCCTCCAGTAACAAGTGCGGGCGGCAGCGCTCACTCACTGACGTCACGCGCCTGCGCCGCCTAGTGGGAGGAGCAGGCGTGTGACGTCAGTGAGTGAGCGCCGCCCCCACACTGCCTGCTGTTACTGGAGCCAGCCCACTGACAGCAAAAAAATTAAAATGGCTCGGGAGTAGGGTTGCCACCTTTTCTTCAAGCCAAACCCGAACAGAAGGGAGGGAGGGCCCCCTTCCAGGCCCCGCCTCCAGCCACGCCCATGTCCCGCCTCCAACCATGTCCCATCTCCACCCCTGGTCGCTGTCGCACCGCGATCGTTACGCCCCTGATCCCACGCCTGCGCCGTCCCGTTTAGTATTCGGCGCAGGCGCGGGATTTACGGGACGAAGAGGAGAACTCGGACGTCAATCAACTGGACATGGGCGTGCCACTGCCAAAGGGTGAATAGACGGAGCCTCTAGGTGCTGCAGGAACGCCCTCATAGCACCTAGAGGCTCATTAGCATATGATAAGTCTTTATTTTAAGAGAACGGCGGCAGCGGCAGGCAGGGAGTTATGTACTGCTGACATCAGCACATCGCTAATGTCAGTCAGCTACATAACATAACGTTTTTTCTGATGATTGACAGATTCAGAAACCTGTTTAAAGGGCTCCTGTCACCCCACTAAACTCTTTTTTTTTTTTTTTTTTCGGCTTCTTATAATCCCTATACTGCGATATATGAATACATAATGTTATTAGTCATTTTGGTTCAGTAGATAATGAATAAAACAGATTTTTATAATATGTAAATTACCTCTCTACCAGCAGGCAGGGCGGTTACTTGCTGTTAGCAGCCGCATCCTCCTATCATAATGACGCCCCCTCCTCATGTTGATTGACAGGGCCAGCGAACGCGATCGTCCTCTGGCTGGCCCTGTCTGCTATCAAGTTATTGCGCCTGCGCCGTAGCGGTCTTCAGTCGGCACAGGCGCACTGAGAGGAGGACGCTCGCTCGGCCGCTCCTTCCTCAGTGCGCCTACACCAATGACGTCACATCTACACCCGGCGCAGGCGCACTGAGGAAGGAGCGGCCGAGCGAGCGTCCTCCTCTCAGTGCGCCTGTGCCGACTGAAGACCGCTACGGCGCAGGCGCAATAACTTGATAGCAGACAGGGCCAGCCAGAGGACGATCGCGTTCGCTGGCCCTGTCAATCAACATGAGGAGGGGGCGTCTTTATGATAGGAGGATGCGGCTGCTAACAGCAAGTAACCGCCCTGCCTGCTGGTAGAGAGGTAATTTACATATTATAAAAATCTGTTTTATTCATTATCTACTGAACCAAAATGACTAATAACATTATGTATTCATATATCGCAGTATAGGGATTATAAGAAGCCGAAAAAAAAGAGTTTAGTGGGGTGACAGAAGCCCACACTGTTACATACAATTACACAATTCAAATGTTTTATATTTCTACCTTTTTAGAAGTGAGTGACAGACTAGGACAGGTGTCAGGACTCAGAGTCAGGACTGTCTTGGTCAGGTTGTCTGCAGGCAGGGCACAGTGGGCACTACATGGGCAGGCTGCTGGAGCTGGACTGGAGAGGAGAAGAAGAATGATTTCTCCCACGGAGCTCCCTCTGCCTCTCTCTCTGATGTCATCACTTCCTTATCAGAGAGAGGGAGGGAGGGACTAGGAGGCAGGGGAGGAGCGAGGGGCGGAGACTGAACAGTGAGTGAACACAGCGCTGCCTGGCATCACTGTACTGTAGTGTGTAGACTGGAGGAGGGAGGAGGGAGGAGGGGAGGCTCGGGAGCGCTGCGCTCAGCTGATCACCCGGAGTGACAGCTTAAATATGCGATCGGAGTCTCGGTCGGACCACACTGCAGTTTGAATGAATAATCCTGTGCCCGGGTCTAAGAAAGGGTTGTACCCGGGCACAGGATTACAAACCCGGACTGTCCGGGTGAATCCCGGACGGGTGGCAACCCTACTCGGGAGTCGGCAGCCCGGGCCCCCCTGCCAGCCGGGCCCGGTACAACTGGGCCAGCTGTACTGGCCTATCAGCGGCCCTGTCGGTTCATACAGAACAAAGTCTACAATCACCCATTAATTTTCCCAACAACATTTTTTCCCACTTTTACACTACACTAAAGGCTTTTCAACATATAACATCGGTACAAACAGAACAAACTCTACAATAACCTATCAATTTTCGTAGCAAAATTTTTTCCCACTTTTACACTACACTAAGGACTTTTCAACATATAACATCGGTACAAACAGAACAAAGTCTACAATAACCTATCATTTTTCCCAACTAAATTTTTTCCTACTTTTACACTACACTAAAGGCTTTTCAACATATAACATTGGTTCATATAGAACAAAGTCTACAATCACCCATCAACTTCCCCCCCTAAAAAAATGTTTTACAGAAAAAATTTCACCACCAGGTAATTCAGTCCATACCGCGAAAAGGGCTTCATCACATATAACTGTGTGCAAAGCCATGCCAAAAGGACTCCGTAGGCATACACATCAGAGGAAGATGAAGCTGGTTGCCCCAATTTTAATTTAGCATCAGTAAACAGTGGGAAGCAAATAGAGGTTGCTGAACTCCGCTGTTCTGTATCTCTTGTGAAGTCAATGAGACATTGACTTCACAAGAGATACAGAACAGCGGAGTTCAGCAACCTCTATTTGCTTCCCACTGTTTACTGATGCTAAATTAAAATTGGGGCAACCAGCTTCATCTTCCTCTGATGTGTATGCCTACGGAGTCCTTTTGGCATGGCTTTGCACACAGTTATATGTGATGAAGCCCTTTTCGCGGTATGGACTGAATTACCTGGTGGTGAAATTTTTTCTGTAAAACATTTTTTTAGGGGGGGAAGTTGATGGGTGATTGTAGACTTTGTTCTATATGAACCAATGTTATATGTTGAAAAGCCTTTAGTGTAGTGTAAAAGTAGGAAAAAATTTAGTTGGGAAAAATGATAGGTTATTGTAGACTTTGTTCTGTTTGTACCGATGTTATATGTTGAAAAGTCCTTAGTGTAGTGTAAAAGTGGGAAAAAATTTTGCTACGAAAATTGATAGGTTATTGTAGAGTTTGTTCTGTTTGTACCGATGTTATATGTTGAAAAGCCTTTAGTGTAGTGTAAAAGTGGGAAAAAATGTTGTTGGGAAAATTAATGGGTGATTGTAGACTTTGTTCTGTATGAACCGATGTTATGCCCCTCTCGCGATTTACAGCAAATTAATACATTTTATGTAGAGATCCAAGAATTATGTTGGAGGCAGGTAGTGTATGCAAGCCATGTGCGACCCCTCTCATCACTCTTACGCTGTTCTGCACCTGGTTTGCCTAGGCGAACGGAGTCACACTAAAGGCTTCACTACACTAAAGGCTTTTCAACATATAACATCGGTTCATACAGAACAAAGTCTACAATCACCCATCAATTTTCCCAGAAAAAGCCTGTTTCGCTTAAAAAATTTCACCACTACGTAATTCGGTCCATACTGCGAAAAGGGCTTTACCACATATAACTGTACCGCTGAACGGCAATTAGGCCCTAATTTTTTCTACTTTTACACAACACAACAGGCTTTTCAACAGAAAAGTGCAATGCTGGACAGCGATTATATTTTTATTTTGCCACAAAAACTCAGCAAACATGGCTGTAGAATATATCACTGCACTTCACAAGGGCAATTAGGCCCTAATTTTTTTCTATTTTTGCACAACACAAAAGGCTTTTCAACAGATAAGTGCAATGCTGGATGGTGAATATATTGGTATTTCGCCACTAATACACGGCAAACTGGGCTTTAGAGTATAGCACTGCACTGCACAAGGGCAAGTACAGTAGGTGTTTGTGAGATTGTGCTTTTAGCACGACAGCGTCGCGCTGATACTCGGCAACATGGTGCCGAGATCTCGCACTCACTGGAATAGTGACAGCACATCCCAGCAAGCGCGTCATAGAAGCGACGGGAGATCCGACTTGGATTCCCGCCAATTCTACACGTGTGCGGCGTTTGTTATGAATCCTGAGGGGGAAGTCCCCGCCGGATTTTAAATAAAAATCCGGCCTGGGTCCCCCCCTCAGGAGCATACCGGGCCCTTAGGTCTGTTATGGGTTGTAAGGAGAGCCCCCCCTACGCCGAAAAAAACGGCGTAGGGGGTCCCCCTACAATCCATACCAGACCCGTATCCAAAGCACGCTACCCGGCCAGCCAGGAAGGGAGTGGGGACGAGCGAGCGCCCCCCCCCCCCCCCTCCTGAGCCGTACCAGGCTGCATGCCCTCAACATGGGGGGGTTGGGTGCTCTGGGGCAGGGGGCGCACTGCGGCCCCCCCACCTCAGAGCACCCTGTCCCCATGTTGATGAGGACAGGGCCCCTTCCCGACAACCCTGGCCGTTGGTTGTCGGGGTATGCGGGCGGGAGGCTTATCGGAATCTGGGAGCCCCCTTTAATAAGGGGGCCCCCAGATACCGGCCCCCCACCCTAAGTGAATGAGTATGGGGTACATCGTACCCCTACCCATTCACCTGCAAGAAAAGTGGTAAAAACACAAATAAACCACACAGTGTATTAAAATATTTTATTTTTCTGCTCCGGAGGCCGCCCCCTGTCTTCTTTATTAGCTCTTTTACCAGGGGGGGCTCTTCTTCTTCCGCTATCCCGACGGGTCTTCTCCGCTATCCGGGGGGTCTTCTCAACTCTCCGGGGTTCTCCTTCTGTCTTCTCCGCTATCCGGGGGGGTCTTCTCAACTCTCCGGGGTTCTCCATCTGTCTTCTCCGCTATCCGGGGGGGTCTTCTCAACTCTCCGGGGTTCTCCTTCTGTCTTCTCCTTCTGTCTTGTTGACTCGGCGCACCCCGGTTCTTCGTCTCGCGAGACGAAGAACCGGGGTGCGCCGAGTCTCGCGAGACGAAGAACCGGGGTGCGCCGAGTCAACAAGACAGAAGGAGAAGACAGAAGGAGAACCCCGGAGAGTTGAGAAGACCCCCCCGGATAGCGGAGAAGACAGAAAGAAAACCCCGGAGAGTTGAGAAGACCCCCCGGATAGCGGAGAAGACAGAAGGAGAACCCCGGAGAGTTGAGAAGACCCCCCGGATAGCGGAGAAGACCCGTCGGGATAGCGGAAGAAGAAGAGCCCCCCCTGGTAAAAGAGCTAATAAAGAAGACAGGGGGCGGCCTCCGGAGCAGAAAAATAAAATATTTTAATACACTGTGTGGTTTATTTGTGTTTTTACCACTTTTCTTGCAGGTGAATGGGTAGGGGTACGATGTACCCCATACTCATTCACTTAGGGTGGGGGGCCGGTATCTGGGGGCCCCCTTATTAAAGGGGGCTCCCAGATTCCGATAAGCCTCCCGCCCGCATACCCCGACAACCAACGGCCAGGGTTGTCGGGAAGGGGCCCTGTCCTCATCAACATGGGGACAGGGTGCTCTGAGGTGGGGGGGCCGCAGTGCGCCCCCTGCCCCAGAGCACCCAACCCCCCCATGTTGAGGGCATGCAGCCTGGTACGGCTCAGGAGGGGGGGGGGGGGGCGCTCGCTCGTCCCCACTCCCTTCCTGGCTGGCCGGGTAGCGTGCTTTGGATACGGGTCTGGTATGGATTGTAGGGGGACCCCCTACGCCGTTTTTTTCGGCGTAGGGGGGGCTCTCCTTACAACCCATAACAGACCTAAGGGCCCGGTATGCTCCTGAGGGGGGGACCCAGGCCGGATTTTTATTTAAAATCCGGCGGGGACTTCCCCCTCAGGATTCATAACAAACGCCGCACACGTGTAGAATTGGCGGGAATCCAAGTCGGATCTCCCGTCGCTTCTATGACGGCTCTGTCTCCATCGCGGCAAGCCAGCTCGGCGCTGGCTCCCGTGATGGGGCTCGTAGGTGCTCAATCTCGCCGAGAAAGAGAGCGAGATTGACACAAAATCGGGTTCACCTACTGTAGGCCCTAGGTTTTTAAAACTTTTACAGAACACAACAGGCTTTTCAACAGATAAGTGCAACACTGGATTGCGAATATATTTGCATTTCGCCAGTAATACATGGCAAAGTGGGCTGTTAAATATCTCACTACACCACTGAACGGCAATTAGGCCTTAATTTTTTTCTATTTTTACACAAAAGGCTTTTCAACTGATAAGTGCAACGATGAAAGGTGAATATAGTAGTATTTTGCCAGGAATACACGGCAAACTGGACTGTAAAATATCTCACTGCACCGCTGAACGGCAATTAGGCCCTAATTTTTTTCTATTTTTGCACAAAAGGCTTCTCAACCGATAAGTGCAACTATGAACGTCAAATATATTAGTATTTTGCCTGTAATACACGGCAAACTGGGTTGTAAAATATCTCACTGCACTGCTGAACGGCAATTAGGCCCTAATTGTTTTCTATTTTAACAAAAAAAGCTTTTCAACAGATAAGTACAATTATGAACAGCGAATATATTTGTATTTCACCACTAATGCACGGCAAACTGGGCTGTAAAATATCTCACTGCACCGCTGAGCAGCAAAGATATTTTTCCCTTTTCCACTAATACACGCAAAAATGGGCTTTAAAACAGATAAGTGCACCGCTCTGCGACAAATATATTTTACTTTTGACACTAATACACGACAAAAAGGGCTGTAATTTTCGCACTTCACCACACAACGGCTAATAAGCCCTTTTTTCCCACTAATACAGGCCAAAAAATGTTTTAGAACATACAGTATAACTGCACCGCACAAGGGTAAATAAAACGTAGAAATATTTCCTTGGTATGTACCCTGTTAATGCCTGTATCAAACAGCACTTGCACCCTAATAAGAAACTCTCCTTCTTAACCACCTGCCGTCCGCCCATAGACTAAAAACGTCCGGGAGGTGGTTCTATATCTCTGAATGGACGTTCCTGAACGTTCATTCAGAGACTGCAGCTGCACGCTAATCGTGCAGCTGCAGATCGGGTTGCCCGATGTCAGTGAGAGCAGGGCAAACCTTTGAGAAGGCAGGGACAGTGCTCAGGTGTCCCTGCCTTCTAGATCGCTGTATACACAGCACTCGCCGAGTGCTTTGTATACAGATCAGGAAGTGCTATGCGCTTCCTGTTCCAGCCTGGCGGTCATGTGACCGTCGGGGCCGGAGAGTGCAGGAGCTGTGAGGTCTTTCACAGACCTCGATCAGCCCTGCACTGAGGCTGTACAGCACTGTACAGCCTCTCTGGGGGGTGTATTTCTCCTGTAACTGGGGCTACTATGTCAGTTACAGAAGAAATCAACAGTGAAAAAAAAGTGAAGTTAAATGTTCCCTAAGTAAGTAATTTAAAAAAATGTTAAAAATAGATTTTTTTTTTATAAAATAGACATATTTGGTATTGCCGCGTCCATGTTGGTCGGCGCTATAAATATATCACATGATCGACCCACTCCGATAAACACTATAAAAAAAAATATAAAAACGGTGTCAAACAAAACTATTTTTGGCACCTTACATCACAAAAAGTGCAACACCAAGGGATCAAAAAGGCGTATGTCCCACAACATGGTACCAATAAAACCGTCACCTCATTCCGCAAAAAATGAGCCCCTACATAAGAAAATCTCTCAAAAAATTAAAAAAATATATAGCTCTCTGGAGACACTAAAACATCATTTTTTTGGTTTCATAAATGCTATTATTGTATTAAAGTGAAATAAATAAATAAAAAGTATACATATTGGGTATCGCCGCATCCGTAACAACCATCTCTATAAAAATATCACATGACCTAACCCCTCGGATGAACACCGTAAAAAATAAATAAATAAATAGTGTATAAAAAATGCCATTTTTGTCACCTTACATCGCAAAAAGAGCAACACCATGTGATCAAAAGGCGTATGTCCCACAAAATGGTACCAATAAAACCGTCACCTCATCCCAGAAAAAATTAGACCCTTCATAATAAAATCGCTCAAAAAATAAAAAAAAACTATAGCTCTCAGAACATGGACACATTAAAACATAATTTTTTTGTTCCTAAAATTCTATTATTGTGTAAAACTTAAATAAATAAGAAAAAGTATACATATTAGGTATCGCCACATCTGTAACAATCTGCTCTATAAAAATTTCACTTGACCAAACCCCTCAGGTGAACGCTGTAAAAATAAATAAATAAAAACAGTGCTAAAGCAACCAATTTTTTGGTCACCTTGCCCCATAAAGTGTTATAATGAATGATCAAAAAATCATATGTACCCAAAAATACTACCAATAAAACTGGCACCTTATCCCCTAGTTTCCAAAATGGGGTCACTTCTTGGGAGTTTCTACTGTAAGTGCATCGGGGGGCTTCAAATGAGACATGGCATCTAAAAACCATGAGGCGTTCCTTTTCTTCTGCGCCCTGCCGTGTCCCCATACAGCAGTTTATGACCACATGTGGGGTGTTTCTGTAAACCGCAGAATCTGGGTAATAAATATTGAGTTTTGTTTGGCTGTTAACCATCGATGTATTAAAAAAAAATTGGATTAAAATGGAAAATCTGCGAAATAAGTGAAATTTAAATATTTGATCTCCCATAGTGCCAGCTTCCCCCATAGTGCCAGCTCCCCCCATAGTGCCAGCTCCCCCCATAGTGCCAGCTTCTCCCATAGTGCCAGCTCCCCTCATAGTGCCAGCTCCCCTCATAGTTCCAGCTCCCCCCATAGTGCTAGCTCCCCCCATAGTGCCAGCTCCCCCCATAGTGCCAGCCCCCCCATAATGCCAGCTTCCCCCATATTGCCAGCCCCCCCATAGTGCCAGCTCCCTCCATAGTGCCAGCCCCCCCATAGTGCCAACTCCCCCCATAGTGACAGCCCCCCCCCATAGTGCCAGCCCTCCCCAAACACAATACTTACCTCCATAAGCAGCGATGCGATGCAGGCCTCTTCCGGCCTGTGTCCCTGCTGTGTGCTGCCCGGCTCAGGCGGCGCAATGATAATGACGTCATCACGCTGCCTGAACCGGCCTCTGATAGGCTGCAGGCATTAGTGCCTGCGGCCTATCAGAAGAACAGGAGAGGGAGACGCCTCTCCCTCCCCTGCTTCACAGAACAGCCATCTGTATCGCTGTCCTGAGGACGGCGATACAGATGAATATGGAGATGAGCGCTTCCTACTGCCCGCCTACTGCCCGCCGCCACTGCTGCTGCCGCAATTACATCCAGGGCCACATCCAGGGTGATCGGCGGTGCGGCCCTGAGGAATAATAAAAAAATATATATATAAAATTATTTGTTAAAGATGGTCCAGCGGTCGTTTTTTTAGGGCAGCCTGGGGAGCAATTGCCTCCCTGCCCCCCCTCCCAGCCTGCCCCTGCAGTCAAGTACCTTGCATCTTGACCTATCACCAAAAATGTAACTATTATGATTTCTATCTGTAAGGAACACCGGCCACAGGTACTGCAATATTCCCATTATTTAGTAGCAATATAACCAAGAGGTCTTGATGTGTAAGGAAGCCTAGGTTGTACATTTAAGGATAGATAAAAAGTGATTATATAATCCGCCTTAACTAGTAGTTGCAGACAAACAGACCTTCCTTTTGCTTCTACATATTGCTTACCATGGACCATGCACTTGATGTTATATAGCATTTTTCTACAGTGTATTCATCGTTATACATACATGTTTATTAATCGCTATGTTTATTAACCATTTTTTCCTATACCTATGGACATGATCTTTTGTGTTTCCAATATTTCATGTTTGCTATCAATATTTTTTTCAGATCCCTTGAAAAAGGTCATTTTTAAGCGAAACGTTGGGACTTTTTTATATGGCCAATAATCTACTTGTTTAGTCTCTATATCTGGATGACAATTGATTATGTAAAGCTATACAAGATGTATTAAAGCACCACTTTGCAAGATGAATCTTTGGTGTGCCATAGATTATTTTGAGATACTGTTAAAGGGGCAGGCACTGTGGAGGTCACTTTTAAAGGGCGGGAACTGTGGAGGTAGCTGTTAAAGGGGCGGGCACTATGGAGGTCACTGTTAAAGGGGCTGGTACTGTAGAGGTCACTGTTAAAGGGGCGGGCACTGTAGAAGTCACTGTTAAAGGGGTGGGCACTGTGTAGGTCACTGTTAAAGTGGTGGGCACTGTGGAGGTCACTGTTAAAGGGGCAGGCACTGTGGAGGTCACTGTTAAAGGGGCGGGAACTGTGTAGGTCACTGTTAAAAGGGAAAGCACTGTGGAGGTCACTGTTAAAGGGGCGGGCACTGTGAAGGTCACTGTTAAATGGGCATTCACTGTGGAGGTCACTGTTAAGGGGGATGGGCACTGTGGAGGTCACTGTTAAAGGGCAAGGCACTGTGGTGGTCACTGTTAAAGGGGCGGGAACTGTGTAAATAACTGTTAAAGAGGCGGCACTGTGAAGGTCACTGCTAAATGGACATTTACTGTGGAGGTCACTGTTAAGGGGGATGGGCACTGTGGAGGTCACTGTTAAAGGGGCAGGCACTGTAGAGGTCACTGTTAAAGGGGCAGGCACTGTAGAGGTCACTGTTAAAGGAGCGGGCACTGTTAAGGGGGCAGGGGCCACTATTAAAGGTGTAGGGTGCAGTGGAGGACACTGTTAAGTTGGCGGGGGCCACTATTAAAGGGAAAGCTGCTGTGGAGGTCATGATAAATGGGGCAGGGGCCACTATTAAAGAAGAAGGCCACAGTGAAGGTCACTGTTAAAGGGGCGGGCACTGTGGAGTTCACTGTTAATTGGGCAGGGGCCACTATTGAAGGGGCAGCTGCTGTGGAGGTCACTGTTAAAGGAGCGGGTACTGTGGAGGTCACTGTTAAGGGGGCGGGCCCCTGAGATGGTCACTGTCAAGGGAGTAGGTTGCTGTAAAACTCACTGTTAGGGTGGGTTCACACCTGAGCGTATTCGATAAGCGCTTTTTACAGGCGTTTTTATCGGGCGTTTTTGAGGCGTATTTTGGGGCCTGTACTTCTGTACTTCTTGGGGCGTAGGGCGTTTTACAGCGCGTTCGTACGCGTTGTAAAACTCTTAGGTGGGAACCATGCCTTAAAGGGGCGGGCTGCTGTGAAGATTAAAATTAAGGGGATGGGCTGCTGTGGAGGTCCAATTTTAAGAAGGCTGGGAACTGTGGGGGGGGTCAGTGTTAAGGGGTGGGAGGGCTGTGGAGTTCACTCCTATGGGGGATACTGTCAATATCTTTTAACAACACACACAAACATTACGTGAAATAGATAAAATATACACGTGCAAAGCCGGGTCCTTCTGCTAGTGTGTGTGTGTATGTGTATATGTATATATATATATATATATGTATATATATATATATATATATATATATATTAGTCAGGTCCATAAATATTGGGACATCAACACAATTCTAACATTTTTGGCTCTATACACCGCCACAATGGATTTGAAATGAAACGAAACAAGATGTGCTTAAACTGCAGACCGTCAGCTTTAATTTGAGGGTATTTACATCCAAATAAGATGAACGGTGTAGGAATTACAACAGTTTGCATATGTGAACCCACTTGTTAAGGAACCAAAAGTAATGGGACAATTGGCTTCTCAGCTGTTCCATGGCCAGGTGTGTGTTATTCCCTCATTATCCCAATTACAATGAGCAGATAAAAGGTCCAGAGTTCATTTCAAGTGTGATATTTGCATTTGGAATCTGTTGCTGTCGACTCTCAAGATGAGATCCAAAGAGCTGTCACTATCAGTGAAGCAAGCCATCATTAGGCTGAAAAAACAAAACAAACCCATCAGAGAGATAGCAAAAACATTAGGCGTGGCCAAAACAACTGTTTGGAACATTCTTAAAAAGAAGGAACGCACCAGTGAGCTCAGCAACACCAAAAGACCCGGAAGACCACGGAAAACAACTGTGGTGGATGACCAAAGAATTCTTTCCCTGGTGAAGAAAACACCCTTCACAACAGTTGGCTAGATCAAGAACACTCTCCAGGAGATAGGTGTATGTGTGTCAAAGTCAACAATCAAGAGAAGACTTCACCAAAGTGAATACAGAGGGTTCACCACAAGATGTAAACCATTGGTGAGCCTCAAAAACAGGAAGGCCAGATTAGAGTTTGCCAAACGACATCTGAAAAAGCCTTCACAGTTCTGGAACAACATCTTATGGACAGATGAGACCAAGATCAACTTGTACCAGAGTGATGGGAAGAGAAGAGCATGGAGAAGGAAAGGAACTGCTCATGATCCTAAGCATACCACCTCATCAGTGAGGCATGGTGGTGGTAGTGTCATGGTGTGGGCATGTATGGCTGCCAATGGAACTGGTTCTCTTGTATTTATTGACGATGTGACTGTTGACAAAAGCAGCAGGATGAATTCTGAAGTCTTTCGGGCAATATTATCTGCTCATATTCAACCAATTGCTTCAGAACTCATTGGACAGCGTTTCTCAGTGCAGATGGACAATGACCCAAAGCATACTGCAAAAGCAACCAAAGAGTTTTTTAAGGGAAAGAAGTGGAATGTTATGCAATGGCCAAGTCAATCACCTGACCTGAATCCGATTGAGCATGCAATTCACTTGCTGAAGACAAAACTGAAGAGAAAATGCCCCAAGAACAAGCAGGAACTGAAGACAGTTGCAGTAGAGGCCTGGCAGAGCATCACCAGGGATGAAACCCAGCATCTGGTGATGTCTATGCGTTCCAGACTTCAGGCTGTAATTGACTGCAAAGGATTTGCAACCAAGTATTAAAAAGTGAAAGTTTGATTTATGATGATTATTCTGTCCCATTACTTTAAGTTCCTTAACAAGAAGGAGGCACATATGCAAACTGTTGTAATTAATACACCGTTCACCTGATTTGGATGTAAATACCCTCAAATTAAATCTGACAGTCTGCAGTTAAAGCACATCTTGTTCGTTACATTTCAAATCCATTGTGGTGGTGTATAGAGCCAAAAATGTTAGAATTGTGTTGATGTCCCAATATTTATGGACCTGAATGTGTGTGTGTGTATATATATATATATATATATATATATATATATATATATATACATATACAGTATATAGGCTTGAAAAAGGCCTCATTGAGTGGGCTAAAATGTTGCCTGGGAAATAAATTGGGTCATCATTCTTTCACCTGAAGTCGAAGTGCTGCCTCGTTTTTTGAATTTACTATATATATATATATATATATATATATATATATATATAAGAAAAAACTGTGGCAGCACCGTCCCTAATGCAAGCTGGGACGGTTTATTCTTGGCAAGCTGATGATAATGTCCAAATCAATAAAGATACATGGAAAAGAAGAAAAAGCACCACCCAGGCCGCTACAGATCAGTCTTTTTTAGGTGTGAAGGAAATGGAGGTGTCCGAAAACAGCGCATCAGGCGTGGTGGCTGCAGACACCGAAGGGGTCAAAAGGCTGTGCAACAACAAGCTGCGACCACCAGTCAGCAGGAATGTACCGTCCAGGAAGAAGTGACTGTAGTGAACCTCTCCTCAAAGGAGTAACAGATTCACAAGTGAGTGTACTCAGCAAGGGTCTTTCATTTTGCCCTAAAATCACTGCGGACTGGTTTGAACTTGAGTTTGATTTACATGCTTTTTTTCGGGCTATTAAGCTAAAAATCTGGTTTCATAAAAGGGGACGGATCGAGCATGCCAAGATGAGTGAACTCTCTCTTGGCATGTTCGATCTCTCCCTTAAAAGCAATTTTAATCCTGTCATTAATGAACCCGCATTTGAAGCATATAATGCTGCTGTTAGGGCTGAGATCCAGGCATTGAGATCAAATCAATCTGATTTACTGTTTAATCATCCCAATGTGACTGTAGATGAAATGGTGGCACTGAAGGAATTGAAACACGACCATGAGCTTACAATCAAGGCTGCCGATAAAGGTGGCGCTGTGGTCGTGTTAGACACCTGCAAATATATTGCTGAAATTTTGAGACAATTGGGTGACAGCACCATTTACAGGCACATTGACATGGATCCCAGGTTCAAGATCGCTGGACTTATTAGGGATGTGTTGACTGGGGCTTTAGAGGCGGGGATCGTGGACGAGGGACTTGTGGATTTTCCTACTGTAACGCATCCGGTGACCCCTGTGATATATGTGTTGCCTAAGATCCACAAGTCCCTCGTCGATCCACCCGGCCGCCCTATTGTTTCCGGTTCGGATTCGATTTTCAGTCGTATAGCCATTTTTTTAGATAAAGTGCTGCGGGGTTTTTCATGTGGGGGTAGCTCCTATATACAGGATACAAACAATTTTTTACTCAAACTTCGGATGGTCGATTTGGAAGGGGTGGAGGGGGTGACATTGGCTTCTTTTGATGTCACCTCCCTCTACCCTCGATCGACCATTGGAAGGGACTGGCCGCAGTTGCTTATATGCTTGAGAATTCAACACTCACGAATCAATGCCAACAATTTATTTTATCTCTTTTAGAGATTATTTTGATTTATAACTACTTTTTGTTTCAGGACTCCTACTATATATAGGAACAGGGCGTGGCGATGGGGTCCAATGTGGCCCCAACCTACGCCAATATATTTATGCGTCGATTTGAGGAGGATGTCGTCTATGGAAGCCACCACTTCCAATTTGTAAGGGCGTGGTGGCGGTACATAGACGACATCTTCCTCATCTGGACTGGAGTTGAGCAGCTCCATGATTTCCATAGGTTTCTTAATGGGATCGATGGTGCGCTCCAATTCACACTGATTCATTCACAAACTGAAATGCAATTTTTGGATACCCGCGTGATTCTTGCAGAGGGTAAGGTGGACACGGAATTGTTCACCAAACCCACTGACAGAAACACGCTGTTGATGTACAGTAGTAATCACCCCAGACCAATGGTAAGACGTGTTGTCTCGGACCCCAAGGCTTTTGACAAAACTCTTGACACATTGGTAAATAAGTTCCAGAGGCGGGGTTATCCAATTAAATTGCTGAAAGAAAAAAAAGGAAGTGGCCAGGGGTCTAAATAGGGAGGACACCCTCAAAAGAAAAACAGAGCATTCCAAAATGATGAGGATTCCCTTTATCTCAACACACTCTGAACAGAGTGTGGATATAGGGAATATCATACGACGACACTGGGGCATTCTAAAAGGTTGCCATGATACAATTGCAGAGTTCCATTCTCCCCCTTTAATGTCCTATAGAAGGTCTCGGAGCCTAAAGGATCAACTAGTGAAAGCTGATGTGGGTACTTTGAAAAAAGCCAGACAGACAACGCTAACAAGTCCTAGTGTTGGCTGCTTTCCTTGTTTGTCCTGTGTTATTTGCAGGTACATGCTTAAGGGTAAAACATTCGTACATCCTCAAACTGGTGCTGTGCATCGGATAGGACACTATCTGACGTGCGATTCCAGTTTTATCATTTATGTACTGATTTGTCCATGCAACCTGTTGTATGTTGGAGAGACGACTACGGATTTTAAGTCGCGTCTCAACAACCACAGGTTAAGCATAAGGAAGAAAAGATTAGACCTGCCGGTCTCAAAACACTTTGCAGAATACAAACATGTTGAGAGAGACATGAAATGCTGTATTATTGATTCTGTCCCAATGCCGAGGAGTGGTGGTGATAGAGCCAGTATTTAAAAAAAAAAGGAACTTAAGTGGATTCATGTACTTAATTCACTTAAACCGCATGGTCTGAATGTGGACTACAATATTGGGGCAATATAGGTTGGCGGCTTGCCTTTGATCAACATATGGATACGTTATACTGTACCTGCGTATATTTGGTGATCAATTGTATGGGACAAAATAGTAGTTACTTATGGATTGCCAAATTTTTTATGATTTTTCTATATTTTATCACAGATGGTTTGCAATGGAGTATGGTGCGAGGAAGTTCGAGGAGACATTTGAATGGCGTGCGGTCAGGAACCACATTATGCAGAGGATGTCGGTGCTTGTCTTTGCTTTTATTATTTATTTTTGTTAATTTTGTACATGACCATAGTCTGTTGCCCACATAGGGGGTGGTATTGAGGAGAACCCTCTTAAATGGTGGTGATGTGCGGGTTTTAACCGGGGGTACAGTGCGACCCTGCATTAACATGTTGGTGCGCTACTGACTACGGGTCACGGGTGGAGACTGCACCCATGTCTTGTGGGAGTAGTCATCACGCGATCCCACACTGCCATCTTCGGCATATCGGCATGAATAGGTGCTGGCACCACCCTGTACCTGTGCGCAACAGACAATATTGGCATTGGTATGTGGATGTCCTGTGTGGACGTCTGGTTCCCTTGACAAACATGGTGGACGCAGTGTCGGAGTCATAATGCGCAGTCGCGCAATGATGGATGCGGCTACAACCGAAAGTAACTTATGGATGGCATCCTGACATGTGCAGACACGCTCCAGACACGCCGAGCAACATGCGGCATCCTGGATGGCAGCCATTCACCCTCTTACTCCTCCTCCATCCTCCGCTCGCAACACCTCTTAGTAAGCACTTGGCACTTTTTGATTATTATTCACACATGACATTGATCATGATCTTTATCATAATTAATATTGTATGGAAGTTTTTCTTTTATTATATGCAATCATGAATGTATCACTAGGGAAATATATACAATATGGGTTATATTCAATATGAATCACATTGTCATATGTCTACATTTTATATTTTGTATGATCTGTTAGTAATTATTATGAATTAACTGCACTTGTTTTGTTAATTATTAATCATCATGAATTAACTGCACATGTTTTGTTAATTATTAATCATCATGAATTAACTGCACATGTTTTGCCAATTTTAATGAATTAGTATGTTGCTATATATTCTTGGCATTTTGTCTCTGCACACTGCTTGAGGAAGGCTCCTGTCTAGAGCCGAAACGTCGCATTTCCCACTGGGGTAAATAAAGATTTTTGTATTTTTTTACTTTTTGGAGTGCTGCCCATCTTTTCCATTTTATATATATATATATATATATATATATATATATATACACAAAAAAAAAAAGAAAAATATATATATATATATATAATTTTCTTTTTTTTTATATATATTTACCTATAAATATATATATTTGTGACCAGTATAGAATAAAAAGATCAATACTTCTCTTGTTGCTTTTCGAGAAGGAAGAAGGATTTAAAAAAAGCCCAGTAATGTCTCAGCAGGTTGTGCTCTCAGTCTCAGCATGCAGGAACCATGGGGCTGATCAAATGGTTTGTTAAATTAAATTGACAAAAAACGACCCAACTCTGGACAATAAAAGCCTAACATGAAGAACAGCGATTACATATTTACTCAGTGATTTTCTGTCAGTCGTGATGCAGTAAGTGCTTTGGAAATGTCTTGCTTCATATCGAATGCATCCTTACCCTGAAACTGCATCTTAATTGCATCCATTAATGGTTTGCTTCACATCAAGAATCAATGGGTCAGTAAACCTGCTGCAGCATCACTTTGTAATTCTGCATTTATTTCTACTGTAAGTAACACTAGGAATAAATTACTAGGACAGCTAGGTTAAGGGAAAAATAGACTCTGTTAATGCATAGCAGTGAATCTATCTTGACAGGATAGGGGATAATTTACTGATTGGTGGGAGCCTGAATAGTGGGACCCCCACCATTGCCAAGAACGGAAAAGTATGTGATCAAAAAGACAGATGGAGCGCCAGAAAACAAATGATAACAAAAGGATGCTGAAAGTAATTAAAATCCATGGAGTGCTAATCTCAGTTAGAATGAGGTGCTATTACCGCAGAATTCTTGTAAGTGCATACCAGAAAATAAGTAATAAATGCATAAATGAATAGATAAATAAGTAAATAAATACATACAAAACAATATGTCAAATTGTATATTACTAACACAATATTGTGCTTCAATTAAAATCGTACAGGGTGGGCCATTTATATGGATACACCTTAATAAAATGGGAATAGTTGGTGATATTAACTTCCTGGTTGTGGCACATTAGTATATGTGAGGGGGGAAACTTTTCAAGATGGGTGGGGACCATGGCGGCCATTTTGAAGTCGGCCATTTTGAATCCAACTTTTGTTTTTTCAATAGGAAGAGGGTCATGTGACACATCAAACTTATTGGGAATTTCACAAGAAAAACAATGGTGTGCTTGGTTTTAACTAGAGTTGAGCGAACACCTGGATGTTCGGGTTCGAGAAGTTCGGCCGAAATTCCCGGAAATGTTCGGGTTCGGGATCCGAACCCGACCCGAACTTCGTCCCGAACCCGAACCCCATTAAAGTCAATGGGGACCCGAACTTTTCGGCACTAAAAAGGCTGTAAAACAGCCCAGAAAAGAGCTAGAGGGCTGCAAAAGGCAGCAACATGTAGGTAAATCCCTTGCAAACAAATGTGGATAGGGAAATGAATTAAAATAAAATAAAAAAAATAAAAAATAAACCAATATCAATTGGACAGAGGTCCCATAGCAGAGAATCTGGCTTCACGTCAGCAGAGAATCAGTCTCTTCATGCCATAGCAGAGAATCTGGCTTCATGTCAGCAGAGAATCAGTCTCTTCATGCCATAGCAGAGAATCTGGCTTCATGTCAGCAGAGAATCAGTCTTCATGTCATAGCAGAGAATCAGGCTTCACGTCACCCACCACTGGAAGAGGCCACTGTCACACATTTAGGCCCTGGCTCCCAGACAGAGGTCCCGTAACAGAGAATCTGGCTTCATGTCAGCACAGAATCAGTCTTCATGTCATAGCAGACAATCAGGCTTCACGTCACCCACCACTGGAAGAGGCCACTGTCACACATTTAGGCCTGGGCACCCAGACAGAGGAGAGTGGTCCCGTAACAGAGAATCTGGCTTCATGTCAGCACAGAATCAGTCTTCATGTCATAGCAGAGAATCAGGCTTCACGTCACCCACCACTGGAACAGGCCACTGTCACATATTTAGGCCCCGGCACCCAGACAGAGGAGAGAGGTCCCGTAACAGAGAATATGGCTTCATGTCAGCAGAGAATCAGTCTTCATGTCATAGCAGAGAATCAGGCTTCACGTCACCCACCACTGGAAGAGGCCACTGTCACACATTTAGGCCCTGGCACCCAGACAGAGGAGAGTGGTCCCGTAACAGAGAATCTGGCTTCATGTCAGCACAGAATCAGTCTTCATGTCATAGCAGAGAATCAGGCTTCACGTCACCCACCACTGGAAGAGGCCACTGTCACACATTTAGGCCCTGGCACCCAGACAGAGGAGAGAGGTCCCGTAACAGAGAATCTGGCTTCATGTCAGCACAGAATCAGTCTTCATGTCATAGCAGAGAATCAGGCTTCACGTCACCCACCACTGGAACAGGCCACTGTCACATATTTAGGCCCCGGCACCCAGACAGAGGAGAGAGGTCCCGTAACAGAGAATATGGCTTCATGTCAGCAGAGAATCAGTCTTCATGTCATAGCAGAGAATCAGGCTTCACGTCACCCACCACTGGAAGAGGCCACTGTCACACATTTAGGCCCTGGCACCCAGACAGAGGAGAGAGGTCCCGTAACAGAGAATCTGGCTTCATGTCAGCACAGAATCAGTCTTCATGTCATAGCAGAGAATCAGGCTTCACGTCACCCACCACTGGAACAGGCCACTGTCACATATTTAGGCCCCGGCACCCAGACAGAGGAGAGAGGTCCCGTAACAGAGAATCTGGCTTCATGTCAGCACAGAATCAGTCTTCATGTCATAGCAGAGAATCAGGCTTCACGTCACCCACCACTGGAAGAGGCCACTGTCACACATTTAGGCCCTGGCACCCAGACAGAGGAGAGAGGTCCCGTAACAGAGAATCTGGCTTCATGTCAGCACAGAATCAGTCTTCATATCATAGCAGAGAATCAGGCTTCACGTCACCCACCACTGGAACAGGCCACTGTCACATATTTAGGCCCCGGCACCCAGACAGAGAAGAGAGGTCCCGTAACAGAGAATATGGCTTCATGTCAGCACAGAATCAGTCTTCATGTCATAGCAGAGAATCAGGCTTCACGTCACCCACCACTGGAACAGGCCACTGTCACACATTTAGGCCCTGGCTCCCAGACAGAGGTCCCGTAGCAGAGAATCTGGCTTCATGTCAGCACAGAATCAGTCTTCATGTCATAGCAGAGAATCAGGCTTCACGTCACCCACCACTGGAAGAGGCCACTGTCACACATTTAGATCCAGGCAGCCAGGCAGAGGAGAGAGGTCCCGTAACAGAGAATCTGGCTTCATGTCAGCACAGAGGAGAGGTTCATTCAACTTTGAGTTGCCCCGCAATATAATGGTAAAATGAAAATAAAAATAGGATTGAATGAGGAAGTGCCCTGGAGTACAATAATATATTGTTAAGGGGAGGTAGTTAATGTCTAATCTGCACAAGGGATGGACAGGTCCTGTGGGATCCATGCCTGGTTCATTTTTATGAACGTCAGCTTGTCCACATTGGCTGTAGACAGGCGGCTGCGTTTGTCTGTAATGACGCCCCCTGCCGTGCTGAATACACGTTCAGACAAAACGCTGGCCGCTGGGCAGGCCAGCACCTCCAAGGCATAAAAGGCTAGCTCTGTCCACGTGGACAATTTGGAGACCGAGAAGTTGAATGGGGCCGAACCATCAGTCAGTACGTGGAGGGGTGTGCACAGGTACTGTTCCACCATGTTAGTGAAATGTTGCCTCCTGCTAACACGTTCCGTATCAGGTGGTGGTGCAGTTAGCTGTGGCGTGGTGACAAAACTTTTCCACATCTCTGCCATGCTAACCCTGCCCTCAGAGGAGCTGGCCGTGACACAGCTGCGTTGGCGACCTCTTGCTCCTCCTCTGCCTTCGCCTTGGGCTTCCACTGGTTCCCCTGTGACATTTGGGAATGCTCTCACTAGCGCGTCTACCAACGTGCGCTTGTACTCGCGCATCTTCCTATCACGCTCCAGTGTAGGAAGTAAGGTGGGCACATTGTCTTTGTACCGGGGATCCAGCAGGGTGGCAACCCAGTAGTCCGCACACGTTAAAATGTGGGCAACTCTGCTGTCGTTGCGCAGGCACTGCAGCATGTAGTCGCTCATGTGTGCCAGACTGCCCAGAGGTAAGGACAAGCTGTCCTCTGTGGGAGGCGTATCGTCATCGTCCTTTGTTTCCCCCCAGCCACGCACCAGTGATGGGCCCGAGCTGCTTTGGGTGCCACCCCGCTGTGAACATGCTTCATCCTCATCCTCCTCATCCTCGTCCTCCTCGTCCTCCAGTAGTGGGCCCTGTCTGGCCACATTTGTACCTGGCCTCTGGTGTTGCAAAAAACCTCCCTCTGAGTCACTTCGAAGAGACTGGCCTGAAAGTGCTAAAAATGACCCCTCTTCCTCCTCTTCCTCCTGGGCCACCTCCTCTTCCATCATCGCCCTAAGTGTTTTCTCAAGGAGACATAGAAGTGGTATTGTAACGCTGATAACGGCGTCATCGCCACTGGCCATGTTGGTGGAGTACTCGTAAGAGCGCAACAGAGCACACAGGTCTCGCATGGAGGCCCAGTCATTGGTGGTGAAGTGGTGCTGTTCCGCAGTGCGAATGACCCGTGCGTGCTGCAGCTGAAACTCCACTATGGCCTGCTGCTGCTCGCACAGTCTGTCCAGCATGTGCAAGGTGGAGTTCCACCTGGTGGGCACGTCGCATATGAGGTGGTGACCGGGAAGGCCAAAGTTACGCTGTAGCGCAGACAGGCGAGCAGCGGCAGGGTGTGAACGCCGGAAGCGCGAACAGACGGCCCGCACTTTATGCAGCAGCTCTGACATGTCGGGGAAGTTGCAAATGAACTTCTGCACCACCAAATTCAGCACATGCGCCAGGCAAGGGATGTGCGTCAAACCGGCTAGTCCCAGAGCTGCAACGAGATTTCGCCCATTATCGCACACCACCAGGCCGGGCTTGAGGCTCACCGGCAGCAACCACTCGTCTGTCTGTTGTTCTATACCCCGCCACAACTCCTGTGCGGTGTGGGGCCTGTCCCCCAAACATATGAGTTTCAGAACAGCCTGCTGACGTTTACCCCGGGCTGTGCTGAAGTTGGTGATGAAGGTGTGTGGCTGACTGGATGAGCAGGTGGAAGAAGAGGAGGAGGAAGCTAAGTAGGAGGAGGAGGAGACGGGAGGCAAAGAATGTTGCCCTGCGATCCTTGGCGGCGGAAGGACGTGCGCCAAACAGCTCTCCGCCTGGGGCCCAGCCGCTACTACATTTACCCAGTGTGCAGTTAGGGAGATATAGCGTCCCTGGCCGTGCTTACTGGTCCACGTATCTGTGGTTAGGTGGACCTTGCCACAGATGGCGTTGCGCAGTGCACACTTGATTTTATCGGATACTTGGTTGTGCAGGGAAGGCACGGCTCTCTTGGAGAAGTAGTGGCGGCTGGGAACAACATACTGTGGGACAGCAAGCGACATGAGCTGTTTGAAGCTGTCTGTGTCCACCAGCCTAAATGACAGCATTTCATAGGCCAGTAGTTTAGAAATGCTGGCATTCAGGGCCAGGGATCGAGGGTGGCTAGGTGGGAATTTACGCTTTCTCTCAAATGTTTGTGAGATGGAGAGCTGAACGCTGCCGTGTGACATGGTTGAGATGCTTGGTGACGCAGATGGTGGTGTTGGTGGTACATCCCATGTTTGCTGGGCGGCAGGTGCCAACGTTCCTCCAGAGGCGGAGGAAGAGGCCAAGGCTGCAGCAACAGAAGAGGCCGAGGCGGCAGCAGCAGAAGAGGTAGCAGGGGGAGCCTGAGTGACTTCCTTGTTTTTAAGGTGTTTACTCCACTGCAGTTCATGCTTTGCATGCAGGTGCCTGGTCATGCATGTTGTACTAAGGTTCAGAACGTTAATGCCTCGCTTCAGGCTCTGATGGCACAGCGTGCAAACCACTCGGGTCTTGTTGTCAGCACATTGTTTGAAGAAGTGCCATGCCAGGGAACTCCTTGAAGCTGCCTTTGGGGTGCTCGGTCCCAGATGGTGGCGGTCAGTAGCAGGCGGAGTCTCTTGGCGGCGGGTGTTCTGATTTTGCCCACTGCTCCCTCTTTTGCTACGCTGTTGGATCGGTCTCACCACTGCCTCTTCCTCCGAAATCTGAAAGTCAGTGGCACGACCTTCATTCCATGTGGGGTCTAGGACCTCATCGACCCCTGCATCGTCTTCCACCCAGTCTTGATCCCTGCCCTCCTGTTCAGTTTGCACACTGCAAAAAGACGCAGCAGTTGGCACCTGTGTTTCGTCATCATCAGAGACGTGCTGAGGTGGTATTCTCATGTCCTCATCATCAGGAAACATAAGTGGTTGTGCGTTAGTGCATTCTATCTCTTCCACCCCTGGGGAAGGGCTAGGTGGATGCCCTTGGGAAACCCTGGCAGCAGAGTCTTCAAACAGCATAAGAGACTGCTGCATAACTTGAGGCTCAGACAGGTTCCCTGATATGCATGGGGGTGATGTGACAGACTGATGGGCTTGGTTTTAATGCGCCATCTGTGCGCTTTCTGCAGAAGACTGGATGGGAGATAATGTGAACGTGCTGGATGCACTGTCGGCCACCCAATTGACTAATGCCTGTACCTGCTCAGGCCTTACCATCCTTAGAACGGCATTGGGCCCCACCAAATATCCCTGTAAATTCTGGCGGCTACTGGGACCTGAGGTAGTTTCAGGTGCTGCACAGGTGCTGCACATCTCGTATCATCTGAAGGCAATTGTCTATGCTGTGAAGATACGAGATGTGCAGCACCTGAAACTACGGATACTGGAAGCCTGTGCTAGCATTTCTCCTGCGGTGTTGCTATCAGTGTGTGAAGAGTGGGAGAAGAGGGTTGCATTGACAATCCAACACAATGGGCAGCACATTGAACACATTTTATAAGTGGTCAGAAACTTGTAAATAACTCATGAAAGAATAAAATTATGTTAAAACCAAGCACACCATTGTTTTTCTTGTGAAATTCCCAATAAGTTTGATGTGTCAAATGACCCTCTTCCTATTGAAAAATCAAAAGTTGGATTCAAAATGGCCAACTTCAAAATGGCCGCCATGGTCACCACCCATCTTGAAAAGTTTCCCCCCTCACATATACTAATGTGCCACAAACAGGAAGTTAATATCACCAACCATTCCCATTTTATTAAGGTGTATCCATATAAATGGCCCTCCCTGTATATCCACATGAGTTTTTACTTACTTCACCAGGGGGGTGGCGCAAGATAAAACTCAAGACACTTGACGCCATGGAACCGCCCCTTGCCGAGATCGCCTGTAGAGTGTTAGATCTTCTTGTGGTCCTGTATATAGATGACCCGGTGGACCTCAATTGTTGAACAAGGTATCCTTTATTGGATGAATTAGCTCGATGCGTTTCGGGGTATAAAAAAGTAGTAAGGGGGTATATGTTTCGTCAAACTGCAAAGTGACAGGTACCACGCCCCCTTTCATACAGATACCACCACCCCTTTTATATTGCTTGATATTAAATTTATATTGATTGTTACTACAGTTGTATTCGACCATTAATGGTTTATCAACTTATCAGACCTATTAAATTCTTATGAAATGTGTTAGGTGCTTTAATAATAATAGCATAAAAAATCAAACGATGACAAACTTAATTCGTTTTAAAAGCTTTATTAATTTTCCTTATTTACAATACGAGACCGTACATTTTTCAACAGCCCATAGGGACAGACACGTTTGATTGTAATTACAGCATCGTATACATAATCGTTTTATGCGTTTTTTACAAATGAACGCACAATACGGTCATTTTTTCTAAAATCGTTAGTGAACATTTTTAACACATTTTCAAAAGACATTCCTTTTGCGAGACATTGTAAGATATAGATACAGTAATGGCCGCAGACCGTACTAACGGCATCTTGTATTTGTCTGTTTTGATAGTTTTGTCTGTTTTGATAGGTGTTTTGATTTGTCTGTTTTGATAGGATCGACACGGGTGTATGCAGTTGTGTAAAGCGTGCCAGAGACCGAATTGTGTTGAGCAGTCTAATAATACACGTTGCCCGATATGTAGGATGTATTGTCGTTCAGCGGATTGCTTAAAATTTTTATATAAAAACTTCATAAAGTCGCCAGGAAATATTTCATTTGCGGGTGATAAACCATCAAAAAACTATCAAAAAAAATAGATACATCATTCGGGTATAATATAATTAAAATCCAATGCTTCCTCCGCTGATACAAATTATCCGTATTTACAATGTAGGCCGCGGGCCTGTCGATGATTTTATCCCCTGGTAATAAATTGCACGGAAATACACCTTTAAATATGCGCCGGGCGTTAATATCAGTTTTAATAACACCTGCAATTTCATAATTATTCATGTTTATTGAAAATCATATAATACCTCCCACCAATTATTTATTTCAATAATATTTTCATGAACTGAATATACAATCATGTTAATTGTGTTCGCAATCGGTTCGGCAAATCTAATTTCAGCTCTCAGATTGCCAGTTTTTACTAGAGAGAAATGACCGCCGGGTTCTTGATCCGGCGATAAATCAAAAGCGAACAAAGTGTAACTGTTCAAAAACTCACGCAAATCCACGGATAAAGCGTTGTCGGCCTTGTGTTTCCCCGAAATATGTACTAGGGCCATATATTCACGAGCAGCTGATTCGTCTTGGAAGTTAGGTTGAAGGTATCTGTTGACCATCCAAATATAAGGCTGCATAATTCACATTATAGTGGTTGAAGCACAAAGGGTTTCTTTGGTAACTCCCGGAAAATGATTCGTTATCCACAAACGCTAGTATTACTGTTTTTGGTAGGTTTCCGAGAAAAAGATTCTCATGGTTAGATATGCGAGTACCGGCGGGTACGCTATACACTTTAAGAGACGCCCGATCAATCGAGTACTTTGCGTTAGCTGTTAACAGAGTGTGACTGTGACCGATTCTTACAGCGGGCGATACTTGTTGGTGTCTTTTACTGACGTTGCTGAATTTAAATTTTTTTTTAACATCACAATTAAAATTTTTATACCACAATAGGGGTCAGTGGCGTTATTATCACACAGCCCGCACAGCTAAAGAAAAGACCATCTATATACTGCACCATGAAAAGCATTATTATGGCATAAAAAAATCTAAAAGCTTTTATCTGTTTCGATTATTTTTGCGACGTTTGTTGCACTGTATACAAACATAAATATCGACACGGGTGTATGCAGTTGTGTAAAGCGTGCCAGAGACCGAATTGTGTTGAGCAGTCTAATAATACACGTTGCCCGATATGTAGGATGTATTGTCGTTCAGCGGATTGCTTTGAAACACATAGAAACCTGGCACTTAGTGATAACGCTCTTTGTAAGAAAAAAACTTTTTGCAGATTTTGTTACAGATATATAGACTGCAGCGATGATCACAAATGTAACGGTTTAAAATACACCATCTGCGGCGGCCAGGTTGACAAATTTGACGACCATGTTTGTTACATGCAGCCATTCAACCCCAAAAAAATGACTGACAAGTACATCTTTTACGATTTTGAATGCATGCAAGAAACAGGCTTGCATATACCCAATTTCATTTACGCAACCACACTATACGGCCCAAACTCCTGGCATTTTAGCGGAAAATCCTGTACTCGTGACTTTGTGCGATTTTTTGCCGACGGTAAGTTTTCGGGTTACACGTTCATAGCTCACAATGCAGGACGCTACGACGCTTATTTTGTTTTACAGGAGTTGATTAATGAATAATTTAAAATTGATATTATAAATCAAGGCGGTCGGTTAATGTGCGTTACCCTGAATGACCTAAAAATTTGATTCATAGACTCGCTGAATTTCATGCCTATGAAGCTCAGCAAGATGCCCAAGGCTATGGGTTTTTCAGGCGCCAAGGGTCACTTCCCGCATTTTTTCAACACGGCAGAAAATCTAAACTACATAGGCGTCCTACCAGCAGCTCGGTTTTACGGCATCGATTACATGATGCCCGGTGAGAAAAAAGAATTCACGGGTTGGTACGAGAAACATAAAAATGACACCTTTAATTTTCAGGAAGAGTTAAAAGCCTACTGTAAGCAAGATGTTGAGGTTTTGAGAAGGGCTTGTCAGTGTTACAGGGACACGATTATGGCCATGACAGAAAAAAAAGTTCTGCCATACATTAAACGTGAAAAGAAATACACTAAATATACTAAATGTATTGATCGTTCCAACTTATCACATTGGCATCCGTGTGCATGGCTATGTACCGGTTTAAATTTCTACCCATAAATACCATAGCGATTGTCCCTGCAGATAATTACCACAAGTCCCAGAAACTATTTTCAACACCCACTATACAGTGGCTCATGTACATTGAACATGCTGAAGGCATTTCTATACAACCCGCGTTAAAGGGCGGTGAAAAAAAGGTCTGTAAATATTTTTGGGACGGGTATGTGTTTGTTAACGGTAAACACATCGCTTTCGAATTTCAGGGCTGTTTTTATCACAGGTGTCCTGTGTGCTATAACGAGCATGACAGCAACGAGCTTACTAAATCGTCCTACGGGCAGCTGTACCAATCTTTCCTAGTCCGGAAAAGCCGACTACAGAGACAAGGATTTACGGTCCGCGTCCTGTGGGAACACGAGTGGCGGGAAATGATTGCAAATGACTCGGGGGTCAAAGACTTTCTGATTAAAATGAAATTCCCGACTCCTTTGGCCCCTCGTGACGTGCTTTACGGCGGTCGCACTAACGCCATTAAACTTTATCACAAGGTACATCCCGATGAAACAGTGGATTATTACGATTTCACCAGTCTGTACCCTTTTGTTAATAAAACTAAGACTTACCCTGTAGGACACCCAAAAATCATTTATGATCATTTTGGTTACATCAAAAAATACTTTGGCATTGCCAAAGTTAAAGTATACCCGCCCAGAGATTAATTATTTCTGGTCCTGCCTGTAAAGCTAAAAAAAAAACGAATGTTTCCGCTATGTTGCACATGCGCCTCGAACTGTCAGAAAGACATTTGCAGCCACACAGACGACGAGCGTTCCCTGACCGGTACATGGTGCACCATAGAACTAGTTTTAGCTGTTGAAAAAGGTTACAGGATCGCCGAGATCTACGAGGTCTGGCATTTTCCGAACACAACAGATGATCTGTTCTCCCCGTACATCAAATTACAACTCAGAGATAAACAGGAGGCTTCCGGTTATCCCAGTTGGTGTATAATGGATTCTGAAAAAACGGCTTACATAGAGGCACTTTTAAAAAAAGATGTCCGCTTGCGTTCTGATAATATAGCTGTAAACCCAGCAAAAAGACACATTTCAAAACAGTTCCTAAACTCTTTGTGGGGTAAGTTTGGACAGCGTTCTAACTTGTCACGTACCAGCATAGTCACGGACCCTGACAAACTTTTCAAATTAGCTTTTGTGCCGTACTACGACCTCTCCGAGGTTAATTTCATCGATGACGATACGGCCGTAGTCAATTGGCGCTATGTAAATGAGCGCTACACACAAAACAAAAACACAAACATTTTTATAGCCTGTTTTACAACCGCCTATGCCAGACTCAAATTATACAAGCTCCTAGACAGACTGCAGGAACGTTGTCTTTATCACGACACAGACTCCGTCATATTCGTGAGTAAGGGTTCTGAATAGACTCCACCCTTGGGTGATTTTCGCGGTGAACTAACTAGTGAAATACCCGATGACGCCCACATTACCGAGTTTGTATCCGCCGGCCCAAAGACTTACGGATACAAACTCAACAACGGGAAAACCGTATTAAAGGTTAAGGGTATAACACTCAACGTCGCTAACACACGGCTTGTTAATTTTGACAGTTTAAAAGACCTTGTGTTGGATTACTCACACAACACCGACCCCGAGACACAGAAAACAATAGATACCGAGCAAGAAAGTATTTGCAGAAATTGGAAGCACTTGACCATAGAGACAAGACCGTTACGTAAAACGCAAAAGTGCATCTACACAAAGAGACAGCTAACGGCTGACTTTACAACGTTGCCTTTTGGCTATTAAACATGACTGCGTAATTTCAACACCCTTTTTCGTGTATTCTAGCAGGACCCTCAAATTCCGGAAAGAGTTTTTTTGTTAAAAAGTTATTAAAAAACGTGGATACGTTAATATCGCACAAACCTGACAATGTCATTTGGTTTTACGCGTGTTGGCAGAAATTGTATGATGAACTAACCCGTTTGTTTACAAATATCAGGTCGGGTCCCGCAAAATTTTACAGACACTGATCTATTTCCAACCGACAAGGTAAATTTGGCTGTTGTTGATGATCTTATGGAAGCGGCTTGTGAAAATCTTGAAATACAAAACGCAGTCACCAAATACGTACACCACAGAAATTTGAGCATTATGTATCTCGTACAAAACATTTTTTGTCAGGGTAAGAAAAGCCGAACCATAAATTTAAACACTAAATACATGGTCCTTTTTAAGAACCCTTGTAATAAATTACAGGTTATTACGTTGGCTCGGCAGATGTACCCCGGTAAAACACGTTTCTTTTTAGAAGCTTTTGAAGATGCTACACACAAGCCTTACGGCTATTTACTTGTAGATTTAAGATCTTACACGCCTGAGGACCTACGACTCAGAACCGGTCTGTTCCCACCAGATCTGCCGGTGGCTTATGTGTGTAAAAAGAAGCTCTAAAATGAGGTATTTCACATCTTTACAGTTATTTTTGATAGCGTCGCTGGTGCTGTAAAGATGTCGAACAGGCTCCGGCGTAATTGGGATCTTTTAAAAGCATTAGTCAAAACAAATCAAAACAAGGCCCGAAAATCAATATTACGTAACACCAGTAATGATTTGATATCTGCTATTGGCGAGATCGCTCTCAATATCCTTAAAGGAAAGATCCCTCTTAAAGAGCGCCAAAAAAAATATTGAAAAAATGGCGTAGGGCTATAAAGAAATTAAGCGATAAAAAGTACTCCATTAAAGGAAAGAAGCGCATTGTGAACCAGAGCGGCGGTTTTATAGGAGCTTTGCTCGGCTTTGCAATACCTTTAATCACTAGCCTGATAGCTAATTCAGCCGGTGGTTCATAATACAGTATGCCGAGAAAATGTTCCTGGTTTCCAAAAATGAATTGGACAGGCTTAAAAAAACATCCGTAGATGCAACAGATATACGCCAAACCGCCATACAACGATTAGATGATGAGATTAGCGAAATACTACACAGAAATGACCTTTCAGATGATGAAAAAATTAAGAGCTACACAGCAGTGTTACAGAGGTACTTAATGCTCAACAAACAGTCTGGTAAAGAAATGTCGACTTTAACCCTTATTACACAGCCGCAAACCGATCAACAACAATTGTCAAATGACGCCTCAATCAGCACAGATACTAAAGAGATACTTGACAATATTAATACACGTTATAGAAAAAATGCAGAACTATTGTTAAGTAAACTGTACCGCTCAGGTAATAACCCGTACTGGAACGCTATGGGTGAATTAATTTACAAAGAACAAACTGTACCCGGATCCAACATTATTGACCTGATTCGAACAGCTACCCAGAGTCACGGATTGCCTAAGATTAACCCTCAGTTCACACCTGAGCGTTTTACAGCTGTAAAACGCTCAACAAGGAGAAACCAATGCTTCCCTATGGGAATGGTTCTCACCTGGGCGTTTTACAGCGCGTACGATCGCGCTGTAAAACGCCCGGCGCTCAAACAAGTACATGAGCATTTTTTCGGGCGTTTGTCGCGCGTTCCCGTACATAGACTTTCGGGAACGCGCGACAATGTGTGTTTGCTTGTCTCTGTATGCGCGATTGTAAACGCCCGTACAATCGCGCATACAGAGCGCTCCTTTCAGAACGCTCAGGTGTGAACCCAGCGTAAACCTCACGGTTGGGACTATTTTATGGAGACTATCGCACAGCTGAACGTCCCGTCAACGGTTATCGGTAATACAAGAACAAGCGAACTTTTCGATAATTTGAAAAAGCGGTCGCTGAGTGAGCCCTTTGACGAGGCTCGAAGCCCTTTTACACTGCCGGTGTTATTAACATCGCCGACAGTATCAACGCGTGGCTCATTACTACCTAAAAAGAGGCTACCACCTTTGTTGCAAGCGGCTTGGTTAACGTTGTAAATTTTCTTACTTTGGCGATTGTATATAAATTTTCTTTGTATTAAACATCTTATAATGTTTTTATTTGCGTTACATACATTTTTACTTTGCATGTATATAAAATTTCTTAGTGTGTAATGTCTTATAATGTTTTATTTACTATACATAAACTGTTTTAAATAAAATGGCCGTTTTTCTTTTTACAATAAATATAATATCTTGATTATTTAAAATTGTATAAACAGTTAGGTCGCATTGTTGAGTAGACGCTGCTTAAAACGCTGCTAAAATCCCTTCAAATGCCGAAATATTGAGAAAACAGTACTACACGCCAAAAGCTGTGGGCTCTTATGGGGGCGTGGAATCCTTATTCAGAGAAGTACGGAAATTTGGAATAAAAAAAGACTGTAAAAAATTGGTTGAGCAACGAGGATACTTACACATGGTACAAACCTGTTAAAAAATCATTTACAAGAAACAAGGTTGTGGTGTCTGATATAGATGATCAATGGCAGGCAGATCTTGTCTCAATGATAGATTTTTCTAAAGAAAATAATGGTGTAAAATACCTGCTGACGGTCGTTGATATTCTATCTGAATATGCTTTGGTGTCGGGCCTTTCAAATAAGTCCGGCGCTACAGTGGCTTCCGATTTTGACCAGATATTTAAGTTAAGCGGATGAACCCCCAGAAAGCTGCAGACTGATCGGGGCCGTGAGTTAATAAACAAACCTATTGTCACAGCGGACAGGATATAAGATACATAAATCACAAAACAAGTTTTCTAGGCGAGAAGCTGGGGATAAGGTCACCTCCTAGCTAATCCCTAACTGCTCTCCCTATTTTGCTTTGCCCACATTTAGACCTTGAAGGTAGGAATAATGTGTCCTCGTGCCTGGGCTGAGAATATCCTAGAATCCCTGAGATGGGGAAAGGGGAAAAAGGGACAGCCTGCTCCCTCAGAACCAGGAGGGGACAGACGACACACAAAAGCCAAGACAGCAAACCAAAGAAATAAGAAACCAACTTATCTTATCTGATCCGGAAAAGCCAATCCTTCACTCCTTACTTCCACAGACTGACTGAGCTATAACCCGCACGGCCCCCTGGGAGTGAAAGTAATTTAAGCCAATGACCTCACCCAGAGCACCTGAAGGGAGGCGGATCTAGCACGACTCCAAAACAAAACAAATGATTAGACACGTGCTGCTAATCTGACAGACCTCCGCACATCGTCTGAGCAGGGCATGACACCTATGAGGCGTCTTTGTGAAACCTATAAAATTCTTAATTTTTTAACTACAAATGCTGTTAAGGCATCGCTGGTCGAACTTTTTAATAGAACACTGAAAACTAAAATGTGGCGTTATCTTAGAGAACAAAACACATACAGGTACATCGACAAGTTACAAGACCTGGTGTATAGTTATAACCGCACATACCACAGAACTATAAGGCGGCGCCCCGTCAATGTGACAAAAGAGAACTCTTTAGCCATTTGGAAAAATATCTACGGTTATTACGCTACTATTAAAAAAGTTAAACCGGTATTAAATATAGGTGATCACGTCAGAATTGTGCGCTATATGGGGGCTTTCACAAAGGGGTATGAACAAACCTATACAGACGAGATATTTAAAATTTACGCTGTAAACACTAGCGGCCTCAGACCCCTTTATAAGTTGAAAGACCTGTCCGACGAGTTCATTGAAGGCTCGTTCTACCCGGAGGAAGTCCAAAAAGTAACCCTCGACAAGCTACTGGTTTACAGGATAGAAAAAAATACTGAAAAAGAAGAAAGTCCGGGGAAAAACATTGTGTTTTGTAAAGTGGATAGGATACCCTGACAAGTATAACTCTTGGGTGCCTGAAAAACAGTTGATGAGTCTGTAAACTATGGAGGACGGATCGTTTTTTATCACGCTACCCTGCAATGCATCCGCCAAACTTTATCCCGAAAACAGCATCGCCGATTACACCACTAAGTTAGCAAAAGCGGTCCATTTTCGTGGTCCTTGCGAATTGGCTTTAGTAGAGATTCAGTATCCACATACGTGGGAAACCTTTGGCCCCGGAGATGGTGTGTTCTACATAGCGCATAGCGGGTTATTACTCCAATATGCACGAGCTCATCAAAGCCATTAATAGCAAACTTGAATCTATAAAAATACCTCCCGATCAACTGCGCCTAAGATACGACGATATTGACAGAACCGTTTATGTAATGAATTGACCATTATACAAGTTCATGCCTTGTGTGAAGTTGGGGAATATTTTGGGGCTGCCAGGGTATTCGCAAGCTTCGTCGCTCAAGAATGTAGACGCCGAGCACATCGCTCTCCGCTACAAAGGACCCGGCTTCCCTGTTTTAGAACATCATGCTGGTGGTATAAAGGGGATTGCTCTAGTTTCATCAAAAGAGAAAAAAATTTATCCTGATATTAAAGCCGGTTTTTATGCAATGTTTGTCTGTACAGATATCGTCCAACATCAACTTGTTGGCGATAGTTACGTACAACTTTTAAGAACTGTCGAGTTAGGCGGTAAAAATGGTGAGATAGTCACGCAAAAGTATCACCGGCCGGACTATATACCTGTTTGTAAACATCATTTTGACACGGTTACAATATCGATACTCACGGATCAGGCTAAACCTGTTAAATTTGAATACGGTAAGACTATTGTGCAATTACACTTTAGACTGCGTGCTGTGATGACGCACTAAAATGTTGTCCCAGAGAGTGTACGGTGACCCGGATGCATATACGCATTATTACATAAGGCAAGCCGGTCATGGTTTGGACGGATTTCACGGTACAGAATTCATGCATGGTTCTGGCCTCGCCGGGTTATTTTGAGGTCTGTTCTGGCGTGTCGTTCCCCTATTTAAGAAAGGTGTGGCGCTTGTAAAGCCTCACGGGAAAACAGACGCCCGTAACATCGCTAAAGACGTTGTCACTACGGCGTCGACAGCCGTTATGGATCGTATAAATAGGTCGACGCAAGGCCAAGAGGGCTCTGGTGTCGTACAAATACGTAAGAAAACGCGTAAAAGAAAACGTGAACGCGCTGCAATTGTCTTACCAACTTTTATGAATAAAGTATCACAACCTAAGAGACGTCGCCGCCAGAAAACAAGAAGTTGTTCAGACGCTATGGCTTTCGTGCATGACGCATCCGCCCAGTACGCCAAATCTGAGTTGGACATCTTTAAAATACCGCCTACACAAACAAGCATTGAAAAATTGCTTTATGTAGAGGTGCAACCAATCGCCGCAATCACTGACAATGCACCTTTGGAATTCTACATCTCGGGTAGCGGTGAATATTATTACGACCTTAATAACACGTTGTTACACGTCGTTTGCAGAATCGTTAGTCCTGATAACACACCCATACCAGAAGGATCCCGCGTGGCACTTATTTCCTACCCTATAGCGAGTCTTTTTAATCAACTGGATATAACGCTCGGCGACACGTTGATTTCAAGAAGCGACAACCTTTATACGTATAGAGCGTATATAGAGGCCCTAATAAATTATAATTCATAAACTTTAGCGTCCTAATTTACAACCAGTTTATTCTAAAAAGACACTGCTGGACTTCATGATGACCGGGTTCTCAACGGGCGTAATGTCGGTTTCAGCAAGAGAGCACAGTATTCCGCACGCTCTAGAAGTGTGGAATTAATGGGGCCCGTTTACGCCGATATATTTAATCAACCGAAGTTAATACTGAACGGTTTAGATCTAAAGATAAAATTGACCAGAAACAAAGACACTTTCTGCCTTATGTCTGCCGAGGCGCCCCATTTTAAAGTCCAAATACAGCACGCTTCCCTGTTTGTCAAAAGAGTACAAGTATCGCTCGCTGTAAGAATCGGTCACAGTTGCGCTCTGTTAACAGCTAGTGCAAAATACTCGATCGATCGGGCATCGCTTAAAGTGTACCCACCGGTACTCGCATATCTAACCAGGAGAATCTTTTTCTCGGAAACCTACCAAAAACAGTAATACTAGCGTTTGTGGATAACAAATCATTTTCCGGGAGTTACCAAAGAAATCCTTTGTGCTTCAACCACTATAATGTGAATTATGCAGCATTATATTTGGATGGTCAACAGATACCGGCAAAACCTTTTCAACCTAACTTCCAAGATGAATCAGCTGTTCGTGAATATATGGCCCTAGTACATATTTCAGGGAAACACAAGGCCGACAACGCTGTATCCGTGGATCGGCGCAAGTTTTTGAACGGTTACACTTTGTTCGCTTTTGTTTTATCACTGGATCAAGAACCCGGCAGTCATTTCTCTCTAGTAAAAACTGGCAATCTGAGAGCTGAAATTAGATTTGCCAAACCGATTGCGAACACAATTAACATGATTGTATGTTCAGTTCATGAAAATATTATTGGAATAAATAATAGTATTTTGGTAACTTAGTGGTGTAATCAATAAACATGAATAATTATGAAATTGCCTGTGTTATTAAAGCTGATATTAACGCCCGGCGCATAGTTAAACACTGGTCTATTCTCCATCAAGACCCCATCATTGGAAATATGATTTCGACAAAACCCGGTATCACTTTTAGACGGGCGCACACCCTTAAAAACCTAGTAGCACCTTCCTGTCCTAAATTAACCACCCAAAACCCAGGCCAAAAATTGAACAATCTATCATTCCACCCATAGGATTCTTCAAATGTGGGTCCAAACGTTGTTTGTGCTGTCAAAATATTTCTGACAATTTGAACATAGTTACTATTTCTAACACTAGGGAATTCATCACCCTGAAACACCACATGAACTGTAACTTTAGATATGTCATTTATATGCTGGAGTGCCCTTGTGGCCTACAATATATTGGCAGAACAACGCAAACACTAAGGGAAAGACTCAATAATCACCATTCCAACATTCAACGACAGTATCTCAAACATGGGGTGTCCAGACATTTCTCTGAAGCACATGCTGGTGATCATACCGGACTTGCATTAACCCCAATAGATCTTATTCCACAATTTTATTCCCAGCTGTGCAGACAAGAAATGTACTGGATATATCGGTTTAATACACTCTCCCACATGTGGAATTATATACATAACAAACAAGTGTGAAACAACTGAAAATATGTCATATTCTAGGTTCTTCAAAGTAGTCACCTTTTGCTTTGATTACTGCTTTGCACACTCTTGGCATTCTCTTGATGAGCTTCAAGAGGTAGTCCCCTGAAATGGTCTTCCAACAGTCTTGAAGGAGTTCCCAGAGATGCTTAGCACTTGTTGGCCCTTTTGCCTTCACTCTGCGGTCCAGCTCACCCCAAACCATCTCGATTGGGTTCAGGTCCGGTGACTGTGGAGGCAAGGTCATCTGGCGCAGCACCCCATCACTCTCCTTCATGGTCAAATAGCCCTTACTTTCAAAGTTTTCCCAATTTTTCGGCTGACTGACTGACCTTCATTTCTTAAAGTAATGATGGCCACTCGTTTTTCTTTACTTAGCTGCTTTTTTCTTGCCATAATACAAATTCTAACAGTCTATTCAGTAGGACTATCAGCTGTGTATCCACCTGACTTCTCCTCAATGCAACTGATGGTCCCAACCCCATTTATAAGGCAAGAAATCCCACTTATTAAACCTGACAGGGCACACCTGTGAAGTGAAAACCATTTCAGGGGACTACCTCTTGAAGCTCATCAAGAGAATGCCAAGAGTGTGCAAAGCAGTAATCAAAGCAAAAGGTGGCTACTTTGAAGAACCTAGAATATGACATATTTTCAGTTGTTTCACACTTGTTTGTTATGTATATAATTCCACATGTGTTTATTCATAGTTTTGATGCCTTTCAGTGTGAATCTACAATTTTCATAGTCATGAAAATAAAGAAAACTCTTTGAATGAGAAGGTGTGTCCAAACTTTTGGTCTGTACTGTATATATACAAATTCTTCATGGGTTTTCAAAACCCCATGAATTTTTTTTTTTTTTTGAATGAGGATCTTTTTACCTTCCTTTTTTATGTGTAAAAATAGGAAATCAAAACAGAACCAGAACCAGTATGTTCTATAATTGTAATGATGAATTCCTTATACTATTTTATAATGATGAATTCCTTGTATTATTTTATAATGATGACTTTCTTATACTATTTTATTTAACATGTTATATGGTGTCTACACCCTGTAGTTATACAGGGAGCTATGATATACTCTTGCATGATGATCTCGGTTTATTATTGTAAATTTTATTTTTATATAACTGATGTTGTCACCATTACCCTCTCCCCCTTTCTTCTTGTTTTCACTCCCCCTCTGCCCTGTAGTTTTATCTAATATGCTATGGTCCAATAATGTGGAGGGGATGCGTTCCACTATTGGAATGCACCTCCGATACTCAATGCCACATGACTAAATTCCGACACTTAGTGTCACATGATAAATGAATGGGCAACACCTCCAGTTCATCTGAGCAGCGCCGCTAGCAGCATGCATTCCACCGCTGGAATGCATATCCGATGCGCATAATCACATGACCGGAAGTACATTCCCGGCACCGAGCTGTGAGCTGTGTACCCGATGACTTACTGGTTCCTTTTATACCCGATATGTAACACTTATTTATATTCACATCAGTCCATGTATTTGTTTGTTTTTCATTGTAGCCATTTTATTTTTCTATTTAAGCCAATTGAAACCAGAATTTATGCGTTCCAAGAGTGGAATGCACTTCCGGTTCCGGGTTATGTGATTGGGAGGAAGCGTTCTGAACCAGTAGAACGCCCCCAAAGGTTTTATTTTCCTATAAAAAGAGGTCACTGTTATTTGATTTTATATGCTCCTGAGGAAGGGGTCTTTGTACACCCCGAAAAGCGTCAAGCTAATTCATCCAATAAAGGATACCTTGTTCAACAATTGAGGTCCACCGAGTCATCTATATACGGGACCACAAGGAGATCTAACACTCTACAGTGTCAAGTGTCTTGAGTTTTATCTTGCGCCAGCAAGTAAAAACTCATGTGGATATATGATTTTAATTGAAGCACAATAGTGTGTTAGTAATATACAATTCGACATATTGTTTTGTATGTATTTATTTACTTACCGGTATTTATCTATTCATTTATGCATTTATTACTTAATTTCTGGTGTGCACTTACAAGAATTCTGCGGTAATAGCACCTCATTCTAACTGAGATTAGCACTCCATGGATTTTAATTACTTTTAGCATCCTTTTGTTATTATCATTTGTTTTCTGGTGCTCCATCGGTCTTTTTGATCACATATTTTTCCTCTGTTGCGAACCGCGAGTCCTTCTCCTTTCTTCTCTTTCCCAATTCCCATCAGGTCCTATCCCCCTTAGTCCACCTCCCACTTTCTTCCCTCTTGTCCCAACCCATACATATCCCTACCCCAATTTATGCTCCTTTTTTCTATATCTTTTGCAATCCCAAGAACGGGGGGTCCTGTTCTCCCATCCTGATGAAGCGGCAGGACATGTGCTCCATTCATTCTCTCTATGGACTGCCTCAGATGGCCAAGTACAGCACTCAGGGACCTTTGGTAGTCTCATAGAGAATGAATGGATTACAAGGCCGGATGTGCAGCCTGAATCTCTATCAGGGTGTAGTCTAGTGTAGTCTAGCCGACCTAGGGCTAGGAGAAGGAAGCACGTGTGTGTTGCAGACAGAGAAACCATCCCAGGACCAAGGCACCAGCCAGGAGGAGGCCAGAAAGAACAAAAGGAAACACCCATTGAAGCAGGCCAGATGAATGAAAAGAAAGAATAGAGAAGTGTGAAGAACCAGTTCTGTAGAGGTGAATCGCATTGATGAAAGTTTATTGACTCTACATACTTGTGTCCAGTGGCATAAAGGCTTCCAGTCGTGGACACTTCCGCTACAGATTGTCCATCTATATGACTACTTTGCTTGCATCCCACTGTGAATCCACAACCTGTTTATCAGAAGAAAAGTTTGCCTGTCGTTGAGGGAACCAAGACAAAACAATTAGTACACCTCATGCTGGATTCGTATGTGTACAGGTCAGCAAGAGAAGCATAAAGTGAGTAAGACTACTTTAAAGAGACACTTAGCCTATTAACTACCTGTGCAGCTATGAAACCTGTAACATCTGTGAAAGTGCATTCTGTGTATCAACTGCAGGTCCATTGCATGTCCTGATCTGTTTGCATTTGAATTCTTCAGTAAAGAACTGTTCTGCTGCACAAATGCACTACAAATACACTGAAAAGTGTTGGCATCATGACAACCGGAACCCTGCCTTGTTCCTCAAAACCTTCACTGCCAGATACAACTCAGCTGTCATCAGGCAGGAGAACCTCAGAACCGGAGTATGCCCTGAAGGGAAGAAAAGGTGTGCCCTTCCCATCACTGCACGGTGGCCTAGGGAGCTTCAAAACCATAAGTACAACTGCTACTACACCTATCTGGCCACTCACATACACATCCTTGTGGCCCGAATACTGCAGAACCACTTGCATGGGGAGACCCTATACATTTTTTAAGGTTGCGTATTTGTTAAGTACCTCTTTGATCTATACCATTCCCTGCAATGTGATGGAGTTTGCCAACTGCATGTGACATGCATGTTAAATAGGACACATTCTGCAGCCTCTTTTGTGTTTATATCCTGCATGTGTGCTCATAAACTAATGGGACCACACTGTTTAGTTGGTCTGCCTCATTAATGGCCATCCAAGCTGCACAGCCATTGACATACTGCCGCGCAGTACCTGATTTCAGTGTGGATGCATTGCAACTGTGACACAACCATACTGTGTGGTTCTGCACTAAATTCTGTTGCAGGGACCCAGAGCGGAAGCAAGGATGGGAGAAGTTGTAATGGCTATCATGGTGGTAGTGGTACTCACAGTTCACAGTGCCAGTCTTTACCCTGGTTCACCCTGGGCCATGCAGCGAATAGAGGGTGCACGTTTTCTTCCCTCAGGGCACTCCCTGAGTTCTAGGGCTCCTGCCTGGTGTTAGTTAGGGTGCCCTTGAAGTTGTGAGGTTTAGAGGTGCAAGGCATCGTCCCCCTTGTGATGCTGGCTGTGCAATGGTGTGGCAGTGAAGGTGATGAATGCAAAGCAATAATGAGGTCAATTTTGTTAAACGGCAAATGAGGTAGACAGTTCATAACACAGACAATGGTAGTATTCAGTTCAGTCAGCCCAGGATACATACACAATACTTCCAAAGCTTAACATGGTATAACTGGCTGTGAGATGGCTCATTAAGTTTCTCTCTACAAGGTCCAGACTACTTTCCAAATTAACCAGAGGATTGCACAATCATTTACATTATGTACTACAATTCCCACAGTGGGGTGTAGATCCTCTGATGGGTAGCTAGTTTGTGATAAAAATGTACCCTTTCTACTAGCAATGAGGCTTTTAGCGATATAACAATGATTGCACTTACTGTCTGTCCTATGTACCAATCCTTCACTTTGGTCCCACACAGTCTAAAAATTCTGTACTTCTTTCTCTCTCAGAGGGTGTGGTGGTTGAATGGCATGCAAGAATGAAGGTTCCTTACAGTAGATCTCACATGCAGATGCTTCCCCTCACTTAGCCTAACTAGACCAGACTAATTTGCTCCTAACTCAGAGGGGGATAACCAGCCTCTTCCAGCTGAGAAGGGCGCAAAAACTAAATGCTGTTTCTATTTCAGCACTTAGATAACAAACAATATATAGAAAAAATGCATAAACAATTAACAATGGACATTAACCTATTAGTAGCAAATTAACCCATTTTCAGTAGCCCTCTGGGGTACTGCACACTTGGAAAAGTGATATCCACTCTGGTCACTGTTTGGCTCTATGTGGGCATATGTATAGCACTATTTGGACTCTGTTTCACATTTATGTACACTGTTGTTACTTTATGTGTGATTTCTTTGACACTGTAGGATTGATTTGTACGCAAACAAATGTGTATTCATCAAAATGGAGATGTTTTCATAAAATAAGGTTTCCAGAGAGTAGTTATTTATTTACAATATGAAGAAACAATATTTAGCCCTTTTTAGAAGTAGTAATGTAATGCATAAGCATAAACCTGGCAATGCAAGTAGCTGCATAAAAACATAGTCAATTGCTCGATGCATAGTTATTCTAACACAAGACTTACAAGCAAGCTGATCATGTAAAACACATTACATAAAGCAACCTTGGTAATCGTTTGCAGAGGAAAATACATTAGCAAGCAAAAGATTAAGCTGTAAAAGTAATAACTTGATAACACCTTACTTAATGCTGTACTCAGGGCTCCTGTCTTAATAAAAAGGAGATTTAAGTAACGAACAACACACCAGAGGTTTTGTCTTGATGACATTTTATTACACACAGGTTGGTTCAAATCCATAAGATGCACCTCATTGTTATAGTCAATATTTAGTGCAACATTTCAGTTGATTTACCTTTCTTCAGGTAGTTATGAGGTCTCCTTCAGGGAGAATCTAGATGTGTTGGAGAAGATTATGTCCTGTGAGGGACCTGTAGGAGGTTGCTTCCCAGTGTAGTAGCATGGATCCTGAGATTTCTAGTCGTGTGTAAATAGTGGGGGCCTATGCAGCAGAACTTCTCTGCCTCTCTGGCTATGGGTACAGGCAAAGTGCTCGACAAAGTATTCATACTCCTTCAACTTGTCCACATTTTTCATGTTGCACCCACAAGCTTAAATATATTTTATTGGGATTTTGTGATGTGATAAGCCACCACAAAGTTAGAAGTATCCCTGACCTGCATGGTGTGTTCCTTGGTTTTCATGATGCTGTTTGATCACTAATGTTTTCTAACAAACCTCTGAGGCCTTCACAGAACAGCTGCAGTTATATTGAGAATAAATTACATATAGATAGACTCTATTTACTAATTAGGTGACTTCTGAAGGCTATTGGTCACGCTGGATTTTATTTAGGGTTATCAGAGTACAGGGAGCTTTATACAAATGCACACCACTTTTCAGATTTTAAAGATTTTGAAAACCATGAATCATTTTCCTTTCACTTCACACATACTTGCTATTTTGTGTTGGTTTATCACATAAGATCCCAATAAAATACATTTAAGGGTACTTTCACACTAGCGTTTACGTTTTCTGGTATTGAGTTCCGTCATAGGGGGCTCAATACCAGAAAAAAATGCTTCAGTTTTGTCCCCATTCATTATCAATGGAGACAAAACTGAACAGCACGGAATGCTCCAAAATGCATTCTGTTCTGTTTAGTTGCGTTTCCAGACCGGAGAGCAAACCACAACATGTTGTATTTTGCTTTCCGTCCTGGGAAACTGATCAGGACGGATCAGAAATAGAAAACGGATCCGTCCCCCATTGACTTTCAATGGAGTTAATGACGGATCCGTCTTGGCAATGTTAAAGATAATATAACTGGATCTGTTCATAACGGATGCAGCTGATTGTATTATCAGTAACGGAAGCGCCAGTGTGAAAGTACCCTAAGTTTGTGGGTGTAATATGAAAAAAGGTTCAAAGGGTATTGATAGGAAATCTCAACGTCCCACTTGGTACCCCTGGTACCGAACTTCTAGTATCGGCTATGTTTGAGTCTTGTTCTGACGTCAGGAGAGCGCTTCACTCAGTAGGGAATAACAGACACAATAATGATGTACTGAATGAACGCTCTAAAGTTTATTATTAGTACACACAGATTATATAGAGGGGTTTACGCCCCCATATTAGCATATCAACGTAAGTTATTTATTCAACCTATCATAAATCAACATGTTCTATTCTACAGGCAAATAGAGCAAAGAGCGGAACTTCCATATTTGGGGGAAACATCTGGGCGTAGTGCCAAAGAGATAAGATTCATTTTACAGAGAACAGAAACTGATACACAAACAAAGAAGCTTCTACATATTGTATAACATGGATTCCCTTCAAATCCCCTCTTAGAACCTTTAGTGTATCACACTACATGGTTCTTTCCTTTCTTGTCCCTTTTCTCTCTGTATGATGTTAGATAATTTTTATACCCTTCTGGGCTTCGATCCTCCTGGGATAAGAGAGTTTGATATAATGACATATTAGAGATCCCCTTTTCAAGCATTCGTCTCACACAAGGAATAACACATAATGCTACTACACCTATTACTATTGGTTAGTAAACTCAATAAAGTTATTGAGGCCATTGCAATTTTAATCAATGCGCTCAACCATTTCCCAAAACAGGGGGAGAGGATCTTCATGTTGGGGGTCAGGGCTGTCTGCTCCCGTTAGTACCTCTGGGCCTCGTTGGAGGTCAGGGCTGTCTGACCCCGTTAGTACCTCTGGGCCTCGTTGGAGGTCAGGGCTGTCTTCCCCCGTTTCAGCCTCCTCTCTTGTTCTCACAAGCTTCACTCGGGTGGCGTGGATCCACGTTGGAGATTGTTCAGTCAGCACGGCTGTTCTGGTTACTGTGACCACGGTAGTAGGTGGGCCATATACAAAATCACCTTGAGCTCTTCCTTTCTTCAGTGTTTCGACCACCACCTCATCCCCCACCCTGTATGGGTGGGTGGGTTCCTGTGGAAGAGAGGGAGACTTACAAGCAACTTTTTCCTTAGTTTTATTAAGTACCTGTATCAATTTGGTGACATATTCTTCCTTTATTAAATCAATGTCCCCTTCCTGTACTATCATTGGGCATCTGGCCCAGGGGGTGGGGAAAGGCCTCCCCATGAGTATCTCAAATGGTGATAACCCTAACTTCTTATTCAGTGTCATCCTTATTTCTGCAAGTATTATGGGTAGGGTCTCTTTCCATTTTTCAAAGGTACCTGCAGTGGCCTTCCTCAATTTATCTTTAATTGTCCTGTTCATGCGTTCCACAATTCCTGAGCTCTGTGGCTGATATGGAATGTGAAATTTCCATTCTATCTGTAGTAATTTAGCAATTTCCTTGTTGAGTTTAGAGGAGAATGCTGTTATGTCCTACTCTGTGGAAATGTGCTATAAAGATGGAAGCACTGTGTTGGGGAATGCATGACCACTCGTTTCGCCACCTTATCTGCCAGCGCATTGCCCTGTGAGACATGATCCTTGCCGTTGGTGTGTGCCTTGCAGTGGACAATTGCTAATTGTGAGGGTAGTCTGATGGCTTCAAGTTGATCTGTGACCAACTGTGAGTGTGAGATACGCTTACCATCTGCTGCCGTGAACCCTCTTCTCTGCCAAATCATACCATGGCCCCACACTACTCCATGTGCGTACCTACTGTCAGTATAGATGGTGACAGGTCTGTCAGCATGTAGAATACATGCTCTAGTGAGTGCAATGAGCTCGGCTGCCTGTGCAGACTGGAATTTTATGGGTTTCTCCTCTAGGACAACATCTGGGAGCATAACAATGGCGTAGCCTGTACAGTATTTGGTGTCATTTGGTCTGGTGCATGACCCGTCCACAAAAACTTCTGGAGCTCCTTCAATGGGTGTGGATGACAAATCATGTCTTGGAGAAGTTTCATGTTCTAGGACCTGTAAACAGTCATGTGTGTCTGCGAGGCAATCTTCTTGTCCTTTAAGGCCTAAGAAAGCATTTAGTATTGGTGCTGGACCTGAGGTGTGGGAAGCATACTTGATTTTGAGTGAGGGGTCACTGAGCAGTATTACCTCATATCCTGAAAGTCTTTGTGCAGACATGTGTTGAGTGTGGATGCCCTTGAGTAGGCCTACAACATCATAAGTGGTGTGCAAAATGGTGTAATGTCCCATTGTGAAAAGAGTTGCCAACTCTACCATCATAGCACAGGCTGCAGGAGAACGCAGACATGCCGGCATCCCTTGGAGAGAGGTGGGCATTACCTTCGAGAAAAATGCACATGGGCGCAACTTGCCTCCATGTTCTTGTGTCAGTACGCCCGCCATGGTTTTACAGTTTTGTCATGCAAACATGTGGAAGAGCAGTTTGTAGACAGGGAGGCCCAATCCTGGACTTGACATTAATGAACATTTCAAATAATCAAATGCATTGTACATTTCTGAAGACCATCTTATTAAATCTGGTTTGTCCTCCAATGTTGCCTGCCTCAAGACATTGTCATAGTAGGAACAGTCGGGGATCCATTGTCTGCAATAGTTAATCATACCAAGGAAGGACAGCATTTCCTTCTTGGAGTGCGGGGTGACCAGGTCCGCCACAGACTGGACTCTCTCCGGACTGATCCTCCTTTCTCCCTTTGCGAGGACAAATCCCAAGTATTCAACTTGCTTTTTACACTCAATGTTGGCCTCCACTGACATACTGCATAACAGTAAATCATCCACATATTGCAACAACACGGAACCTTGGGGGGGTGCCATGGTTTTAAAGTCATTTGGAGGACGATGCATCCTGCCCCAGGTCAATTGTCGCCCTTCGAAGGAAAAAGCAAAAACTAGTCTGGTCCGCTTGTCAACTGGGATAGAAAAGAATGCATTTTTCAGATCTATCACACTGAAACAAACAGCGTCTGCTGGGATGGCAGATAGTAGTTGAGTGATGTCAGGTACAACAGGGGCTATAGGCACAATGATGTTGTTGATGGCCCTTAAATCCTGTACAAAGCGAACTGAACCATCTGCTTTTGCCACAGGATTTATGGGAGTGCTGAAGGGTGAAATCACCTCTTCCAAAATGCCGTTCTTGAAAAATTTCTCAATCATTGGCCTTAAGCCCTCAATTTTCTCTGTGGACAACGGGTATTGTTTCTGGAACACTGAGATGACACCTGGTTTTACAGTAGCTTTGTAACTAGTGCAATCTATGAGCCCCGTGTTATATTCATTTGAGGACCATAATGCAGGGTTAATGTTGTTAAGTTCTGGGTGGTCCTGTATGTTTGCAAGAATCAGTGGCACAGGTGTAGAGATTGGAATGAGATCTGAGTGTACTCTTATGCCCTGATTTTTGGCTGTCACTTGTAAGTCAAGCTTAATGAGCAAATCTCTCCCTAACAGGCTGACTGGGCAATCTGGTATAATGCTGAAGACATGATTTGCATTCCCTGTCTGTGGTCTCGAGTGGTAGTGAGTCAGTTTTATAAGTTTTTGTCAACACCCCATTAATTCCCATAGAGGGCTCAGATTTTCTCAATGGTCCTTTGTACAAATCCTTACTTAACACACTTGAGGTTGCACTGCTATCTACCATGAATCCTACTCTCCTTCCTACCACTCTCAGTCATCTAAGTCCACCCCTTTTAGTCAGACGCTGTGGTCCTCCTTCTGTCTGTCAGTAGTGTCCCAGCTGTCCATGAGAACAGAGCTCTGATGTTAAGCACAACACTTAACATGTAACACGTAACTTCAAACATTGAAACAAACAAATCTAACAATACAGACATGAACAAAAATTCAATCAGCAGCACTCTATAGGATGCCGGGTGCAACTCCACAAATGCTCCTGGATGGGAACAATACAATAGAAATGACGAAAAGATGGGCAGCACTCCGGTCTTGTGAAAAATGCAATGATGTTTATTCACACTCAATCGCAATGCAGCATTTCAGCCCTCTCAATGGAGCCTTTGTCAAGCTTGACAAAGGCTCCATTGAGAGGGCTGAAATGCTGCATTGCGATTGAGTGTGAATAAACATCATTGAATTTTTCACAAGACCGGAGTGCTGCCCATCTTTTCGTCATTTTTAATACAGACATGAACACACAAAGAGCCCATAAGAAACTTTTCATTGACTTCAATTAAAAAAAAAATGTACAGCTCAATCAACACTGTTGGCACCAATAAAAACCAAAAATCTTCCAAGAAAAATGAAATAACATTTTCAATGCGCATATTATATGAAAACAAATATCGTACTCCATACACATTCACATTTTCATGTACTCCTTTTCACAAACAGCTCATAACCACGCCCTTATACATAAAATATGAATTGCATACACAGCTCTGCTAAAAACATCCATCAGTCTTCACGCATATTCGACTCAACTACAACTCAAAGCCACACCCATTCACATTCCACTGAATCATTTATGTCTTCCAACCCAGCCACATAGTTTTCTTTGTTTCATCCCAAAATTTGCAGCACAGACAAACAAAGCTTTCCTGTAAACAGATAGCCACACCACACCCAGAATTGCTGATAGTCTATGTCGCTGTTGTGCTGTGTTTTCCAATGTCTTCTGGTCTTCACTCTGTGATTAATCAACTCTTAGAACAAGACAATATACATGTTATAATCATACAGTAATTTTGTTAAACCCAAATCATCTTATATGCCATGTGGTCTTAGTTAGTGTTGCACATATATAATAATTTTTGTTAAAAGCTGGATTCCCACATTACACTGCTTGGGAAAGAAGAAAGAAAATTATTAAACAATTCTTTGTCTTCTATAATGTTATTACACATATAACATCACTTACTCTGCATGATTCCCTTCCCCCTTTTTTCTTTGCCTGCTTCTCTTATCTTAGGAATGTTTCTCTGTTAAGGCAGGGGAAGTGAATCAGCCCACCACAGGACGTTCAACCGTCTTAAATATTCCTCAAACTTTTACAGATACTGCACCAAACAATACTGCGTCTTCTCACACTCTGGAAAGTAGAACTACTTCAACAGAGATATATTTCTAACACCTTTGTGTTCTGTGGCTCACACTAGGTACAATACTTATCCATTAACTGACCATCTTTTACTGCTCTAATCTCTAATGCTAGGGCTATGAATCTTTCCTATTTAAACACACACATATCATTAGGGTAACAAAAAACTTAACCAGTTCATTTCTGAACATTTAACACAAGCGCCTTTCTGATTGCAGACACTGGGGCACTTTCTTTCTTGCTAGTGCCATCAATTAACATCCTGACACTGCTCTGTTTTCTCACTCAACATCACAGGAGTTCTGATGTCCACAGTCTGTAAGCTCTAACTTCACAGATTCTTACAGATTTTCATCCCTGTTGCCAGCCAGGCGACCTGCTGTCCGGGGCCACACTTTCTCTGTAACAACATTCTTTTTCACATTTTAACTTTAAATTCTCCATTAATATCACATCCTGCCAAATTGTCTACCCATGGGTTAACTAGGAAGTAATTTGTGGGACTACACCGGGCAACATAAACTTTACATGTTTCTCCCGTCTCATGTTTGGGGTAATCAGACCTCCAAAACACAGTAAAACAACAACAATACAATGTTCTTATAACTCTATGCAAATAGTCAACTTCAGTCCGTACACTTACCACCCGGACATCAGTATCCTTATATCAACTCTAATATTCCTATACTCTAAACAATTTAAAAAGAGTCAAACCAAGCTCCGTCCTTGTCTCCCTGATACAATATTTTCTCTGAGTGATCCTCACGGTGGACTCCCGGAGTCCCCAGGTCACTTATCCCCAGACTCACGCAGTCTCTTCCCTGTATCCCCGATACAGTAGTTATACTAGAAGTTTTTGGTTCTACTTATTAGATCGAGACGTGGTCCTCGGATCGGCCACAGGAAAATAACCGATGTCTTTCTTACTGGACTTGAGGATGACCTTCTAGATCCCGGACACGAGCCCCCAAACTGATAGGAAATCTCAACGTCCCACTTGGTACCCCTGGTACCGAACTTCTAGTATCGGCTTGGTTTGAGTCTTGTTCTGACGTCAGGAGAGCGCTTCACTCAGTAGGGAATAACCGACACAACAATGATGTACTGAATGAACGCTCTAAAGTTTATTATTAGTACACACAGATTATATAGAGGGGTTTACGCCCCCATATTAGCATATCAACGTAAGTTATTTATTCAACCTATCATAAATCAACATGTTCTATTCTACAGGCAAATAGAGCAAAGAGCGGAACTTCCATATTTGGGGGAAACATCTGGGCGTAGTGCCAAAGAGATAGGATTCATTTTACAGAGAAGAGAAACTGATACACAAACAAAGAAGCTTCTACATGTTGTATAACATGGATTCCCTTCAGGTATGAATACCTTTTCAAGGTACTGTAGATACTCTTGTCTATTGTGTTTTATCAGTGTATCCTGGGACTTGTGGTCCAGTTGTTTCACGGTTGTCAGCATTGAAGTTTCTGTGTTTGCTGAACTACTTTTTTATTTGTCTTAATTTAGCCAGCATTATTGTGACACCCACTGTACCAGGATGTTATATTACTGTAATGTGTTTTGTTGCATTAAAGAGCCTCTGTTGATCAACCCTATTAAACAAGGTATATTACCTGGAAGAGTTGATCATGCTGATTAAAACAATACCTTTTTTTTTCTGTTTAGCTTATATTATGGCAAAGATCGGCTGACTTTTATATTTTTGCAAATTAGGCAGTTCAAGCACCGACTCTTGGAGCACCACTACTGCTACACCTCTCAGTGCTCAGTACACTCCCTGCTCCTTTTTGATTGACAAGGCTAGACAGCCCAGTCTAATGGTGCCTGCTTCTCACTTAGTCATTGGTGGTCCAGTATTATTTATGGTGTAAAAACAGTCATTGGTGTTGTTGTTTTTAGCAAAATCATGCATGAGCTGTGGCCCATATGGAGACATTGGTGGTAGCGGAGACTTTGCAGAAGGGACTGATCACTGTAAGAGGAGGAGAGAATACTTACTGACCTTTCCACCCTCCCAGCAGTCCTGCTCCTCGGCTGTCTGTGAGGTCACTGGAACCTCCATTTCCAGGTAGAATAAAGTCACTGGTGGATTCACAGACAGCTGAGGAGTGCCACCAGTGAATGCCTACATTTAAGCCACAGCACATTAGCACAAACATGCATTCCTAGACGAAATGTACTGTATGATTTTGCAAAAACACACTGACACCAATGATTGTTCTTACACCATAAATAATGCCAGACCTCCAATTATGAGTCACAGTGCAGGCAGTATTAAACAGGGCTGTCTAGCCCTGTAAATCAAAAGGGAGCGGGGAGTATACTGAGCATTAGGGATGAGTGAACCCGTGGAAGTTCGGGTTCGCTGGGTTAGGCCGAACTTCAGGTCAAAGTTCGGATTATGCTGCCCATAGAGTTCTATTATGACGGAATGCAAAACGAAAGCCTTAAAGAGGCATTCCATTTTGAATTCCGTCATAATAGAAGTATATAAGCATCATTTAAAATCAATTATGCTTCCATAGACTTCTATTATGACGGAATGCAAAATGGAATGCCTTTAAAGATTTCCCTTTTGCATTTCGTCTTGAGAATTACGTTATTTTCTGATATAACCATGTTATAACTGATAATAATAAAGTAATTCATAAATTGCCGAACCCCGAACCCAGACCTCAGTGGAAAAGATCTGGTTCTGGTTCGGGTCTGGGAACCCGAACTCGCAAAGTTTAGTATAAACCCGAACTTTGCAGTTCAGTTTTGCTCATCCCTACTGAGCACCAAGGAGCATAGCAGTAGTGGTGTTCCAAGAGCTAATGCCAGCCCCTCGTTGCTTGAACTGCCTAATTTGCAGTCCACATATTTCAGCAGTGGTACAAGTTAGAAAGAAAAGAAAGATATTATTTTAATCAGCATGATCAACCAGTCAGGCAAAATGCTTGATTTGGTAGGGTTTATCTTTCTGACAGAGGTCCTTTAAAGCGTTATGCTAGTCAAAATAAGATTGGCTACATGTTGACAGGTACTGCATATGTAACACCCCAAACTTGTGTTACTATACGCCTCTACCCAGCTACTGTCTTCTAAGAGCCTTTATAATGTCCTCAGATATAATTTATATTATGTCCTCCATAAATGTGCATACAAAACCATGGTAAATGCAATTGTTCAAGTCATTTTCCTGGTATACCAGCAGGTGGCAGCATCATTGGCAGACATAGTCTTAATGTTATGGCAGTTCAGAGTGGAACATTCCTGTTCTATTCTGCCCCCCTTCTGGATAGAGGTGGGCGATTCCATCTTCCTGCAGCAAGGGAGGGAAAAAACTGTTGGAAGCAGTTTAGTTTTACCCCTGCATAGGGAAGACCGCAAGGACCTAGTCTCAGCTGAGACTTGGCAAAATTCCCTGTCTGAGTACCTTCAGCTCAGCTGGATGAGGAAAGCAGAAAACTACAGACAACCTCCAGAGTTCCAGGAAGAAAGCATCCCCTAAGAATCCATCTGTGAGATAAGTTCAGAGACATAGGAGAAGCTATTTCCTCCTCAGCTAGTCTGTCCCCACAAAGCAGAAGGTACCAGATAAGTGCAGAAGCTAATCCTGCCATAGTTACAGAGCTACCAAGCAGACGTTTTATCCTGCAAGCTCCACATTTAAAGCAGAAGTACTCATTCCTGCCAATGATTGCAAAAACCTGCTAGGACCAAGAGACCAAAGCTGTATACCGCTCGGATGAAAGTTATTTCAAGTAAAGAAACGTTTGAACTTTATCTAAAGGTCTGGACATCATTTATTCTGTCAAGTTCCTCTATTACTCCTACTATCACTACACTCAAATATAATGCAAGTGAGCCAGGAGCCAGGAGTCCAGCCGTTCCCAGGTAGGAGACACCGTGACACAACTAACATCAATCTATAGAGACATTATAGGCCATTACATCACTCTGGCATTCCTAATCTGGGACGTGCATTATAACACCTTGGAAGGGCCCTGGGATAGTACTCTGCGCATGCTGCAATTGGCGTCACGAACAAATAGAGGATATATTATCCACCTGACCCTGCCACTGCATTAAAGTGGCATCAGCGTACCCGTTCCTGGTCATTGCGCATACATGTTTCTTACGATGTCTGGTTGTTGTGCAATTCAGCCCTACTGTAAGTCCTGGAGACATCTGAGTACTGCATGCGCAGACCAAAAAAAAGGTGAAAAAAATAAATGCCGGATCCATTTTGCCAGATAACACCGGAAAGATGGATCCGGCATTTCAATGCATTTTTGACTGATCAGGCATTTTTAAGAATGCCATCAGTTGGCATACGTTTTGCTGGATCCGGCAGGCAGTTCCGGCGACAGAACTGCTTGCCGGATCACTCTGCCGCAAGTGTGAAAGTAGCCTTAAACTGCAGGATCAGTGTAGGGAAAGGGTATTGTCATGTGCATTATGTTCTAGTGCACCCACATTCATAGTTCCATTCTGTACTGTGGTACTGTGCCATCAGTATTACAGGCAGTTGCAATTTATCAATGTCTACATCACTGTGCAGGGCACCAAGATTCATAGCTAATCCCTTCTGTTTGCTGTGAAATTACTGTGCGTCAGTATCACAGGTCAATAAATGCGTCAGGTCTAATTTATCTCCATGGACTTAAATGTGCAGTGCACCAAGAATCAAGTAGTGGCCCCATGACAGAGTAGAGACAGTGGCCGAAGCAGTGGCAGTAGTGGCCCCATGACAGAGTGGTCCCCACTCTGTCATGGGGCCACTACTGCCACTGCTTCGGCCACTGTCCCTACTCTGTCATGGGGCCACTACTTGAATCTTGGTGCACTGCAGCAGCAATAGTGGCCCCATGACTGAGTGGGAATGCTGGCAGCAGCAGTGGCAGTAGTGGCCACATGACAGAGTGGGGACAGAGGCAGCACCGGCAGTAATGGCCCCATAGCAGAGTGGAGACAATGGCAGCAGCAGTGGCAGTAACCGTGACAATAGTGGCCTCATGACAGAGAGGGGATAGTGGTAGCAGAAGTAGTAGTGGCAGTAATCTTGACAAAAGTGACCCCATGACAGAGTCGGGAGGGGGGCAGCAGCAGTGAGGGTAAGGCTGTGTTATATATAGCACTTCAGCCACCTGTAGCAAATGCAAGTCCACATCAGAAGCTCTGCTTAACCAAGCAGTGACAGTCTTTCAAACATGCAGACTTGTGTGTACTTTTTACCTCATTGTGTCAATATTGGCGCATGAGTAAGGGGGGCGATGTCCGTCTCAGCGTCCCTCATGATGTACTATTTTATACTGGAGTGAATTAAAGAAATAAAAGAATGAAAAGGTTTTGTACCAGCAACTTGTGTACGGTTTCTATTGTTCACTCACATACAATATTGATACAACGAGGTAAATAGGACACACAAGTCTGCATGTTTGAAAGCCAGTAAGGCTGTGTTAACATCACTGTTTATGTTTCTCTTCTTCTCATCCGTCAGAAGAACATAAAACAAAACAAAAAAAACAATCCTGTATTTTGAGCATATGCAACCTTAATGAGGTATTCCCGGAAAGGGTTATTATTTAAAGAGGATCTTTCACCAGTTTTTACTGGCTGTGACGCTGTTCAATCACAGCGCGTCACAGCCAGGGAGAAGGTCAACAGTTTTTTCTCAATGGCTGTGACGCGCTCTACTGTAATTGGACAACGCCACAGCCAGATAGAAGAGACGCCCACTGAGAAAAGCTGATGTCTCCTCCTTCCTGTTCCAATGCTATTAATTAGCATACAGGGTGCCCAAACAAAACAAGGGGCACAGCGGCACAACGGAGGAGCATATCATGAATAAAATTAGCGATATGACATCTAGGGAATATGGGCTACAGTGTGAGGTATTGCTTTTATAAAGTAAAAACTGGTGAAAGGTCCTCTTTAATTAGTCTGTATGCTAAACAGCTGTAAATATATCTGCATTTTAAATAATATGCAAATGAGTAAGTCGGAGCACCAGGCAACTGGGCTGAGTCCTTGAAGCACTGCTTTTGTAACACCCACTGTGCTCTGCATACTCCCTTCTCCCCTTGTTTGACAAGGCTAGACATTAGCATGATAAAAGCAAAGCTGTGTCCTAGCATGTACATACTGTATATAAAATGTACTTTTACCACATGGAGAAGAGTGGATTTCAATGATTAGAAAGCGTGTATACATTGTGACGGTATGCGAGGCGAGGTGGTGGATGATAGGTATGTTTCACCTCGCATGCGCTCTGTTGTGAGGGACTGAACCGGAATCCGACCCGGGTTTTTTCCAGCCTCTAAGGCAGGCTTGGTTCCGGTCCAGAGATTGTGGTCCACTGGAGTTCACCTCCAGGTGGACTTTAAATAAACAGGAAGAGAGCACAACAGGTCTCTCATGTGCTGAGTCTCAGGATTGTAACCTGTGTGGCTGAAGGGAGAGCTATGTTTGGATGCAAGAGAAACTAAAGGTTTGCTTTACCATTTGTGTTGGCGGTGTCGGGGAGCAGCCCCACACCGTATAGTCAGGACATAACTGTATAGCTTAGCGCCGGACGGCAAGGATTTACTTTCTGTTTTGTTTGTTTTCTGCTGTGCAAACCTTTTGGGCTAAATAAACCTGGCAACCAGCCAGACTTTCAAAGAAACTGCCTGCATACGGACTGTCTGTTTTCAGAAAAGGTGATCCCCACCAGCTAATCTCCCACACGTGGTGGACTCAGCGGGCATTTTCTGAAAATGGAGGAAATGTTAAAGGCCCTGCTACAGGCCAATGCAGCTCAGCGGGAATCCAACCGCCAAGTCGCAGAGGCCGCTGCAGCACAACAGGCTGCCCAACAGGAGATGAACCGGCAGTTCGCAGAGGCTCTTGTGGAGCTGAAAAAAGGGTTCGCACCTCCTGCGCCAGGGGAACCAAAATTGGTACGTGCCTCGTATCACCTACAGAAGATGACACCTACTGATGATGTTGAGGCCTACCTTGCGACTTTTGAGAGAGTTGCTGTCCGCGAGGAGTGGCCAAAAGAACAGTGGGCGGGTCTAGTGGCCCCGTTTTTGACCGGGGAACCTCAAAAGGCGTACTTTGATCTCGAACCGGAAAAGGCCCAGGACTATGAGACACTGAAGACGGAGATACTTGCACGCTTGGGTGTCACCATGGCAGTCCGAGCCCAGCGTGTGCATCAGTGGACTTACTCCAGCGGCAAGCCACCCCGTTCTCAAATGTTTGACCTGATCCATCTCACCCGGAAGTGGTTGCAGCCAGAGACCTTGACCGGCCCTCAGATCGTGGAGCGTGTAGTAATGGACCGGTACCTGCGTGCGCTCCCGGCGACATTGAAGAAGTGGGTCGGACAGGGGGACCCCAACACTGCAAACCAGTTGGTGGACCTAGTGGAGAGGTACCTGGCTTCTGAGGACTTGTTGAATCCGTCTATGCCCCACCGTGGAGCGTCTTGGGACGCAAGATCACCCCCAGGATCTGGTAAGACTGTTCCAGGGTTCAAAAGCAGGGGTAATGTTAAGACTGATTTTGCAGCTAGTGAGACTGTGGGTCCTAGACCTGGAGACTGGCCAAAGAAGCCAGGAAGGTCTTTGGGACCCTTAAAAGGACTGGGGGTAGAGCACATACAGTGTTATCGGTGCCATGCATTTGGGCATATTGCTGCAAACTGTCCGTTAGGCGATGAGCCTATGCAGTGTGACTATGCTTACAGGAAAAGACACATTTCTCTTTTTGCACAGGTCGCGTGTACTGCAGCATGTTCGAGTCACAACGAGAGACAAATGTGTGCTATCTCTGTGGATGGAAAACCACTCACAGCCCTGCTAGACTCGGGTAGTGTGGTGACACTAATCAGGAAGGATTGTGTAAACCCCTCCAAACTACACCCCAGTACTATCGGGGTCATTTGTATTCATGGGGACACACGGGACTACCAGACAGCAGTGGTCGAGGTTGATACCCCTTGGGGCAGTGTGACACATTCAGTCGGGGTGGTGCCGTCACTGCTTCACGAAGCGTTAGTGGGGAGAGATTTTCCCCATTTTTGGAGCTTATGGGAAGGCAAGGGGAGACTGGTAGATAGAGCTCCCCCTGCTGGGGAGGCACGGGAGCTCTCGCCAGATCCTTTTTTCCAAAGGGAAGGGGACGTTGTTGAGGAAGCGGGAGATCCTCTTCCTTTCCCTGTCTTGGCTGGGGAGCCGGAGGACCGGGAAGCTAGCCCTCAGTTCGAGGGTAATGAACAGGAGAATGTCTCTGACCCTGACAGTGAGAGTAGTCCAAATGTTATGCCAGATTTAGAAGTCAGGAGAGAGGATTTCTGTACCGAACAACTGCGAGATGTCACCCTCATTAGAGCTAGGGAAAATGTTAAGATGGTGGATGGGGAACCGGTGGTCCCTAACTGGGGGGTGTCCTTCCCCTACATGGCCCTCAACAACAATTTACTGTATCAGGTGATAAAACGTGGAGAAGACGAGGTCGAACAGCTACTGGTTCCCAAACCCTTCCGCAGGGTCGTACTAGACCTGGCACATAGTCACGTGATGGGGGGACATCTCGGTGTTGAAAAGACCAGGGAGAGAATCGCCCAGAGATTTTTCTGGCCTGGGTTGCATGCAGATGTCAGGCAGTACTGTGAGTCGTGCCCCGAGTGCCAATTGTCAGCACCGGCGCCCCACTTTCGCAGTCCCCTGGTCGCTCTACCAATAATTGAGGTCCCTTTTGAACGGATTGGCATGGACCTGGTGGGGCCAGTGGTGAAGTCTGCCCGGGGTCACCAGCATATTCTGGTAATCCTGGACTACGCAACACGCTACCCTGAGGCCATCCCCTTGCGTAACACCTCCGCTAAGACTATCGCCAAGGAGTTGGTCCAGGTGTTTAGTCGAGTGGGGATCCCAAAGGAGATCTTAACCGATCAAGGCACCCCATTTATGTCCAGGGTCACCAAGGAACTGTGTAAAGTATATAAAATTTCCCATCTCCGCACCTCGGTCTACCACCCCCAAACGGATGGACTTGTGGAGCGATTTAATAAAACGCTGAAAAGTATGCTGAAAAAGGTGGTTGACAGAGATGGGAAAAATTGGGATTTTTTGCTACCATATCTCATGTTTGCCATACGCGAGGTTCCGCAGGGGTCCACAGGGTATTCCCCCTTTGAGCTCTTGTATGGTAGACATCCCAGGGGGCTGCTAGATGTCGCCAAAGAAACGTGGGAAGGAGAGGCCACCCCGTATCGAAGCGTCATAGAGCATGTCTCCTTGATGCAGGATCGAATCGCAGCTGTCTTGCCCCTGGTTCGTGAACATATGGAGCGAGCCCAGGAGGCCCAGAGGAGGGTCTATAATCGGGGTGCCAAGGTCCGTACTTTCAGCCCCGGGGACCGAGTGTTGGTACTGGTTCCCACGGTTGAAAGCAAGTTCCTGGCTAAGTGGCAGGGTCCCTTTGAGGTGGTTGAAAAAGTAGGAGAGGTCAACTACAAAGTCTACCAACCTGGGAAACGGAAGCCACAACAGATTTATCATGTAAATCTCTTAAAACCCTGGAAGGACAGAGAGACTTTATTGGCCACATCTCCGGCTGCAACAGTCCGGCGACCGGTGATCCCTGACGTCCCCATAACGGAATCCCTATCCCTGGTGCAACAAAGTGACGTTAGGGCGTTTTTGTACAAAAATAGAGACTTTTTCTCCCCCTTACCCGGACGAACCAACGTGATTCGGCATGACATAGTGACAGAACCTGGGGTTCGCGTAAATGTAAAGGCATATAGAATACCGGAGGCCAGGCGAGAGGCAGTCGCAAAGGAAATAAAAATGATGCTAGAATTGGACGTGATAGAAGAGTCCCACAGTGATTGGTCGAGCCCCATAGTGCTGGTCCCAAAACCCGATGGCACTGTTAGGTTTTGTAACGACTTTAGGAAACTCAACAGTGTCTCCAAGTTCGATGCCTACCCGATGCCTCGGGTCGACGAACTCGTGGACAGGTTGGGACAAGCCCGCTACATAACGACCCTAGACCTGACGAAAGGCTACTGGCAGATACCCCTAACTGAATCGGCCAAGGAGAAAACTGCCTTTTCCACTCCTGAAGGCTCGTTTCAGTATAAGCGGATGCCTTTTGGTCTGCATGGAGCTCCTGCATCATTCCAGCGAATGATGGATAAAACTTTGAGCCCACATCGCCCGTATGCAGCTGCTTACTTGGACGATGTGGTCATCCACAGCCCAGATTGGGAATCGCACCTGCTTCGGGTACAAGCAGTGGTAGATTCACTTAAGGAAGCAGGTCTCACGGCCAACCCAAAAAAGTGTGCCATAGGCCTGGAGGAAGCCAAATACCTTGGCTACGTTATTGGCCGGGGACTGGTCAAGCCCCAGACCAATAAGGTTGAGGCCATTCAAAAATGGCCCCAACCGATAAACAAAAAACAAGTTCGGGCCTTTATTGGCATTACGGGGTATTACCGGCGGTTTATACCCGACTTTGCCACCATTGCCGCCCCTCTGACTGACCTGACAAAGGGCAGGGGGTCGGCCATGGTTAAATGGAATCCTGAAGCCGAGGAGGCCTTCCAGAAGTTAAAGCGGGCCCTTTGTGTACTACCGGTGTTGGTAACCCCGGACTTCTCAAAGGAGTTTGTGGTACAGACGGACGCCTCTGAGGTGGGCCTAGGGGCTGTCCTATCCCAAACCAGAGACGGTGAGGAGCACCCAGTGGTATACCTGAGCCGAAAGCTGAACAAGCATGAAAAGAACTATGCCATTGTCGAGAAGGAATGTCTCGCTATTAAATGGGCCCTAGACTCGCTGAAATATTACTTACTGGGAAGGTCGTTTAAGCTCGTCACCGACCATGCACCCCTAAAGTGGATGTGTGACAACAGGGAAAAAAATAGCCGCGTGACAAGGTGGTTTCTGGCCTTACAGCCCTTTAAGTTTTCAGTAGAGCATAGGCCGGGCAAGCTCCAAAACAATGCAGATGCCCTCTCCCGCATGCATTGTATGCTGGGGACAGTTGCTCAGCCGCGGGGGCTAGAGCAGAGGGGGGGGATATGTGACGGTATGCGAGGCGAGGTGGTGGATGATAGGTATGTTTCACCTCGCATGCGCTCTGTTGTGAGGGACTGAACCGGAATCCGACCCGGGTTTTTTCCAGCCTCTAAGGCAGGCTTGGTTCCGGTCCAGAGATTGTGGTCCACTGGAGTTCACCTCCAGGTGGACTTTAAATAAACAGGAAGAGAGCACAACAGGTCTCTCATGTGCTGAGTCTCAGGATTGTAACCTGTGTGGCTGAAGGGAGAGCTATGTTTGGATGCAAGAGAAACTAAAGGTTTGCTTTACCATTTGTGTTGGCGGTGTCGGGGAGCAGCCCCACACCGTATAGTCAGGACATAACTGTATAGCTTAGCGCCGGACGGCAAGGATTTACTTTCTGTTTTGTTTGTTTTCTGCTGTGCAAACCTTTTGGGCTAAATAAACCTGGCAACCAGCCAGACTTTCAAAGAAACTGCCTGCATACGGACTGTCTGTTTTCAGAAAAGGTGATCCCCACCAGCTAATCTCCCACAACATATTACTTCTTTATGCGATTATAATGAAATATAGGATTATAATGAAACCAGTAATAAACGTTCTAAGTTTAAAATAAACAAAGTCCTCATTATGATAAGGCTGTAGCCTGAAGGTAAGTAGTCAGCTTTGCATGTAGAGATCCCAGGTTTGAATATTTAGAGAGGCTTTCATATTTATTTATTTTTTCTCCCTCATAGAATCCATAATAAAAGGCTATGGACTTATCATATTGAGAATAAGGATTTTATGCATAGAAAGCTAATACATATTACTGGTTTCTTTGTAATCATGTATTGTGCTTGTGAATAAACCAGTAATATGTTTTAGGTTTCTAAGCAAAAAAAGATATATATTTTCAATATAGTAAGGATATAGCCTTTTAATATAGGTTAAATGAGGAAGAAAAAAATAATATCTGAAGAAAAAAATCTGAAACCCTTTCCTAGGACTCAAACCTGGGATCTCTACATACAAGGCTGGCCACTTACCTCCAGGCTATGGCCTTATCATATTAAGGGCTGTGTTTTTTATACTTAGAAAGCTAATATGTAATAGTTTCATTATAATCATATATTGTGCCTGTGAAAAAGCAGTAATATATATTTTTGCATTCTAAACATAGAAATCCAGTCTTCTCATTATGGTACGGCTGTAAAGTAGTGTATATGAAGTACATGCTAGGACACAGCTCTGCCCTCAGCATGCTGATGTCTAGCCCTGTCAGTCAAAAGGCGGGGGAGTGTGCAGAGCACAGAGGGTGTTACAAAAGTAGTGCTCCAAGGATTCAGCCCTGCCCCCTTGTGCTCCAACTCAATAATTTGCATATGAATCAAAATGCAGATATCTCTGCAGCTGTTTAGTGTACAAACAAAAAAAAAGCTGTCATTTTCATCAGCATGCTGAACTTTAGCAGACAGCATGCCTGGTTTAATAGGGTTGATCATGCTGACAGAACCTCTTTAAACAACTTCTGACAAGCTATAGGGAAGATGTCATGTGTGGAGTCCAGACTTTGATAACTCCCATAGGCTGCTTATACCACATTATTGATAAACTGTAATGGTGGTTCAATTGATCTACATCATGAAAGGTCCTAATTCCCTGATTTCTTGTCCAATATAGAGTATATGTGCAATTCAACAGTTGGCATAGTATATTTTTGGATAAATAATATGTGAATTATTTTAGTTTTATCAAGGCATTTAAAGGGCATCCATCAGCAGATTTGTAACTATGAAACTGGCTAACTTGTTGCATGTGCGTTTGGCAGCTGAAGGCATCTGTGTTGGTCCCATGTTCATATGTGCCCATACTGCTGAGAAAAATTACATTTTACTATATGCAAATGAGCCTTTAGGAGCAACAGGGATGTTGCCGTTACACCTAGAGGCTCTGCTCTCTCTGCAACTGTCATGCCCTCTGCAGTTTGATTGACAGAGCCAGGCAGTGTAAATATAATCACGTCTAAAGTCTTCTCTAAAGTTAATCAATGTGGAGAGGTTGCGGCAGTTGCAGAAAGAGCATGATCCTATAGAAGCAATGGCAATGCTCCCGTTGCTCCTACAGACTCATTTGTATGCATTAAAACATAACTTTTCTCAGCACTGCAGGCACATATGAACATGGGACCAACACAGATGCCTTCAGCTGCCAAGCGCATATGTAATAGGTCAGCCAGTGTCATAGGTACAGATCTGCTGACAGATGTGTCACGGAACCATGAACCAGACGTACAACAAGAGATAAGTGAAAATAAGAAGGCTTTATTGAAAATAAAGCTGTAAAGCAAAAGTCCAAACGGATGGCGAAACCGAAGCAGAGTCTTAGCGAAGCCAGAGGTCAGGAACCAGAAGGGTAGTCAGACGAAGCCAGGATCAGGAACCAGCAGGGTAGTCAGACGAAGCCAGGATCAGGAACCAGCAGGGTAGTCGGACGAAACCAGGATCAGGAACCAGCAGGGTAGTCGGACGAAACCAGGATCAGGAACCAGAAGCAGCAGCAGACTAGAAGCATGTGAACACAGGAGGACCAAGCAAGGAACTGAAGCCACAGACCTCCTATATATATGAGCTAGGCATCCAGCTCCTCCCAGTGGGAAGGAGGAGCCGCAGGGTGGGAGGCTACAAGAAACCCAGAAACCAAGATGGCCGCCAGCACATGTCAAACGAAGGAGAACAGCAAGAAGGTAAGACCATGACAGTACCTCCCCCTCAAGGGCCCCTCCTCCGCGGAGTAAAGAACGGTTTCTGAGGGAAGCGTGCGTGGAAGGCTCGGAGCAAGGCAGGAGCATGGACATCTGCGGAGGGAACCCAGGAAGGCTCCTCTGGACCATAACCACGCCAATGGACCAAAAACTGCACCCGACCGCGGACCAGGCGTGAGTCCAGGATATTGCTCACCTCATACTCCTCACGATTACCCACTTGGACCGGACGAGGCCGAGGAACCGAGGAAGTGAAACGATTACACACAAGTGGCTTCAACAGGGAGACATGAAACACGTTGGAGATCCGCATGCCAGGAGGAAGCGCAAGGGCATAGGCTACCGGGTTTACCCTGCGAAGCACTCGGAAGGGACCAACAAAGCGAGGCGCCAGCTTGGGAGTGGGCACTCGAAGGTTGAGGTTGCGGGTGGACAACCATACACGGTCTCCGACCTGGTAGGAAGGAGCAGGCGCTCGTCTGCGATCAGCCTGGAGTCTCTGGCGCTGCGCAGAGACCTCAAGGGACTTCTGGATCAGTACCCAAGAAGCACGTAGGACGGAAAGGTGATCCTCCACAGCCGGAATATCCTGGGGAGAGAATACCTCCGGTAACACGGCAGGTTGGAACCCATAATTGGCCATGAAGGGAGACGTCCCAGAGGAAGAGTTCACCGCCGTGTTCCTGGCAAACTCAGCCCAAGGCAGGAGGTCAACCCAATTGTCTTGGTGATCGGAGACATAGCAACGAAGGAATTGCTCCAAGGCCTGATTGGATCGTTCTGCGGCCCCATTGGACTGACGGTGGTGGGCCGAGGAGAAGGAGAGATGAATCCCCAACTGGGAGCAAAAGGCGCGCCAGAACCTGGACACAAACTGACTCCCCCGATCCGACACAATCTCCTTGGGCAAACCGTGCAACCGGAAGACCTCCCTGGCAAAAATCGTGGCCAACTCTTGTGCAGAGGGTAACTTCTTGAGAGGAACACAGTGGCACATTTTGGAAAACCGATCCACAATCATGAGAATGACCGTATGGCCTCGGGATGCAGGGAGGTCCACAATGAAATCCATCCCCAGGTGTGACCATGGGCGCTCCCCGGTGGCTATGGGTTGCAGAAGGCCCAACGGAAGGTGCCGAGGGGACTTACTCTGGGCACAAACGGAGCATGCCGCTACATATGCGGCGATGTCGGAACGTAGGGAAGGCCACCAGAACAGACGTGAAACAGCCCAGGACAGCTGATTCTTTCCAGGATGCCCCGCGGTCTTGGAGTTATGGTAGGTTCGCAACAACCGAGTACGCAACTCCTCAGGCACAAAACATCTGCCGTTGGGTCTCCCAGAGGGAGCACCAGATTGAGCCGCCAAAATCTGCTCACCCAGGGGAGAGGTCAGGCTGGTGCGAATGGCGGCCAAGATCTGATTCGGAGGTATGACCGAAGTCGGAATCGACTCCTCCCTGGACAGCTCGGAGTACTGCCGTGATAAGGCATCCGCCCTGATGTTCTTGGAACCGGGTAGGTAGGAGACCACGTAATTAAAACGTGACAAGAACAGGGCCCATCTGGCCTGACGTGGTGTCAATCTCTTGGCCTCAGAAAGGTAGGTCAGATTCTTGTGGTCCGTCAGGATGAGGACCGGAAGCACCGAACCCTCGAGCAAGTGCCTCCATTCTTTAAGGGCCTGCACGATGGCCAATAACTCCCTGTCACCAATCTGATAGTTGCACTCCGCGGAAGACAGTTTCCGGGAGTAAAACCCACAAGGAAGCAGAGGACCCTCTGGTGTTCTACGCTGAGACAGAAGGGCGCCTACTCCCGTCTCAGACGCGTCCACCTCGAGGACAAAGGGCAACCCAGGGTTGGGATGAGACAGAATCGGAGCCGACACAAAGGCGGACTTTAGAGCCTCAAAAGCTCGGATGGCCTCGAGCGGCCAGACCTGGGAATTACTGCCCTTCCTGGTCAGATCCGTGAGAGGCTTGGCTAGCATGGAAAAGTCCCTGATGAACTTCCGATAATAATTGGCGAAGCCCAAAAAGCGCTGCAGGGAACGAAGACCACTGGGCTGGGGCCACTGTAAGACAGCCGAAACCTTCTCAGGATCCATGGAGAACCCCTCAGCGGAAATGATGTAACCTAAGAAGGTTACCTGGGATCGGTGAAATTCGCATTTCTCAAGCTTACCGAACAGCTTGTTCTCTCGTAACCGTTGCAACACTCGTCTGACATCCAGAATGTGGGCCTCCATGGATTCAGAATATACCAAGATGTCATCCAAATAGACCACCACACACTGCTGCAACAGGTCACGGAAAACATCGTTGATGAATTCCTGAAAGACTGCGGGCGCATTGCACAACCCAAAGGGCATAACCAAGGATTCATAATGACCGGTCCTGGTGTTAAACGCGGTCTTCCACTCATCGCCCGCCTTGATCCTTACCAGGTTATATGCCGCCCTCAGGTCGAGTTTGGTAAAGACCGTGGCCCCTTTAAGGCGATCGAACAGCTCGGAAATCAAGGGTATCGGGTAAGCGTTCTTGATCGTGATGCGATTGAGACCCCTGTAATCGATGCAAGGCCTCAACTCACCACCCTTCTTTTTCACAAAGAAAAATCCAGCCCCTGCCGGGGACGAGGATTTGCGAATGTGTCCGCGTGAAAGCGCCTCCCTCACGTACTCCTCCATGGCCTCATTCTCCGCTACCGACAGTGGATAGACCTTGCCACGAGGAGGAACGGCACCAGATTGTAACTCTATGGCACAATCGTATGGGCGGTGCGGAGGTAGGGCAACCGCGCGCACCTTATCGAATACATCCCGGTACTCCTCGTATTCAGGAGGCAACAGAGAGTCCGAGGAAGTACACAGCAACTTGACAGACCCATGGATGCAACTAGCCCCACACTGCGGTGACCACGAGAGGATCTCGGCCGATCTCCAATCGAAAGTCGGATTATGCTTCCGGAGCCAGGGGTACCCCAAGACCACCGAGTAGTGTGGAGACGAAATAACCTGGAGGCAGACCGACTCTCTGTGAACGGCACCAATGGCTATCCCCACTGGAAGGGTCTCATGAGTCACGTCTGCCGTCTATCGCCTCAAGAGCCAGTGGGGAACCTCGAGCCTGCAGAGGAATGGAATTGGCGGCAGCGAACACCTTATCAATGAACAAACCACCAGCACCAGAGTCCACCAACGCCTGGGTCGTCACCGAGCCCCCGACCCAGGAGAGGACAACAGTGATCAGTGGTTTGTCAACACGGGAAACCGGGGACGAGGAGACTCCACCCAAGATCTGCCCCCGACAGGATCTCAGGTGCGAGCGTTTCCCGGACGGTTCGGACATGCCAACCGAAAATGCCCACCGAGACCACAGTACATGCATCGGCCCTCGCGTCTCCGGAGTACCCTCTCCCCCTCGGACAGGCGAGCAAACCCCAGCTGCATGGGTTCACCCCCAGACAAGTCATCCCCAGGAGGCGTGGGAGGAGAGGGAGGCACGGGTGGGACAGCAAACGTAGGCGCCAATCTGTTAGAAAACCTCCGCAGGCTCTCCTTAAAGGAAGGTCTCTCCCTGAGTCTGGTGTCAATCAAAATCAGGAAAGAAATAAGAGACTCGAGCTCCACTGGTAGGTCCTTAGCTGCAACCTCATCCTTCAAGGCATCCGAGAGACCATGAGAGAAAGCAGCGACCAGAGCCTCATTATTCCAGCCCACCTCTGCTGCCAGGGTACGAAACTCAATGGCGTATTCAGCTACGGATCGTGAACCCTGTCTGATGGACATAAGGAGCTTCGCAGCAGAGGCAGCACGAGCCGGCACATCGAATACCTTCCGAAGAGAAGCAACAAAACCAGAAAACTCGGCAACCACCGGATTGTTGTTCTCCCATAAGGGGCTGGCCCAGGCCAAGGCCTTGTCCGAGAGCAGCGAGATCAAGAAGCCCACCTTTGATCTCTCAGTAGGAAAGGCATGTGGCAGCAACTCGAAATAAATGCCCACCTGGTTAAGGAAACCTCGGCACTGAGTTGGCTCTCCCCCAAAGCGCTGTGGAAGAGGGGCAGAACCGGTCATACCCCGAAACACCGCAGGTGCAACAACAGGTGTCGGGGTAGACTCTGGCGCAACAACCGGAGCGGCAGTAGGAGCGGGCCCAGGAGCGACAACCAACCCATCGGCAACGGGAGCGAAATGAGCCGTGCATTCAAGCAGGGTTTGCAACGCCACAGCGAACCGACCCAACAGGTGATCCTGCTGATCAAGTCTGGCAACCAGCGTGGGTAGCGAGGATGGCCCTGTACCGTCAGAATTCATGGCTTGGTCCTAATGTCACGGAACCATGAACCAGACGTACAACAAGAGATAAGTGAAAATAAGAAGGCTTTATTGAAAATAAAGCTGTAAAGCAAAAGTCCAAACGGATGGCGAAACCGAAGCAGAGTCTTAGCGAAGCCAGAGGTCAGGAACCAGAAGGGTAGTCAGACGAAGCCAGGATCAGGAACCAGCAGGGTAGTCAGACGAAGCCAGGATCAGGAACCAGCAGGGTAGTCGGACGAAACCAGGATCAGGAACCAGAAGCAGCAGCAGACTAGAAGCATGTGAACACAGGAGGACCAAGCAAGGAACTGAAGCCACAGACCTCCTATATATATGAGCTAGGCATCCAGCTCCTCCCAGTGGGAAGGAGGAGCCGCAGGGTGGGAGGCTACAAGAAACCCAGAAACCAAGATGGCCGCCAGCACATGTCAAACGAAGGAGAACAGCAAGAAGGTAAGACCATGACAAGATGTCTTTTAAGTTTTACAGGCAAAGTGGGAGATTTATCAAACTGGTGTAAAGTAGAACTGGCTAAGTTGCCCATAGCAACCAATCAGATTCCACCTTTCATTATTTCACCACTCCTTTGGAAAATGAAAGATGCAATCTGATTGGTTGCTATGGGCAACTAAGCCAGTTCTACTTTACACCAATGTATAGTCGATACTTAACCAAATGTCAACCACACACTGTCTAAAAAATCTGCAGCAGAATAAACTTTCCATTTGGATTTGTACTATCAGTCATAATCATCCCTTTAAAAATGAGCTGGCATTGAAATGATTATTTTTTTCTGTATTGATTCAATGAAAAGTAAATAACCTCGGTTTATCTTCTTCCGCTTTTCTTTATCATTCTCGGTTTTATTCTAAGCTTTGCCCCTTGAGGATGAAAGCTTATATTAGGGGCATATTGGTGTGAAGTGAGAGGATCATGGAAATTCATAAAGGTAATGATAACACAACGATTAATGATCTAGGAAACCGTAATAGAAGTCATTAGAGGGGAAGGTGCAGTATCTCTGCTGGCTTTACTTATCTCCATATTTTGAAGTATGCATCGCGATTATGACTAGAAAACAGTCTCAATAGAAATCTGTTCACAGTAAGCATCAGAAGATTCATTTGTTTTAGCTGTAACGGTATTTGGTTTTAACTCCTATCATTTAGATAACAAGAATTAGATCTAAGCTATACTAATACTACAGTATTTGAAAATGCAATGCAGGGCGGGATTGGCTGATTAAAGGAACATAGAAGGGGACACGCATTTGGTCAGTATAGCTGGCCAATGGGCCCTCAGAATAAAATGCTCTAGTGGGTCCAAGACAATGTGTTTTTATTTTCTCTGCAGTTTCCTAATGTTTATATATTAGGTAAACGCTAGCATACATAAAACATAAAAGATGTTTGGAAATGCAAATGTATGAGTTCAAAAGGTTAAAGGGGTTGTCTGACCACAAAATAAATAAAAATAAAAAACACTCAGAATGGTGTAAAATCTTACACCATCCACCTCTTCCACTCTTTGTCTTCCAGGATCACCTGCTGCCCCTTTACTTCCTGTTCCCTCTCGACTCAAATATGTGACTGCTGCAGCCAAGCACCGGCTCTAGCTGCAGCTTCATATGTTTTTGTCTCTTGGGACCTGGATATACAGAGACCCACCAGGGGACAAGGGAAGCACTGGAAAGGATGCAGCAAGGTATCTGTACGGTGAGGATTATTTATTTTATTATTTAGTTTTGCACTACTGATTTGTTTTTGAAAAATTAAGTGGCCAACAACCACTTTCATCATACTGGTGCCTGTTTATAGGGGTTATCTGATTTAAACAATGCCGCTTTGTTAGGAGAGTCCCCTAAGCTATCACAGAATGTCAAGCAGTTTGGACCCCCAATGACCAGCTGTTATCTCTGGGGGAAGGGGGGGGAGCCCAGCAACAAGTGTTAAATTGCCCTGCAGTCCCAACACTGGGCAAACTCAGCATTACATGGTGCCCATTGAAGTCAATAGGTTATTCATGTTTTCCATGGACCTGCCTGGTTCTATAGAGCAAGACACTGTTTGTACCTGATCTTTACTCTGGCTATTAGATGACGAGTGTTGGACTGGGGGTCCACCATTATAAACAAAGAGTTCCCTAATAATATATTGAAAATGGGATTTCTAAACTTCACAATCCCTTTTACTAAGATGGCAACCACTAATGGCAGGCCTTATAGTGCCCTGGGGCTTAGTAGTGCAGTTGCTGTAGACCCATTGGTGACATGTACACTAAGTGAGATATCATCCAAGAATTACAACCTTTACTCTTTCGCTCTCTTTTTCGTTACCCCACAAAGCAGCGTATAAACTACCATTTAATTTACAGTAGCCTGTATTTCACTTATGGCACAACTGGCACAAAAAAGCCTGAGACAGGAAGTGCCCACTGTTCAGACATTTGCCTAATATACAAGTGTACATTCAGCTATATCAAACACTGTAAAAAGGAAGTAAAGTAAAAGTGCTCATCTGTGGCCAGACACACAGTACAGATCCCCTAGGACAGCCTCTGCAAGGTAAATGTATATTACATACCGAATGTTTAATTAAATGGCCGACCATGTAATGAATGGGTGGGACAGGCCTGCCAGAGAAAGACACTTCTTATTTGTGGCTCTAGATCTCCTTAAAGAGACTTATTGGCAATGTTCAATGGGAAAACAATATGCAAAGAGGTATCTCTTCCGAAAATTGAACCGGATGGATTAAAAAATTTTTTTTCCAATGGAGCATTGCCAGTAAGTCTTCATACCATGGAATATTTCCAGTAAGTCTCCACACAGGACTGGCCTTACTCTCGTTAAAGGGGTTATACCATGAATAAAGTGAAAAAAGGAAGATCAGATATCATCTAGTACAGGGATGCGGCCCTCCAGCTATTGCAAAACTACAACTCCCAGCATGCCCTGATATCTGTAGGTTGTCCGTGCATGATGGAAGTTGTAGTTTTGCAAAAGCTGGAGGCAGGGGTGTAGCTAAAGGCTCATGGGCCCTAGTGCAAGAGTTCAGCTTGGCCCCCCTCCCTCAGTGCTTTGTGGCCAGGGGGAGGGAAACACAGCAGCCTGAGGCAAAAGTTGAAATGGCAACTCCCCAGCCAGAGGTGTAACTTGACCAGCATTCTCTTTCTACAATACCAGTGTCTTCTTATGCGGCAGAAGGTTGTTTGGGCCTCCTCAGGCTCCCAGGCCCAGGAGCGACTGCTACCTCTGCACCCCCTATAGCTATACCCCTGCCTGCATTGCCGTAGATTGCGCATCCCTCATCTAGTACATGACAACCTCTTTCTAACAAAACAAAGCTAGAACCAGCCCTGTACCTAACATGGATCCAAAGATCTCCCGTTTCATTGCTCCAATTGTTCTGCTCTATTTATTTCAAGCTGACAGCTTAAAGGTGTGTGTCCTTTCTCAGGGAGCATGTCCTTTTTGCTGCAGCTAGTGGCAGTTAAAGGATGGAAGTGAGCATGTGTAACACCCCAGAGTTGTGTTACTACACGCCTCTACCCCCCTACTATCTACTAAGAGCTTTTACACTGTCTTCTGATGTAATTTTGCTTATGTTCTCCACAAATGTGCATATAAACCATGTTAAATGCAATTGTTCTTGTCATTTTCCTGGTATACCAGCAGGTGGCAGCATCATTGGTGGAGATAGTTTTAATGTTATGGCAGTTTAGGCTCCATTCACACGTCCGCAACGTGTTTTGCGGATCCACGGAGCTGCGGATCCGCAAAACACGGACAGCGGCAATGTGCGCTCCACATTTTGCGGACCGCACATTGCTGGCACTATAGAATATGCCTATTCATGTCCGCAATTGCGGACAAGAATAGGACATGTTCTACTTTTTTCGGGAACGGAATTGCGGACCCGGAAGTACGGGTCCGCAATTCCGTGTCCGGGCAGCACATCGTGCTGCCCCATAGGAATGAATGGGTCCGCAATTCCGTTCCGCAAAATGCGGAATGAAATTGCGGATGTGTGAATGGAGCTTCAGAGTGGAACAATCCTGTTCTATTCTGACGCCCTGCTGAAGAGAGGTGGACTATTCCGTCTTCCTGCAGCAAGGGAGGGAAAAAACAGTTAGCACCAGATTTAGTTACCCCCTGCAAAGGGAAGACAGCAAGGACCTGGTCTCGTCTGAGACTTGGTCATATTCCCAGTCTGAGCACCTTCAGCCTCAGCTGGTTGAGGAAAGCAGAAACTACAACCTCCAGAGTTCCAGGAAGCAAGCATACCCTGAGAATCCATCTGTGAGTTAATTCCAGAGACCTAGAAGAAGCTATTCCTCCTCAGCTAGTCTGTCCAGATACAGCAGAAGTTACAAAAAAGTACAGAAGATTAATTTCTGTCTCAATTACAGAGCTACCAAGCAGACGACGTATCCTGCAAGCTCCAAATTTAAAGCAGAAGTATTCATTCCTGCCAATGATTGCTAAAACCTGCTGGGACCAAGAGACCAAAGCTGTATACTGCTTGGATACAATTATGTCAAGTAAAGAAACGTTTGAACTTCATCCAAAAGTCTGGACATCATTTCTGCTGCAAAATTCCTCTATTACTCCTACTATCACTACTCTCAAATTTATTGCAAGTGAGCCAGGAGTCCAGCCGTACCCAGGTAGGAGAAACCGTGACACAATTCCCACTACTCTACAGAGACAGTGTAAACCATTACCCCACTCTGGCATTCCTAATCTGGGACGTGCGTTATAACACCTTGGAAGGGCCCTGGGATAGTACATTAGCAACCCAGTCCTGGCCACTGCACATGTGCTTTCATCTCAGTGAGCAGGACAGAGAAATTAGGAAAAGATCAAACAGCAGGAGGTGCTATACAGTTAGATTTAATTGAATAACTTAGCTATAATACATTTTTAATTACATGCAATTACAAAAGTATTCAGATCCAGGTGCTGGTTTGAAAAATTGAGAATATTTTTGTGGGACAACCCCTTTAAGGAGACCCAGTACCCTGCCTAAACTCCGTACCCAGCCAGCCAGTACCCATCTCCTTACTGATGAGGCGAAAACACCCTGAAAGAACTGTCTACGGATGGATATTTGGCTTGGCTATTTTCCCTTGTCCCAAAGCTTGTTAAAAAGTCAGATTTTGATTCATAGGGAGCCATTTCCACAAGGTGGTGGTAGTGGGATGGATCTCTTTTCTCAGGAGATACTGTCACGGATGTTCCCGCGACAGGTGGCAGGAGATTGGCGAGACTGGCAACACATGGTTTGATCTGACATGTTTTCCGTTTGGATCAAATGACATCTGTGTTGTTTCTGGTGCTTGCCACACCTTCTTTCCCCAAGTGTGGCTATTAGGGTCATTTCTCTATTTATAGTTGCTTCTCCCACAATGCTGTGCGGTTTATAGCTTTTGTTTGGACCTTTGGATAGATCGTGGTTGGATCTCGGCTGAGTTCCTGGTGCTTCCATTGCTCCTTTGAAGTTAAGTCTTTCCTTTCCCTGTTGTATTTTGTTTGGGTTCTGTGTGTTGCATTTCCCTATTATTTGTATTAGGCCTGAAGGAGACTCCTGTTCGTCCTTTCTTTTGGAGGAACAGGTAGTCTCGTCCCTGCCATTAGTACCAGGGTCCTATAGGGCTGGATACGACTCTAGGTATTTCTGCGTATGAACTCACCTACCTTTAGGGTCTGTTCATACTGGTAGTTAGTCAGGATTTTGGTTAGGGATTTCACTAGGAGATGTCCATTTTCCTTCCCTAGGTCTCAGGCCTGATTCCCTGTTCCCCCCTTCCCTCCTATGCTCGGTGTGGTGTTTCCCTCCCACAACGAAGTGTGACAGATACCTCTTTGCTTATCTGTTGCTAGTGATGAATGAACATCGGCCGGGACGATTCGCAAACGCGCGTTCGCGATCAAATGTTTGCGAACCGTGTGTTCACGGCGGGCCCCATTCACTTTAATGGCAGGCGAACCTGAAAAACCTTCAGGTCATATTTGCAGCCAGAAAACACTTACTAGAAGTACACAAATAGTCCCACAACATGGACAGTGATATACCAGAGGGGGATCATTGGCAAAAATTCCCACAAAAAATATGTATTTTAATCAGGGGCCATTTTTATGCGTCTTAAAGGGAAACTCTCAAAAATGTGATGTATACAAGTTTGATGTATACAAATGTGCAGCACTCCACGTTTTTGTATCCTACAGAGTCCATTAAAAAAATGCATACATTAACGTAAAACTTTTTTCTACCATGGAACTGTATGGTGAACGGACGCCACTGTACGGCATCAGTCTGAGGCATCTGTTAACGCATACATTTTTGGTATGCATTAAATGGATGGCAAAAATAGGATATGAACCCAGCCCTAGTGTCGGAATAAGCACCAGTACACAACGGAGCAGCGTGGCGGAGAGGGGAGGCCGTAATGTACTGACAGAGTGCTATCTGGTCCTGGTGGTCAGGGAAGAAGACTGTGTTTCCCAAGGATCATTTTCTACTGGGAAATACAGGGCACAGAATAATACACTATAATATATATAATATAAAGATATTAGCACTACCCCCGAATAATAATACAATTAGGTGGTCATTTATTATATAGAAATACGTCTATGTTAGGTGTATTTCTGACACAGATTGTGGCGCAAAGGTCCTTAGCACCGCAATCTGCATATTGTTTCCGCTCATGCCAGGTCTAAAAAAGGATGGCATGGTCAGGGGAAAGGGATACAGTTATGGCCATCCAGTTATTGGATACCACTGCTATACATTGACTGTATAACACCTCTGTACAGTGACCGGATAACACTGCCATACTGTGACCGGATAAAAGGGTATAAGAGGGGACAGTACAGGGAATAACTAGGGGCACTGCACAGGGTGTGGTAAGAGGGCACAATTAAGGGCATAAGGGGGCACAGTCACATGACTCTGTGACATTAGAAGGTCCTTATGGTAAATGTGGTTCATACGCCACCATAATGAGAGGCAGAGGAGTGAGACAAGGGTGTGATTATGTGGCTAGAGATAAAAAAAAATGTAACTGTCGGCCAGTACAGGCCCCACAAATTAGACAATAGGCATTTACCTGACAGCAAAGAACTTTGGATTCTGTGAATGATCTCATATCCGAAGTGACCAACACATCTTCAAACCGCCCTCTTCTTGCAGGCGCAGTAGGATTGGTACCCGCACCTGTTTCGCTGTGAGTGGAAATTCCTCTGCCAGTGCCCACAACAGCAGAATGCAGCATCTCTCGCAGCAAGGCCTGGAAATGCTGCATTCTGACAGCCCTCTGTGATGCTGGTAACATGTCCGCCATTTTGTGTTTGTACTGGGGGTCTAAGTACGTTGCCACCCAGTACAGGTCCATGACCTTTATGCTTTTTATACGGGGGTCCCTCTTCAAACACTGGAGCATGAAGGCCCCCATTTGCACTAAATTGGAAGCGGTGGAGCGCCCTGGCTCCTGCTCATCGCCCAGGAGAATGTCGTCCTCGGTCTCCTCCCCCCAGCCACGGACAACACCACGGAACCCTGAAAAGTTTAAAGCCTGCTCTTCTTGCTCCTCCTCCTCCTTCTCCCCCCAGCCACCATCCTCCTCTGAATCATCTTCAGACTCCTGCTGAATTGTCTCAGATGAAGTAGCCCCCCCTGGGAATTCATTAAGCATTGCGACTTCCTCATCTTCCAGCTCCTGCTCCTCGACGGCTTGATCAATAACACGACACAATGCATGCTCCAGAAAGAAGGCATAAGGTACGATGTCACTGATGGTGCCCTGGCTGCGACTGACCAGTTTGTTGATCTCATCAAATGGCCCTAGAAGTCTGCATGCGTCGCACGTGAGCAGCCACTGGCGCGGTGAAAAGAAACCAAGCTCCTCAGAACCTGTCCTGCCGCAGAGTTTGTACAGGTAGTCATTAACAGCACTTTTCTGCTGGAGCAGCCTATCAAGCATATACAAGGTGGAATTCCAGCGCATTGAGAAGTCACAAATCAGACGTCTGTCGGGCAAGTGGTGTCACCGCTGAACGTCAGCAAGGCGAGCCATGGCCGTGTAAGAGCTTCTAAAATGGCCTGGCGCAAGACGACTTGGGCCCCGGGGTATTTGGCAATGAATTGCTGCACGACTAAGTTCAGGACGTGTGCCAGGCACGGCATGTGTGTCATTTTGCCCTGTTTCAGCAAGCTCAGCAGATTGGCACCGTTGTCGCATACCACTTTATCAACTTTCAAATTGAGCGGGGTTAGCCACTGATCGGCCTGTGACCGCAGAGCTTAAAGCAATGCAGGACCGGTGTGGCTCTTGGCTTCCAGGCACAACAGCTGCAGCACAGCATGGCAACATCTCACCTGGCACGTCAAATAGGTTCTGGGGAGCTTGGGGGGGTGCAGCGGAAGAGGCGGTAGCAGTGGAAAAGGAGGAGGCAGCCGAGGAGGAGACCGAGGATGGAGTAGGAGGAGGAGAAGAAGAGGCCGGCCTGCATGGAATCCGTGGCGGTAACACCAAATCCACACGGGTGCCACAGGTTACATGGGAAGTAAAAGTTATGCACCTTCCCTGCCCGTGTTTGCTAGACCACATGTCTGTGGTCAGATGTATCTTGACACCGACACTGTGTGCCAGAGATATATTAACTTGCCGCTGTACGTGGCCATATAGCTCTGGGATGCCCTTCTGGGAGACATATGTCCTTCCGGGGACCTTCAATTGCGGTGTGCCAATGGCCACAAATTTTCTAAAGGCCTCCGAGTCCACCAATTTATATAGCAGTAGTTGGCAGGCTAGCGGTTCCGACAAGCCAGCGGTCAGCCGTTGGGCAAGAGGATTATCCGGCGTCATCATTTTTTTACGCTTGAACATTTGGGCCTCTGAAGCCTGCCTCGTGCCAGATGAACGCGACGACGGCACGGTGGAAGGTGGAGTAGAGGACAAATGGGAGGAGAGAGGAGAAGGAGAAGGAGAAGAGGCAGGACGTAGGGCGCCGGGAGTGTGGCTTTGTGGGTTCTGACGGCATTGCTCCCACTGGGCTCAGTGATGGGAGGCCAGGTGCCTTCTTAAGGCGGTCGTCTATAGGTGAGTGTTGGGCTTACCACGACTTATGCGTTGACAGCACAGGCTGCAGATGGCAACACTATTGTCATCAGCTGACACGTTAAAAAAAGCCCACACTGCAGAGCCATGTGTCGGCGTCCTGGGAGAGAAAAATGTGACCATACATGGTGGATGGCTCGCTCCAGATACATTTGCAGTCTGCTTTGTGCCTTCTGTGCACTGCGAGTTCTGCCTGCTTCTCCACCTTCTCCTCCCTATCTGCTGCTCCATCTCTCCCTCTGAACTCCCCTCCTCTTGCTCTCTTGTGGGCACCCACGTGACGTCCATCGACACATCATCATTGTCATCTTCACCACCACTGACATTAGAGATGTCGGAGTAGGCAGCAACAGCGGGGACCACCCTCCTTGGGCTGATCTGGGTATAGTCGTCAGACCGCTGGGTGGTGGCCATTGCTACCTCCTCTTCCTCACCCGATGCCAAGAATGGCTGCGCATCAGTAAGGTCTGGGGATGGATGGGAAAATAATTCCTCTGACTCGTGTGGAGGGGCTATGGGGTGGTGGTGTCTTTGGGGGTGCACACAGCAGAGAGTGAGGAGGGTGCAGATACAGAGGACGAGGAGGGTGCAGAAGCGGATGGCTGAGTGAGCCACTCAGCCAATTCTGGTGCGTCCTTTGACATAAATCGCATGCACCTTCTCCAACTTCCCACCTAGGCTCCGGCCTGGTGCACCTGCCCGACCCCTACCACCCCTGTGGAACTACCTGCCTATTCCTATGCCTGTCATTTTCAAAATTACCCTGTGCCAAAGTCCCTAGAGAAGCTATTTGTGGAAGCTGATGTATGGCAGGCCTCAATCAATTGTTAGTTGTAGCTGGTATATCACCCTTAAGCAAAAATTTTGTGGACGTAGGTATATGGAAAACCCCTATCGCTATTTTGTGGAAGCTGATATATGGCAGGCCTCAATCAGTTGTTAGTTGAAGCTGATATATCACCCTCAAGCAGTAATTTTGTGGATGCAGGTATATGGAAAACCTCAATCACTATTTTGTGGAAGTTGATAGATCGCAGCCCTCAATCAGTATTTTCTGGAAGCATACAAATGCGCTATAATATTATTTCTATGTTATCACACCTATAGATAGCACAACGTTTTGTGTTCCTATTAGCTAGCGTTTGGTGTCCCTAATGTTGCGGACATTCTTTTAGGATATGTATTTAATATACAGGGTGGGCCATTTATATGGATACACCTTAATAAAATGGGAATGGTTGGTGATATTAACTTCCTGTTTGTGGCACATTAGTATATGTGAGGGGGTAAACTTTTCAAGATGGGTGGTGACCATGGCGGCCATTTTGAAGTCAGCCATTTTGAATCCAACTTTTGTTTTTTCAATAGGAAGAGGGTCATGTGACACATCAAACTTATTGGGAATTTCACAAGAAAAACAATGGTGTGCTTGCTTTTAACGTAACTTTATTCTTTCATGAGTTATTTACAAGTTTCTCTTTGTTTACAGCCATTGACATGTCGTCGAGGTTAACACGTGAGGAGCGGATAGAAATTGTGTTGATGTCTGGTGAACGCAGTAACCGGGTCATTGCAGCAGATTTCAATGCAAGACACCCTACGAGACCACCCATCTCCCATGCTACAGTTAGCAAACTGCTTGCTAAGTTTCGTGAAACTGGTTCAGTGTTGGATTTGCCAAAATGTGGACGCATGAAATCTGTCTCTAATGAAGAAACATCAGTGGCTGTCCTAACTTCATTCAGCAAGAGCCCACAGCGTAGCACTCGCCACATGTCACTGGAGAGTGGCATTAGTCGAACATCCCTTCGGCGGATATTAGCTACTCACAAATGGCACCCTTACAAACTCCTGCTACTGCAGCATCTCAATGAGGATGACCCAGATCGGCGCACTGAATTTGCAGAATGGGCAAAACAAAAATTGGAACAGGACCCTCAGTTTACGCAGAAGATTTTGTTCAGTGATGAGGCAAACTTTTATGTGAATGGTGAAGTTAACAAACAAAACCACCGCTATTGGTCTGACACTAACCCACATTGGATTAGATCCCTCCAAGACTGTTGGAACAAAAAAATTGATGGTATGGTGTGGTATATGGGGTACAAAGATAGTGGGGCCATTCTTCATCAATGGAAACCTCAAGGCCACTGGATATGCGAAATTGATACATGATGATGTGTTTCCCTCTTTATGCACTGAAGCTGGCACGTTCCCTGAGTTTTTCCAGCAAGATGGTGCACCACCACATTATGGGTGTCAGGTCCGAGCATTCCTAGATGAACAGTTTCCTGGAAAGTGGATTGGTCGTCGTGGGCCAGTAGAATGTCCCCCAAGGTCTCCCGATCTGACCCCCTTAGACTTTTATATTTGGGGTCATCTGAAGGCAATTGTATATGCTGTGAAGATACGAGATGTGCAGCACCTGAAACTTCGGATACTGGAAGCCGGTGCTAGCATTTCTCCTGCAATGTTGCTATCAGTGTGTGAAGAGTGGGAGAAGAGGGTTGCATTGACAATCCAACACAATGGGCAGCACATTGAACACATTTTATAAGTGGTCAGAAACTTGTAAATAACTCATGAAAGAATAAAGTTACGTTAAAACCAAGCACACTATTGTTTTTCTTGTGAAATTCATAATATTCATAATAATATTCATAATATTCATCATATCACCAACCATTCCCATTTTATTAAGGTGTATCCATATAAATGGCCCACCCTGTATTGTGTATTGTCATCATGTCTCTCAGTGTCAGGATAAAATATTGGAGTGGATATCTTCCCGTGTATGTCCTGTCACAGCTGCTGGGCGCAGAGGTCTCCGTCGGTGAATGGTCCATGTGCTAAGCACTGGGCTGTGGGCCGGGGGAGACTGATGTGTTTAGCAGAGCAGTGTTTTGTTGGCTGATGTATGGACGCCGGCTAGGGCCCCCGCGCAAGGCGCGGATTTATTGGCTTGGCGTGGATGCATTTGTTAAGGGAACAATATAATGAAAGGAACGTGCGTTTGTTGTCTCTAGTGCGCCTGATCAGCCGCTGGAGATAATGGCGTTGTCCTGTAAATAAACATGCATGAGGATCATAGTAATTTTATCTAGCATTGATCACTGAGCAAGGCTGGATAAAATTAACTCCAGTGGTAATGGTAGATTAATGCATACATTTGTTTGTTGGCTAGGTTATTCTAAATGATGGTGTTTTGTCTTCCTATGTCATCACTTCCTGTATGTCATCACTTCCTGCATTCTTGTTATGGGCCAGCCCCTTTTACACCTTTTGTGAGTAAATAGAAGAAACAGACTGGGCAGGGGGAAGGGCAGTTGCTCAGATGAATTCAAGATGGTAACACCTGTGTCTGACTCTGACTGCGGTTGAGAGATTTTTCCTTTCCTTACACAAAGCCTGATGCGAGCGGATTTCTAATATTAATATTTCTACAACACTAAGTTCCTAACAGTCTGTCCCTGCTCCAAAATGCAACCTCTTCCTACAGTGGCAAAACACAGAATGTAAAATGGCTGCCAGATCGGGTTCTGTTATAGGGTTGGGGGTGTGTCCATGTGCTGAAATGTCTCAATTGGCTGTCCTGTTCCACCTGATGGATGTGTCATGGGTCAAAGTTCGACGCAATGCAAAAGAATGTGTCGCACGCGGACATCACCATATGTTCGGAGGATCGCAAATGCGCAAAGTTCGCCGCTAACCGACTGCCGGGCGATCTGCAAGGCCATCACTATCTGTGGCTCTAATAGAGGATTACCAAATTACAAAATCTTTAAAATAAATTAGTAGGCTTAACTGCATTCCCATGGAAAACTATCGTATACAGACATATAGTATATAGTACATTTTTATCTTTTTTATTTTTGTCCAAAATTGGATTTATTTCTTTTTCTCTTGTGTAATCCCATATTTATGAGGAAAAGCAGAAGGGTATATAGCATTTATAGATATGTAGCTAAGCCGTCAGCTGGGAATAATACCTGTAAGCCCCAAAATGTTCTCACCTAAGAGGGAAAATGGAATCCAGACATTACATTTTCCGACAAAGATGCATGTTTTCTAATCTGTGATATTTTACGAGAAGGAAATGGTTTTGTGACTTGGATGACTTGGATCAAACCTTACAGATACCAATATGTGTTATTGAAGATATAAACTTGTTATGATCATCTCTCCATTCCAGTCACACCAGGGACGCTGTTTAATCTCAGCCATCACTACACTGCATTAAATCCATCATCTCATCAGTAAATAAATATTTGCTATGACAGCCGGCACTTATCAGGGAGACTAGGAATTCCTGCCAATAGAACCCGCGGATTCTGAGCTTCACTACTTAGTTTAAAAAACAACTGTATACAACCTTCTGCCGTTATCCTATAAAAGGGTAAATAAAAGGAAAAAAGAAACCTGTCAATGGCGCCACATACTTAAACAAAGCAATACTATCCCTCTAATTGATAGTCATTGGTTAGTCATATGTAATATTCAATTATTGACTGTATAATAAACAACACTTATACCTCTTGGGTAGACTGGTCCAATTATAATTGTGTCCTATGAACGTTGAATAAAACTTAGGCATAAAAACATTATTAAAAGGCACTCACTTCACCCAGGAGGGGCAGGGTGGGATAAAGCTCAAGACACCCACTCTGCTTCCTCCTGCGCCTGGGTCGCCTGTAGAATATCCGGAATTGACGGCAGTAACACTTGGTACTTCTGGTCAAAGTATCCTTTATTAAGCACAGGTTATGGGTGGGGTGCAGGCTCAACGTGTTTCGGGTCTTGCAGGATCCCCTTCATCAGGAGCATGAGTACATTGTAGCAAGGTCTCATATTTAAACATGAAAAGGGCGCCAAACACAAAGAAGTTGCGTCCCTTCCGGTCAGCGCTCCAGCGTGGAATGCTAGAGGACTGGCAGGGAATCAGAAGGCGCAACGTCACCTCCGGTCCGCGATCCAGCAACCAGCAAGTCTCGCTGCACAGCGGAAGCGACGTCACCTCCGGTATGCGCCTCACCCTGGAACGCACTAGGGAACGACGTAGCGTCAGTTCCGATATGCGCTCCAGCGTGGAACGCATCGGCCCATATCATTGCTGTGAACTACAACTGACCATATCAAGCATCTGTATAGAGGCCAATAGTAGGTGGATAGCTAGTAGGACTTAAGGATTATGGCCTCTGATACATGATCTTAGCAACATATGGAAATATATAACAATCTGCTGCTATATAGATATATGCATAGGGAAAAAAACAAATATAAGCAGTATTTTAGTACATCAAAATCGACCCTGATTACCTATAACCTGGGATATATAAATATATATATATATATATATATATATATATATATATATATATAAAAGGGCACATCACAGATTATAATTCTAAATGTTTTAAAACAATCATATAAAAAAAAGAAACACCAGTCATATAAAAAAAAGGAATAGATACAGATAAACCATTATGCTGTAGTGGTATATACTCTAAAACATACATCAGTGAAATAAAAGATAGTGTATTATACATATTCAGTCAAAATATTCTGTCCATAGACAGAGAACATATTGAAACAATATGATATAATAAAATCTGGGGATCATGATGAAAAGACAGAATATATATAGGGGGTGTGATAGTTCATATGAAATATATGTAAGGGTTATAATGGATATATCGGTGATAATGATATTTATATTTATTCTTCTTTGTCGATGAATAAATGGCTCTATTGGAAAAGATGATCTCCTTATAGAGGAACATATACGTATTAATGCATGAATATTGGATTCATAGATAATAGGACCAATATATTATGAATAAGCAGATTACATAAAATCTGGTCGCCTAAAATCCATAAAAAAAAATCTTAAAACGAATAATGTTTGTATAAAAAATAAAAAAACTTATTCATTTTAAAAAAAACATATAGGTATATGTATATATTATAATCTTAATATTATGAGGAGGAAAAAATCACTATGAGACCACAGAACATAACGATACCCAGTTGTATAGCGGTGAATGTGTATATATAATGCATGATGTGTCATCTAACGGGATAAATCAAAGCTATAGATAAAGGACATGGTCAGATGGCACATCGGGGGATGTATCTAGTTTAGAGGGAATATAATGGGGGTGATATTTTGAAAATAAACATTCTAAAAATAAACATTCTTTGTCCACATCAATTCTTCAGTATCTGTATGGAGCAGGGGCCTTTCGTGTGATACACATGGGGGGAGCTGGGTGGCCCCGGTTCGATATATTAAGTGTCCTCACCAAGAACCTCATGACGTTATGGATCGTATCTGCTGGATTCTATAGTTTGAATATTCTATTGTTTCATTAAGTCCGAATGGTGATAAGATATTCAGAAGAAAGATACAATGCATTTCTTTACTACATAATTGTTGGTAAGATGTGGTGATGTGTTCTATGGGTGATACTTTCAGAGTAGATGGATCATTGTTATGTTTTTCGGAGAAATTACGAGAGACGCTATGGGTTAAAACACCCCGTCTGATGTTGGAGCGGTGTTCATTTATTCTCTCCCTAACTGTTTGTGTAGTTCTACCAACATATTTGAGTTTACTTGGGCATGTCAATAAGTACACCACGTTACTTGTCCCACAATGTAAATCCTGTTTTATCTTCCAGTTTTCTTTTTGGCCCTCTTTAGGGGTATCTAACAGTATTTCTTTAGTCCCGTGGGTAATCATGGTGCAACATAGACACCTTTTCAGCTGACATTTCCTTATCCCTGAGGTCATTAGTGTTTTTACGGGTAGGGTGACTTTTTTCGTCCCTAGTTTTGGACAAGATGGAGCAATTATATATATATATATATATATATATATATATATATATATTTTTTTTTTTAATTATATTTTTATTACTATTTTCATTAGAAACATAGGAGGTAACAGAATACCAAGGTACGGGCGTGCAAGCCCAGAAAATACTCTAAAAAGTACATTGTGAGTACATGCTGAGTACATGGCAAATACATAATGAGCCCAATAAGAATAAATAAATGAGAAAGACATCCAGGGGTAACATTATTGAGAGAATGTAATACATGGGAGGTACATCGTAACTTAAAAGTTGAAGAGCAGCATCAAATGTTTATTGCCGATTACATACGAGTGGAGGGGTGAATCGAGACTAACTTGCTCTACTTATTGAGATAGACCAGGAGAGGCCAGAGTATGGTGCTTTAATAATGTAGCCAACTTGGACCACTATTTATCAGATATCTGTCTCACGCCATATGTAGTCTAGGTGGGGTTTTTAGGGAATCTATAATTTGACCAAAGAAGCCATTTTTTAAGGAATGCAACATGTGTGCGGGTTTCCCATGAGGTCAGTTCCTCAAATCTATGTAGTTGGTCTATTTTCTGAAACCATTGTTCCATAGAGGGGTTTGGGGTTTGGAGCCAGTATCTAGGAAGCAAGAGACGAGCTGCTATCAGCATCTGTGTGAATATGTAGGGTACATGTGCATAGCCATTTTCAGGGGTGAGGGACATTAGGGCTAATTTTGGAGATGGTTGGATGGATGTGTGGCAAACCTTGTTGGCAAGAGAGAATATCTCGGACCACCATTTGAAAATTAGAGGACAAGACCACCAAATGTGGAGGAAGGTCCCTTTCTCTCTAAGGCACCTCCAACATGTGTCCGAAGCGGTCTCTGAGAAGAGAGATGTCTTGTCTGGTGTATTGTACCATCGAGTGAGGATTTTGTATCCGTTCTCTTGAATTCGGACACAGCGGGAGGCCCTGTGGGGTGATTCAAGAAGTTTGTGAAGGGAGACAAATGGAATTGTGATATCCAAGTCTAGTTCCCATTGTTTTATAAATGATGGCTTGGCTAGAATAGGGGGCAGTCGTAATCTGCTATAAAGTCGTGAGATAAGATTTCTAGGGGGAGTAGGTTGGGATATTTTTGACTCGAGCCATACTAGGGGGCGATGGAGGTCACCCATGTGGACATGTTGCCTTATGTAGGACCTAAGGTATGAGATTGAGAAAAGATCACACGGATGAGGATTGAGTAGGGTATTCATGGTTTCTAAATCCATCATGTCCCCTGGAGAGCTCGTCAGCACTATTAAGGGAGTTAATGAGGACTGAAACTGACGCTCTCAATGAAAGGGGAGCTGTGCCTAATATATCTTTTACTGTTAAAAGTGGAGAAGGAAAGGGGATGGAACAATGAGATGTGGAAAGCCACTTCCAAGCCCCTAAGGTGGCTTTGATAATTGTGTAGTGGGTTAGCGGGCCAAGTGGGGCATTTTGATAGCCCAGCAAAAGTGCCCTGGCGGGTTTATTTACTATGTCGAGTTCAATTTCTACTGCGGCGCATTGCGGGGAAGGGCATAGCCAGGATATTGCTCGAGAGAGGAGTATAGCCTTGCCATATAGGTCTGTGTTCGGAAGGCCTATGCCCCCAGCTTGTCGAGGCTTTGTGAGGAGGGAGAACGAGAGTCTCGCTTTCTTCCATTCCAAACAAAGGAACTGATTTTTTTTTTTAATGAAACATAGTAATGCTTGGGTATGGGGATGGGAAGAACTTGCTGCAAGTAAGTGAGGCGGGGGAGGACTAAGGATAAAAGCAGGTTCTTGTGACCAAACCAAGACAGCGTAGGGTTGGATTGGGAATGTTTGTCTATGGCGTCAAATATTGCGGATCTTAGTGGGATGTAGTTTAGTGAGAAGAGATCTGTTATCTTAGGGCTAATTTTAACTTCTAAGTAGGTAATGGTGGGGGAGGACCAGATGAAGGGTGAGTTCTCCATTAATTGTTGCTTGGTGGAAAGGGGGATATCTGAACACAGGACTAGAGATTTGCTAACATTGATCTTAAAGTCTGAAACTATGCTGTAGAGGTTAAGGTGGGCCTGAATGCAGGGCAGAGAGACTGTCGGGTTCACAGTCATCATCATAACATCATCCACAAAGGCTGCAATTTTTTTTGTTCCCTGCCTCCCAAATATAGACCTTCAATCCTCTGATCCCTCCTAATAGTGGAGAAAAGTGGTTCCAGGGCTAGGATGAATAGGAGTGGAGATAGGGGACAACCATGGCGAGTTCCATTACTTATGTCAAACGGAGAGGAAAGATTCCCGTTGACCAAAACCGGGGCTGTTGCCTGTGCATACATGGCAAAGGTGGCTTGCACAAAGGGATCAGGGAGGCCAAACCTCAACAAGACTTGTTTCAGATAAGCCCAGTTAACTCTGTTGAATGCTTTCTCAGCATCCGTGCTGAGAAAGAGCAGAGGGGAGGAAATATGGCGAGCGTGGCAAAGTGCGTTGATCACTCTAGATGTGTTGTCTTTGCCCTCTCTGTTGCAGATAAAGCCAACCTGATCCCTGTGGACAAGATGGGGGAGAAGATTCGCTAGCCTGTTAGCCAACATTTTGGCCAAAAGTTTGGGGTCTATATTTAGGAGGGATATGGGTCTGTAATTGGAGCATTGCTTGGTATCTTTCCCCTCTTTAGGAATTAGCGTGATATGAGCAGCTGTCATGTCTCTAGACAGTGGGACTCCTTGGAGAGCAAGGTTGCAGACTTTAAGAAGGTAAGGGAGAAGGAGTTCATGAAAGGTTTTAAAATATGAGACCGGGAGGCTATCTGGGCCTGGACTCTTCCCTTGTGGCATTTGGAGTAGGGCTTTGGTGAGTTTGACCAGAGTGAAGGGGGCTTCCAAATTAATCTTTTTGGCAGGGGAGAGGGAAGGGATATTGGAGGAGTCCAGGAAGGCTGAGATAATGGGAGCCCGAGTTTCTGGAGTTGTGTTGGAGGGGAGGTTGTAGAGGTTTTCATAAAAGGATCGGAATTGAGCGGCAATCTGGGGGGCAGAGAAAACTAGTTTACCTTTGGGTGAGGTTAGCTGGTGTATATAGTTTGCGGCTCTCCTCCCCTTTATCCTGCTCATTAGGAATTTTGTTGCTTTATCGCCATGGGCGAAAAATTTGTGTTGGGAGTTCATATAATATTTGGCAGCTTTAGCTTGCAAAAGGGCCTTAAGCTCTGCTCTATGTTTCGATAGTGCTTGTAAATGGGAGTCAGTAGGGTTCTTTTTATGGCAGGACTCAAGTCGTTGAATGTTCTTAAGGGCCTCGTCAATCGCTTTCTCCCTCAACCTTTTTTGGTGTGATCCAATGTTGATAAATTGGCCTCTAACGTAGGGTTTGTGTGCGTCCCACAGGGTGTTGGCAGAGAGATCAGGGTGTTCGTTTAGGGAAAAATATTCCCTAATGTGCTTGGTTACCGAATCCAGCGTGGTTTGGTGTCCCAATAGGGTTTCATTGAGTCGCCAATTATAGCATGTGGGGTTGCTGTTTGGGGCCATCACTGAGAGGAAAATTGGGGAATGGTCAGAGAGATGCATGGAACCTATTGAGGCCTCGCTACAAAGGTGTAGGTGTTCTTTAGATATAAACAGGTAGTCTAGGCGATGATAGGTACCATGCACCGGGGAGTAAAATGTATAATCTAGCGTGTTAGGGTGACATGTCCGCCATACGTCAAATAAATGTAAGTTCCAAAAACTGTCACGTGTGACTTTAAGGGACTTGTGGGATTGGGAAGATCTGTGTGATGAAGTATCTACTTGCGGATTCAAGGAGACGTTCAAATCACCCCCCAGGATTACTATCCCTTCCTTGAAGGAGTCAATGAGTGGGTGAATATTTGAAAACCATTGGGATTGGTTAGAGTTGGGGGCATAAAGGTTTATGAAGGTATAGGTTTGTTGACCTATGGAACCTTTGACTAGAATGAATCTTCCATCGGGGTCTTGGATGTGGTCCACATATGTAAAGGGGATTTTCCTCTGGAACCCTATACTAACTCCACCTGAGGCCGAGGTACTTCCCCCACAGTGATACCAGTGGGAGTAATGAGAGAATTGCAAGTTTGGGTAGTGATTGAATCGAAAGTGCGTCTCCTGGAGAAACACCTCCGGCCCCGGCTTTCCTCAGGAGAGTGAAAATTTGGCTCAGTTTTGAAGGAGAGTGGAAGCCCTTTACATTGTATGAGGCTATGTGGAGGTCAGCCATTGCAGGGGGTATGAGTAGGGATACCTTGGGGCCATTGATGTGTCCTCCAGGAGAGTGCACTGACCATTGGGGGCTTCAACGTCTGGTCCTGGATGTGGACCGGAGTACTGGAAATGGCTCTAGATGTCTCACAATGTGATAACAAGGAGATCATGTACCTTGGATAGGGGATAAGGTAAGAAACAAACAGAAAACATATTAATGCAACAGAACAGAAATAAACCTGCATATAAGTAAATGCCAAAGACATTTGGGGGAGAATTGGTCAGTTGACCGGGTAGGTGACCGTATAGCACCTTGATGAAGGCTAGGGGGTGAAAAGGCAAGGATGGGTCAAGCACTTTGCACCGGTATGACAGTGAAATAACATGTTATACTTATCAGAACTATAGTAAGTGCGGTAGCATTATATTGTAGCAGAAGCATGGAACTCTCAGGAGATAATGGGTGGTGGAAGAGGGATCAGAGCAGGGTCCAGTTAAGGGTTTTGGGAGAGGCTCCTGGGAGTGAGCTGGTAGCCCCTTTTCTTGGATCTAGACGACTTCGGAGTGCGCTGAATTTCAAAAGGAGTGACTTTAGGGAGGTCTGGTATGTTCCCAGTTGTCTATCTGCAAGGGGGAGATGTTCAGATGCTCATAAATAGCCTCGAGGTCAGAGTAGGCCGAGATCTTGAGCCGCTTGCCTGAGTATGAGAATGTGAGTCCGAACGGGTAGGACCAGCGGTATAGAACTTTGTTGGACCTGAGCCAGTCGGTTAGTGGTTTTAATGCCCTGCGCTTCTTGAGACTAGAGGGGACCAGATCTTGGTAGATTTCCAATCTAGAGTCCTCATAGGAGAGGTCCGAGTGATTGCGCGCTGCTTCCAGGATACCCATTTTGACTGGAAAGTTCAGGAACTTGCAAATAACGTCCCGGGGAGGCTCAGTCGGCTTTGGCTTAGGGCGTAGCGCCCTGTGAGCACGTTTAATGACGATTTCTTGGGGGAAGTCGGGACCCAACAGTGAGCCGCAGATGGTGAGGACGGTTGAGGTGATCTCTCTTGGTAGGACCGTTTCTGGGATCCCCCTGAACCGTAAGTTGTTGTGGCGCCCTCTGTTTTCCTGGTCTTCCAGGGCATTGTGTAGCTCATTGAGGTGCGCTGTGCAGCGACGGAGTGAGACCGTTACCGCTGACTGGTGGTTCAGGGTTGCAGCCTGATGAGTTTCCGGGGTTTCCACCCGTTCCCCAATTTGTCTTACCTCCTGTCGGAATGCAGTTAGTTCGGAGAGAATCGGCTCCATAACTTTGCAGAGGGCTCGATCCAGGTATCGTCTGGTGAGCGTTAGGTCCGCACCTGGTTGGCGTTCCTCTGAATCACTGTCTCCCTCGGATTGTGTAGGGACGCGCTTCGGGGCCTTAGGTTGTTGAGCCGGCGCCATCTTTGAGTCTCGTGGCGAGACCGTGGCGGCTGCTTTCTTAAGGAATTTCTCCATTTCGCCGCTCGGAATCTGGTTTTTGAGATTTGTGGGGTGATCTCCAAGCTTGGGGTTCCCGATCTTCACCATCCTCGCTTATAGAAGCTGATTAAAGCTGGTGCTAGGAACGGTCTTTTTAGCAGAGCAGCAGACTAGACGTCCATCTCAGTCTGGCGCTAGCTCCGCCCCCAGCAATTATATTTTTGAGAGTTTGTGCTCTCATAAATGTGATGGAGGTTTTGTCTCGGTATAGAATCTCTTAAAATCGGATACTTGAGCAGGATTTTCTAGTGTTTCATCAATATATGTCTGATGTTCTTATGTTTCGCATTGAAACGGGTGATGAGGTTATACTGGTATTTATCATCCGTTTTGGTTTTCGGTTGAGTGGAGGTAAGGGCTGTTTTCTGAGAGATAGTTAGTACCCTCTTTGCCGTAGAATTAATTAGCCCTTTCGGGTACCCCTTTTCCTTAAATCTGTCTTTGAGGATTTCCAACTGTTCTCTCATCACTTTATCCTCAGAACAGTTTTTTCTAATTCTTTTCATCTGCCCAAATGGAATATTATTTTTCCATTTGAAATAATGGCAACTGGAATAATCAAGGTAACTGTTCGCATCGACTTTTTTTAAAATGTGTTTGAGTTGTAATTTTATTGGATGTTGTTTTAATGTGAATATCTAAAAAAAATAGCTGTATGTGTGTCGTGTTCAGAGCTGAATTCTAGACCCCAGTCGTTCGTATTAAGTTCCTTTATGAAATTGATCAAACTTTCCTTGTGCCCATCCCAGATAAGTATGATGTCGTCAATATATCTTTTATAAAATATAATGTGGTCATGGGAGGTTAGACCTAATTTTTCTTCAAAGAGGCCTACGAATAAATTAGCGTAGGAGGGCGTAAATTTCGTCCCCATCCTATAAGCTGGAGTTCTACCTATTAAAGATATAGAACCCAGGAACAACTTAATGAGACCAGGCATGCTGCCTGGTTGGCTTAGTCCTGCTGATTAATGTGATACCTTGCTTGTCAAAATCTGTTGGGCCGTTCCTAAGAAAAAATAACTGTATTCTTTATGCAAATTATGGTTTTAATATACTGAGGGGTGGGCCTACCCCCTTGGGGCACCTCAGCTTTCCAGTGCTGGCCACACCCCCGATACACTGAAGATGTCCTTTGCATAAAGAATCTTTATCAACTCACAGATTGAACACAGTCCTGTTCAGGGGATTTATAGTAGAATGTGGTCATTTGAATAGGATTCACAGAAGCACCACTATTCTAAAACATAACCTTTAATACTTTAATGTTAAAAGCCAATACACCCTTATAATTATAGCTGAAAAATATATATATATACCGTATATATAATAATCAGAAAGAAAAACAAAACCTAAGGTCAAGTTGCTATTCCAATGCCTAATGCTTGCAGCAAGGTAGGCAGATGTATTGGGCCTTAAATGGGGGCAATATCCCTAGTGCTGCCCCTAATTCTGTCACCCTGCCTGTAAACGGAATAGCCGCCCCTTTAGGGGCGATCCCGTGTCTCGTGCCTCCTAGTACCCCTGGGATGACCCTAGCACGGGAAGGATTCCAACAGTGTGGAATATATAGCCCTATATTTGGACCTAGACTATTATAAGTACCAAAAATAACAAACACATACACATACCCAGATGCAGTGACAGAAACCACCCTAAACAATTAGTGAGATTAAACAAACAATATAGAAACATAGAGTTAAAAGGTTCATAGAAGTGTCCTATATCGTCCCTACGCGTTTCACCTGGTTGGTGTCAGGCTCATCAGGGGACATATATGACTAGGAAGTACCTATCACCAATGGTAATCACCTGAGCACATAGAAATACAATATATACAAGTTTTTTATATTTTTTCCTTTTCTTTTCTAATAGCGAGATAATCACTATTATAGATGATCAACATTTAATACCAGCTACTAAATGGCTCGTCTTATAGACTCAATATATCACAGCCACAGAGCAAAAGACAATGTTCATCAGGCGGCGGTATAGTCACTATTATGAAAGCTGACTACGACTGAAACCATTGTCTAATGTTCTAGCTGGAGCCAAAAAGGTATGCCAGTTTTTTTTCCAGTGCCTTAATTCACAAGGGGTGCCTTATTTTCTCCTCCCACCCGTTTTTTATATATATGTGCCTGTATCATGCAACACTGTATTGGGCTTAAACAGGTATGATAGTACCTATAGATATAACTGGAACAGCAGAAATAAACAATGATATCTTATTATAGCTGCTCAAAAAAGCCTACAAGTCAATACAACTAATAGGTAGTTAGCCAATCTCCACTTATATTATCAGTATATAGTATGGATGAGTATCTCATAGGTACTGGTATGGTCAACGGTACTTGCGTGCCCAAGAGGTATAATAAAGTGGGCCTTCAGTGTTCTCCGATATCAGGGGGCCATTTCAGGTGGGAGCGTAGATGTCACCCAGACGCGCAGTGGCTAGGATGTCAGACAGATATGGCAGCGAGGTGCTGCTGGCGTCCTCAACTTTTAAGCGCTACTTCCGGGTGCCGTATGACGTCAATCGCTCCCACGTGATCCTAATGCTGGGTGCCGTCTGATGTCAGTCGTTCCCACGTGACCCTAATGCCGATCACATGACCGGTCATCTGAGCCGTTGTTAAAAGGCAGGACAAAAATAGTATGCCGATATGCATGATAGAGTAAAACGAGTTCCTCCATATATTTTGATTACATAGACTCCTAGTAAGTAAGTTATTGTCCATTTGATGTATTTCTTTATATCTAATGGCAAACATATAGGTATAGCCCATTGGGCACCCCAGACTAATAAATTAATATGTAAATACCAGGCTGATGGATTTTAGTTGATTATTGAAAGGGCGACTGGCTAAAACATTATGAGGATCAAATTTGGAGGGGTTTACCTCCCAGTCAACGATCGTTGTACTGTATATAATTTACATGATAAATTGATCCTCAATTCAAAGATAGAGGGGGCCCCTTATATGAAACACGCAAAATCAATGCATTAATTTAGTCCAGCAGGTGCAACGGTATTTAGCCTGAAGATCCATCTAGACTCTTTTTGTTTTAATAGATTGTCAATATCCCCACCTCTTTTGGACATTTTAAGTACTTCAATCATAGAAAAATAGATAGCCTTAGTGGACCCTGCATGATTGGTCCATATGTGTCTAGATATGGGTTTATCCCGTCTATTCCGGATGTCCCCAATGTGCTCAAGGATTCTTTTTTTGAAAATCCTTTTTGTTTTGCCTATATATTTGAGTCCGCAGTCACATTGAGCCACATAGATAATTCCAGGAGTATTACAGTTTGCAAAGCTGCGGGTGTAAAATACCTGATCTTCCGAGATGTTCGTAAAAGTTTTTCCTGGAACTATAAAAGTGCACGCCTTGCATTTACCGCACTTCAACGTGCCCATGTGTCTGTTGGACAACCATGTGCTTTTTTCTGGGGATTCTAAGTGGCTGTGGACCAATGTATCACCTATACTGCGTCCACGTCTATAAGTGATAGCCGGGTTCTCAGATAATACAGCAGTTAAATCAGGGTCAGTCTTTATCAATGACCAATATCGATTCAAAATGTCTCAAACTTGTTGAGACTCTGAATCAAATGTTCCAATGATCCTGATTGGATCTTAGAGACTCTTACTCTATACTTGTGGTTGTAACAGGGAGGTGCGATCTCTCGAATTTGCCCAGTTCCATGCTTCATATAGGCATGGGTTTGGGTACCCCTTTGTTTAAACCGATGAAAAAGCTTGGATGCTTCATGTGAAAAGTTCTTTGGTTCAGAACAGTTCCTCCGAACTCTTAAAAACTGCCCTTTAGGAATACCTCTTTTTAAGGAATTGGGATGAAAACTATCCCAATGTAAAAGACTATTGGTTGAAGTCTTTTTTCTAAAAAGGGTGGTTTTATATAGTTATGTTCATCTCTTTCTAGACAAACATCCAGGAAATTGATAGTATTGCGATGTATTTCTGAAGTGAAAAATAAACCTATATGGTTTGAGTTTAGTGTATCCATAAATTGTTGGAACTCACTGACAGTCCCTGACCATAGAAGTAGAACGTCGTCTATGAATCTGGACAAGAGAGATATAAATCTGGTCCAGGGTGTCATAGATTCTGAGAACACAACCGTGTCCTCCCACCAGCCCAAGAGCAGATTTGCATAGGTTGGTGCACAAGGGCTCCCCATAGCGGTGCCCCTGAGCTGGTGGTAGAAACGGTCCTCAAACACAAAATAATTGTGTGTCAGGACGAATTTAAGGAATTGCAGAGTAAACAAGTTGTGTTGATGCAAGTCCATAGACCTGGAATCCAGAAAATATTTAGCTGCTGACAAACCCTTCTTGTGGGGGATTGAGGTGTAAAGGGCCTCTACGTCTATAGAGGCAAACCAGCTGTCAGGTTCTATACTGACACCCTCCACTCGTTGTAGTAGATCCGTTGTATCCCGTAAATATGACGGGAGTGTAGATACAAAGGGAAGTAAGACTTTATCAATGTAGACGCCTGCATGGTGAGTTAGACTATCAATCCCCGAAACTATAGGGCGTCCTTTTAGGGGAATGGTCCCCTTATGTATTTTAGGGAGCCCGTACAAGGTTGCTGTTTTGGGGGTCGTAGGTAGCAGATACTCATATTCTTTACGGTCTATACATTTATTTTCTAGACCCTCCCATAAAATCTGAGATAGCTCAGCTAAAAATTTGTCCGTTGGATCTCCCCTTAATACTTCATAGCTGTTTTTATCTGAAACCAGGGAAAGGCACATGTCTCTATATTGTTGCAGGGAAAGGACAACAATGTTTCCCCCTTTGTCTGATGACTTGATTATAATATCTCTATTTGTACTGAGATTTCGCAGTGCCATCATTTCTGCCCAAGTATAGTTTTTATTAGGGGCGGTGTATCTTTTTTTTTCAAGATCTCGTGTAACTGACTTCAGGAAGATATCTATATTTGCCTCATTAAGTGTTTTAGGTGGCATTTTAACGCTTTTATTTCTCAAGGTGGTGAAGGGGCCCTGCCCACTAGGTTGTTCATTCTCATCTAGAAGATGTACAAGAGTATCAACGCCCTCTAGGTCCCCCATTTCTAAACCTAATTCCTGACACCTCTTTTTATCAGATGTTGCAAAGATTTTGTGCCATCGGAGTTTCCTAGTGAAGAGATGTATATCTTTGATCCAATCAAAACAATTGAATCGTGTGGTTGGTACAAAAGTGAGTCCTTTTCTTAATACTGATATTTCATCTTCAGACAAAGCCTTCCCTGATAGATTTATAATTGAAGTGTTTTCTGTAGGTAACGTAATTACTTTTTGTTGGTGTGTAATTGGGGTTGTTGACGATCCCTTAGTGCATAGGTGTTCGGTGGGGGTTGGCCTAAAAAAACTGTAGTCTTGGTAGGGGGAGAGGGAGTTGAAGTTACATAGGAGACAGATCCATCCTGCTCTGGTTGTTCCTGACTTCTTTCGGTCCTTATCCTGTCTCCTGACCCTCCCATATTTTGTGGGCCCCATGATCTGGATGGGTATGCGCCTGTATATTGCTCGTTCCTCCAGTTAGACCTGGAAGCTGAATATCTATTACGTCCCCTAAATCGACCTTTCCCACTCCAATTAGATCTTGGGTTGGGGTACTGTGGTCGGTTGGGGGTAGATTCCGGAGCTGAGCTATCCACTTCTGAGGCTGACGTCTCAGTGATAGAGCCCTCTTTCCCCCCCCCCCCCCCCAGTAGTCGTGTATGCCGTGTTGTTTCTGAACTCAGTTAGATCTTTAGTAAATTGTCTATGTTTTCTTTCAACCAGTGTTGTTCTAAATTTTTCAATATTGTTCTGCAGCTCGAGTTATTTCTTAGGGAATTCAGTATGATCTTTGAATTTAAGTGCTGTCTCTGTCAAAGCTATCTTTCTTTTCTCTAGCTGTTCAATATTGATTTTCTCCTGATCCAACAGTAGTCGCATAAATCTAATGGAACTTGCTGTTGCCTCAGTTTCCCATTTCAACAGTAGTTCAGGATTACTAATCCATGCTGCTGGACGTATGTATATTCTGAGACTACTAGGTACAATTGAGTTCTTTATGTAATTTTCTAGAGATTGGATCTCCCACCATGCCTTGATGTACTCTTTATGTATGTCATATAATTCCTTGAAAGTGGTTTTGATTGAGGGACTAGTTATGTTGGATAAAGTCAATTCTTTATCCGAAAAAATCTCACTGGCTTCCAATAGCCACCTGTCTTCATTTGTTTGCGTGCTCAAAAAGCCGGCCTTCCCAAAAGCGCTATAATAGCTAATATTCAATGCTATTCATACTTGTAACATTTATCAACTCACAGATTGAACACAGTCCTGTTCAGGGGATTTATAGTAGAATGTGGTCATTTGAATAGGATTCACAGAAGCACCACTATTCTAAAACATAACCTTTAATACTTTAATGTTAAAAGCCAATACACCCTTATAATTATAGATGGAAAAAAAAATAATTATAATAATATAATAATCAGAAAGAAAAACAAAACCTAAGGTCAAGTTGCTATTCCAATGCCTAATGCTTGCAGCAAGGTAGGCAGATGTATTGGGCCTTAAATGGGGGCGATATCCCTAGTGCTGGCCCTAATTCTGTCACCCTGCCTGTAAACGGAATAGCCGCCCCGATAGGGGCGATCCCGTGTCTCGTGCCTCCTAGTACCCCTGGGATGACCCTAGCATGGGAAGGATTCCAACAGTGTGGAATATATAGCCCTATATTTGGACCTGGACTATTATAAGTACCAAAAATAACAAACACATACACATACCCAGATGCAGTGACAGAAACCACCCTAAACAATTAGTGAGATTAAACAAACAATATAGAAACATAGAGTTAAAAGGTTCATAGAAGTGTCCTATATCGTCCCTACGCTTTTCACCTGGTTGGTGGCTCATCAGGGGACATATCTCACTAGGAAGTACCTATCACCAATGGTAATCACCTGAGCACATAAAAATACAATATATACAAGTTTTTTTATATTTTTTCCTTTTCTTTTCTAATAGCGAGATGATCACTATTATAGATGATCAACACTTAATAGCAGCTACTAAATGGCTCGTCTTATAGACTCAATATATCACAGCTACAGAGCAAAAGACAATGTTCATCAGGCGGCGGTATAGTCACTATTATGAAAGCTGACTAAGACTGAAACCATTGTCTAATGTTCTAGCTGGAGCCAAAAAGGTATGCCACTTTTTTTTCCAGCGCCTGAATTCACAAGGGGTGCCTTATTTTTTCCTCCCACCCGTTTTTTATATATATGAGCCTGTATCATGCAACACTGTATTGGGCTTAAACAGGTATGATAGTAGATATAACTGGAACAGCAGAAATAAACAATGATATCTTATTATAGCTGCTCAAAAAAGCCTACAAGTCAATACAACTTGTCAGCAGGATCAACCATACCAGGCAGTGAACATTGTTTAAATGGAGTTGATCCTGCTGGGATGTCCCATTTAAAGAGACTGTCAATACTTTTTGGTCTTTTTTTGTAATTAAGATATATCTAATATTATGTTATTTTTTAAATCTATATTTATAGCAGTTGGAGTCCCATTTCCTGCTACAGAAGGAATTCCTTGGATAACCACAGAGTTAAAGGGGTTGTTGGTCTATCCTTGGGATGCTCTATCAAAATCAGAACAGTGGGAGTCTGAGTCCCCACATCTTTGCTTGTCAACTCAGTTCGGTCATTAAAGGAGAACCATACTGTAAAGGCACTTATGATGCATGAAATAACATTATTCCAAAAAATGGTAGAGAGCTCATTTAACCAATGTAACAAAGCAGATCTTAAGTGTGGCTCTATGCAACCTATAAATTACCAAGCCACACAGCATTACAGGGGTTGTGTCATTTCAGCAAATAGTTATAATGTAGAGAAAGTGAATACAAGGCACTTACTAATGTATTGTGATTGTCCATATTTCCTCCTTTGCTGGCTGGATTCATTTATTCATCACATTATACACTGCTTCTTTCCATGGTTACGACCACCCTGCAATCCATCAGTGGTGGCCGTGCTTACACACTATAGAAAAAAACACCAGCCTATGTGAGTTCCCACATCCCGGCCACCAGGTAGGTTGGTGATTTTTCTTATGGGGTGCAAGCACAGCCACTGCTGCTGGATGGTCGTAACCATGGAAATGAGCAGTGTATAATGTGATGGAAAAATGAATCAAGTCAGCAAAGGAAGCAATATGGACAATCACAATACATTAGTAAGTGGCTTGTATTAACTTTCTCTACATACAAAAAAATGCTATTTGATGAAGTGACAAAACCCTTTTAAATGTATCAGAATCTTTATTTCATTAATAGGATTAAATTCACAAGATATGGAATAAAAAATGTGAGAGCAGGAAAAGTGACGTCATCATCGGGAAAACACACCAAACATGGGAATTGGTAGCATCAATAATGCAATAACATAATGTACAGTAGGTAGAGAGTCAGAAAAAATGTAGCCCCTAAATAAACAGATCAAAAATAGCACACAAGTGGCCAAAAATGCTGTAATGAATATCTAGTAGAAAATCATAGATAGTGCATCAAGACAGCCATATAAAGAATCTGTCGCTGGGTTCATAAAATGATTGAAAAGGCAAATATATTGGTGTATCTAGTTGCATAATTGCTTCCACAACTAAAGCCACATAAGGTACAATAAAACTTATAGCAAAAACTAGAGTCCCAACAAACACTTGTTTCGGGGCTGGCATCATCCTGGCTAGATACACCTCATGGGTAAGGCCTCATGCACACAACAGTATTTATTCACGGTCAGCAAAACGGGGTTCCGTTGTTCCGTGATCCGTGTCCGTCTTTTATTCCGTGTGTCTTCCTTGATTTTTGGAGGATCACCAGACAAGAAAATTGAAAAAAAAATCTAAGTCAAGTTTGCCTTGAAAATGATAAGAAAAAAAACCGGACACGGATCACGGACGCGGATGACAATCTTGTGTGCCTCCGTGTTTTTTCACTGACCCATTGACTTGAATGGGTCCGGGAACCGTTGTCCGTCAAAAAAATAGGACAGGTCATATTTTTTTGACGGACAAGAAACACGGATCATGGACGCAGAACACAAACGGTGCATTTTCCGAGTTTTCAACTGACCCATTGAAAATCACGGAAAACGGAACAAGGGACACGGATGCACACAACGGTCGTGTGCATGAGGCCTAAGACTACTGTTTTGTTGAGACTCAAGTTTTTCCCATCCCTTTTATTGTACTTTATGTGGCTTTAGTTGTGGAAGCTATTATGCTTCCTCTGACTATATGCAAATAGATACACCAATATATTTGCCTTTTCAATAATTTATGAACCCAGTGACGGATTCTTTACAGATGTGAAAATTGGTTGTGACGCTTCTGAGAGATTCTTTATGCAAAGGACAGCTTCAGAGTACCGGGGGTGTGGCCGTCACTGGAAAGCTGAGGTGCACCAAGAGGGTAGGCCCCACAGTGTATTCAAACCACAATTTGCCTAAAAAATAAAGCTAGGTATCACTTAATTCAGCAGTATCAACCCAACCAGGCAGCATGCCCATTCTCATTGAGTTGTTCCTGCTGACAAGGGTTCTACTGTATATCTTTAATAAGTAGAACTCCAGCTTATAGGATAACGGCAGAAGGTTGTATACACTTGCTTTTTAATCTAAATAGTGAAGCTCAGAATCCCCGGGTTATATTGACGGGAATTCCTAGTCTCCCTGATAAGTGTACAGGAAAAAGAAAGGTGTTCAGGAGCAGCACAGAAAGCGGCTAATGTAGAGCAATGATGGAGGTCATGCAGCAGCTGGGCAAGAGATCACAGATCCAAAGCAATCCAGAGGTATGTAGAAAAAGTAGAGGGCCACAGCAGCATATCCAAAATTCTTCTTTATTTGAGTCGATCACCGCATAACACAGCATAAAAACAGCAGCAACGTTTCGGCTAGGAATAGCCTTTGTCAAGCATATTTTATAACTAAAAACACAGCGTATATATCCAACATACTGATGCCACCCACAATTATAACGATCCAATCAACCGTGATGTTAGTAATCACCATGCTGTTGTATAACATTAATTAGCTGTTTCAAACATATATCAGCTGTATTCACATATTCACCTGTGTGGGATGGTGGCGTGCAGAAATCCTCATAGCGGCTGGCGTCTCAAGGTAGGAAGTGCGCATGCCCGTGAGCGTCATCAAAAGACGACACAATCAGAGCAGCGCCGCAACCACTTATGATGAAGGCATCAACGTGGTGGCTAGCGTCCCAATATTCACACAGCGCATGTCCGCAAGTGTCATCAGAGGGCGGCCGGCTTGCGTCACAATGCCGCGTCACAATGCCGCACCTCATAAACAATTCACAGTGCTCCTCCAGCATACGACATGTGCAGGGCACAGAGGTGTCATGCTGTTCTACACCTCATTTGCCTGAGCGAGTCTGCTCCGTGTCCTTCCTCAAGAATCCAAATCCTGGCTTTCTGCGCGACAACTCAAAATCGGAACCATGGTGACTGACAACGGGAAGAACATGGTGGCGGTGCTTCGTCAAGAAGGGCTGAACCATGCGCCCTGCATGGCGCATGTGTTCAATCTGGTTGTAAAGCGGTTCCTGAAGTCTTCCACCCATCTGAAAGACATCCTAAAAATGGCCAGGAAACTTTGCATGCACTTCAGCCACTCGTACACCGCCAAGCACACCTTACTTGAGCTGCAGCGGCAGAACGGCGTCCCCCAACATAGGCTGATATGCGATATTTCCACCTGTTGGAATCCCACCCTCCATATGTTGGGCCGACTACAGAGAAAGGCCATAAACGATTTCTTGATGATCCAAGCGGACAGAGGTACTCCCCTGTGTAACTTCGATATTAGCCAGTGGCAGCTCATGCGTGACACCTGTCGTTTGCTCGTGCCCTTTGAGGAGGCCACTTTATTTGTCAGTTGCCAGGACTACGGGATGAACTATGTAATTCCACTTATTCATATCCTGAAAAAGATGCTGGTAAATCTGGCTGGTCAGAGGACTGGAGACATGGAGCCTACATCTCACGGCCACATGAGCCCTGTGGGGGCTGAACTGGAGGAGGAGGATATTGGAGCACAAGCAATGTGTAGCAAAATGGGTGGTTTTTCTACACAGATGACAGGAGAAGAGGAGCAGGAGCAGCCTGAGGAGCAAGAGGGAGATAAGGAAGACGAGGCAGTGGAGATGGAGGCAGGGAGTCCCGCCCGAGACACTTGCGCAAATGGCCCGCTGCATGCTCACTTGCTTGCGTAGTGACAGCCAAATTGTCACCATTCACCAGAGGGATGACTACTGGTTCTCCACCTTGTTAGACCCTTGCTACCGGTCCAAAATGGGGGTCTTTTTTACACCTGCTGAGAGGGAGGACAAACTGAACTACTATAGTCAGTTGGCCGCTACCTATCTGCGCTATCGTCCATCCTCTCGCAGGTCTCACCGGGGGGTTCTCTGAACTCATGTTCCACTTCCATGGCTGCTGTGGCAGGATGGGGGGGTAGGAGCAGTTCCAGCTCCATAAACAGCAACTTCAGTCTAGAGTCGCTGATGAGCAGCTTTCTTCACCCGCCTAGTGAAGAAACTACTCACCAGCAGCAGCAGTAGCTAAACCTGGAGCAGGACCTGAATCAGCAGGTGGTGGCATACTTGGACAGCAACCTGCCACCCCACATTGAATATCCGCTGGACTACTGGGCAGCCAAACTGGATTTATGGCTGCAACTGGCAGAGTTTGCCCTGGAAAAGCTGTGCTGCCCGGCCAGTAGTGTGACTGACCTTTGTCAAGATGAATCAGGCGTGGATCAGCCAGGATTTCCTCCCACCAATGCCTGATCCATCAGACTAGATAATCCATGGTGCCACAACAACACTTTAACAAAAGAGACCGGTTTCTTCTGGCTACCTGCCCCAGCTACTATTCTGATGCTGCCAGTACCACCCGCCTGATGCCACTCATCTGATGCCAAGTGCTCCTTTTTTCACTCACCATCTTCAGCTGGTACTGGTATTGCCACCCACCTCTCCACTTTGTCACTGAGTCAATCTGTGGTCTCCTGATGCTGCTGCCACCTCACAACTCAGGTCTCCTCATGCTGCTGCTGCCACCTCCACATTCTGTCATTGTGCCACTCTGTGGCTTCCTGATCTGCTGCTACCTCTACACTGTCATTGTGCCACTCTGTGGCCTCATCCTGATGCTGCTGCCACCTCCAGACTCTGTCATTGGGCCACTCTGTGGTCTCCTCATGCTGCTTCCGCCTCACCACTATGTCATAGGGCCACTCTATGGACTTCTCATGCTGTTCCCACCCTCCCCACTTCATGACTGGGCCACTATTTTGCCTTTCAGCCTGGCTGACATCATCATTTATTTGACCCTTCTTCTGATCTGTCAGAAGGAAGGAAAAATGAGACACAACGGATTCTGTCTATGTAACAGCTATAAGGCCTGCATGACATTGTCCCTATTAAAGGAATGCACTCTTTCACACTATAGTAGGATCTTGGGCATCTGCATGGTTCTTTATACCTGCCGCTAACATTGACCTGTAAGGCTGAGTTCCCACTTTAGTTATTTGGTCACTGTTGGCCCTATAACTTTATTGTGTGCAGTGATTCCAAGAGCGACACCTGTCATCTACATGTCATACTGTCTTACAGTATTGTTTCACTACCACAGCAGACTCCCTATGCGTGTTACTGCAAGGCACCGTGTTCTACACCACTATAAAGGCTATCTGCAGCCAGGAAATAGAAGTTTTTTTAATGCGATTCGCCACAAATTAATTCAGATCAAACCAAATTTTTCTGAAAATTCGGCGAACCGGCCGAATCGAATTTTTGAGAAATTCGCTCATCTCTATTAGTAGTCCCAACTGGTGCTTGGTGTCCAGAATCTACCGTGCCACATAATAATATATCACTATGATGCGTGTTAGGTGGAAAACCCTTGTACAAATTTTTTTTTGAAACCCATTAGCTTCAAATTACACCTCTGTTATCGCTATATAATGGGTAAACCATTAATAATTTTTTTGTCACTGCAAAAAAAGATTGCATTAACCTTTCAAAATAAATTGCAACATGACCACCTAAATCAATAAAGTATAACTACTATTAAATATAAATTGGCAGCCGTTATTAATTCTAAAATCATGTAAAATGGCATGTTTATTCTAAAGCAATCAAGTTAGAATGATATATATGGAACATGGCATTTCTGAGACTTAGAGCCTGTGGACATATTTGTAGGTGATAATTTTCAGTTCAGTTTTTCACTTTATGTCCCAGTACAGTACAGCCTGTTCTTCACCAGTATAGCTACTTTTAAGATTTCACATACACTGATTGTCTGTGTTCCACAGGATATTTTTGTTGCTACTAGGAAACTACATAAAAAGCTTTAAGTATTGGCTTTTTAGTGTCATTTACAGCATTTTATGAGATATGTGGTGTGAATCCAGACGTGCATTTAGGTGATTGTAACAATTATGCTGTCATTTATTCAGTTTTGACAGTGGCAATTTTATTGTGTTGAAACTGTCTGGGAGTAGATAACCATTACTGACACATACTGTCTTACCTGGAGAACAACTAAAAGTCCTGGATAATATCAAAAGAAAATCGCTTCACAACCCACAGAGACTGCATTATGGAGAAACGCGACTGGGATTCTGATTCATTTTACCAAGCTCAGATCTATCCCAGTGGCTCAAAGTGGACAGTTAAATTGTTTTTACCCTTGTATCCATTGATTTTAGATAAAGTCTAGCTTAAAACTGTAGTTTCATAGTATCTGACTCAGGGCTACTTTATGTCATGACCGCAAGTCAAAGATCAGCTTAATGGAAAATGTGCTCTCAATTAAAATGAGAAGAAACCGAAAGCCAAAGTGAATTTTTTTTAACTCTATGTACAGTAGTTCAACATGAGAGGATTGTTACATTGTATTACATTTGAATATCCCACTATCTACAGTATATAAATATATACACACTTACACACATACTACTCACAAAAAGTTAGGGATATTTCCACAAGCCAAATATGATATTTAGCTTGTGGGTGAAATTTTTGAATTAACCTAAAATGCACTCTAACCTTTACAGGTGAACTTAAAGTGACGTTCTCTAAACTTTTGAATGCACATGTCCAACTGTTCAAAGTTTTAGTACTTTTTGCACAACTTGCTGTTCTCTAACAAGGAGCTTAATTGCAAAATTCACAACAGGTGTTTGATCCATGAATCACCCAATAGATTTCCTGGTTCAATTAGAATTGGTATTTAAACTCCTCATCATGCTGTTCACATTTTGACATCATGAGATCAAGACGACACCTAACAATTGATCAACAGTACCTCGCCATTGCGAGGCATCAAGCAGGATGTTCTCAGACGGAAGTGGGCTTAGAGTGTCATAGAGTGTCATCAGCACGTTGCAACAGAGATACAGAGAGACTGGAAAAGTCATAGAAAGGCATAGAAGTGGACGTCCTTTGGCCACATCCCACATTGATGACTGCTTCTACGGGCGTTGCTAGGGTCTGAAGACATCCGGGGCACAAGCCCACGTGAAGCCATGCCCCCACCCCATTAAGCCACGCCCTCATCCCTACCGGTGGGTGGGGCCTTCACAGTAGTTATTAACCCCTTTCAGCAGTCCCCCCTTCAGTGAATGGGGGACTGCTGAAACGGGTTAATAGCTACAGTGAAGGGCCTAGCCGTCTGGGCAACCCCACAGATCATCCTAACCTATGGTCAGCCTAATTTAAAATTAAGGAAACCCCCCAACTATACACTAATCACAGAAATTGGAACCCCATCAACCCCCCTTGTACTTGTTCCGCTACTTGCAGGCTGTGCGGGCATGAGTTCAGAACTTCAGTCACCTTTCCGCAGCGGGCCTTGCTGGATCATGCGCCGCAGAACAGAATTGCGGACGGAAGTGACTGAAGTTCTGAACTCATGCCTGCGCAGCTTGCAAGTAGCGGAACAAGTACAAGGGGGGGTTGGGGGATGATCTGTGGGATTGCCCAGACGGCTAGGAATAGCCTAATAAATAAAAAAAATCCCACTAGCATAGACGTGTGCAGCCTATTGCATTAGACACACAAACACACACACCGCGCGTGCGTGTATGTATGTATGTATGTATTATATACACATACACATATATATATATATATATATATATATATACACAAATACACTCTGCATACATACATACATACATACAGACCCGCACTATCAATATAATAAAGGGAGAAGAAATGATTTTTTGTCCTATAAGACACTCCGACCCATAAGACGCACCTAGGTTTTAGAGGGGGACAATAAGAAAATAATATTTTTCATTACACCTGAGGTCAGACCACCAATCAGACCGCCAATGTTAATCAGACATTATCTGGCAGCCCCAATAAGACCCCCAATGTTAATAAGACCTCAGATCAGACCCCAATGTGAATGACCCCCAATCAGACCTCAGATAAGAGCCCCAGTGCCTCATATCAGCCCCCAGTGCCTCATATCAGCCCCAGTGCCTCATATCAGCCCCAGTGCCTCATATCAGCCCCCAGTGTCAAATATCAGCCCCCAGCAGCCTCATATCATCAGCCCCCCCAGCAGCCTCATATCATCAGCCCCCAGCAGCCTCATATCATCAGCCCCCCCAGCAGCCTCTTATAATCAGCCCTCCCAGCAGCCTCATATCATCAGCCCCCCCAGCAGCCTCATATCATCAGCCCCCAGCAGCCTCATATCATCAGCCCCCCCAGCAGCCTCTTATAATCAGCCCTCCCAGCAGCCTCATATCATCAGCCCTTCCAGCAGCCTCATATCATCAGCCCTTCCAGCAGCCTCATATCATCAGCCCCCCCAGCAACCTCATATCATCAGCCCCCCCAGCAGCCTCATATCATCAGCCCCCCCAGCAGCCTCATATCATCAGCCCCCCCAGCAGCCTCATATAATCAGCCCCCCCCAGCAGCCTCATATCATCAGCCCCCCCCAGCAGCCTCATATCATCAGCCCCCAATAAAAAATAAAAAAAACTCTTACCGTTCCTGCTCCGGATGTGTCACGGATGAAGTTAGCAGATAGCTGGAACATATAAATAAATGAGCGACTGGCTTGATCCCAAACTAAGGAGCTTATAGGTGAGCCCTATAAAACCCTAAGAGCTCTCCCTGACTGCTATGCACATGCAAGGGTCTGTATGGTAAACGATTGCATGCCCACGTACCTAAGACTGTGTGACACCTGAAAACCCTATAATAGTGAGGGGACACGACCACCGGCTCCCTGCACTTAATATGGACGGAGTCAGGGTCACCTAGAATCAGACAATAAGTCGACTTGTGAACAGCATGAGACGTTGTCAAGCTGTAATTGATGCTCAATGTCACATGACAAGTTTTTGAGACATTGACAATTTTTGTAGGTGTATACCCACCACTGTTGTTGGCATTTGTTAATATATCAATAGATGGATAAATTGTTTGAGATGAGGAGATCACCATTGAACGCTTCTACTTAAATCCCCTACTTTCATGATATAATTTCACTGTAGTGTGAACTTTTTATGTTTTCCATAAATTTCACCCGAAAGCCTTTTTGTGAGTAGTGTATATTAGTGATGAACGAAGTATTGGAAAATTCCAGAAAAGAGCCGGCTGCCGCCATCATGATGACATCATCACGTCGGTCGGCGAGGTGACGTCATACGTCACTGTGCATGGGATTTTGCACGAGATCTTTAATCAAGATAATGCGTTCGGCTCTTTGCGCTCAAACGGATGAGGTAAGTATTATTATTATTATTTTTTTTTTACTGCCATTCAGGGAGAATCGATTCATTACCACAAAGCACAAGGAAATTCGGCTTCGCAGCTAATTGAATTTTCCCTGAAATTCGGATTGAATTCCACTTTGTGGAGTTCAATTCGCTTAACAATAAAATATATACAGGGTGGGCCATTTATATGGATGCACCTTAATAAAATGGGAATGGTTGGTGATATTAACTTCCTGTTTGTGGCACATTAGTATATGTGAGGGGGGGAACTTTTCAAGATGAGTGGTGACCATGGCGGCCATTTTGAAGTTGGCCATTTTGAATCCAACTTTTGTTTTTTCAATAGGAAGAGGGTCATGTGACACATCAAACTTATTGGGAATTTCACAAGAAAAAACAATGGTGTGCTTGGTTTTAACGTTACTTTATTCTTTCATGAGTTATTTACAAGTTTCTGACCACTTATAAAATGTGTTCAATGTGCTGCCCATTGTGTTGGATTGTCAATGCAACCCTCTTCTCCCACTCTTCACACACTGATAGCAACACCGCAGGAGAAATGCTAGCACAGGCTTCCAGTATCCGTAGTTTCAGGTGCTGCACATCTCGTATCTTCACAGCATAGACAATTGCCTTCAGATGATCCAAAAGATAAAAGTCTAAGGGGGTCAGATCGGGAGACCTTGGGGGCCATTCAACTGGCCAACGATGACCAATCCACTTTCCAGGAAACTGTTCATCTAGGAATGCTCGGACCTGACACCCATTATGTGGTGGTTCACCATCTTGCTGGAAAAACTCAGGGAACGTGCCAGCTTCAGTGCATAAAGAGGGAAACACATCATCATGTAGCAATTTCGCATATCCAGTGGCCTTGAGGTTTCCATTGATGAAGAATGGCCCCACTATCTTTGTACCCCATATACCACACCATACCATCAATTTTTTTTGTTCCAAAAGTCTTGGAGGGATCTATCCAATGTGGGTTAGTGTCAGACCAATAGCGGTGGTTTTGTTTGTTAACTTCACCATTCACATAAAAGTTTGCCTCAAAGTCATCACTGAACAAAATCTTCTGCGTAAACTGAGGGTCCCGTTCCAATTTTTGTTTTGCCCATTCTCAAATTCAGTGCGCCGATCTGGGTCATCCTCGTTGAGATGCTGCAGTAGCTCGAGTTTGTAAGGGTGCCATTTGTGAGTAGCTAATATCCGCCGAAGGGATGTTCGACTAATGCCACTCTCCAGTGACATGCGGCGAGTGCTACGCTGTGGGCTCTTGCTGAATGAAGCTAGGACAGCCACTGATGTTTCTTCATTAGAGACAGATTTCATGCGTCCACATTTTGGCAAATCCAACACTGAGCCAGTTTCACGAAACTTAGCAAGCAGTTTGCTAACTGTAGCATGGGAGATGGGTGAAATCTGCTGCAATGACATCAACACAATTTCTATCCGCTCCTCACGTGTTAACCTCGGCGACATGTCAATGGCTGTAAACAAAGAGAAACCAAGCACACCATTGCTTTTCGTGTGAAATTCTCAATAAGTTTGATGTGTCACATGACCCTCTTCCTATTGAAAAAACAAAAGTTGGATTTAAAATCGCCGACTTCAAAATGGCCGCCATGGTCACCACCACATTATGGGTGTCAGGTCCGAGCATTCCTAGATGAACAGTTTCCTGGAAAGTGGATTGGTCGTCGTGGGCCAGTTGAATGGCCCCCAAGGTCTCATAATCTGACCCCCTTAGACTTTTATCTTCGGGGTCATCTGAAGGCAATTGTCTATGATGTGAAGATACGAGATGTGCAGCACCTGAAACTACAGATACTGGAAGCCTGTGCTAGCATTTCTCCTGCGGTGTTGCTATCAGTGTGTGAAGAGTGGAAGAAGAGGGTTGCATTGACAATCCAACACAATGGGCAACACATTGAACACATTTTATAAGTGGTCAGAAACTTGTAAATAACTCATTAAAGAATAAAGTTACGTTAAAACCAAGCACACCATTGTTTTTCTTGTGAAATTCCTAATAAGTTTGATGTGTTACATGACCCTCTTCCTATTGAAAAAACAAAAGTTGGATTCAAAATGGCTGACTTCAAAATGGCCACCATGGTCACCACCCATCTTGAAAAGTTTCCCCCCTCACATATACTAATGTGCCACAAACAGGAAGTTAATATCACCAACCATTCCCATTTTATTAAGGTGTATCCATATAAATGGCCCACCCTGTATATACACTACTCAAAAAAATAGAGGGAACACTTAAACAACACAATGTAACTCCAAGTCACACTTCTGTGAAATCAAACTGTCCACTTAGGAAGCAACACTGAGTGACAATCAATTTCTCATGCTGTTGTGCAAATGGGATAGACAACAGGTGGAAATTATAGGCAATTAGCAAGACACCCCCTATAAAGGAGTGGTTCTGCAGGTGGTGACCACAGTCCACTTCTCAGTTCCTATGCTTCCTGGCTGATGTTTTGGTCACTTTTGAATGCTGGCGGTGCTTTCACTCTAGTGGTAGCATGAGACGGAGTCTACAACCCACACAAGTGGCTCAGGTAGTGCAGCTTATCCAGGATGGCACATCAATGCGAGCTGTGGCAAGAAGGTTTGCTATGTCTGTCAGCGTAGTGTCCAGAGCATGGAGGCGCTACCAGGAGACAAGCCAGTTCATCAGGAGACATGGAGGAGGCCGTAGGAGGGCAACAACCCAGCAGCAGGACCGCTACCTCCACCTTTGTGCAAGGAGGAACAGGAGAAGCACTGCCAGAGCCCTGCAAAATGACCTCCAGCAGGCCACAAATGTGCATGTGTCTGCTCAAACGGTCAGAAACAGACTCCATGAGGGTGATATGAGGGCCTGATGTCCACAGGTGGGGGTTGTGCTTACAGCCCAACACCGTGCAGGAGGTTTGTCATTTGCCAGAGAACACCAAGATTGGCAAATTTGCCACTGGCGCCCTGTGCTCTTCACAGATGAAAGCAGGTTCACACTGAGCACATGTGACAGACGTGACAGAGTCTGGAGACGCCGTGGAGAACGTTCTGCTGCCTGCAACATCCTCCAGCATGACCGGTTTGGCATTGGGTCAGTAATGGTGTGGGGTGGCATTTCTTTTGCGGGCCGCACAGCCCTCCATGTGCTTGCAAGAGGTAGCCTGACTGCCATTAGGTACCGAGAAGAGATCCTCAGACCCCTTGTGAGACCATATGCTGGTGCGGTTGGCCCTGGGTTCCTCCTAATGCAAGACAATGCTAGACCTCATGTGGCTGGAGTGTGTCAGCAGTTCCTGCAAGACGAAGGCATTGATGCTATGGACTGGCCCGCCCGTTCCCCAGACCTAAATCCAATTGAGCACATCTGGGACATCATGTCTCGCTCTATCCACCAACGTCACGTTGCACTACAGACTGTCCAGGAGTTGGCAGATGCTTTAGTCCAGGTCTGGGAGGAGATCCCTCAGGAGACCGTCCGCCACCTCCTCAGGAGCATGCACAGGCGTTGTAGGGAGGTCATACAGGCAAGTGGAGGCCACACACACTACTGAGCCTCATTTTGACTTGTTTTAAGAACATTACATCAAAGTTGGATCAGCCTGTAGTGTGTTTTTCCACTTTAATTTTGAGTGTGACTCCAAATCCAGACCTCCATGGGTTGAAAAATTTGATTTCCATTTTTTTATTTTTGTGTGATTTTGTTGTCAGCACATTCAACTATGTAAAGAACAAAGTATTTCAGAAGAATATTTAATTAACTCAGATCTAGGATGCGTTATTTTTGTGTTCCCTTTATTTTTTTGAGCAGTTTATTATAATAGGATCCCTATTGTTTCCCTCATGTATACATTCCCCTTTAATGGGTATGTAACACTTGTTTGTCGTTATACATGAGGGAATGTATATCTGTATATTTTGTACTTGCACTTTAATATTTCTATCATGTTTGGGACTTTGCTATGCTTTTCTGATATATGAATTCATATATATTCATTACTTTATTAATCATGCTTTATTGGGATAGAGCATCCTTATGATTCCTGTCATTTCCCATATATATGCATTTTGATACTATCTCCTCAGGGGTAGACCACACTTCACATTTGACATTTGATGTATCATGTCTCATCTTATTTATGTCATATTGTGTATTTAATAAAGTATATATTTTGATTTGTAACCTGTGTAGCCTCATTTGTTTCTTTGTGTAGGTACTCCATGGTATTGTACTACTTACAGTATATATATGGCGATTTTGCAAGTTTTTCCACCTACAAAGAATGGAGAGGTCTGTAATTTTTATTGTAGGTACACTTCAACTGTGAGAGACAGAAAGTTAAAAAAAAAAATCCAGAAAATCACATTGTATGATTTTTAAATAATGAATTAGCATTTTATTGCATGAAATAAGTATTTGATACAATAGAAAAACAGATCTTGATACAGATATTTGATACAATATTTTGTTAGCAATTACAGAGGTCAGACGTTTTCTGTAGTTCTTGACCAAGTTTGCACACACTGCAGCAGGGATTTTGGCCCACTCATCCATAGAGATCTTTTCCAGATCTTTCAGGTTTCGGGGCCGCTGTTGGGCTACATTAAGTTTCAGCTCTTCGATTGGGTTCAGGTCTGGAGACTGGCTAGGAGATATATATATATATATATATATATATATATACACTGCTCAAAAAAATAAAGGGAACACTTAAACAACACAATGTAACTCCAAGTCAATCACACTTCTGTGAAATGAAACTGTCCACTTAGGAAGCAACACTGAGTGACAATCAATTTCACATGCTGTTGTGCAAATGGGATAGACAACAGGTGGAAATTATAGGCAATTAGCAAGACACCCCCAATAAAGGAGTGACCACAGACCACTTCTCAGTTCCTATGCTTCCTGGCTGATGTTTTGGTCACTTTTGAATGCTGGCGGTGCTTTCACTCTAGTGGTAGCATGAGACGGAGTCTACAACCCACACAAGTGGCTCAGGTAGTGCAGCTTATCCAGGATGGCACATCATTGCGAGCTGTGGCAAGAAGGTTTGCTGTGTCTGTCAGCGTAGTGTCCAGAGCATGGAGGCGCTACCAGGAGACAGGCCAGTACATCAGGAGGCATGGAGGAGGCCATAGGAGGGAAACAACCCAGCAGCAGGACCGCTACCTCCGCCTTTGTGCAAGGAGGAACAGGAGGAGCACTGCAAAATGACCTCCAGCAGGCCACAAATGTGCATGTGTCTGCTCAAACGGTCAGAAACAGACTCCATGAGGGTGATATGATGGCCCGACGTCCACAGGTAGGGGTTGTGCTTACAGCCCAACACCGTGCAGGATGTTTGGCATTTGCCAGAGAACACCAAGATTGGCAAATCCGCCACTGGCGCCCTGTGCTCTTCACAGATGAAAGCAGGTTCACACTGAGCACATGTGACAGACGTGACAGAGTCTGGAGACGCCGTGGAGAACATTCTGCTGCCTGCAGCATGGCCGGTTTGGCATTGGGTCAGTAATGGTGTGGGGTGGCATTTCTTTGGAGGGCCGCACAGCCCTCCATGTGCTCAGCAGAGGTAGCCTGACTGCCATTAGGTACCGAGATGAGATCCTCAGACCCCTTGTGAGACCATATGCTGGTGCGGTTGGCCCTGGGTTCCTCCTAATGCAAGATAATGCTAGACCTCATGTGGCTGGAGAGTGTCAACAGTTCCTGCAAGACAAAGGCATTGATGCTATGGACTGGCCCGCCCGTTCCCCAGACCTGCATCCAATTGAGCACATCTGGGACATCATGTCTCGCTCTATCCACCAACGTCACGTTGCACCACAGACTGTCCAGGAGTTGGCAGATGCTTTAGTCCAGGTCTGGGAGGAGATCCCTCAGGAGACCGTCCGCCACCTCATCAGGAGCATGCACAGGCGTTGTAGGGAGGTCATACAGGCAAGTGGAGGCCACACACACTACTGAGCCTCATTTTGACTTGTTTTAAGGACATTACATCAAAGTTGGATCAGCCTGTAGTGTGTTTTTCCACTTTAATTTTGAGTGTGACTCCAAATCCAGACCTCCATGGGTTGAAAAATTTGATTTCCATTTTTTTATTTTTGTGTGATTTTGTTGTCAGCACATTCAACTATGTAAAGAACAAAGTATTTCAGAAGAATATTTAATTAACTCAGATCTAGGATGTGTTATTTTTGTGTTCCCTTTATTTTTTTGAGCAGCGTATTATAATAGGATCCCTATTGTTTCCCTCATGTATACATTCCCCTTTAATGGGTATGTAACACTTGTTTGTCATTATACATGAGGGAATGTATATCTGTATATTTTGTACTTGCACTTTAATATTTCTATCATGTTTGGGGCTTTGCTATGCTTTTTTGATATATGAGTCATATATATTCATTACTTTATTAATCATGTTTTATTGTGGGATAGAGCATCCTTATGATTCCTGTCATTTCCCATATATATGCATTTTGATACTATCTCCTCAGGGGTAGACCACACTTCACATTTGACATTTGATGTATCATGTCTCATCTTATTTATGTCATATTGTGTATTTAATAAAGTATATATTTTGATTTGTAACCTGTGTAGCCTCATTTGTTTCTTTGTGTAGGTACTCCATGGTATGGTACTACTTAGGCCCCTTTCACACGAGCGAGTATTCCGCGCGGATGCGATGCGGGAGGTGAACGCATTGCACCCGCACTGAATACCGACCCATTCATTTCTATGGGGCTGTTCACATGAGCGGTGATTTTCACGCATCACTTATGCGTTGCGTGAAAAATCGCAGCATGTTCTATATTCTGCGTTTTTCACGCAACGCAGGCCCCATAGAAGTGAATGGGGTTGCGTGAAAATCGCAAGCATCCGCAAGCAAGTGCGGATGCGGTGCGATTTTCACGCACGGTTGCTAGGAGATGATCGGGATGGAGACCCGATCATTATTATTTTCCCTTATAACATGGTTATTAGGGAAAATAAAAGCATTCTGAATACAGAATGCAAAGTAAAATAGCACTGGAGGGGTTAAAAAAAAATAAAAAATAATTTAACTCACCTTAATCCACTTGCTCGCGTAGCCCGACATCTCCCTGTGTCTCCTTTGTTGAAGGACCTGTGGTGAGCATTAATTATAGTTCAAGGACCTGTGATGACGTCACTCCGGTCATCACATGGTACGTCACATGATCTTTTACCATGGTGAATCACCATGGTAAAAGATCATGTGACGTACCATGTGATGACCGGAGTGACGTCATCACAGGTCCTTGAACTATAATTAATGCTCACCACAGATCCTTCAACAAAGGAGACACAGGGAGATGCCGGGCTACGCGAGCAAGTGGGTTAAGGTGAGTTAAATCTTTTTCTTTTTTTTTAACCCCTCCAGTGCTATTTTACTTTGCATTCTGTATTCAGAATGCTATTATTTTCCCTTATAACCATGTTATTAGGGAAAATAATACAATCCACAGAACACCGATCCCAAGCCCGAACTTCTGTGAAGAAGTTCGGGTTTGGGTACCAAACACGCACGATTTTTCTCATGCGAGTGCAAAACGCATTACAATGTTTTGCACTCGCGCGGAAAAATCGCGGGTGTTCCCGCAACGCACCCGCACATTTTTCCGCAACGCCCGTGTAAAAGAGGCCTTACACTATATATATGGCGATTTTGCAAGTTTTTCCACCTACAAAGAATGGAGAGGTCTGTAATTTTTATTGTAGGTACACTTCAACTGTGAGAGACAGAAAGTTAAAAAAAAAAATCCAGAAAATCACATTGTATGATTTTTAAATAATGAATTAGCTTTTTATTGCATGAAATAAGTATTTGATACAATAGAAAAACAGAACTTGATACAGATATTTGATACAATATTTTGTTAGCAATTACAGAGGTCAGACGTTTTCTGTAGTTCTTGACCAAGTTTGCACACACTGCAGCAGGGATTTTGGCCCACTCATCCATAGAGATCTTTTCCAGATCTTTCAGGTTTCGGGGCCGCTGTTGGGCTACATTAAGTTTCAGCTCTTCGATTGGGTTCAGGTCTGGAGACTGGCTAGGATATATATATATATATATATATATATATACACTGCTCAAAAAAATAAAGGGAACACTTAAACAACACAATGTAACTCCAAGTCAATCACACTTCTGTGAAATCAAACTGTCCACTTAGGAAGCAACACCGAGTGACAATCAATTTCACATGCTGTTGTGCAAATGGGATAGACAACAGGTGGAAATTATAGGCAATTAGCAAGACACCCCCAATAAAGGAGTGGTTCTGCAGGTGGTGACCACAGACCACTTCTCAGTTCCTATGCTTCCTGGCTGATGTTTTGGTCACTTTTGAATGCTGGCGGTGCTTTCACTCTAGTGGTAGCATGAGACGGAGTCTACAACCCACACAAGTGGCTCAGGTAGTGCAGCTTATCCAGGATGGCACATCAATGCGAGCTGTGGCAAGAAGGTTTGCTGTGTCTGTCAGCGTAGTGTCCAGAGCATGGAGGCGCTACCAGGAGACAGGCCAGTACATCAGGAGACATGGAGGAGGCCATAGGAGGGCAACAACCCAGCAGCAGGACCGCTACCTCCGCCTTTGTGCAAGGAGGAACAGGAGGAGCACTGCCAGAGCCCTGCAAAATGACCTCCAGCAGGCCACAAATGTGCATGTGTCTGCTCAAACGGTCAGAAACAGACTCCATGAGGGTGATATGAGGGCCCGACGTCCACAGGTGGGGGTTGTGCTTACAGCCCAACACCGTGCAGGATGTTTGGCATTTGCCAGAGAACACCAAGAATGGCAATTCCGCCACTGGCGCCCTGTGCTCTTCACAGATGAAAGCAGGTTCACACTGAGCACATGTGACAGACGTGACAGAGTCTGGAGACGCCGTGGAGAACATTCTGCTGCCTGCAGCATGGCCGGTTTGGCATTGGGTCAGTAATGGTGTGGGGTGGCATTTCTTTGGAGGGCCGCACAGCCCTCCATGTGCTTGGCAGAGGTAGCCTGACTGCCATTAGGTACCGAGATGAGATCCTCAGACCCCTTGTGAGACCATATTCTGGTGCGGTTGGCCCTGGGTTCCTCCTAATGCAAGACAATGCTAGACCTCATGTGGCAGAAGTGTGTCGGAAGTTCCAGCAAGATGAAGGCATTGATGCTATGGACTGGCTCGCCCGTTCCCCAGACCTGAATCCAATTGAGCACATCTGGGACATCATGTCTCGCTCTATCCACCAACGTCACATTGCACCACAGACTGTCCAGGAGTTGGCAGATGCTTTAGTCCAGGTCTGGGAGGAGATCCCTCAGGAGACCGTCCGCCACCTCCTCAGGAGCATGAACAGGCATTGTAGGGAGGTCATACAGGCAATTGGAGGCCACACACACTACTGAGCCTCATTTTGACTTGTTTTAAGGACATTACATCAAAGTTGGATCAGCCTGTAGTGTGTTTTTCCACTTTAATTTTGAGTGTGGATCCAAATCCAGACCTCCATGGGTTGAAAAATTTGATTTCCATTTTTACATTTTTGTGTGATTTTGTTGTCAGCACATTCAACTATGTAAAGAACAAAGTATTTCAGAAGAATATTTAATTAACTCAGATTTAGGATGTGTTATTTTTGTGTTCCCTTTATTTTTTTGAGCAGTGTATATATATATACCATAGATGTTGGGATAATCAAAGTCTTCACAATTTTATGTTAACAGGGATTCTCCAGGAATTAAAAAAATGAAAATACTTATATTATTTTATAACAAATATATTCACAAATACATTTCATTACTTAAAATGGCTTGTTTTGTCTAGGGAGCAATCATTAGGAGAAATAAAATGGCCGTCGTCCTATCAGTACACACATAACTTGTCCTAATCAAACAGGAGGACAAGTTATTCGCGAATATTCAAATTCGCTATTATTTCGCATATGCGATAATTTGAATTTTCAAAATCGCATAATACATATTATGTGATACATTTAACATACTCCTCCCCGACAAGCGTCACTTGACTGTGTGGTTAGAATATACCATCGGATCTGAGTTTTCCATAAGTTCTTGAAAACTCAGTTCCGACTGTATATTTTAACTACTGCGGCAGGGTTAATAGCATTTTTCAAATATTCGCCTAATCGCTGGCTGTTAGATAATTCGTCTATTTGATTTATTCGCTTATTCGCTTATTCGTTTATTCGCTACATAACACCACCCAAGTTAATAATAGTGTGATGCGATTGTGCACGTGCACGCGCATTATAGGCGTGGTTTATCGCGAGTACGTCAGCTCCATTTTAAGAGTGAATCTTCTTGACAAGAGAAAATGGTGGGCAGCAAATTCCACGATGAAGAGGATGAACTCCTGCTAACTGTAAGTACAACACTTCATGTGATAACATTTTGAATGCATGTTCGAACCATATCTGTATAGTATAGTAATTATTAAGCAATAGTATATTTAAATATTCGCGCATGCGCAAGTATGCGAATATATTTACGCACTAAATATAATTTTATTTTTTATCATGTCTGATTAGATAATCATCATTGTTGTAATAAGTATTGTTTTGACATCACAGCACTTTGTAGCAAGTATTTATGTATGTATGTATGGACAGCAAAGAAATATCATGCACATTGCATATACATTTTCCTGCCACACACTGTAGACCACACACTGCATACCACACAGTGCATACCACACACTGCATACCACACGCAAACACAAACACATAGGGTCAGATTTATCATTACTCTGACAGCTCACTCCACTTTCACATATGTCTAAAGTTAGTTTTAGCCAAGCCAGATTTATGATTGGCCCTTTAAGACTGTGATAAATGTGCTTTGACGGTAGCAGTTTATCCGTCAGTAAGCAGCTTTACAAAAGTTGCACGTCCTTACGAAAAAGTCACATGTTCTATTAAAAACTCTCATAAGATAAGCATGGTCCTCACTGGAGTGAACTAGCGCATTTTTTTGCAATTTTTTGTTGACTTTTTAAATAGTCCCAATAGTAAATGTGTCTAGAGATTCATTTACATAAGAAAACACACCCACTTTCATAAAACTGGCAAGCATAGTGCAGAGCAGGAAAAAGTCGCAAATTTGTGCGCAGTTTTAGCGTTTGCGCATTTTCTTGTGACTTTTTCACTCCATTATTCTGACTTGAGCTAATGATAAATCTGGCCCCATGTCTTATTGGCCTGGAGAAAAATTAAACATTTCTTCCTGCCATTATTTGCTGGTTCATTTAGCGTTACCCAGGGTGCACCACGGGGAGGCGAACCAGATGTACACCCCATACCGTACCGTCACTTCACTAGACAGGTACATCTCTGCTCAGCTGGCCAATATCCGATTGCTCAGACCTCACACACATACAACAGGAAAACAATTTGATCTTATAAAGTGAACATTAAATATAATATTTCCACCTTCTAAGGACTCTTTCACACTTGCGTTGTTCTTTTCTTCTGGGCTCTATGCCGGAAAAATCCTGATCAGTTTTATCCCCATGCATTCTGAATGGAGAGAAATCCGTTCAGGATGCATCAGGATGTCTTCAGTTCAGGACCGGAACGTTTTTTGGCCGGAGAAAATACCGCAGCATGCTGCGCTTTTTACTCCGGCCAAAAATCCTGAACACATGCCGCAAGGCCGGATCCGGAATTAATGCCCATTGAAAGGCATTAATCCGGATCCGGCCTTAAGCTAAACGTCGTTTCGGCGCATTACCGGATCCGACGTTCAGCTTTTTCTGAATGGTTACCATGGCTGCCGGGACGCTAAAGTCCTGTCTGCCATGGTAAAGTGTAGTGGGGAGCGGGGGAGCAGCACACCCACCGTCCGCGTGGCCCCCGGGGCACCCAAGAGCGACGCCAGGGCGCCCCACGTGCATGAACCACGCGATCGCATGGATCACGTGATCCATGCGCATGGGGCGCCCCGACGCCACCCCGGAGCGCCCCAGGAGCCGCACGGGCGGCAAGCACACCGCTCCCCCGCTCCCCACCACTACCATGGCAACCAGGACTTTAATAGCGTCCTGGCTGCCATAGTAACACTGAACGCATTTTGAAGACTGATCAGTCTTCAAATGCTTTCAGTTCACTTGCGGTGTTACGGATCCGGCGGGCACCTCCGGCAACGGAAGTGCACGCCGGATCCCAACAACACAAGTGTGAAAGAGCCCTAACAAATACTTTTTGTTGTGTTTTGGATGATATTTATTAATAATCCTTGTATTTCCTAAATTTTGTAATACATGTTTGCATCTTTATCCTGCAGCGCATGTTGAAGAAGGGTTATGATCGGAAACAGGCAGAGAAGAGGGCGATCGTCGAGGGGGTCGTCAAGGTGTTACAAAAAAAATTTGGACGTAGCCACGACGAATAAAAAATTGGGAAGAAGTGGTCTGATTTGAAACGGAGGCACCCGGACTGGGTCAATGAGATCAGTCGCAGAGTCTGCCCTGGTCCTTTTTTTTTTATCACCCGTTACAAATTATTACTTATTTTTACCTGTTGTGAAACATAGCAAATCATCCCTTTACCTCATACATCTCTCCTTCGCTGTGAGTGTATATCTATATATTTATCCACACAGCGCGGTAGTGATGTATGATGTAACCGGCTGATTTTGTACTTTGCACACACACATAATAATAAATATATGTGTGTTTGTATATCTAGATAAACAGCAATCATCAATCTGTATTAGGGCTGTTTCACACGAGCGGATGCCGTGCGTGACATCCGCTCCGTGAATGACAGCCAAGACCCGATGCGGACAGCAGAAGCACGGAGCATTAACATGATTGATAATGCTTCGTGCCTCTCTGTGATCTCTATACTACGAAATCACAGTGAGATAAAGTTGTCATTGTGATTTCATAGTAAAGAGATCACAGAGAGGTACGGAGCATTATCAATCATGTTTATGCTCCGTGCTTCTCCTGTCCGCATCGGGTCTTGGCTGTCATTCACGGAGCGGATGTCACGCACGGCATCCGCTCGTGTGAAACAGCCCTTAGGCCCCTTTCACATGGACGGATTAGGTCCAGATACATCCAGGGTGCGTTCAGTGAAACTCGCACTATTTTGCAAGAAAGTTGACTCAGTTTTATCTGCGATTGTGTTCAGTTTTTTTACACGCGGGTGCAATGCGTTTTGATGCGTTTTTCATGCGCGTGATAAAAAACTTAAGGTTTACAAACCACATCTCTTAGCAACCATCAGTGAAAAACGCATCGCACCCGCACTTGCTTGCGGATGCAATGCGTTTTTCACGCAGCCCTATTCACTTCTATGGGGCCAGGGCTGCTTGAAAAACGCAGAATATAGAACATGCTGCGATTTTCATGCAACGCAGAACTGATACGTGAAAAACAACGCTCATGTACACAGACCCACGTCACGCATTGCACCCGCGTGGAAAACTCGCTCGTGTGAAAGGAGCCTTACAATAAAAGTCCCCGTCCATCATTACATTACATACATCCCCCACTTAGGTTAGTTTCACAATAGTGGCATGGACGTCGCCAGGCTGTTCCGTCATGTGAACAGCTTGTCGGATCCGTCCTGCCGCTAGTGTACGTGTGGCCCCATACTACAGCTCCATCACCATTGACTTTCAAGGGATCGTGGAGTTATTCCTGGGCATGAACATCTGCAAACCATGCCGACATGTTGTAGTTTTATTCTGTGCACCTCTCGGCATGGTTTATCGTTGTAGCCTTGGTATGACGCCCCGTTCCCACTACAGTCAATGGGTTTGGACCGGTATTCCTGAGCCACATGTAAACTAGTGGCAGGACGGATCCGAGGTTCCAGAGCTCTCTGCTGCTATTGGGAAAATAGCCTTACTTAGCATTTCTTATTAGTTCTGAGTTGTTTCTCTAAGGGCCCATTCACACGTGCTCAATTTCATAATTTATTTTTCTGAACTGACTTGAGGACCCATTCATCTCTAAGGGGGCCGCACAATGTGCGTCCCGTCTCCATAAAAGCGTACCCGCACTTCTGGGTCCACATTTCAGTTCTTAAAAAAAAGGAATATATTTTTGCACTAAATATAACTTCATCTTTTATGATGTCTGATTAGATATTCATCATTGTTGTAATAAGTATTGTTTTGCCATCACAGCACTTTTTCTGTAGCAAGTATGTATGTATGGACAGCAAAAAAATACCAAGCACATGCACGTTGCATATGTATACCACACACTGTATACCACACACTGTATAGCACACGCAAACACAAACACATAGTCTATTTATTAGAGTTTATGTCTTATTGGTCTGGAGAAAAAATAAAAATTTCTTCCTGCCATTATTTGCTGGTTCATTTAGCGTTACCCAGGGTGCACCATGGGGAGGCGAACCAGATGTACACCCCATACCGTACCGTCACTTCACTAGACAGGTACATCTCTGCTCAGCTGGCCAATATCCGATTGCTCAGACCCCACACACATACAACAGGAAAACCATTTGATCTTATAACGTGCTGTGTTTTGGATGATATTTATTAATAATCCTTGTATTATTGTCCTCAATTGAGGCCAAGAATAGTCATATTATATTATTGCCGTTGACGTGCGGTCTTCAAAATGCGTCACGCACATTGCCGGTCTCCTTTTTTTTTTTTTGTGTGTGGGTGGATATGAAAAACACATTACAGACGTTTAAATAGAGCCTAAATCCGAACGTTGTGTGATTACAGGGCTTCCAGTGCCAACGGTCCACCGCCGTATCACGACGGCGGATTTAGATTTGGTGGAGGTCTCCGCAGAGGAGGAGGATGATCAGGCGGGCCCCTCCCACAGTCGTGTAGGTGCCACCAACCCACCTGATGTGGGGAATGATGTGGAGGTGGCAGCTGATGAGCCCGTACACTCTGAAGGGCCGAAAACATCTGGGCCAGCTCCTGCTGAGGAGGATATCCCCACCCCAGCTCCTGATGAAGAGGATGAGAAGGATTTAATTACCACCCCGCACCAGGAGGGTAAATATGTGCACACATCATTCTAATTATGTATACATCACATATTTAGAAACATTACTTTAACACTAATTAAAAAAATTTCTTAAATATGAAAAGGTATCTATTTTTGTGCTAATAACTTTAAAACGAGTTTACTTTTCACGGGCATAGTTCTATCTTATCGTTACACATTGTACTTCATGACAGTGGTAAAATTTAGTCCAAATTTTAATGGCATCTTTGTACAAAAATTAACTAATCTAAAAAAATATTCAAAATAAAATTATATAATCAAAATAAAAATTTCACTTTATGCTACAATATAGATTAATAGAGATTAATTAAATTTATAAGTTTACAATCGCCATATGCATATATCATGTTTAGATCATTTATTAACTGAAATATAATTCAATAACAGTTTGGTTATGCAGTCACTTTTTGTGGCCTTCATAGTGTCAGCAACAAATAAATAACCCCATTTCAGAAACCACACACCCTCTATTTAATCCAAATTGATTCTATATAGTCTGTTAACGATTTAATTGTCCAACGGTAATCTATTAAAATGTAAAAAAATCAAAATAATTTGAACAAATTATAAATTACAAACTATTTGATTTGAAAACATTGTAGTGTTTAAATCATAAAAAAATCTTAAATGTATTACACAGAATATGTATATTTACTAACAGTTGTGCACAAAAACCTTAACTTTGGTCGCACAGCAGGCTTCAGACTACAAGGAGCACAATATGGCTTTAGGCTAGAGGATTTAGATTAATGGTAATTGGGAGCTATGTCGCATGTAAAGAGAAGACACCCTTATGTGACCCTAGAGTTGAAAACAAAACAAAGTGACTCAATTAGGCAAACTACACCCCTCAATGAATATACTAAGCAATTAGATCAATCGGCAATTTTACATAATGAGGCAACGATTATCTTTTAAAAAAACTGTTCAAATTGAATTAAAAAAAAAGGAATTTACACACAGTTTTTTATTAAACAAGTGGTTACAGGACTAAATGCACCCCACATTTAGTTCCACTTTTCACCTATAATTCACCTGAACACCACCACATATGTGAATTTATTTCATTGGCTGTAGAGTTGTAATAGCCAATATCAGCGCTTGCATGGGAACAAAACACTGGTGTCCCCTGCTTCACCTCTAAGGAGACAGGTGCTGTTGTACAGTCTTTTTTAGCATTCGTCACCTCCACATGACACCTCCTTACCCCCCCCCCCCCCTTCAGCTACGTAGCAGCAATGCTTATGTCTTTGTAATACGTCCAATAGGAGAGATCTAGACAGCAGGTGTTTGCCAAAAACCTGAAAAGGCCTTATTTTATATAATTGGCTAGCTGCTCTGGACTAGTAGATCAGCTATTAGACCACGGCTAATGAGCCATTTTGTCCCCAGGGCAAATATTTTTTGTTTGGCACAAAAATAGTACGGAGCAATTTTGAAAGTCATGAAACACTGTACCCTACAATTATATAGCAGGTGATGAAGATTATAAAAGTAACAATAATAATGGGACAACAAAAACCACAGTAATATCAAACAACAGCCATGCACAAGAACTCTTTAATCTACATAAACTAATATTATATAACACAACAAACTTAATTTAAAACTACTAAAATGTCACTAAATAATCTAATATATAACTACATTTATTATGGTATACTTTAAAAATGACACTCAAATTCTCTGCACTTAACTACATACTACACAAAATTCAATAAATGACTCTTATTGTTAATTGATATATTTTTTTTTTGTGTTTTCATAACAGTAATCAAGAAAATTGCAACGAAAATTGCTAAAATGAAACAGAGGCATCGGAAAACAGTCATGGAATTCCGAGCCCACATCCGAAAATCCCAGAAGATGCTGCAGGAATTCTATGACCAATATGGAGAGGACCTGAAGGAACTCACAGGCCTGCAGGAACAAGTGCAAAACTTGCCTTAAACTTATTCTAATTTTTTTTTTATTAAAAAGTTTTCTTCAGTTATATTGATTCCATACTTATTTTTCTATAAGGTTATGTTTTTGTCTAATTTTAACTGCAGACTTATCAGTAAAGGAGCCTTTAGTCCACGTTCAAAGTCAGCAGGGTTCGGACAGACAACAGCAGTAGGTACATCTTAACAGTGTAGTATAAGGTCTACACATAAATAAGTTTTTTCATGACAGCAGCAGCAGATAGTGTTGTATTATGAGGCATATACATAACAAATCAACTTGATCAAGACAGCAGCAGCAGGTAGAGCTAACGTATTCTGAGGGCTACAAGTCACCTTTAAATGTACAGCAGCAGCAGGTATTTATAGTGTTGTATTATGAGGTATATACATAACAAATCAAATTGATCAGGACAGCAGCAGCAGGTAGAGCTAACGTTATATTCTGAGGCATACAAGTCAGCTTCATCTGGACAGCAGCAGTAGGTTGATTAGTTAACATTTTAGGTTGATTAGTAAATTGAAAAATCAACTTTATCAGGACAGCTGACGGTGTTGTATAAGGACTTCACATAGCTACAAAGGACAAACAACTAGCTTGACATAACTCTGTATGATCATGACAGACAGCATCTGCAGCTGGTAGATATTAACGGTCGAGTATAAGACCTAAACATATCTCTTCCTAACTCAGCAGGACAGGCAGCAGCGGGTAATGTGGATTCTCAAAAGGCTGAATGCTAACTCGCCGTGATCAGAACAGACAGCAGCAGAATCCGCAGTAGGTAGATATTAAGAGTGGATTATACGGCCTACACATAACTCTCAATGATCAGGACAATAGAAGCAGTCATTGCTAACGGTGGAGTATAATGACTACACAGAATTCTGAAGTATCAAGCCAAGATCAGCATGCAGTTGGTAAGTTAAAGTAGTATTCTAATTACTACACAAAGTTTGGCATAACTAAGCAGTAATAGAGAGTGTCAAGTTATTATATTGCAGCAGACAAAATTTTGTAACAGATGGGATTGTGGAAGACCGATTATAAAAGTATTTAAAAAAAGATTGAACCCCCAACTACAGCATGTGTATTCATCGCTTATATATACACTGTTGTCCAACTAAGATAAACTATTTCGATGAAAAAAATTATAACAGTTCATTATTATTATATTTTATTGAAAAGGCCAATATAACATTGTACAATAAATCATTTATCTAAAAAAAAAGACCGTAATTTATAATAGAAAATTATTGTTTAACGCACATTAATTAACCTTTGTGTGAACACACTATTACCTTTCAAATGTATTATTGAACAAAGCTTTAGATTACAAAATACAAATCTACATTCAAAATGTATAATATATATAGAGTATCAACCAAATTTTAACAAAAAATAAATTGATACTTTTAAAAAAGTATCTTATAATAAAAAAAAAGTATCCAACTATCCATACTGTGATCCAAATTTCAACCTCAATAAGACAATATTGCATAGTAAAATTGTCTTAAGTTATATTAGTTCCATTATTTTTAAAAATTTTAAACATCAAATGTGTCTAAAAAAAAAAAAAAAGTAAACAATTGACGAGTCAGCAAAGAAATAACTAGCATGAATCCGATATAGTGTCCGTTTGTTAAACTGGACATGTCGGAGCATAGCTTCCTCAATAAAGACATCAACATGTGATGCAATGAGTAGAATCACTCACAAAATGGTGACATGGCTTCAAGATTATTATACTGTCAGCAGTTAATTTTGAAAGATTAAAATCTGGTATTATATTACACTAGCATGTGAAAATAATCATTATATAATTGTCAAGAAGTAAGATTACATATAAATGTATATATCTATATATACATGTGGCAATAATGCTCCATTACCAAAACCGGATTACCACACGGATGAGTATAACGCCAGTAACACCCAACCATGTAGAGAGGTCAACACAGAAGCCAGGCATCCTTTCCAGGACAACCAACAACACCATGTTAGAACCTAAGTCCGTATTAAAATAATAAATAAAATAAAAAACTTTTATTAGGTTTATCAATCAGTCTTGTACAATGTTAAGTGCACAAAACCTTTTGAAAATGGAAGCCCACATGCGGTCCCCACCTTGCTAAAGTAAGAACCACAACATGGATGCCAAAAACCCAATTAAAGCAAAATTTTTTTTTTTTAATAAAACAAAATAAATTATTTTGGTGAATGAAGCGTAAAACTGCATGAATTTATTAAACAAAAACGTTTTTATTCAATATATATTCAAATCGAATTCTTGACAATATACGATGAATAGTGCACATTCGCAAATATTAAACATGAACACCATTTTATGAAAATAATAATACTCAATACTTGTCATATTACAAGGGCTAATAAGTACTCCATGCTAGTTCTCCTTTGCATGATCTCAACAAAAAAATTCCACAGTTAGATTTTAATAATTTACTATATTTCAGACACATTACTTGGCAGCATTAGGCCAGACAGTAGCAGTAAAATAGTAACGCAACAGTAGAAGGCATACAAATCAAAGGCCCAAACAATAAAGCATAACTACTGAAACTACCATTAAAATAGAAAAATCTGTTGTCTAAAGGCCACACATAGCTAAACTAAACTCTGCAGGAACAGGGCAGACAAAAGCATGTAAATGTAAACACCATAGTAAAAGGTCTACACCAAGTTCGCCTAACCCTGCAGGACAGGCAGCATCATAATTTAATGTTAAAATTTGAGAATAAAGAGTAATTATAACTACATGTTCAGGACAGACAGATTCAGCATCAACAAGATGGAAGTTTGAAATGGTTGAGCATAAGGTCTACACATAACTTGGCACAACTCAGTAGGAAATGCATAATCAGCATTTAAATCTAATGATGTAGTGTAAGAACTAAACAAAAATCAGCATGATCAGCAAATTCAATAGCAGCATCAACAGGATGGAAGATGGAAAATGTCTAGTATAAGGCCTAAACATAGCTCTGAATAACTTATCCGGACAGACAGCAGCACGTTCAAAGTTGGCAGCAGCAATGTGTACTCCTGAATGGGAAACCAACAGGCCATGGTAAGCCCATAAATAAAATATGACATGTCAGACAGCAGCACGTTCAAAGTTGGCAGCAGCAATGTGTACTCCTGAATGGGAAACCAACAGGCCATGGTAAGCCCATAAATAAAATATGACATGTCAGACAGCAGCACGTTCAAAGTTGGCAGCAGCAATGTGTACTCCTGAATGGGAAACCAACAGGCCATGGTAAGCCCATAAATAAAATATGACAAGTCAGACAGCAGCACATTCAAAGTTGGCAGCAGCAATGTGTACTCCTGAATGGGAAACCAACAGGCCATGGTAAGCCCATAAATAAAATATGACATGTCAGACAGCAGCACGTTCAAAGTTGGCAGCAGCAATGTGTACTCCTGAATGGGAAACCAACAGGCCATGGTAAGCCCATAAATAAAATATGACATGTCCGACAGCCGCACGTTCAAAGTTGGCAGCAGCAATGTGTACTCCTGAAAGGGAAACCAACAGGCCATGGTAAGCCCATAAATAAAATATGACGTGTCAGACAGCAGCACGTTCAAAGTTGGCAGCAGCAATGTGTACTCCTAAATGGGAAACCAACAGGCCATGGTAAGCCCATAAATAAAATATGACATGTCAGACAGCAGCACGTTCAAAGTTGGCAGCAGCAATGTGTACTCCTGAATGGGAAACCAACAGGCCATCATAAGCCCATAACTTAAAAAAAAATGCAACTCTGACAGCAGCAGGTATTCAGTGTGCTGAGGAAATGTGATGACATGCATAATAATTAAAAAATTTGGCATTCTAGAATGATTATTTTGATTATATTAAGATTTTGCTTCCACACCAAAAATTATTGAGAAATTAAGTAGACACGACGCATGCATCGGTAGTCAACAATTTATTCTTTAAAGCATATTAAGTCAGTATCAGAACACTGCGGCTACACAGCCAGCCTAACCGTGTGATGATTCCTACACGCCAGAGGGCACTAGTAGTGGTGGTGTTTATCAGCGGCTATCTCGTCCTCCTTTTGTCTGTGAGGAGTAATGGGTACGGCCGCTCTCCACACCCATACATGATCTTCACCGCACACACTCTGTGCTCCAGGCCCACGACAGGACTTATCCATCCTGTACCCGTCTGAGCTCAGAAGGCACTGATGAGGCAGCTATCCTGGGCCAGGGTCTTGAAGTGTCCCCCGCTCATGCGCCTGGATTAGTTCACCTTCTCATCATCGAAGACTCAGCTGCGTTCCCCAGGGGAATAACACCTAATAACCAGTAAAAGAAACAACACTAAAACGAATAAACTTTTTTTTTTTTTTTCTTTTTTTTTTTTAAGTAACAAAGGTAACAAAGGACGTAGACACTGACGCTGACAATACACCTAATAACCAGTAAAAGAAAAAGCACTAAAACTAATAAAAAAAATAATAATTTAACTAACAAAGGACGTAGACACTGACGCTGACAATACACCGAATAACCAGTTAAAGAAAAAACACTAAAACTAATAAACCTTTTTTTTTCTTTTTTTTTTTTAACTAACAAAGGACGTAGACACTGACACTGACACTGACACTGACACAACACAAACTAAACAGTAATAAACGAAAACTAATAAACTTTTTTTTTAAATTACAGACACTAAACTAGAAAACTAAAAGAAAAAACAACTAAAGCCTACACTATAACTAACCTTCACCCTTCACTAGAAACTATCAGCTACACTATTCACTAACCTAAATAAATGATTATATTTCTCCTAACTATCCCCTACACTACACCCTGCACTAGAAACTATCAGCTAACTAATCTATTACCTAACCTAAATAAATTATTATATTTCACCTAACACTGTACCCTAATCTTTAACCTATCAGCTACACTAAACTACCCTATCTAACACTATCAGAATCACTAATAAATTTCAAAAAAGCAAAGCACTGCACAGTTCCAAGCTCCTCTCTCAATCACCACCACATGAAACTGCACAAAATGGCTGCCGTGACAAAATCTTATATAGTAATGGGGTGGGAAACTTTCTGATTGGTTGCTAGGGATGTTGCTAACCTGTTTGACTCCTTCTCATTGGCCCACAATCTAAAATAAGGGAGGGATTAGTGTCCTCACAAAGAGCCGACATTCACATGTGCGCTAATATAATCGCATTACGAAAATTCGCGCCTCAATCACTTTCTCGGCAATGTGAGTAAGATCTGAGCTTTTGCACTTTTGGGAAACAATCGAGATACAGTGGGGGGTGATGACAGTAGTTTACAGAGTACAGATCAATGTAATCTGTACGGTGGAAACTAAAATAAAAAATACGAATATTCGTAAATCGAATTTTTCAAAGTTCTAAATATTCGCGAATATGGTGCTATACTATATGAATGCAAAGCCCTTTGCCTCTCCGTTCTGGTACAAGTGCCGATATTCGCATGTGCGCTAATATAATCGCATTACGAAAATTCGCGCCTCAATCACTTTCTCGGCAATGTGAGTAAGATCTGAGCTTTTGCACTTTTGGGAAACAATCGAGATACAGTGGGGGGTGATGACAGTAGTTTACAGAGTACAGATCAATGTAATCTGTACGGTGGAAACTAAAATAAAAAATACGAATATTCGTAGATCTGAGCTTTTGGACTTTTGGGAAACAATCAATTATATGTGTACTGTAATTTTGTGAAAAAAACCCCCAAAAAAACGAATATTCGTTTTTACGAATATATAGCACTATATTTGAAATATTCGCGAAATCGTGAAGTTACTATATTCACGAAAAAAATTTGCTTTTCGAATATTCGCGCTCAACACTAGTCAGTTGTATTCAGGCTCATAATCCCTGACAAGTAGAAAGGAGGATGAGGATGAGGCAGCTCTTTACCTCAGTATCGTGAAGTATCTTGTCCTCCTGTGTGATTAGGACAGGTTTTGTGTGTATTAATAGGACGGCGGCCATTTTATTTCTCCTGATGATTGCTTCCCAGACAAAACGAGCCATTATAAATAATGAAAGGTATTTGAGAATATATTTATAATCAAGTAATATTTAAGTATTTTCATTTTCTTAATTCCCAGAGAACCCCTATAAGTAAAAAAAATCTAAAATTGTTCCACAATTTCTAGATGCAGTTTTTTGCAGATTGGTGAACCTCTAACATGCTCTTTTTTTACCCAGGCATGTGGCTTAGTACAAAATTGCTCCTCCAGCTGTTTTTTTATTTATTAGTACTATTTACTTTTCCAGTCCCCCCCCTTCCCAACTTTTGCGAGATTCAAATTCTAAACCACTTTAAAACTTGAAACTGGCTCAACTTTAGTTCTGACTTGTACCTATACAGCTCTTCGCACAGTATTATTCCAAAGTTTTGAACAAAGCGACTTTGGATGAAGCATCTGAAGCTCGCTTCACTCAACACTAAAGAGAACCAACTCATTCCACCTTGTGGAAATGGATCCATAGGAGTCAAAATTTAACTTTTTAACAAGCCTTGGCATACAACAAGGGAAAATAGCCAAGCCAAATAGCCATCCGTGGACAGCTGTTTTGAGATGCTTGTTCCTCATTAGCACAGAGTAGGATTCTTGTATGGAGAAGTACTCCAGGTATGGTACACCATGGTATAGAGTACTGCCTAATCTGCATGTTTTTCATAAAATGTTAAAATGTCTCACTTTCAACATCTGATGTGTTCTATAATCTGTTGTGAATAAAATACGGGTCTATGAGATTTTCAAATCATTGCATTTATATTTATTTACATTTTACACATTGTCCCAACTTTTTTGAATTTTGGTTGTATAGGCAAGTGCAAGAGCATAGCGTGTAGTGAGGCCCCACCCCCTCCCTCCCTAAACCACTCTGCAAGTGGAGGTAACTGGCCCTGCTCACATTCTAGGACAGGTCGCCAGTGGCCATTTTAAATCGTTCCTGGAGAACCCCTTTAACTACTTTTCTATTATAGATCATTTCATGGAACTAAATCCTAGATAAAGAAATATATTTCATCAGGTAAACACAAAATAAAACAGAATAAAGTTTTCTGCAGATTGCTGACTTAAGTTTACTTTAAATTCTTGAGGAATATTTTCTAAAATCACCAACATTTATGTTATACTAAAAGCTTTATTTTTAGCATATGTAACACGTACAAATAGTTTTAACTTATTTTAGGTTACGTAGTTGTGGATGGCAGCACATAACCATTAATTTTAAGATGTAAGGTTTTTAAAAGTCTGTACACAGCTTGAGAGACATGTGTTCGGCAATTAATACGCCAATAAAAAAATGCTAATTAATTCAGTGCAAGCTATACATGTAAATTAGAAATGTTGTCAGGAACTAATAAATAAGAAGATTGCAATGCAAAACCATACTTTAGCTTCTTTTTTAGGTTGCCATTTTTAACTTCAGGGTATATGTTAATAAATATAAATTTTTGTCCTTTAGAAAATAGCAAATTGAATGTAAGTTTAATCTGAATGAAACTTTATTTAGAAGATGAAGTAATTTGAATGGAGTTAATGGTATATTGCTAGCATAGCGCATGTAAAGGGGTTGTCTCAAAAAGACAAACTGATTCCATATGCATTATTAGGTAATCGGCATTATGCATTAGAGAACATGGGTATCATAAAGGGGTATTCCACGTATGAGCCAAATTGGGTAGCCATTAGCAAGGAACAAGACAAGGAACTACCTGGTCTGTCCATGTATTACAAGGTCAACAGCATTTTCCCGCAGCAACCTCTCTGTGTAGATGGCTGAAATCCATGTAATAAAAGTTTATTTGTGGGGTGTTTGAGGTTCTGAAGCCAGACCTGCAGAAATCAACTGATTTCTGTGCCCACTTCAATTTAAAGAAACACTCCTTTTTTATTATATTTTATATGATGCTAACTCACCACCACTCACCAGTGTAATTTGTTACAGCATAACTCAGCTGCATTTATACACTTAGATTTTTTTCATTATGGTATAGGGAACATGGTCATGCAACTTGACTGCTTGCTCTGACTCCTTGCTCTAATACAACTTGCGGCTCTCCAGCTTTTGAAAAACTACAACTCCCAGCATGCCCAGACTGTTTACGACTATCAGGCTACAGCAGGGCATGGTGGGAATTGTAGTTTTACAACAGCTGGAGAGCCACAGGTTGGCCATCCCTGCTCTAATGTGTAAACAGGAACTTTCTTCCCCAGTGGCTGACTTCCCGTGAACTACAAGATGACATTATCACCAATCAAATCCCCCTGGCTGCTTCCCACACTCCTATTGTATATCTGTATTCTGTTGAAAATTTAAAGGGGTTGTCCCACGAAAAATAGTCTACAATTTTCAAACCAGCATCTGGATCTAAATACTTTTGTAATTGCATATAATTAATAATTTGGCATAGCCTCTGAGTTATTCAATAAACTGTATCTGTATTGCGCCATCTGCTGTTAGTTTTTTTCTTATTTTTTTGACCTGCTCACTGAGATTGCCGCACATGCTCAGTTTCATACTTCAACTGCCTCCTGGGCTGTGATTGGGAGATCTGAGACACGCCCCCTTAGCAGCAGCAGAAAAGACACTCCCCATGAGCTGGCAGCTTGATATAAATCTTGCAGAGCAATAAACGGGGAGATCTCTGGATCCATGTGAGATACAGGGCTGGTTCTAGCTTTGTTAATAGAGATTGTCATGTATTATATGACGTCTGATGTCTCACCAATCTAACGGACCAGGAGTACAGATATAGTAGTTGAGTGTATGCAGTGATTAGCTGCGTTTAGTGTTGAGCGAGTCAAAGCCAAACAAATTGATTTCAATACAAATTTATGTAAAAATGTAATTAGTTGTGAAGCCGAATTTCCTTGCACTTTATGGTAACAAATCTATTTTTCCTGAAATGGCGGCATTTAATTGAAGATACCACACAAAATCTCACGCGGGGTGACATGTGATGTCACCATGCCAGTGCGCAGGGAGGACGTCCTTGTGTCCTTTGGACCATCCTTACCTCCTTTCGGTGCCCTTTTTGTGTATTTATATCTGTGTTTGTTGTCTGTATACATATGCAATTATAACTTGAAAGAAGGGGAAGTGTTGAATCTCTGAAATGTGCTGTTTTTATGCATGATCTTCAATAAGAAGTCTTTATGTCACCTCCAAGTTGTAGTGGTCCTTTGCACCAAACAGTGATTTTATAGTATTGTTCTTCCTCCTGAGAAGTCGGGTACTTCTTTGGAAGGCACCTTGTACTGCGGCTGCACACCTATTATTTATACTACTGTACATGCCTACAATATTGTATTGTCTTCTACTCATGGTTAACCACATAAGGGTACTTTCACACTAGCATTATTAGAATCTGGCAGGCAGTGCCGGCATTTAATTTTTTTCCCAAAAATCAAAAGAGAAACCCGCTCCTTCTATATCCCGACACATGCGGATCCAGCGATGCGGCAATTTCCGGGACACTTTGTACCGGATCTGGCATTAATACATCTTTATGGAAATTATTGCCGGATCCGGCAAGTGCGGTATTGTTCTGGTATTTTGGCCGGTCATATACCGTAAAAGGGACGGAACAGAAGACATCCTGATGCATACTGAATGGATTGCTTTCCATTCAGAATGCATTAGGACAAAATTTATGCATTTGTTTCTGGTATTGAGACTCTTTATCAGATTTAAATACCGGAAAAGGATAATACTACTGTGAAAGTACCCTAAGACGTACTTACCCTATGTTGCGCCGTAATCAATTACAGTAATCACCTGCCAGGTGTCCTTTGCAAATAACAATGCTGGTCACTAGAACCTCTAATTTCTATTGTTTACAGGGGTTTCCAGCAAGAAAAAGATATACAGATCAGAGATGAGCAAATCACTAAAAATTGTATTTGAGTATGATTCAGCCAAATCCCTTGACCAATTCATTGTCGAACCTGATAGGATTCTACCCGAATCGAAAGTGCTCCAATTTGCCTGAAAATTTGTGTATGACACTCTGAGGTCTCCTAGATAAGGCTCTTTTTTCTTGTATCTTACCTTTTAAACTTTTTAATTTTTATTTTTTTCTCTCTCTCTCTTTTTCTCTACAAATCAAATTTCCATAAATTCTGATTTAGGTGCAACTTGAATTTCTGCAGTAGGGCAAAATATTGTGAAATTAGTAATCTCCAACCTTACAACTGTCTTAACAATGTGTAAAGAAAATTATAATTAATGAGGAATTAAACACAAAGAGAATTTAAAAAAAACACACAGAGAAGATTCAAGCATAATAACTTTCTTAAACTAGTTAAGTCAATTGTTTTAGCATTTTGGAAAAATACCAACCTAGCCCAAAGCTTCCAGTACTTTATATTACCAGCCACAATCACAGCTCAGACTTCTCCAAACTGGATCATTAAAGAAATCTGTACAATGCTGAGTGCTATTAAGTAATAACATAACATACAATGCATAATATAATAGTCCATAAAAATAATATAGCAGAAAGCCATAACATTTTAAATGAGATACAGAAAAGATTTGCTGGTATAGCATTTTTCAATTGATGTTGCTGTTGAAAAGCATAATCAGCAAATCCAAGAAAAACGTAGTTCTGAGAATTATCTAAAACTATGTTCTGGACAATTTCATGGTCTATAAAATTAAAGAAGTGAAACTTCTCAGTAGGCGAGAACTTTCAATTTCCAAAGACAAACAATAAAAGTTTGTAGTTACTGTATATATTACAACATTGCACCTGGAAAAGCCTTTGTCATTTCACAACCTGCATTATGAGTACAGGATGAATGTAAAAAATGAAAGTTACTAGTCCATATCACTGCTATAACACAGTTGGGCCATATTATTATGACCAACAGCTCATATCCACAGTAACCTCCATGTGAGCATGAACAGTAGCAAGATGGGGTGGGAGTGACTCGATAAGGTCCAGGTAGTTTGTCACAGATATCTGGAGCCATGCTGACTGCTGTGCATCCCACAGCTGCTGGAGAATGCGTGGCAGAGGATCCATAGAAAGAACATGACGATCAAGCTGGTCCAACATACAGTATGCTTAATTGTATTCATGTTTGGGGAATTAGAGGACCAGGGCAGTATTGGAAGTCTTGGTCATGCGTTTTCAACCTAGTTTGGACATTTCTAGCCGTGTGACATGTTGCATTGTCTTGCTGGAAGATCCCATCTGGTCCAGGGAAGACAATCAGCCTGTATGGGTGTACGTGATCTGCAAGGATGGATTCATACCCAAATTGGTTGAGAGTGCCTCCCACATGGATAAGTTGGTCCAGAGAATGCCACGAAAACATTCCCCAGACCATAACTCTGCCACCACCAGCTTGTGTTCTTCCAGCAATGGTTGCAGGGTGTTTTGTTCTCTGATGTTTCTTGCCTTACGCCAGGGCCGGTTTTTGACAAAATGTGGCCCTGGACAAAATCAAAAGTGAGGAACAAAATAATAATGTGCTAAAAACACAGTCTGACGTCTGACACCCGGCACCCCCTCCAATCAGCTGTTTGAGGACACAGTGCATGCTGTTCACTGCTGCTGTCCCATAGACATACAGCAGCAGAGCAGGAAGAGAGAAGGGAGATGGCACGTGCATACAGCGCACACCGTCTCCTCAGACAGCTGATCGGCGGGGGTGCCGGGTGTTGGACTCCCGCAGATCTGATATTGATGAGCTATCCTGAGGATAAGTCATCAATATGAAAAAAAAAAAGAGAACCTCTTGAAGCTACTCCTAATACTGTGCCTGCTGTGCTCCCCCCATGCAGTGGCATAGCTTGGGTTGCCAGCACCCGGGGCAAGCCCAAAATTGATAATGTAGTAGATCACTTGCTGTCCTATGTAACACCACAGATAATAGTAATAACTCTCTGAGTATAGATAATGTAGTAAATGTCACCTGCAGTTCTATGTAACACCTCTGTCACGGTGGGGAGTGGGGGAAACCCCCACCATATAATGGGAACTGATACTAGGCCACAAAACAGGGATAGGGAGCAGGTCACCTCCTATAGCCGCCCTAATCCCAACCCTGATCTCCTGACCGTATGAGCGCCCCCTGAAGGTGGGAGGGCTCATACACTCGAACCTGGATCCTACTAACCCTAACGGTCCCTTGCATAGGGGTCAGGGATAGGAGACAACCGGTTCCTCAAGGAAACAGACAAACCGGAGTCTCCAGCGGCCTAGTAACAGAAGGGAAAAGACCAAATGCAGCAACTGGATGGCAGGTAAGTACACAGTGCAACACAACACTAGCAACAATCAACACTTAACTGCCGCAGCAGAGATGGAAAGACGGAGGCAAACATCTACTTGGACCTTCCTGTGAACACCAGATGCACGGAAGCTCCAGGCAGCGCTGCATACAGGCTTATGGTTCAACAACAGACTGGGGAAAATATCAAACATCCATGGAAATCACAACACCAAACCGACCTGACATGGAACACCAGACATGACATAAACAACTAAACCCCAACATGAACCACACCAAACAACATAACAGGTGAGAAAGGGAAAGAAGACAAGGGACACAAACGATGTCCAACTAGGATGCCCTCACACAGTTAAGAATAGACATCAAGAAAGGAGCAGAGCTCCTACACATACAGTATGTAGGCAAACAAACAACTGACCTTCAGGCTCACAACACAGTATAAGGAAAGCCAGAGGCCACACCCAGCTCCACCAAGCACACATCTTAATCCCGAACACACCAGGATGGGAAGGGACACACAACTTAAGGGGAAGTGTCAAAACATGCAAAACAACATGTTGCCACCAGCAACAAGCATGCACGGCAAAAGTGTCATGGTCAACTACACCAGACCATGACACAGCCATGACAACCTTAGATAACACAGTGATAACTCTCTGAGTACAGATAATGTAGTAGATTAATGGGAGCCCCAAAATTCAAAACACGCACAGTGTGACTTGAAGTCTGGGACCAGGATGTGTCAGGGCCCTATTCTCAATCTCCTCCCCCAACCCTACGGTCAAACAGATACAGTATGTGGATGAACATTATTATATACAGTAGAATATAGCACCATACCTGTTACATCCAGTGACATCTCCTGTGATGTAGACTTTCCTCAACGTCTTCATTCAGAGATAAGACCGCCATGATACCTTTTTCAGCCGCTTCTCGTCTGCAGAGTTTCACAGAAAAATATTTAGGTTCCTCACTTTACTATCATCCTCTCCTTCCTGGTGTCTCAACACTGTCATCCTGCTGCCCCCCAATACTGTGCTAGAGCCATACAGATAGTACCCCATTCCCCATAATATTATTCCCCTGTATATTATAATGGTCCCCTCTGTATTAATATTATTATTAATATTAATGGCCCCCTCTGTATTATTATTGTTAATATTAATGACTCCCTCTGTATTATTATTAATATAATGTCCCCCTCTTTATTGTTAATATAATGGCCCCCTCTTTATTTTTTATATAATGGCCCCTTCTTTATTATTAATATAATAGCCCCCCTCTTTAATATTAATATAATGGCCCCTTTTTATCTATATATATAAAAAAGGACATACTGTATATATGTATGTATGTGTGTATGTTCCGCGAAAACTCAAAAACGCAAACATCCATTTCAACGAAACTTGGTATACACATCCCTTGCTACCTAGAAAGAAATCTTGCGGGGGTCTCGGCTCTCTAGGACGTATCGTTCCCGAGATATTCCCAAAAAATGACCTGCTTTATCCAATACAAGCCTGCCAGCCTTTCACTTAAATCCTAACTGACATACACACGGTCACATGTCCCTTATCAGCCAATAGAAGCTCCTACTCCAGGTTGCCATTACAACCTACCACAGGTTTAAGCAGTTCGCAGGTCCTGAAATATTCAGTCATATGACGTATGATGGCACAACTACACTGCTACATGCATGGGGGGCAGGGGCCACTATTAAACGGACAGCTGCTGTGGAGTTCACTGTTAAAGGGGTGGGCGCTGTGGAGTTCACTGTTAAAAGGGCAGGCACCGTGGAGTTCATTGTTAAAGGGGCGGGCACCGTGGAGTTCACTGTTAAAGGGGCGGACACCGTGGAGGTCACTGTTAAAGGGGCGGTCACTGTTAAAGGGGCGGCCACTAGTGATGGACAAACATCTGGCGGGACGGTTCGCGAACGCTATCACGCGAACACAATCAAATGTTCGCGAACCGCAATTTTGCGGCGGGTCCCATTCATTTTAATGGCAGGCGAACCTGAAAAACCTTCAGCTCATATTTGCAGCCAAGAAATAATTACTAGAAGTGCACAAATAGTCCCACAACATGGACAGTGACATACCAGACGTATTATTCGAATTTGCGATCTCCATTCATAATTTTTTTCAATGCGAAATATCGGCAATATTATTTTCGCGTACGCGCATGTGCAAATGCACTATACAGTACCCAAATGCACTATAAAGAAAGTATATTAGTATATAACACCCTGCTTCAATCAGTTTTTTTTGGGGACGACTGGTATATCACACCAGTAGAAATTATTTGTTCCAATAACGCTTGTCCCTCTATATACCTGCAGTATCGCAGCAGAACCGCACACAACTGCCGCACAATACAAATGTACTATAATATACTTTCTAACATAGAAAGTATATTATAACATTGTACAAGGAAGGCAATCCATTAGAATATACATAATGATAAAATGTAACCTTTAATAATGCTACTATGAGGGTCCATTCACACGTCCGTGAGTTTTTTTGCAGATCCGCAAAACACGGACACCGGCAATGTGCATTCCGCAATTTGCGGACCGCACATCGCCGGCACTATAATAGAAAATGCCTAATCTTGTCTTCAATTGCGGACAAGAATAGGTCATGTTCTATTTTTTTGCGGGAACGGAAGCACGGATGCGGAAGTGCGGATCTGCAGATGTGGTCCGCAAATACGGATGCGGACAGCACATTCCGGCCCCAATGAAAATGAATGGGTCTGCACCCGTTCAGCAAAATTGGCAAAGAACTGTCCCTGATATTGCCCTACAGGGGGGTGCTATTCTGGCCCTGATAGCCTAACCACAGACCACCCGCCCTGATAAGAGCGACCCCGTCCGGTACCTTACCCTATATAAAAAGGGCCCTAGTAAGCCCCTAGCCCCTAGGCCCCTGACTTCCAGGTGATCACTATATAGATCTATGTGTTTTTGACTCATTATAAAAGTATAAGTATATTGCACCCCTCTGTGTATCACACATAACGATAGCACACCTATACCAGTCCTTAAAAAGACTTTTGCGGCCCTATTAGCTAGCGTTTTGTGTCCCTAACAGCCTGTCCCTGCTCCACACAGCAACCTCTCCCTACACTGGCAAAACACTGAATGTAAAATGGCGGCCAGATCAGGTTTATTTATAAAGTAGGGGGTATGTCCATGTGCTGAAATATGATGGATGTTTCATGGGTCAAAGTTCTTCACAATGTAAAAGAATATGGTGGGCGTGAATATCTCCATATGTTTGCATGTTTGGCGAATTGCGAACACGCAAAGTTCGCCACGAAACGAGCGCCGGGCGAACCGCAAGGCCATCTCTAGCGGCCACTGTGAAAGTCACTGTTAAAAGGGCGGTCACTGTTAAAGGGCGGCCACTGTGAAAGTCACTGTTAAAGGGGCGGTCACTGTTAAAGGGACGGCCACTGTGAAAGGGGCAGACACTGTAAAAGTCACCATTAAAGGTGCAGTCTCTGTTAAGGGGCGGCCACTGTGTAAGTCACTGTTAAAGGGACGGCCACTGTGAAAGTCACTGTTAGGCGGTCACCGTTAAAGGGGCGGCCACTGTGAAAGTCACTGTTAAAGGGGCGGTCACCGTTAAAGGGGCGGCCACTGTGAAAGTGGCTGTTAAAAAGGCAGCCACAGTGAAAGTCACTGTTAAAGGGGCAATCACCGTTAAAGGGGCAGACACTATGAAAGTCACTGTTAAACAGGCGGTCTCCGTTAAAGGGGCGGCCATTGTGAAAGTCACTGTTAAAGGGGCATTTACCGTTAAAGGGACGGCCACTGTTAAAGGGGCGGCCACAGTGAAAGTCACTGTTAAAGGGGCGGTCACCATTAAAGGAGCGGCCATTGTGAAAGTCACTGCTATTTAATATAAAATTGCAATAAATAAATACCCGAGCAACGCCGGGTCATCAGCTAGTTATTAATATAATGGCCCCCTCTTTATTATTAGTATAGTGTCCTCCTCTTTATTAGTAATGTAATGGCCCCTCTTTGTTATTAATATAGTGGCCGCTCTTATTAGCATGATGTCCTCGGTGATCCTTCTCTCTCTGCTCCTCCCCCACCCCCATAATGCCCCTAGTACCTCTGCAATTAGGGTAGGCTGCATACATAAAAAAAAATAATAATACTTACCTCTCTCCATCACAGCTTGTGGCGTCCCAGCGCAGGCGGTCACAAACGCGGAGGTCACAGTGAGGAAATCGTGACCGAGTCCTGTGTCGCTCTACTGCCTCATAGGCTTCAGGCCTAGTGGCCTGAAGCGTATGAGGCATAACAGCGGGGATGGGAGCTATAGGCTCCCGTGGCCCTCATTGAAATCCCTACTGCCTGGCGCCCCTCTGCAATTTGGCACCCGGGGCAACCGCCCCCCTGCCCCCCTCCCCCCACGCTACGCCACTGCCCCCATGTTCACAAACATTATACTATTCACCCAGACTGCCCTCCTTAGTATTAGTGCCCCCAATAGTTATAATACTCCCCAAGATAGCCCCCATTAGTAGCAATGCACTCCATATTGTCTCAAATACCAACAACGCCCCTACAGTACCCTAGTAGTAATAATATAACCATAATGCTCCCAGTGGCTCTAATGTCCCCCTGTAGTGCCCCACTCTAGTTCCAATATATAATGCTTCGCCCATAATGCTAATAAATATATAATGTTTCCCCATAGTGCCAGTATATAATGCTCCTCCATTCCTCCCTAGTAGTGCCAAGTATATATAATGATCTCCTTCCCCCCTTCCCCGGTGCCCCCCAGCAGTGTGGACATTTAGCATATATATAAAAAAAAAAAAAAAACCTCCCTCTCGTCCCCCCGCCGCTATCTGCTATGCAGACCACAGTTTTATCTGTGGCTTGTGTTGCTGCATCCTGATGCATGCGGTCCCAATAACATCACCACTCTTGCTCCAGGTCTCACATGATGACGTCATCATGCGAGACTCAGAGCAGGAGGTTGCAGTGATGTCAATTCGGCTTCTTGCACTGTTCAAATGCCTCACAGGCCTGAGGCCTAGCAGCCTGACGCTTGTGAAGTTGGACGGCCATGAGTGTGCCCCCCTTTATGGGTAGTGAAGTGGCGCCCTAGGCGGATGACTACATTCCCCTATCCATCGTCCCGGCCCTAATTCAGAGCACATTACCACAGAAGGTATAACAGGAGAAGACCACAACTCCCAGCATGTCTAAGCCATTATTATTTAATATCAAAGCACAATACAGGGGGGCGTATAAGAGGATAGGACTACAACTCCCTGCATGTCTAAGCAGTTATTATGTAATTTCAGAGTACATTATAGAAGGAGGTATAAGAGGAGAGGACTACAACTCCCAGGGTGTTGTAATGTACTCTGATATTACATTATAATGGCCTGGACATGCTGAGAATTGTAATCCTCTCCTCTTATACCTCCTCTTGTAATGTACTCTGATATTACATAACAAGATGGACATGCTGGGAGTTGTAGTCCTCTCTTTATGTAATGTACTCTGATATTACATAACAGGGAGTATAGGAGGAGAAGACTACAACTTCCAGCATTTCCCAGCCTTTCACATTAAATCCTTTCTTCTTCACTTCTTCCCATGCATCACTGGACTTCTTCCTCATTACTTTACTTTATTGCACTGCTGAGCTCCACCTTCTGTTCTGGTCACATGATGGTGAGGTCATCACAGGTCCTTCATCCCCTCTTCTCTGCTGAGCTCCGCCTCCTGCATGTGACATCATCGCAGGTCCTCTAGCTCCTATAAAGGAGTGCTGCTGGTGTCTAGAGCTGTCAGTTCCCATAGCGACACTGTGGTAATAATTTTTCTTATATGAAGGGAGGGGGCCTTACACTGCATTGTAAAGTGCAGCTTTTCAGCTGTCTGCCTGTTCGTATATGGACATTCAGCTGAACAGCAGCACTGAACCAGGGGCCCCTTAGACGATGAGGACCGTGGGCAATTGCCCAGTTTGCCCCCCCCCTAACACCGGTCCTGTCTGACACACCAATGTCCATCGTTTCGATGAAGCAGAAAACATGACGCATTGGAGAAGGCAATTTTTTGCCTTCATTAGCAGAGGTGCAGTGACCATCCATCTGCTTCAGAGCCCCATACGCAGTAGGGTTCACTGAATTATTGTTTTAGACACTCGTTTGCAATTTCCACATCATTTATTTGCAGTGGTGCCATTTGTCTGCTCAACATACAATTTCACCACAGCAGCATGCAAACAGTAAACTGCATAGTTTCAGTTCAGAAATACTGCCACCCTTGTATTGGGTGAGCCTGGTATGTGTAATTATTTGGCCTCTATGCGCTTACCTATATAACATTGTATTTGTCTGTTACGGTTGGAAATGGCCAGAAGTGGTAATTGTCTACAGAGAATGAATGTACTATACAGGCTCTCCCTCCAGTGTGTTTTTATCTTGTATTTGGCTTATTCTAATTTAGCATGTGATTTGAATTGTAGTTATTAATATTTGTTTCCTTTTTTTTACACATATTTAATTTTTTTATTACATTTTTATTTTTTAAACATATATATATAACACATTATTATCCCTGTAGCATAGGGGTGTCATCTATCATCAACAATTGATTCAAAATACCACTATTAATTTACATCAATATTTATTTCAGTACCTAAAAAGATATAGGTGGGAACCTTGTAGAACTGGTGGTCAAAGGATTAGAGTCCAACAAGCGATAAAAGAAAAAAAAAAATCTAAACACATATTTACACATATTTTAAATCCCCTTATGGACTAATAATTGTTGGATCTCTTGTCCCTTAGACTGCAATGAATTACCATTGCAGTCTATAGGATTTTTGCTATCTTTAAATCACCCACTTTCCTAATTTTACATATAAAAATATATTAAAAATATAAATATAAACATATTAAATATCTCCATGTCCGAAAATGCGTGAACTATTAAAATATTAAAAAAAAAAGATTTCTGTGTAGTGAACGCCATAATAAAAAAAATTAAAAACACGAGATTTCTCATTTTTTGTCCTCTTCCCCCCGCCATAAAAATTTTATAACAGTGATCAAAAATATAGTTCATTACAAAAAAAAACAAGCCCTCATGTAGACCGAAATATAAAAAAGTTACGGGTGTCAGAATATGGCGATGAAAACAAAAATTTTATATTTTTCCAAAGGTAAAGTAATTAAACAAAATAAAAACTATGCGAGTTTGATATCGCCGTAATTGCATTGAGCTACAGAATAAGGACATCATGTCATTTTTAGCGCGCATTGAACTCAACTGTCATATCTAAACCTTGGCGGCATATTTTGTTTTCAATTTTACCCAACAACATTTTTTTTCCCCGTTCTCCAAAAGAAGACATGGTAAATTAAATGGTGGCATTAAAAAGTGCAAACCAAAAATATGCCCCATATGGCTATGTGAGCGGAAAAATAAAAAAGTTATGGCTATTGAAACATGGGGAGGAAAAATAAAAAATTAAAATAGCCCAAATCTTTAAGAAGTTAAACAGCTGATTGATAGGGATTTGGAGAGTCAGACCCACACTGTTCTGATATTGATGACCTATCCTAAGGTTAGGTCATCAAAATTCTACTCTTAGAAAAGATATATTATGAAATTATGGTGAACATTATCTATAAAACAAAAACAATATGGTAGAGCTGTTAGTATGGATGGTCCAATAAGACCTTGGCTATGGAATTCTACGATTTCTTTTGTCCCCTGCCCATGGACATTAGTTATTAGTAAATGCGACCAATATTGATGGCACCCACCAACAGATCCAATGTCTAGACTCTAGAGCCAACCAAGAACAATCCAGCTTGACTACAATAGTACGTCCTTACACGTGTCTGTAAGAACTGACTTTATTACGACAGTCAATTAAACTAAATCATGAAGTAACATTGGGCTGTAATCATGCACTTTTCCAAGAACAGGCCTCGTCTTCTCTCTGAACTGTAATTCTTGTGAGGAAAATGACAAGCAGAAGGCCATATCTCTTCCCTAAGCATTTACAACTTACTTTATAACTTGCTATTTTAGACATTTAGAATTTGGTCAGCCTCAGAGAACTGTCACACAGAATTTAAATTGGGTCTTTATAATATATGATTGAATTATTTCATGGAAATGCAGAGAGTGTTCTGGATGGAATACTAATATCTTCATTATAGGCTGCACAAAGCCAATGTGCATAATTGTGATGTGTACTGAATTTCTTTTATTTGAGCTTATCTTTCAGCAGGATTTTCACGGAGCCAGTGAATGCATTGTGACAGCTCTTTTTGTGATTTGTATCAGCCGAGAAAATTAAAAAGTGCTACAAAATATATGCTTTGAGGGAACATTCTGAACAATGTAGAGGAAAAGCAAAGTCCCAGAGTGAAAGGAACAAAATAACGGCAATAAAAAAAAAATCTAGCAGTCATTTTTTATCATCTCGCACTTGGTTCACACAAGCAGATTAGACCCTAACTACAAGATACTGATTAGATCTGAACTGCACAGGGGAAGTTTATCTGTCCTGTTCTTATTTACACTTATTGCTGCCAAATGTTAAAGTTCTGTCGGAAAACAAGACAGCTGGAAAGAGTTTAAAGGGGTTGTCCAACGAAAAGTATGCTACGTTTTTCAGACCAGCACCTGTATCTGAATACTTTTGTAATTGCAAGTAATTAAAAACGTATTATAGCCACTGAATTATTCAGTATAGCGCCACCTGCTGGTATTCTTGCTTATATTTCTCTGTTCACCTGAGTAGGTGGTCGCACACACTCAGTTTCATTCTTTAACTGCAAGCAGCCATATCCACTGTTAGAAGCTGTGACAGTTACAAGGAGAGATCTGTAGCAGAATGGACACACCGCCTGAACTGTGATAAGGAGAAAGCTGCAGTAGTAAGGAAACTCTCCACTGAGAAAGGACATGTCCCCTTAGCTGCATCAGGTAGGAAATACCCTGAGAAAGGACATGCCCCCTGAAAAAGAATATGTGCCCTGAGCTGCAGCAGAAAGGATGTGCCCCCTTAGTTGTGATAAGGAGAGAACTAAAGCAGAAAGGACACACCTCCTAAAAAAGGACAAGTATTCTGAGCTGCAGCAGAAAGGACATGCCCACTGAGCTGTGAAATAGAGCTGCAGCAGAAAGGGCATGCCCCCCCCCCCCCTGGAAAAGGGCATATCCCCTTGTCTGCAGAAGAAATTAGGCATCCTTTGAAAAAGAGTATGTCCCCTTAGCTGCAGAAGAAAGGACGTGCCCTCTGAGTTGTGATAGGGAGAGAGAGCTGGAGAAAGGACACACACCCTGAAAAAAGCTTGACATATACAGTACAGACCAAACGTTTGGACACACCTTCTCATTCAAAGAGTTTTCTTTATTTTCATGACTATGAAAATTGTAGATTCACACTGAAAGCATCAAAACTATGCGGAATAAAACACATGTGGAATTATATAAAACACATGTGGAATTATATACATAACAAACAAGTGTGAAACAACTGAAAATATGTCATATTCTATGTTCTTCAAAGTAGCCACCTTTTGCTTTGATTACTGCTTTGCACACTCTTGGCATTCTCTTGATGAGCTTCAAGAGGTAGTCCCCTGAAATGGTTTTCACTTCACAGGTGTGCCCTGTCAGGTTTAATAAGTGGGATTTCTTGCCTTATAAATGGGGTTGGGACCATGAGTTGCGTTGAGGAGAAGTCAGGTGGATACACAGCTGATAGTCCTACTGAATAGACTGTTAGAATTTGTATTATGGCAAGAAAAAAGCAGCTAAGTAAAGAAAAACGAGTGGCCATCATTACTTTAAGAAATGAAGGTCAGTCAGTCAGCCGAAAAATTGGGAAAACTTTGAAAGTAAGGGCTATTTGACCATGAAGGAGAGTGATGGGGTGCTGCGCCAGATGACGTCTGACGATATATGCTTTCATTGAGCGCACAAACCAGCCGTGGGAACGTAGCTTGGACAAGCACAGCTGACATCCATTTACTACGAACCATCAAGCCCACATGCACACATCGACCAGACTAAGGTAACAAGGATATATAGCAACTGTACCTGGGTAGGACGCCACCTTGAGAAGATATCGCACTGTACCTTCTGGCCTTTTGTGTGTCATTTGAAAGACTGACGAACTGTGCGCATACTGTTATAGAAAGTCAGTAGCAATTGTGGATTGTGAATAGCCAAAGTTATCCATTCCGGATAGCGTGGAATAACGACTTTACATGTGAAGACTTGAATATAGTCTGAAGTCTGCTGGATATTAATTATCGCTGCCATTTGAACGCACCTTGCACTTTCCATTGCGGTATAGGAGGAACATTTTTTGTTTAATCTACCAACAGATTGCGGATTCTCTATGGCTGAATTTTACTATTGATACCATTTTATCAAATATTATTGCCGATTTTTCACTGCTGCCTTTTACTGCTATTATATTGTATAGTTTAGTGCTGCCATTTATTTATTCTATATGCTGCTGTGTTTATTTTTATTTTTAAATATATTTTAAATAAAACAATCAAACATTTCAATACCTTTATCTTGATTTTGGCTGCATATTTAGAGTGCCAGGTCTTTCTTTTTACTTTCTAATTACCTTTCTGTGGCTGGGTGGGTCACATAGACCTAGAGCACCTGTTCCATATTGTCTAGTTGTAGCGATCCACAGATACCTTATACATTTTCAGAGTATAAATATAGCTGGTTACTACACCGCCCTGAACATTGTAGGCCTAAATTAGGCCCAGGAGAGGCAGTTCTGTTAGTGTTAGGTACCCATCTGCAGAAGCCACGTTGGTAGATGAGCCCAAAACACATTTGATCAAAAATGTGCACGAAGAACTTCCATTTTTCATGTACAGTAGGTATATTACTAATGTAATCCAAAATAATCCCTAATCTCTAGTTCCATTGTTTGCTTGTATGTTAGCTTTATGACTGCCAGTTATAGTTACCCAGTGTGATTTAAATGTGACTTAAAAAATATAATAGGTCAAATCACCCCCTTTCCCCCCCAAAAAAATAAATAAACTTAACACACATCATGGGCTTTGCCATGTGTGAAGATGCCTATGCTATTAAAATATAAGAATATTAATCCCATATGGCAAATGGCGTACCTGAAAAAAATAAAAACGGCCAATTTGACATTTTTGGTCACTTCAACTCCCGAAAATGTTTTATAAAAAGCGATCAAAAAGTCAAACTAACTTCAAAATTGTATCACTGAAAAGAACAGATCGTCCTGCAAAAAATGTGCAGCTCTTTCCTCATAACTACAAAAAAGTTATAGGGGTCAGAATATGGCGATGAAAAGAAATATATATTTTTTCAAGGTTTTCAAGTGTAGTATTGCTGTAATTGTACTAATGTAACAGGTCAATTTTACCGCATAGTGAACATCGTAAAAAAAAATAAAAACCTGTGGCAGTATTGCGTTTTTCTTTCCAATTCCATCACATTTGGATTTGTTTTCCCACTTTCCACAACATTGTGTGTAACCATAAGTGGTGCCAATAGAAAGTACTACTTGTCCTGCAAAAAAATAAGCCCTCATAAGGCTATTTGAACAGAAAAATAAAAAAGTTATGACTCTGGGAAGGTGGGGAGTGAAAAACAAAAATGCAAAAAATGGAAAATCTCCTGGTCCTCTAAGGGTTAAACAAATATTTTTAATTTTTGGAAACCACTTTAAGGCTCCTTTGATGTGGGCCAATTTCAGCCCAGAACTAGCCCGATCGACAATACACATCAAAAATTCAATTGGCACTTGTTTAAAGGGCCTTTTATACAGGATGCCACAAACTGTATAGCGGATGAAAAATTATTATTACAGTTTACATATTGTTGGCAGAACATCCTCTGTTTATACATATTAAAGGGGTCCTCCAGGATTTAACAATCGATAACCTATCCCTATTCACCTTAGAACGACCCCTTATTTAAATAATTTTATTATGTCAAACTTTTTTTTTCCCATGGAACTGTCCATATTTTAAAAAAATGATAGAATCCTACAATTTTTACAAAGGCCACTAGGTCTAATAATAGGTCAGGATTTCCTGTTCTGTATAGGTAACCTTTAAGTAGCTTAAATTACTTAAAATAAAAAAACATCCTATCCTCACCCCTTTATTCCACATCCCCACCATACTTTTCACTGCATCTTTGGTCCTGGTATACAAGACTGCAGCACTGATGTGCAGGTGTGCAGCATGTGACTGCTGCAGCCAATCACAGTCCTTAGCGGTATACAGCTTGTAAAATCCTGTCCTGTAACAATTATTGGCAGCAGATCTCCCAGTGTAATGGATTTACCTCTGATAACATGCACAACTGAACGGAATGGGAGGGGGGGGGGGGAATGATTCCTCCTGCATATACTATGGATCAGTCTATGTAATTGGCTAATGTGAACTAGTGACGATTTACATGTTTATTGTGTCTATATGCCCGTCCCACAAGAAGATCGGGCAATGTAATTCAGCCGTAGTAGTTGAGTACTAAGTAGCCCTATTTTACACAAGGTAACATAAAGAGTTTCAATAGGATTCTCACTTTCATGTGTTATCTGCAAAATAAAGTTGAATGTTTTTATGGATCTATTGAGTGTTAAATTACATACCTTAAAGGGAATGTTTAATCAGAAGATACCCTATAGTTAAATTAAGTTATTACGGTAAACATATGTTATAATTTTTGGTGATCTTTATTTAAAAAATAATCCTAAAATTGTGCAGTTTTCACACTGGCCACTAGGCCTAAATATTTCAAGACTTCCAGTACTTTGAGTTCTATGGGAGAGTTTTCTGTGCAGAGGTCTGGAGAGAGCTGATATATCACCTATTGTGAATGATGATATCTGTCATTGAAATACAGTCTTTGATGGTAATGTGAAGGCTACTGAAAAGTTAACTGTAAAGAAATGGCAGCTTCAAAATATTATCAAACTTAGTGGTCAGTGTGAAAACGACACCATTTTAGATTTTTTTTTACAGAAACTTTGACATGGAAACTTCAAAACCACTAAAAGTTCTAAAAAATAAATGTTTAACATAAAAATGTGATTTAAGCAATAGGTTATATTTTTTATTACATATTCCCTTTAAAGAATTGCTTACCTTAAAGGGAACCTGTCACCAGGAAAAGACAATTTACACTAATCACAGTACCTTAAAGTATCTCTCATAGTGTGCCCAAAGATGTATTCATATCTTCTTTCTGCGTTGTGCTGTCTCATAAAATCGACTTATAAAACTGTGTTTGGCACCTTTTTGAAGTCGTGCTGAAGTCACGGGGGCAGCGGCCTTCTTGACTCAACCGTTGGATAAGCCCGCCCCTATGCCGCTCCTCCGCATATTGATGGACATTTTTCCCTGTATCCGTGACCGCGCTCTTCTTGCGCATGCGCCGTGCGCTTCCTGCCGCAGTGCGATCCCGGCTACGGCTCCCCCCTCCCTGGCATCTGCATGTTCACTGCGCCTGCGCTGCAGTGCAAGCAGACAGTGATCGCGCTCACGCCGCAGGGAAGAAGCGATGGGCGTGAGCGCGCTGTATAGGAACGGCGCAGGCGCAGTGAACAAGAAGATGCCAGGGAGGGAGGGAGCCGTAGCCGGGATCATGCTGTGGCAGGACATGCATGACGCATGCACGAGAAGAGCGCGGTCACGGATACAGGGAAAAATGGCCATTAATATGCGGAGGAGCGGCATAGGGGCGGGCTTATTCGACGGTTGAGTCAAGGAGGCCGCTGCCCCCGTGACTTCAGCACGACTTCAAAAAGGTGCCAAACACAGTTTTATAAGTCGATTTTATGAGACAGCACAACGCAGAAAGAAGATATGACTACATCTTTGGGCACACTATGAGAGATACTTTAAGGTACTGTGATTAGTGTAAATTGTCTTTTCCAGGTGACAGGTTCCCTTTAAGGTTTGTACAAATGCTTTTTCCCAAAAATCATCTCATCTCATTTATCGGGTGAAAAGCATAGTTGATGTGGACACCTAAATTTTGGTTTCTGGGCAAAAGATCGTGCAAATTCATTGTAGCTAATACTGTACATTCTTTATGCGAAAGAAATAGTCTGTGCCGCTATTGCAATAGTTTATGGTCAAAACTACAGTGGTATGACCATACAAATCTCTCCACCAACTGGACGCAAATTTAGCATTCCTAGCTAAGGCCCCTTTCACACTGGCGAGTATTCCGCGTGGATGCGATGTGTGAGTTGAACACATTGCACCCGCACTGAATCCTGACCCATTCATTTCTATGGGGCTGTGCACATGAGCGGTGATTTTCACGCATCACTTGTGCGTTGCCTGAAAATCGCAGCATGCTCCTCTTTGTGCGTTTTTCACGTAACGCAGGCCCCATAGAAATGAATAGGGTTGCGTGAAAATCGCAAGCATCCGCAAGCAAGTGCGGATGCGGTGCGATTTTCACACACGGTTGCTAGGAGACGATCGGGATGGGGACCCGATCATTATTATTTTCCCTTATAACATGGTTATAAGGGAAAATAATAGCTTTCTGAATACAGAATGCATAGTAAAATAGCGCTGGAGGGGTTAAAAAAAAAAGAAAAATAATTTAACTCACCTTAATCCACTTGCTCGCGCAGCCAGCATCTCTTCTGTCTTCATCTTAGCTGTGTGCAGGAAAAGGACCTGTGGTGACGTCACTCCGGTCATCACATGATCCATCACCATGGTAAAAGATCATGTGACGGACCATGTGATGACCAGAGTGACATCACCACAGGTCCTTTTCCTACACACAGCTAAGATGAAGACAGAAGAGAAGCCAGGCTGCGCGAGCAAGTGGATTAAGGTGAGTTAAATTATTTATTTACTTTTTTAACCCCTCCAGCGCTATTTTCAGGGCTTTTTTTCTCAGAGAAAAGGTGGTGGAACTCACCCCCCCCCCCCTCCCCTGGCCATGCCCCTACCCACCCCTAGGACCGCCCCTAAAACCGCCGCTTTAGAGAACAGGGATGCAAGTAAAATTGCCAGTGACGGTCGTGACAGCCAGGCTGCCAGTGCCCGCGGCCGCCGCCGCCCTAGTCCACACATGGGCAGCGCATCCTGGCCTGGCCCTTTCCTTCCCTCCCAGTATAAAATGCCCCTATACAGTGCCCCCATATAAAATACCCCTTCTTTTTAGCCTCTGTAGATGCTCCTATAGTGCCACCCAATAATGTGCCAGTAATAAGTGCCCCAATAGATGCCCCCCAATTATGTACCAGTAAGATGTGCCCCCATATCATGTGCCAGTAAGATGTGCCTCCATAGATGCCCCAATCATGTGCCAGTAATAAGAGCCCCCCACCATCATGTGCCAGTAGCCTGAGTGCCCCCCTATCATGTGCCAGTAGCCGCCCTATCATGTGCCAGTAGCCCCCCTATCAAGTGCCAGTAGCCAAAAATCAATTGCCAGTAGCCTCCTATCATGTGCCAGTAGCCCCCCTTATATGCCAGTAGCCCACCTTATATGCCAGTAGCCCCCCTTATCCCTTATGTGCCAGTAGCCCCCCTTATGTGCCAGCAGCCCCCCTTATCCCTTATGTGCCAGTAGCCCCCCTTATGTGCCAGTAGCCAATAGCCCCCCTTATATGCCAGCAGCCCCCCTTATGTCTGTTCCAGCCCAGCAGCCCCGCTTATGTCTGTGCCAGCAGCCCCCCTTATGTTCCAGTAGCCAGTAGCCCCCCTTATGTGCCAGCAGCCCCCCTTATGTCTGTGCCAGCAGCCCCCCTTATGTCTGTGCCAGAAGCCCCCCTTATGTGCCAGCAGCCCCCCTTATGTGCCAGTAGCCAGTATCCCCCCTTATGTGCCAGCAGCTCCCCTTATGTCTGTGCCAGCCCAGCAGCCCCCCTTATGTGCCAGGATTGTAATTTTTACATATAAAAAAATAATAATAAACTTATACTTACTTACCTCCTCCAGGATGCGATGCAGGCCTCTTCCGGCCTGTGTCCCTCGCTGGCTCAGGCGGCGCGATGACGTCATCGCTCCGCCTGCATCGGCTTCTGATAGGCTGCCAGCCTAGTGCTGGCAGCCTATCAGAGGAACAGGGAGGGGAAACACCTCTCCCTGCCCTGCCGCATTACAGATATTTGTATTGCCGTCCTGAGGACGGCGATACAGATGAGATGACTTTGGAGATGAGTGAGCGCTTCCACAATGGAAGAGCAGCGCTCATCTCCTGCTGTGCCCTGCCGGCGCCCCCCTTCTGACAGCGCCCCGGGCGGCTGCCCGGCCCGCCCGCCCCAAGAAACGGCCCTGCAGTAACTAAAGGGGGGCGGGGCGAGTCGGCAGAAAATAGGTGGCGGAACGCCGTTCTGGGGCGTTCCGCCAGAAAAAAAGGCCTGGCTATTTTACTATGCATTCTGTATTCAGAATGCTATTATTTTCCCTTATAACCATGTTATAAGGGAAAATAATACAATCTACAGAACACCGATCCCAAGCCCGAACTTCTGTGAAGAAGTTCGGGTTTGGGTACCAAACATGCGCGATTTTTCTCACGTAGGTGCAAAACGCATTACAATGTTTTGCACTAGCGCGGAAAAATCGTGCATGTTCCCGCAACACACCCGCACCTTTTCCCGCAACGCCCGTGTGAAAGAGGCCTAAGGCTACTTTCTAGTGTTGGGCGAGCATGCCCGGTCGAACACAAATTTTACACGACCATCGCGATGCTCGGCACATCGGGGTGTTCGGCCCAATACCACGTGTGCTCGAGCACGATGCTCGAGTCTCCTCCCCGCACGCAGCCAATAAACAGGCAGGTAAGTACTGCCATTCACTGTAATGCCGTAGCCATGTTGGCTACTGGCATTACAGTGATTGGCTGGCCGGAACGCGTCATTGGGTGTTATATAGCACCCGATGACACGTGTTTGGCTCAGTCTTAGTCAGGGAGAGCAGAAGGGAGAGATAGTGTAGGAGTGAAATAGGAATATTTTAGTTTTTATACTTGTTATAGGCCCAAAAGTCATTTTAAGGACTATTGTGTGTTGCAGCAATATATATTTTTAGTGCAACATGCGCTAATTTGCTAAAACTTGTTTGAGACCCAAAACTGCTTTTAAGGACTATTGTGTGTGGCAGAAATATATACAGTAAGGTCCATAAATATTGGGACTTCAACACAATTCTAACATTTTTGGCTCTACTGTATACACCACCACAATGGATTTGAAATGAAACGAACAAGATGTTCTTTAACAGCAGACTGTCAGCTTTAATTTGAGGATACATCCAAATCAGGTGAACAGTGTAGGAATTACAACAGTTTGCATATGTGCCTCCCACTTGTTAAGGGACAAAAAGTAATGGGACAGAATAAAAATCATAAATCAAACTTTCACTTTTTAATACTTGGTTGCAAATCCTTTGCAGTCAATTACAGCCTGAAGTCTGGAACGCATAGACATCACCAGACACTGGGTTTCATCCCTGGTAAAGCTCTGCCAGGCTTCTACTGCAACTGTCTTAAGTTCCTGCTTGTTCTTGGGGCATTTTCCCTTCAGTTTTGTCTTCAGCAAGTGAAATGCATGCTCAATCGGATTCAGGTCAGGTGATTGACTTGGCCATTGCATAACATTCCACTTCTTTCCCTTAAAAAACTCTTTAGTTGCTTTTGCAGTATGGTTTGGGTCATTGTCCATCTGTACTGTGTATCGCCGTCCAATGAGTTCTGAAGCATTTGGCTGAATATGAGCAGATAATATTGCCCGAAACACTTCAGAATTCATCCTGCTGCTTTTGTCAGCAGTCACATCATCAAAAAACACAAGAGAACCAGTTCCATTGGCAGCCATACATGCCCACGCCATGACACTACCACCACCATGCTTCACTGATGAGGTGGTATGCATTGGATCATGAGCAGTTCCTTTCCTTCTCCATACTCTTCTCTTCCCATCACTCTGATACAAGTTGATCTTGGTCTCATCTGTCCATAGGATGTTGTTCCAGAACTGTGAAGGCTTTTTTAGATGTCATTTGGGAAACTCAAATCTGGCCTTTCATGTTTTTGAGGCACACCAATGGTTTACATCTTGTGGTGAACCCTTTGTATTCACTCTGGTGAAGTCTTCTCTTGATTCTTGACTTTGACACACATACACCTACCTCCTGGAGAGTGTTCTTTTTTTTTTTTTTTTTTTACAAAATTTGTAATTTATTGAAGATGATATCATAAAAAATATCTGCAATAGCAGACAGTGGTACACAAGGCAAATATCTAAGCAAAATTGTTATTAAAGAAGGATATCATACATATAGAACAGCATAATTAAATACTAAAGTAAGCAGCAGATAAGAACAGACAGTAAAAGACTGATGGACCCAGGGGAGGGCCGAGGGGTCGGCCACAGCAAAAATTCTGGCTGAAAATAGAGTGAAAATAATAATAGTAATAGTGATAAACAAGACAAGAGGCAAAAAAAATCGAGTTTAAGTAAACCTATTTCAAAGAAGCTAGGTACAAGGATCCACAAGATGGCAGTCAAAAGTAAACTGACAAAAGAGAATAAAAGTGTATTACCAGATGCTGCGTGTCGGCCCCTCGGTCAAACCCTGCCCAACACCGTGAAGGCTTCTTCCGGGGATGCTGCCTTGACCATGAGCCACCTCTTAAATAGGTCCCTCATTAGGTTTAAATAACGTCCGGTGTCTGGTATTAGTCTGCCGGAGGGAAAGGACCTTCCTGATGGTCACCTCCATCACTGATGACCAATGGGCTTGCGTATTGGCGCTGCATCATCAGGTCATGTGTCAGGCATCGCTGCATCATAGCGATGTCGCAGACATCTGACCTACCATGTGATGATCACATGACCGCAAATTAGTGGCCATGTGATCACAGTACTGTGGTATTAGTCTTCTGGAGGGAAAGGACCTTCCTGATGGTAAACTCCACCCCTGATGACCAATGGTGCTGCATCATCAGGTCATGTGTCAGGCATGAAAAAAAAAAGGAAAAAAAATGCAAAAATAAGGTTACTGTAATGAGGAATTAATAATATATATATAATAGTCACATATAAATAATTTTTCATAGCCAAGTAGATTGTCTCAACCTAATATCCTCTCATCATAGGAATCAAGCAAAATGCATGATACTGTGTCTCCACCACTAATATCCAGCTTCATTCATATTAGTATGTATCCCTTATTACAAATATAGATAATGTAGCAAATCTAGGTATGTGGATCCTGTTTGGTACTACACATCTAGAAAATGTTTTTTGTATTATCTTAATGATTATTGTCATCAGTACTCTGTTATTGGTGCTGTTCTAAACATTAGGCTCTCCCATAATTCATTGGACTCGAGGGTTTTTGCAGATACCTTAATTTTTTATATTTTTTTTATAATTTTTTTTCTATCATGTTTATTTTATTATTTTTTTTACTTTCTTTATTGTATTTCAAATCTTAACAACAATAAAATAAAAATATATAAATCTTAACATTTTTTCCAAACAAAAGTAACCTCCCAGTCCCTCCCAATCCCCTCCCACGGTGCGTCCTCCCTCACCGCCTCCGCCCCGTAACAAGACGGGGGAGAGATGAAGAGGACTAGAGAGCTAGAGAGAGCGGAGGAAGCTCTAAGGGCTCCAATTTCCCCAAATTCTACGCCATTTTGTCTTGCTATTTCTTTGCTTATATAAAATATATTCATATCTCTTATTAGTGTTTATCATGTTTAACCATACATTCATACTAGGAGCATCTCGGGCAAACCAAGATCGCGCTATTAACAATCTGGCCAAAAACATTATCTTATAGAGAAGTTTTTTTTATCCCACTGGCAAGATTACCCAATACCCAACATTCAGCAGTAAAGGGTATCCGGACATTCAGCTTTCCCTCCATGCATTCATGAATAGTCCCCCAATACTGTTTCAGCTCTGAACAGAACCAGAAAATATGCAAATAATCCGCATCAGGAGTATCACACCTCGGGCAGTTGGAATCACTCCTAATACCACATCTCCTAAGCCAAAGAGGTGTAACATAAAGTCTATGCAAAATATTAAACTGCACCACAACGTGATTGAAATTATGTGAAAACACTTTTAAATCCTGAAATACCTCTTCCCTGTCATCCAAGAAGTCATGGCACATTAATTTTGCAAAGCCCTCTGTCCTGGAGAAAGGCTATATACAAATCGGAAAAGAGACAATAGCGGCTCACCTGAACCCTCCTATGGATATGGTGCACTCCTCAGGAATCACCCAACTCCGTGAAGTAAATGGTCAAAAAATGGAGGGGCACTCAAATATCTGAGTAAAATGGACAACAATAGGGTTTATTATATAATAAAATGTCAAATAATAAAATGTCATAAAATGAGCACATAAATAAACATCATACAATACAATGTATAAAAGAAAACATGAACATCAAAATGACCGTCCCATTGAATATGGGGTAGACTGTCAGATGACCACTGTAAGGGGACCTGATGAAATAGATTGCGTTGGTACCGTGGGTCACAAAGTCAATGTACAGATAGCAAAGTCAATGTTGAAATATTCAAGTGGTACATTCCATATAAATTGAATAGATGGTAGTTAGTATGTTACCGCTCCTTGGCCGGTGTTCAGCTTCTTAATCTGCCGCCCGGACCTAACACGGCGTCCCGTGTGGTCTCGCGGTCAAACAGCGGCGTCCCACTTGACTCAGCGGGGTCTCACTTGATCAAGTAGTAACCACGTGACCGGCGTATAGGATAATGCGTTCCACAATGCGCTTTAATGGAAAACTTCCGTAATAGGAAGTAAAGTAGTGGATGATGCGTTCCACCATGCGTTCCACCTGTAATGGAGAACAGTTGGATCGCTGATATATCTTACAGCATAAGTCTCCAGATGGTATAAATGCTTGCTAGGACACTTCCGCCATACGCATTTCGGGGTAACTCCCCTTCCTCAGTGGCAGAGTAAGCAAGCAAAAAATACCATGTATTTATACCAATCCAGGAGAATGATGGGATAAAGGTAGCTCCCAAAATGTGGCATGGAGTAATGACCTCAAGATACAATGGTAATACTAATAAGCAGTGGTATCTTAGTATCCTAATATGATAACTGACATATATAAAACAATATCAGTACCAACAACTAAAAATGCGTATCCCTATTCTATTTGTGAATTTATAAAATACAAAAAGTCTTCACAGAAGGCATATGTATAAAATCAGGTTATCCTTCCTCAATAATATTCCATATCAAATAGATGGGTTAACAATGGGGAGACGAAACATAAAGGAACAATTTGGCAGAGAGGGAACATACACTCACCTAAAGAATTATTAGGAACACCATACTAATACGTGTTGGACCCCCTTTTGCCTTCAGAACTGCTTTAATTCTACGTGGCATTGATTCAACAAGGGTTGAATAGGATAGCATCTTGCAGTTGATGGAGATTTGAGGGATGCACATCCAGGGCATGAAGCTCCCGTTCCACCACATCCCAAAGATGCTCTATTGGGTTAAGATCTGGTGACTGTGGGGGCCATTTTAGTACAGTGAACTCATTGTCATGTTCAAGAAACCAATTTGAAATGATTCGAGCTTTGTGACATGGTGCATTATCCTGCTGGAAGAAGCCATCAGAGGATGCATATATGTTCTCATTCTGTTTATGCCAAATTCGGACTCTACCATTTGAATGTCTCAACAGAAATCGAGACTCATCAGACCAGGCAACATTTTTCCAGTCTTCAACAGTCCAATTTTGGTGAGCTCGTGCAAATTGTAGCCTATTTTTCCTATTTGTAGTGGAGATGAGTGGTACCCGGTGGGGTCTTCTGCTGTTGTAGCCCATCTGCCTCAAGGTTGTGCGTGTTGTGGCTTCATAAATGCTTTGCTGCATACCTCAGTTGTAACGAGTGGTTATTTCAGTCAACATTGCTCTTCTATCAGCTTGAATCAGTCGGCCCATTCTCCTCTGACCTCTAGCATCCACAAGGAATTTTTGCCCACAGGACTGCCGCATACTGGATGTTTTTCCCTTTTTGACACCATTCTTTGTAAACCCTAGAAATGGTTGTGCGTGAAAATCCCAGTAACTGAGCAGATTGTGAAATACTCAGACCGGCCCGTCTGGCACCAACAACCATGCCACGCTCAAAATTGCTTAAATCACCTTTCTTTCCCATTCTGACATTCAGTTTGGAGTTCAGGAGATTGTTTTGACCAGGACCACATCCCTAAATGCATTGAAGCAACTGCCATGTGATTGGTTGACTAGATAATTGCATTAATGAGAAATAGAACAGGTGTTCCTAATAATTATTTAGGTGAGTGTATATATATTCAGATTAACCTTGCTCAGTGGTATATCATGTTGGATGGAGGGGCTGACAATGAAGAGACGAACTGTGGAGGGGCGATCCGGCAGGGAGGGGGGGTCCAGGTGCCGATAAACAGCCAGACCTGGATCCCACATCACCACCGGACAACCCCCCAATCAAAGGAATCCAAACAGTTCCATCTCTGCATTGTGTCCCTTGGGCATAAGGAGTGTCACATTCGAAAATTCTACGTGACTCCTGTCTGGACATGTTCATAATATGGTTCCCTCCTCTCCACAATTTTTTGACCCTTTCCATAGCCACAAATGACATAGTAGAGGAGTCACAGTCGTGATATTGTTTAAAATTTTTGGAGAGGGGGTGAAGTTCATATCCCTTACGGATATTTACAATATGTTCCATCACTCTTTTCTTAAAAGGTCTTTTAGTTCGGCCAATATATTGTTTCTGACAACTGCATTCCAAGAGATAGATAACATCCTTAGATTCACAAGTTAGAGTTTCTCTGATACTCAAGGTAAAATTATCCTGTCTTGATTTAACCTCAATTGTTTTTTTCGGAAAGGAAGTAGCTCTACAATTTGAGCATCTTCCACATCTAAAAAATCCATCCATCCTTAGCCAGTTGGAAATTATTCCTCCATCTGAATGCCTTTTAACTGTCGGTGCTACTTTAGAAGCCAAATTAGCAGCTTTATTGTAAGTAATTCGATGAGTTGCTGTAAGTGATGGCCCTACAAGTTTATCGTCAAGTAGAAAGCGCCAGTATTTGTTTATTATCCATGCCACCTGTCGATGTTGGGAATTAAATGGTAATATTAGACGTAATGTCTCATCTGACTGTGTAGGGATCCCTGGCTGAAAAAAATCCTCTCTATTCATACTACGGACTTTCCCCAATGCCTCAGTTATGATTTTATCCGGGTATTCCCTGTCCGCAAATAGTTGACTAAGCTTGTGCGCCTCTTCCTCAAAATGTTCCTCTACCGAACAATTGCGTTTGAGCCGTCTGAATTGGCTCACCGGTATGTTGGTGGGCCATCTCGGCAAATGGCAGCTAGAGTAGCGTATATAACTATTCCTTGCTACTAATTTGGTGTGAGTGCTACAGATTATTTTTGAAGCTTCTATTTGAATGTTAAGATCTAGAAACACCACCTTGTTATGTTCTATAATGGGTGACAACTTTAGATTTCTGTTGTTATGATTAAGTCCAGCTAGGAAATCATCCAATAGTTCTCTACTATCCTGCCATATAAATAAAATGTCATCGATGTACCAGCGCCAGAGCACCAGACTCGTCCCCAGCCTAGGACAGATGATGTCATTCTCCCAATGGGCCAAAAACAAGTTGGCATAGCTGGGGGCGAATCTAGTGCCCATGGCCGTGCCGGTCATCTGTAAGTAAAAATGTCCCTCAAATATAAAGTAGCTATGGAACAATATGTACTTTACTGTTTCCAAGAGGAAGGCAGTCTGTGTTCCCTGCAACTGTTTATTTTACTGGAGAAAAATTTCTAAGGCCTGTAATCCCTGATCGTGTTCTATCACTGTATACAGTGAACTCACATCTAGAGTTCATATAATGAAGCGATCCTCCCATTTTAATGTTTCAAGGTTTTTATTATTTGAGTCGTATATTTCATGTAAGACGGGATTCCTTTCACCAGTGGTTGTAACCATTGGTCGAGATATTTGGATAGGTTTGAGGAGATACATTCTATACCTGAAACAATGGGTTTTCCAAGTGGGGACTTCAGATCTTTGTGTATCTTCGGGACACAGTAAAAGGCTGGTATCCTTCTCTGTGTTCCCAAAATAAATTTGACCTCATTTTCTGTTACAAATCCCTCCTTTAGTCCCATATTGCACAATTTGTTCAATTCTTAAAAATATTCCTCTGTGGGGTCTGTCTTAAGTCTTTTGTAAGTGATTGTATCATTTAACTGTCTCAGACATTCATTTATGTATAGTTCTGTATCTAATATTACAATAGCCCCACCTTTGTCAGCAGGGCGTATCATAATAGTATGTGTCTGCTGTAATTCCTGAATGGCATCAATTTCTTTGCGACAGAGGTTACTTTGGATTTTACCATTTTTTAGCTGTCTTAATTCTCTCTCTACATTCTTTTTAAAGGCAGCTATATGTTTGGGATATTTTTTTGGATTTCAATCGTAGAGTAGTATGTGGGTATTGGTCTGTTCCTTTGATTCCTTCATTATTGGAGCATGAAGGATTTTTTAGAAAATATTTTTTGAGACAGAGTCTCCTCACAAATTTCTCCACTCCAATATAAGTGGAGAACTTGTCCAACTGTTTGGTAGGGGCAAATTTAAGTTCTTTTTTTAAGAGGGATAATTGTGCTTCTGTGAGTAATGATTGACTGATATTAATTATATTTGACGTGTCCCATGGGGGTTGTGATTCTCCCTTCTTATGTGTGTGTCTTCCTCTTTGTATCTTTTTTGTCTTGGTTGTGTTTTGTTGTATCTCGTATCGTTGGAGTGATTGTTGTGATGATATCTGTTTGGTATGTGTCTGTTTTCGTGATTGGTGTAACGGTGTCTCAAGTTGTAATTGTGTTGTTGAGTTTGATTCCTCTGTGTTTGGTTCCTCATGTGTCTTGTTGTGGAAGTTGGGGTGGGTGATCTTCTCGTTCGTGTTCTGTGGTGGGGGGAGTGAAATCTAAAAAAAGGGGTGAAGATAAGGCCTCATATCTGTTAGATATAGGAATATTAGGTTGTTCCCTAATTATTTCATTTGTGCTACTAGAGTGTCTTAAATTGTGGTCCCTCTCTGTCTCTTTTTCTCTATGTGTATGTATATTGGATGTATCTTCTTTTTTTTCTCTCTACATTTTTAAATTTCTTAATTTTCTTTTGCATAATTTCTCTCTCTAGATTGTCCAAATTATGACATATCCGATGCTGCCACTTATGTGTCTCTTCAGAATCAGGAAATTGTTCTATTTCTGATTTGATGTTGGCTATCTGGTCTATCAGTTGTTCCAAAATCTGTGATCTCCTATCTATGATCATTTGATTTAGAGCCTCTGATTGGACCTTTAGAAATTGATCCCATTTTTGCTGAAAGTTTTCATCTAATAGGTCTGTTGCTGGGATATTTTTTAGCATCAGACCCTTGGGGATGAATCTCTTCTGCAAATATTGGGTAAGGGCCATAATTTCCCATTTGTTACGTAACTGTCTTTGTAACAGGCTTTCTAGTAGTCTGAAGCTGTCATCTCTAGTTCTGGATTTGTTAACTATAGTTTAATCAGACAGATCAAATGTAAAAGACTGTATTTACTTCAATTTGTTGTCCATATGTTCCCAGATATTCATAGTGAGAGGTCAGGGAGCACAGGGTGATAATGAATAAAAACTGGAAAAGAGACAATAGCGGCTCACCTGAACCCTCCTATGGATACGGTGCACTCCTTAGGAATCGCCCAACTCCGTGAAGTAAATGGTCAAAAAATGGAGGGGCACTCAAATATCTGAGTAAAATGGACAACAATAGGGTTTATTATATAATAAAATGTCAAATAATAAAATGTCATAAAATGAGCACATAAATAAACATCATACAATACAATGTATAAAAGAAAACATGAACATCAAAATGACCGTCCCAATGAATATGGGGTAGACTGTCAGATGACTACTGTAAGGTGACCTGATGAAATAGATTGCGTTGGTACCGTGGGTCACAAAGTCAATGTACAGACAGAAAAGTCAATGATGAAATATTCAAGTGGTACATTCCATATAAATTGAATAGATGGTAGTTAGTATGTTACCGCTCCCTGGCCGGTGTTCAGCTTCTTAATCTGCCGCACGGACCTAACACGGCGTCCCGTGTGGTCTCGCGGTCAAACAGCGGCGTCCCACGTGACTCAGCGGCATCTCACGTGATTAAGTAGTAACCACGTGACCGGCGTATAGAATAATGCATTCCACAATGCGCTTCAATGGAAAACTTCCGCGGTATGTTTCACTTGAAGTTTGAAGGGAAGAACTTTCTTCTACGTCCGCTTGTTCGAGGAGTTGCTGTAAGTGATGGCCCTACAAGTTTATCGTCAAGTAGAAAGTGCCAGTATTTGTTTATTATCCTTGCCCCCTGTCGATGTTGGGAATTAAATGGTAATATTAGACGTAATGTCTCATCTGACTGTGTAGGGATCCCTGGCTGAAAAAAATCCTCTCTATTCATACTACGGACTTTCCCCAATGCCTCAGTTATGATTTTATCCGGGTATTCCCTGTCCGCAAATAATTGATTAAGCTTGTGCGCCTCTTCCTCAAAATGTTCCTCTACCGAAGTAAAGTAGTGAAGATATATCAGCGATCCAACTGTTCTCCATTACAAGCGGACGTCCAAGAAAGTTCTTCCCTTCTAACTTCAAGTGAAACATACCGCGGAAGTTCCCCATTGAAGCGCATGGTGGAACGCATTATCCTATACGCCGGTCACGTGGTTACTACTTAATCACGTGAGATGCCGCTGTTTGACCGGGAGACCACACGGGACGCCGTGTTAGGTCCAGGCGGCAGAAGCTGAACACCGGACAGGGAGCGGTATCTACAAATCGTGCTCTAATTATATTTCTGTAAAGTTGGGAAATCTTCATCCTAATACTCCAAATTCCCTATCAAATCCTTAAGCTGTGTAGAAGTGTGTATTTCAAGCCTATCTTTTTTTTTAATACTTAAAAGTGCCGATCTTAACTGTAGGTAACGAAACCATGTTAATTTCTGTGTTTTTTCTTTTTGTGATAATACCGTAAATGAAACTATATCCCCATTACCTACTACCTGTGTGACGTGTAATATATAGCTTTTTTGCCAATATGGATCTCTACCTAATTCAACTAAAGTTTGAATGTGCCTGTTGTACCACAAAGGAGTGCATCCTATTTAACCCTTCAATCCAAACCAAAATCGAATACAATACCATGACTTCATAAAAAGGTTCCTTGCGGATTTAAATTCCTTATCGGAGTAGGTCAATTGATCTGACTCCAAGAACGAAAAAAAGTTATCATATGGGGATTTATTCAGCAAATTCCTATATAGTGGGCTATCATTCCATTCCCAGAAAAAGCAAAGCTGAATGGCCAAGAAGTATCCCTTGAAGCAGGGGAGATTAAGTCCTCCCCTCTCCAAGGGTTTATACCAATGCTCTAATTTAAGTCTGACATCGTTAATAATTCTCTCTATTAATTTAAAGAACCTATCCCTGATCCAAACTGGAGAGTTCCTAAAGAGATAAAGTAGCTGGGGGAGAAACACCATCTTAACTAAAGATATTCTATCGGCCTTTGATAACGATAAGCGACCCATGTTGTTATTTTAGACCTCAACTTATTTATCAATGGCATTAGATTCAGCGGGACAAAATCTTCCACCCTTGAGGAAATTGTAATACCTAAATACTGAAAGGACTCAGAGATTTTTAACGTGGGGAGTGCAGATTTATCTAAGGACATACAGGGAGTGCAGAATTATTAGGCAAGTTGTATTTTTGAGGATTAATTTTATTATTGAACAACAACCATGTTCTCAATGAACCCAAAAAACTCATTAATATCAAAGCTGAATATTTTTGGAAGTAGTTTTTAGTTTGTTTTTAGTTTTAGCTATTTTAGGGGGATATCTGTGTGTGCAGGTGACTATTACTGTGCATAATTATTAGGCAACTTAACAAAAAACAAATATATACCCATTTAAATTATTTATTTTTACCAGTGAAAAAAATATAACATCTCAACATTCACAAATATACATTTCTGACATTCAAAAACAAAACAAAAACAAATCAATGACCAATATAGCCACCTTTCTTTGCAAGGACACTCAAAAGCCTGCTATCCATGGATTCTGTCAGTGTTTTGATCTGTTCACCATCAACATTGCGTGCAGCAGCAACCACAGCCTCCCAGACACTGTTCAGAGAGGTGTACTGTTTTCCCTCCTTGTAAATCTCACATTTTATGATGGACCACAGGTTCTCAATGGGGTTCAGATCAGGTGAACAAGGAGGCCATGTCATTATATTTTCTTCTTTTTTACCCTTTCTTGCCAGCCACGCTGTGGAGTACTTGGACGCGTGTGATGGAGCATTGTCCTGCATGAAAATCATGTTTTTCTTGAAGGATGCAGACTTCTTCCTGTACCACTGCTTGAAGAAGGTGTCTTCCAGAAACTGGCAGTAGGACTGGGAGTTGAGCTTGACTCCATCCTCAACCCGAAATGGCCCCACAAGCTCATCTTTGATGATACCAGCCCAAACCAGTACTCCACCTCCACCTTGCTGGCGTCTGAGTCGGACTGGAGCTCTCTGCCCTTTACCAATCCAGCCACGGGCCCATCCATCTGGCCCATCAAGACTCACTCTCATTTCATCAGTCCATAAAACCTTAGAAAAATCAGTCTTGAGATATTTCTTGGCCCAGTCTTGACGTTTCAGCTTGTGTGTCTTGTTCAGTGGTGGTCGTCTTTCAGTCTTTCTTACCTTGGCCATGTCTCTGAGTATTGCACACCTTGTGCTTTTGGGCACTCCAGTGATGTTGCAGCTCTGAAATATGGCCAAACTGGTGGCATCTTGGCAGCTGCACGCTTGACTTTTCTCAGTTCATGGGCAGTTATTTTGCGCCTTGGTTTTTCCACACGCTTCTTGCGACCCTGTTGACTATTTTGAATGAAACGCTTGATTGTTCGATGATCACGCTTCAGAAGCTTTGCAATTTTAAGAGTGCTGCATCCCTCTGCAAGATATCTCACTACTTTTGACTTTTCTGAGCCTGTCAAGTCCTTCTTTTGACCCATTTTGCCAAAGGAAAGGAAGTTGCCTAATAATTATGCACACTTAATATAGGGTGTTGATGTCATTAGACCACACCCCTTCTCATTACAGAGATGCACATCACCTAATATGCTTAATAGGTAGTAGGCTTTCGAGCCTATACAGCTTGGAGTAAGACAACATGCATAAAGAGGATGATGTGGTCAAAATACTCATTTGCCTAATAATTCTGCACGCAGTGTATTATCCAATAGCATAAGACCTGAGACTTCTCCAAACTGATTGATCATTTGAATAATATATAACAAGTTAACTTGAGTCTGTTGAATATAAAATAAAATATCATCTGCATATAGTGAAATGCGATCTTTCGTTCCTAATACCCCAAACCCTAAAATCCTGGGGTCTTGTCTGACCCTAGCAGCCAGGGGCTCAATATAGATATGAAATAGAAGAGGAGAGAGTGGACATCCCTGGCGAGTGCCTCTAGTCATACAAAAACTTCTTGTAAGATTGCCATTTATATTCAATCTTGCAGTGGGAGATGTATACAGAAGTTTAATCATATTGCTAAATCTGGGGCCGAAGCCCATCTTAAGAAACACTCTCCAAAGGAACCCCCACTCAACCCTATCGAAGGCCTTGGAGGCGTCAATAGACAATATGGAACTAGAAGACCCTCCGGAAGTCTGCAGATTGGCAAAAAGCCAGTGGAAATTGTAATGGGTCCCTTTTTTAGGCATAAAACCATTTTGGTCTGGGTGTATAATTGATGTCATAACGCTGAATAACCTCCGCGACAAAATTTTAGCCAGTAGTTTAACATCTGTGTTAAGGAGAGAGATAGGTCTATATGGCCCCAAATCATTGGGGTCTTTACCCTTCTTTTATATCACTGTAATCACCGCCTCTGTCATTGTTTCTGGAAGAGCTCCCTCCATTATTGAATCAGAGAACGTTCTCCACAGATGGGGAAGAATCACCTCCCTATATTTACGATAAAACTCATACGGGAGTCCATCTAGTCCAGGGGAGGAATTACCTGAACAGGAGTCCATTGCTTCGTCTATCTCCTGAAGAGACAAATCCATCTCCAAACGTTCTTTGGAAATAGAATCCAAATAGAATCCAAGTATGAGTCCATCATTTCCTCTGAGAGAACACTCTCTGATTTATACAATTCACAAAAGTGATCTATAAATATTTATATTATTCCCTCCTGATCTTCAATAATTGTCCCATCCGGGGCACGAATACTGCGAATCTCTTTTTTTGGATCCTGACTAGCTATTACCCAGGATGTCCTGCCTCAGAAAAATATTTTTGTCCTCTAAAGAATAACCTCTGTTGCACTTTATCCAGAAGGAAATCAGAGAAGACCTGTCTAGTCCTCTGCATAGTCTCTCTAGCTTCCTCTGTTTTTAACCTAATAAAGCCAGCCATTCCAGCCGCGGCTGCTTCCTCCAGTTCTTTCTCCCTCCTTGAATAACGCTTAGTTAGATCAGCAATTGTACTAATAAAAATTCCTCTCGTAACTGCTTTAAATGCGTCCCAAACAAATTGGGATTTGGCTGAAAAAATATTACAATCCCAAAAGGAAATGATCTCCTTTTTTATCTGGTTATGATTGTCAATTATTAATATCCAATGGGGATTGAATCTAAATGGGGGTTTCAGTCTAACATTGTTCCTGACCATACATAGCTCTATAAAAAAGGGAACATGGTCAGATACGGATCTGGTCTCGTATTTCATCCGTTTAATACAATTCAGGTATCCCTTGTTTATCAAGGCCGGATCAATTCTAGACATAGAATTTCCTGATTTACTAACACAGGAGTAGGCTCTTTTTCCCTTGGATAGGTATTCCCAAACATCCACGAGGCCCACCTCTTGGCAAAACCAAGCCAAGGGGGACCCCTGGGACGGGGAATAACCGCCCCCCCCCCCCCAGAAATCCTATCCGCCTCAGGGTTCATAACACAATTGAAATCCCTATTGACCACTACCATACATTGAGGCCACTGATCCACAAAAACCATCAAGGAGGTCATTATTTGCATAGAGAAAGGAGGAGGGATATAAACAAAGGCCAAAATACATAACTTGCCCTCTAACCTACCATGGAGAAAGACATATCTCCCCTGTCTATCAACAGAAGATGTCAAACATATAAAGTTAATCTGTTTATGAACTAAAACAGTAACTCCTCTAGAGTAACTGGTATATGTAGAATTGTAGACCTGGGTGGCCCACCTCCCCCCAAGACATATGATCGTCTCCTGTGTAAAGTGGGTTTCTACTAGGCTAACTATAGCTGGCAAGTGTTTCTGTATCAAATCTAGAACCACCTGCCTTTTTTTATTCTCCCCAAGACCGCGAACATTCCATGTTAGTATTCTTGTAGTCATTATTTAATAATAAAACTTCCAGTTAGTAGAGTCCCTGGCATCACTCCGCTCCCCACCTCTAAAGAAAAAGGACGCACCATAGCCCACCCTCCCCTATTACTCCCCCCTCCCCCAACCACAAACCCCAAATCCCCCTTGATCTGTAACAAAAAGTAACAGACCTCTTAACTAGGACAATCCCTCCCCCACTCCCTCAGCCGAACCTCCCTCAATCAATAAAAAACATTATATTTTTTAAAAAAACAACATTTTTCCTATCTAGCCAATCAGTGGCTGCTTCTGGAGTATAAAAAAATAAATAAAAACACAGTATCATTAAACACAATCCTTAATTTCGCTGGATACAAAAAGGAGTATTTAATATCCTTGCCCTGAAGGGGTTTTTTAACATTGAAAAAAGTGTGTCTCTTGTCTTGAACCTCTTTGGAGAAATCAGGAAAAAAAAAGGAGTTTAGACCGATTATACGAAATCGGAGGGGTATCCCTTGCTCGCCTGAGGATCATATCTCTATCACAGGCGGCTAACATCTTGATAATTACAGTCCTTGGCGGCCTCCCCAAAGTAGATTTTCCACCAGGGATTCGATGGGCCTTTTCAATTAGAAACAATGGTGAAAAATGTTACTTCTCAAAATTATCCAAGATTATAGATTTTAACATTCCTACTAAATCTTTATCATCTGAAGATTCTGGTAGGCCGATAATTCGGACATTGCATCTTCTTGACCGATCTCCTAAATCCACCATTTTTTTCCCCAGGTGATTATAATCATTTTTTTATATTGTATTCTCCTTTTAATATTTTCACCTCTTTCTCTGTGTCATTCACTGTGTTTTCTAATTCTTTAATTTTATCACTAATCTTTATGAAATCATCTTTTGTGATGAGGACGTCTGTCTGTACTGACCCCAATTGAACCGCGATATTTTGTATCGCCTTTCCGTTATTTTTAACAATAGATAAAATCTCTTCTATTGGGGAGGAGTCGTCCATAAGCATCCCCCCGTCGCCGATATGGGGTCCCCCTCAGGTGCCTCCTCCTCCGATCTATGTTCAGGAGTATTTTTTCTTAGATTAATGTCCTGCCTCCCTTTTGGACCCGACCTGGTACTCAAATTTGGTGATCTCAAAAATTGATTAATTCTGGAGGACTCTGTTTCTGTCCTGCCTTAAATGAAGTCAAGTCCGTTAAAAGCCTGTTCTGTTTAGGAGCCATTTTTTTTCCTTTTATATAACTCTTTTGTATTTTTCCCCTCTTTTATTATTTTTTTCCTTTTGGGCTTTTTTAAAATTTATTTATTTATTTATTTATTTTTTGTTGTTTTTCTTCTCCCCCTTTTTTTTTTTTTTGCCCCCTCTAGTCTCCTCTAAATAGTCCTTTTTTTTTAAACTCTTCGGTCTCTCTCCTCACCACCCCTCCTTTTTATATATTTTTTATTTCTCCATTATCTTCCCTGGTCTTTTTTTCCTTTTTTTTTTTTCTTTCCTTTTCAGTTGTTTTCAGCCTTTTATTATTATTATTATTATTATTATTATTATTATTTATTTATTTATTTTCCCCCTTTCTTTTTCTTTTTTCTTCCCCTATCCCAGTATAAATTTTACTATCTCCTCTTTTTTTTCTCCTTTTCCTTCCTTCCGGCCCTCAAGCTTCAACAGAAGGAGTTAGTATTATAATTAATTTGAGGGGAAAAAAAAAACCTGGGAGAAGGGGTTTAAAACTAAAGTCCAGTGGGGTTAGGAGTAGTTTAGTAGGGTTGGGTGAGGCAGCGAGACACCAGGAGAAACAAGGAAGACAGCAAAATAGGGATCCAGACCAGGGGAAAATAACAGGGGTAGATCTAACCAATCCGGGGTCTTCAAAGAGTGTCCCACTAGGATTTCAGCCCACAGAGCAAGTCCAAGGTACACAGCAGGACAGCTACACACCCAGAGGAATGGGGCCACCGCTGGAGCAGTCAGAAGCAGCTATGCAGGTAGGATCAAATTCGTACAGGTGGAGTAGCAGGAAAGGCCAGACGCAGGAGTTCAGAAAACATCCCATTCACTAAGGGGTCACGGCCAGGAGACACACGGGGGGAGCGCCACCAAACACAGACGGCGGCCCTTCCACCCCCCACACAGGCAAGGGCAAGCCGACAGTCGGTTAATTCCAGTAGAGTAGTTCCAGTACAGTTTCAGTACAGTGGAAGCTCCGCAAAAAACGGCAGGAGAGCGGAGACAATCAGGCAGCTCACACTGCTACGATCAGACGCGGCGTCCACACATGTTGCAGAGGAGATCCGGCGTTGGAGGAGGGGGGGAGAGCTCAACGCTATCACCTCATGTCATCGCGTCCCTGACTTTCTGAGCTGAAGAGTGTTCTTGATCTGACCAACTGTTGTGAAGGGTGTTTTCTTCACCAGGGAAAGAATTCTTTGGTCATCCAGCAGAGTTGTTTTCCGTGATCTTCTTTTGGTGTTGCTGAGCTCACCGGTGTGTTCCTTCTTTTTAAGAATGCTCCAAACAGTTAATTTGGCCACGCCTAATGTTTTTGCTATCTCTCTGATGGGTTTGTTTTGTTTTTTCACCCTAATGATGGTTTGCTTCACTGATAGTGACAGCTCTTTGGATCTCATCTTGAGAGTTGATAGCAGCAGATTCCAAATGCAAATAGCACACTTGAAATAAACTCTGGACCTTTTATCTGCTCATTGTAATTGGGATAATGAGGGAATAACACACACCTGGCCATGGAGCAGCTGAGAAGCCAATTGTCCCATTACTTTTGGTCCCTTAACAAGTGGGAGGCACATATGCAAACTGTTTTAATTCCTACACCGTTCACCTAATTTGGATGTAAATACCCTCAAATTAAAGCTGACAGTCTGCAGTTAAAGCACATCTTGTTCGTTTCATTTCAAATCCATTGTGGTGGTGTATAGAGCCAAAAAATTTTGAATTGTGTCGATGTCCCAATATTTATGGACCTGACTGTATTTTAGTGCAACCTGCACTAAATTGCTAAAACTTGTTAGAGACCCAAAAGTCCTATAAGGACTATAGTTGTATCTGGCAGCAATATATATTTTTTGCGCAACCTGCGCTAAATAGCTTGCAATTGTTTGGTCACTGCAGACAGCGACATTATCTGCGCTACATCTCCTGTCTAATGTGTGCACAGGCTAAAAATATCTGAGACATCCAGTGTACTTTTTCCGTAGATGGTGTCCGCTGCGGACAGTTACATTACCTGCTCTACATCTCCTGTATAACGTTTGCATATCCGAAATATCAGTGACATTAATTCAGTGTAATTTTTTACAAGTTGGTGGTGACAGCGACATTATTTGCCCTATATCTCCTGTATAACGTTTGTGCATCCTAAATATCAGTGACATTCATTCACTGTAATTTTTAATTAGGCGGTGGTGACAGCGTCATTACTTGCGCTATACTTCATGTATAAACGTTCGTGCATCCTAAAAAGATCTGTGACATTCTGTGTACTTTATTTGCGCATACACTTACAAAACCTGCGCTACTGCACTTGTGACATACTTGCAAGCATATATATCATTTAATATGCGCAAGGCGAGAAGTAAGGGACGGGGAAGTGGCCGTGCTGCTAATGGTGCATGCAGAGGCCGTGGCCTTGGGCGCGGTGAAACTGTGCCTGCTGCCAAAGCACAAGAAACACACTCATCCACAATACCTAGCTGCATGTCCCAGTTTGCAGGGCGGCACAGGACACCAATCTCGAAGTCAGACCAGTGCGACCAGATGGTTGGTTGGATTGCAGCAGATAATGCTTCTAGTCGGTTAAGCACCACCTTGTCTTCCACAAAGTCCAGTCTCAGTAGCCAAGACTCCGGTAAAAAGAATCCTCACCCTGATACTCCTTCCACTCACCATAGAGTCTTGGCAAACAAGTGATCCCACACAAGGATATTCTGAGGAGCTGTTTTCATCGCCATTCCTTAATTTGGGCCTCTCGCCAAGCTCGCTTGAAGAGGGACATGAGGAGATCTTGTGCCCTGATTCCCAAACTCTGGAGCATCCACAGTCAGAAGAAGATGACAGTGGGGAATAGCAATTAGTGTTTCACGAGGTGGATGTTGATGATGAGACACAGTTGCCAATAAGTCAACCGCAATTAGTGTCTCAAGAGGTTCATGATGAGGGTGAGACACTGTTGTCACAATAACTGAGGTTGTTGTTAAGTCAACAAATCAGGAGGATGACCAGAGTGAAGAAGTGGAAGAGGAAATACTGGACGATGAAGTCACTGACGCAACCTGGGAAGGTGGCAAGCCGAGCGAGGACAGCAGTACAGAGGTGAGGGATCTGCAGCACCGCAACAGGCTGGAAGAAGCAGTGGGGTGGCAAAAGGGCCACACCAAACAGGCCCGCAACTGTTCCCCCGAGCACCCCCTTGCTGCAATCTCCCTTGCCAAGGGGTAGGTGTTCCGCAGTCTGGGGCTTTTTTGATGAAAGTGTGGACGATAAAAGAATTGTCATTTGCAAACTGTGCTGTACCAAAATGAGCAGGGGCGTGAACACTAGCAACCTCACCACCATCAGCATGATCCGCCACATGGCTCAAAGCACCCTAATAGATGGGTCGAACTTCTGGGTCCACAACCAGTGTCTGCGGGTCACACCACTGCCTCCTCTTCCTCTGTGTTACGTGCTGGCCAATCGCCTGTCCAAGACGCAGGCACGGATGCCTCCCACAATGCATCTGGACCTTCGCAAGCACCGTCAGCTAGCACATCCACTTCTGTGTCCCAGTGCAGCGTACAGATGTCTATACCCCAGGCCTTTGAACAAAAGCGCAAATACCCAGCCACCCACCCACAGACCATAGCACTAAATGCGCACCTTTCCAAATTGCTGGCCCTGGAAATGTTGCCATTTAGGCTTGTGGACACTGAGGCTTTCTGCAGCCTGATTGTGGTGGCTGTCCCGCGGTACTCTGTCCCTAGCCGCCAATATTTTTCACGGTGTGCAGTCCCAGCCTTACATCAAGATGTGTCCCATAACATCACCCGTGCCCTGGCCAACGCAGTTATTGGGAATATCCACTTAATGACACATGCACAAGTGCTTTTGGCAACGGATGCTACATTTCCCTGACAGCACACTGGGTGAACGTTGTGGAGGCCGAGAGAGAGTCGTACCCTGGGATGGCACAGGTGCTACCGACGCCAAGGATTGCAGGCCCTACTTTCATCAGGGTTTTCTCCGCCCCCTATGTTAGTGGCTGCAACCCCCCCTTCTCCTCCTCCGCCTCCTCCTCGACTTCCACATCTGAATTATCATCTTGCAGTACCAGTCAGCTATCAGTCGGTTGCTGGAAGCAGTGTAGCACTGCAGTGGGGAAGCGGCAACAGACCATGCTTAAACTGATCTGCTTAGGTGACAAACAGCACACCGCAGGGGATAAGGGACTAGAGTAAGCTGTGGCTCTCGCCACTCAATCTACAACAAGGCATGATTGTGTCTGATAATGGCCGTAACTTAATGGCGGCTTTGGAGCTTGGCAAGCTCACACACATAACATGCCTAGCCCACGTGTTCAACCTAGTAGTTCAGCGGTTTCTCAAAACCTACACCAATTTGCCTGAGCTACTGGTGAAGGTGGGCCGCGTGTGTGCCCATTTCCGAAGGTCATCTACAGCTGCCAATCTGTAGATTGGCAGCGCTTCAGCACAGCTTGCAATTTCCAGCTCACCGACTGCTGTGCGATGTGAGGATGCACTGGAACTCCACGTTGCACATGTTGGCCAGGCTTTGTGAGCAGCAGAGGGCAGTAGTGGAATACCAGCTGCAATATGGTCATCACTTTTCCAGTCATCTTCCGCTCTTCACTAGTGACTAGAGTTGAGCGAACACCTGGATGTTCGGGTTCGAGAAGTTCGGCCGAACTTCCCGGAAATGTTCGGGTTCGGGGAGAAGTTTGGGTCGAGTTCGGATCCCGAACCCGAACATTTCCGGGAAGTTCGGCCGAACTTCTCGAACCCGAACATCCAGGTGTTCGCTCAACTCGCTCATTGAAGTCAATGGGGACCCAAACTTTTCGGCACTAAAAAGGCTGTAAAACAGCCCAGGAAAGGGCTAGAGGGCTGAAAAAGGTAGCAAAATGTAGGTAAATCCCCTGCAAACAAATGGATGTGGATAGGGAAATGAATAAAAATAAAAATAAAATAAATATAAATTAACCAATATCAATTGGAGAGAGGTCCCATAGCAGAGAATCAGGCTTCATGTCACAGCAGAGAATCAGGCTTCATGTCACCCAACAATGGAACAGGCCACTGTCAGATATGTTTAGGCCCCGGCACACAGACAGAGGAGAGAGGTCCCATAGCAGAGAATCAGGCTTCATGTCATAGCAGAGAATCATGCTTCATGTCACCCAACACTGGAACAGGCCACTGTCAGATATGTTTAGGCCCTGGCACCCAGACAGAGGAGAGAGGTCCCATAGCAGAGAATCAGGCTTCATGTCATAGCAGAGAATCATGCTTCATGTCACCCAACACTGGAACAGGCCACTGTCAGATATGTTTAGGCCCCGGCACCCAGACAGAGGAGAGAGGTCTCATAGCAGAGAATCAGGCTTCATGTCATAGCAGAGAATCATGCTTCATGTCACCCACCACTGGAACAGGCCACTGTCAGATATGTTTAGGCCCTGGCACCCAGACAGAGGAGAGAGGTCCCATTGCAGAGAATCAGGCTTCATGTCATAGCAGAGAATCAGGCTTCATGTCACCCACCACTGGAACAGGCCACTGTCAGATATTTAGGCCCCGGCACCCAGACAGAGGAGAATGGTCCCATTGCAGAGAATCAGGCTTCATGTCACCCACCACTGGAACAGGCCACTGTCAGATATTTAGGCCCCGGCACCCAGACGGAGGAGAGGTTCATTCATCTTTGGGTTGCCCCGCAATATAATGGTAAAATTAAAAAAAGAGGATTGAATGAAGTGCCCTGGAGTACAAGAATATATTGTTAAGGGGATGTAGTTATAAATGTCTAATCTGCACAAGGGATGGACAGGTCCTGTGGGATCCATGCTTGGTTCATTTTTATGAACGTCAACTTGTCCACATTGGCTGTGGACAGGCGGCTGCGTTTGTCTGTAATGACACCCCCTGCCGTGCTGAATACACGTTCAGACAAAACGCTGGCCGCTGGGCAGGCCGGCACCTCCATGGCATAAAAGGCTAGCTCTGGCCACGTGGACAATTTGGAGACCCAGAAGTTGAATGGGGCCGAACCATCAGTCAGTACGTGGAGGGGTGTGCACACGTACTGTTCCACCATGTTAGTGAAATGCTGCCTCCTGCTAACACGTTCTGTATCAGGTGGTGGTGCAGTTAGCTGTGGCGTAGTGACAAAACTTTTCCACATCTTTGCCATGCTAACCCTGCCCTTAGAGGAGCTGGCCGTGACACAGCTGTGTTGCCGAACTCTTGCTCCTCCTCTGCCTTCGCCTTGGGCTTCCACCTGTTCCCCTGTGACATTTGGGAATGCTCTCAGTCGCACGTCTACCAACGTGCGCTTGTACTCGCGCATCTTCCTATCACGCTCCAGTGCAGGAAGTAAGGTGGGCACATTGTCTTTGTACCGGGGATCCAGCAGGGTGGCAACCCAGTAGTCTGCACACGTTAAAATGTGGGCAACTCTGCTGTCGTTGCGCAGGCACTGCAGCATGTAGTCTCTCATGTGTGCCAGGCTGTCCTCTGTGGGAGGCGTATCGTCATCGTCCTGCGTTTCCCCCCAGCCACGCACCAGTGATGGGCCCGAGCTGCGTTGGGTGCCACCCCGCTGTGAACATGCTTCATCCTCATCCTCCTCCACCTCCTCCTCGTCCTCCAGTAGTGGGCCCTGTCTGGCCACATTTGTACCTGGCCTCTGCTGTTGTAAAAAACCTCCCTCTGAGTCACTTCGAAGAGACTGGCCTGAAAGTGCTAAAAATTACCCCTCTTCCTCCTCCTCCTGGGCCACCTCCTCTTCCATCATCGCCCTAAGTGTTTTCTCAAGGAGACATAGAAGTGGTATTGTAACGCTGATAACGGCGTCATCGCCACTGGCCATGTTGGTGGAGTACTCAAAACAGCACAACAGGGCACACAGGTCTCACATGGAGGCCCAGTCATTGGTGGTGAAGTGGTGCTGTTCCGCAGTGCGACTGACTCGTGTGTGCTGCAGCTGAAACTCCACTATGGCCTGCTGCTGCTCACACAGTCTGTCCAGCATGTGCAAGGTGGAGTTCCACCTGGTGGGCACGTCGCATATGAGACGGTGAGCGGGAAGGCCGAAGTTACGCTGTAGCGCAGACAGGCGAGCAGCGGCAGGATGTGAACGCCGGAAGCGCGCACAGACGGACTGTACTTTATGCAGCAGCTCTGACATGTCCGGGTAGTTGTGAATGAACTTCTGCACCACCAAATTCAGCACATGCGCCAAGCAAGGGATGTGCGTCAAACCGGCTAGTCCCAGAGCTGCGATGAAATTTCGCCCATTATTGCACACCACCAGGCCGGGCTTGAGGCTCACCGGCAGGAACCACTCGTCGGTCTGTTGTTCAATACCCCGCCACAACTCCTGCGCGGTGTGGGGCCTGTCCCCCAAACATATGAGTTTCAGAATGGCCTGCTGACGTTTACCCCGGGCTGTGCTGAAGTTGGTGGTGAAGGTGTGTGGCTGACTGGATGAGTAGGTGGAAGAAGAGGAGGAGGAAGCCGAGTAGGAGGAGGAGGCAAAGAATGTTGCCCTGCGATCCTTGGCGGCGGAAGGACGTGCGCCAAACAGCTCTCCGCCTGGGGCCCAGCCGCCACTACATTTACCCAGTGTGCAGTTAGGGAGATATAGCGTCCCTGGCCGTGCTTACTAGTCCACGTATCTGTGGTTAGGTGGACCTTGCCACAGATGGCGTTGCGCAGTGCACACTTGATTTTATTGGATACTTGGTTGTGCAGGGAAGGCACGGCTCTCTTGGAGAAGTAGTGGCGGCTGGGAACAACATACTGTGGGACAGCAAGCGACATGAGCTGTTTGAAGCTGTCTGTGTCCACCAGCCTGAATGACAGCATTATATAGGCCAGTAGTTTAGAAATGCTGGCATTCAGGGCCAGGGATCGAGGGTGGCTAGGTGGGAATTTATGCTTTCTCTCAAATGTTTGTGAGATGGAGAGCTGAACGCTGCCGTGTGACATGGTTGAGATGCTTGGTGACGGAGGTGGTTGGTGTTGGTGGTACATCCTCTGATTGCTGGGCGGCAGGTGCCAATGTTCCTCCAGAGGTGGAGGAAGAGGCCGAGGCAGCAGCAGAAGAGGTAGCAGGGGGACCCTGAGTGAGTTCCTTGTTTTTAAGGTGTTTACTCCACTGCAGTTCATGCTTTGCATGCAGGTGCCTGGTCATGCAGGTTGTGCTAAGGTTCGTCAGCACATTGTTTGAAGGGAACTCCTTGAAGCTGCCTTTGGGGTGCTCGGTCCCAGATGGCGGTGGCCAGTAGCAGGCGGACTCTCTTGACGGTGGGTGTTCTGCTTTTGCCCACTGCTCCCTCTTTTGCTACGCTGTTGGCTCGGTCTCACCACTGCCTCTTCCTCCGAACTCTGAAAGTCAGTGGCACGACCTTCATTCCATTCTGGCTGGGGGCGGGCTTCATCTTGATTGAAGTCTTCTCCCGGCCGGGCCGCGCGCTGGACTGAACGCGCACGGTGACTTCTTCCCGGACAGAATAGTACAGAGCTGCGAACGCGCACGCCGGCTCTGTACTATACTGGCCAGAAATAAGTCACATTGCGCATGCGCGGCAGCGTGCGCGTTCAGTCCAGCGCGCGGCCCGGCCGGGAGAAGACTTCAATCAAGATGAAGCCCGCCCCCAGCCAGAATCCAGGAAGTGAACGCGCGGTGGCAGCAGGTAAGTATAAAAACGCAAAGTGGGATAACCCCTTTAAGCCATTCTGTTGTTGATTTACTTCTATGCTTTGTGGCGTTGTCCTGTTGCAACACCCGTCTTCTGTTGAGCTTCAGCTGGTGGACAGATGGCCTTAAGTTCTCCTGCAAAATGTCTTGATAAACTTCGGAATTCATTTTTTCTTTGATGATGGCAATCCGTCCAGGCCCTGACGCAGCAAAGCAGCCCCAAACCATGATGCCCCCACCACCATACCTCACAGTTGGGATGAGGTTTTGAGGTTGGTGTGCTGTGCCTCTTTTTCTCCACACATAGTGTTGTGTGTTTCTTCCAAAGAACTCCACTTTGGTTTCATCTGTCCACAGGATATTTTGCCAGTACTGCTGTGGAACAGCAATGTTCTTTTGGACAGCAGTGGCTTCCTCTGTGGTATCCTCCCATGAAATCCATTCTTGTTTAGTGTTTTACGTATCGTAGATTCGCTAACAGGGATGTTAGCATATGCCAGAGACTTTTGTAAGTCTTTAGCTGACACTCTAGGATTCTTCTTCACCTCATTGAGCAGTCTGCACTGTGCTCTTGCAGTCATCTTTACAGGACGGCCACTCCTAGGGAGAGTAGCAGCAGTGCTGAACTTTCTCCATTTATAGACAATTTGTCTTACTGTGGACTGATGAACAGCCAGGCTTTTGGAGATACTTTTATAACCCTTTCCAGCTTTATGCAAGTCAACAATTCTTAATGGTAGGTCTTCTGAGAGCTCTTTTGTGCGAGGCATCATTCACATCAGGCAATGCTTCTTGTGAAAAGCAAACCCAGAACTGGTGTGTGTTTTTTATAGGGCATGGGAGCTGTAACCAACACCTCCAATCTCATCTCATTGATTGGACTCCAGTTGGCTGACACCTCACTCCAATTAGCTCTTGGAGATGTCATTAGTCTAGGGGTTCACATACTTTTTCCACCTGCACTGTGAATGTTTACATGGCGTGTTCAATAAAAACATGGCAACATTTAACTCTTTGTGTGTTATTAGTTTAAGCAGACTGTGGTTGTCTATTGTTGTGACTTAGATGAAGATCAGATCACATTTTATGACCAATTTGTGCAGAAATCCAGATCATTCCAAAGGGTTCACATACTTTTTTTTGCAACTGTAGCAAGCACAGCCATGCCCCTGATGTAGGATATAGCAAAAAAACAACAACACACTATTGATGGTTAAATGTACTTGGTGGCAGCTTGTGCTGGCGCACCACAAGATGCAAAATGGCCGCCGATCACCCCAGAAAAAAGTGACAGAAAAACGCTCTGGGCAGCCTTAAAACAGTGAGCAATTAAATAGCAGAGGTTGAATGATACACAGCTGTACATCGATCACTTCAGTAATTGTTTTTGAAGACTAAATCACTGCCTAATCTCGCCCTAACAGCAGCAGCTGCATCCTATCCCTACACTGATCAGAGCAGAGTGACGTGCGGCACTACATGACTCCAGCTTAAATAGAGGCTGGGTCACATGCTGCACTGGCCAATCACAGCCATGCCAATAGTAGGCATGGCTGTGATGGCCTCTTGGGGCAAGTAGTATGACGCTTGTTGATTGGCTGCTTTGCAGCCTTTCAAAAAGCGCCAAGAAAGCGCCAAACACCGAACCCGAACTTTTACGGAAATGTTCGGGTTCGGGTCCGTGTCACGAACACCCCAAAATTCGGTACGAACCCGAACTATACAGTTCGGGTTCGCTCATCCCTACTAATGACGAGTGGGCATTGATTTCTCACCTGTGTGAGGTTTTAAGAAACTTTGAGGAATCAGCACAAAAAGTGAGTGGTGATATCGCTATTATCAGCGCAACCATCCCACTTCTGTGTCTACTCAAACGCTCGCTGCTCAGAATTAAGGCGGACGTTTTGCATGTGGAAGAGGTGGAAATGGGGGAAGAAAGTACACAGGGTGATAGCCAGACCACCCTCAGTTCGTCTTCTCAGCGCGAATTGGAAGATGATGAGGAGCAGGAGACGGTTGCCTACGCGACAGAGGGTAGTACCCATGGAAGTTTTATTCCATCTGTTCAGCGTGGATGGGTAGAAGAGGAGGAAGAGGATGAGGAGATTGAGAGTCATCCTCCTGATGAGGACAGCAAAGTCTTTTCTGTTGGGACTCTGGCACACATGGCTGACTTTACGTTAGGCTGCCTTTCCGTGACCCTCGCGTTGTACGCATTTTGGCCAACACCGATTACTGGATGTTCACCCTTCTCAACCCCCGCTACAAAGAGAACTTCTCATCTCTCATTCCTGTGGTGGAGAGAACGAGCAAAATTGTGCAATACCAGAAGGTCCTTGTGGAAAAAGTGCTCCAAAAATTGCCAGCTGACAACGCTGGCTGCAGAGTACGTAGTTCCTTGGCCAACCGAGGAAGGGAGATGAGGGGAACACACAGCAGTTTCAACAGAGGCAGGGCAACACTCTCCAAGGCCTGGGACAGTTTTATGATACCACGCAGGCACCCTCACCCTGATGTGCGGCCTAGTGTCACAAGGAGGGAAAAATTTTGGAAGATGGTGAAGGAATACGTAGCAGACTGTGTCAGCCTCATCAGTGATCCCTGTGTGCCTTACAACTATTGGGTGTCCAAGCTGGACACGTGGCACAAACTGGCGCTCTACGCCTTGGAGGTGCTGGCCTGCCCCGCCGCCAGCGTTTTGTCAGACTGTGTATTTAGTGCTGCCTGGGGCATAATAACTGATAAGCACATCCACCTGTCAACTGAAAATGCTGACTGATTAACTCTTTTAAAAATTAACAAGGCCTGGATTGACCCTGACTTCTCTACTCCACCAGAGGAAAGCGGCTGAACATAAAGGCACTCTAAATGTGGTTTTTATGGTGTATTGAATACACTGTATTCCCATGCACCCCTTACACCACTAAAAAGGGTATATGGTTCAATCTCCCTTATCTCGTCCTCCTCCTCCATCATATCAACATGCTTATTAGGCTGCCTTCGCTCACCAGCAGGCCCTCAACCATAATGTTTTAAGAGGGTCAGCTCAGCACCCTCACCCCTAAATTTTTAGATGGTCAGTTCGGCAGCGGGCCCTCGCCCACAAAATTTTTTAGATAGTCAGCTCAACAACAGGCCCTCGCCCAAAAAATTTTTTAGATGGTCAACTCGGCAGCAGGCCCTCACCCACAATTTATTTTAGATGGTCTGCTCGGCAGCAGGCCCTCACCCACAAAATGTTCTAGCTGGTCAGCTCAGCAGCAGTCCCTCACCCCTAATGTTTTAGAGGGTCACCAGCAGGCCATCAATCATAATTTTATAACGGTGTGTATGATGCCCTCTTTTATGTGTAATAAAGAGGAGTGCCGATTCCTTGTAATTTTTGGCAGCCCTTTCCCTTAGTGCATAGGCTTTATGAGTATAGGAGTTCCACTACCTGAACAATTGTACCACAATGTGAATAAGGCCCTCCTTTATGTGATCTACAGGTTGTATCGGTGTGCCTCTTCCTTGTAATTTTTGGCAGCATTTGCACTTTATATACAAGTAAATATACAGGAAAGAATGTTTCCTAACAATGTTTCCTCTAAAATCGATTTTATCTTCGATTTGGTGCGTATTATTGTCAGTCTGTGAAAGTGTCATACTACTCGTTCAACATCGTTCCCAGCAGCGACCTGGGAGTCCAAGATGCATCCAGACATCCTCCCCATGCTGTTGCCGAACCATTTCAGTGGTGTTTTCATCAATTTCTGACCTTTTCCTATGAACCAGACACCCTCCCCTCTTCAGAGCAGGGGGTGCCTGGTTTAATGCACAGGTTCTCCCATTGACTTCCATTGTGCTCGGATGCTCGGTAGAGCACCCGAGCATCCCGAGGTGTTCTACTCGAGCACCTGAGCTCTTTGGTGCTGGACCAACACTACTACTTTTTGACCGCGCAGCTGCAGTGGAAAAGGACAGAGGAGGGGAGTAAACAGGCGGGCAGAGGCACACAGAGGGCGGGGTTATGAGCCGTTGAGGAGGTGCTGCCTGGGGCTCGGAGGATTGAGACACCGCCCTGGGCACTTGAGAGGGCTCATTTACATAATGTTAAAAGTTCATTTTCGGCTAAAAGAAAACTCTGTTACATACAACAAAGGTACAGTTTTTAAGTTCTGGGTGGCACATATAACGCTATTTGATCAGTCTAATATGCCCAAATGTGGTGACAGACTCCCTTTAAGCAATTTTGAGCGTGGCATGGTTGTTGGTGCCAGACGGGCCGGTCTGAGTATTTCACAATCTGCTCAGTTACTGGGATTTTCACGCACAACCATTTCTAGGGTTTACAAAGAATGGTGTGAAAAGGGAAAAACATCCAGTAAGCAGCAGTCCTGTGGGCAAAAATGCCTTGTGGATGCTAGAGGTCAGAGGAGAATGGGCCGACTGATTCAAGCTGATAGAAGAGCAACGTTGACTGAAATAACCACTCGTTACAACCGAGGTATGCAGCAAAGCATTTGTGAAGCTACAACATGCACAACCTTGAGGCGGATGGGCTACAACAGCAGAAGACCCCACCGGGTAACACTCATCTCCACTACAAATAGGAAAAAGAGGCTACAATTTGCACGAGCTCACCAAAATTGGACTGTTGAAGACTGTAAAAATGTTGCCTGGTCTGATGAGTCTCGATTTCTGTTGAGACATTCAAATGGTAGAGTCCGAATTTGGCGTAAACAGAATGAGAACATGTATCCATCCTCTGATGGCTACTTCCAGCAGGATAATACACCATGTCACAAAGCTCGAATCATTTCAAATTGGTTTCTTGAACATGACAATGAGTTCACTGTACTAAAATGGCCCCCTCAGTCACCAGATCTCAACCCAATAGAGCATCTTTGGGATGTGGTGGAACGGGACCTTCGTGCCCTGGATGTGCATCCCTCAAATCTCCATCAACTGCAAGATGCTATCCTATCATTATGGGTCAACATTTCTAAAGAATGCTATCAGCACCTTGTTGAATCAATGCCCCGTAGAATTAAGGCAGTTCTGGAGGCAAAAGGGGGTCCAACACCGTATTAGTATGGTGTTCCTAATAATTCTTTAGGTGAGTGTATATACATACACCAGATAAAAAAATATGATACCAACCAAGCTATATTTGTGGCGTTATAGTACATCCAAGTATAACACCAATTATAATAGCATAAGCACAAAATCTATGAATAATGTCATTACAAGATAGGAAAGTAGTTCAGCATTAATCTTATACTAGGAAAAAAAACGCTCAGTGGCTGACAGAACAGATTACATGCACGGCAGTGCCTCTCATTGTGACCTTTCTTATACGTTATAACTCATGATACTTGAGGGTTATATAATACCATCGTCTAGCTTGTAAATCATTCTGGATTTATCAGATCTTAAGGAAAAGCGCAATGTACAATGAGATTATTTCAGTAGATGTACCATAAAAAGAAATGTATAAAGAAAGTTAATATGCAGATGGATCAATGCAGAGATGCTAACTTGATCCAAACTCAGATAATACAGTGCACTTTTTTTCTCTAACTTTTTTAAAATGCAGCATGCCCGAGGTGGGATATTTTATTCAAGTATTTTTTCATACTTCTTTATAGAACTGAAAAAGGAATTGGAAAAAAAAATGCCATCTAGAAAACATTTGTAAAAAATGGATGAAATTCATGACAAGAAATGAATGAATCCAATTTTCTGGTGTTCCAGATATGGATGAGCCAACATCTTGAAATTTGTTTAAGGTCAGATTTGCCAAATTATTCAAAAAATTCAATTTGGATCAAAATCAAATATGCTCCAATAGCCTTGAAAATTGGTATACAACACTCTGTAGTCTTCCATTATTTCTGAAAACAGGGAGAAGAGAGAGAGAGCTATAGAGTTGTTTGGTGAGTACTCTTTCTCGTTATGCAGAGCACCTAATATGGAGGAGTATTGTAGGCCAGGCAACGCTGCTCTAGGTTTCTGGGGAAAATATATAAAAATTAGCATATATTACTTCTGACGGAGAGGTAAATTATATATCTTTTTACTTTCTGGGAAAGATATTCAAATTTCCTTTCCTGACAAAAAGGAAAAGAAAGCTGAATCTTTCTCATACCACCAGATGTTAGACATGCTAATTTGCATATTTTTTTCCCAGAAACCAAGAGATACACTTCATGTATACTAGGCGGTCTCCATAATAGAAATAGTATCCCTCAGAGGTTCCCGACAGCATAGTAATTGCTCTTCAAAATGAGAAGAGTGCCCACCAGACAATTCATATATATTTCCCTAAAACCCAAAGAAGCATGTTTATTTCGCTCACACACACACAAGAATCACCAAACGTTCGGTAGAATATGAATTTTGGGGGAAAAGTGGGATGAATTCCGAATCGATAAAGTCTATATTTCCAACTCCTCTAGGTGGCCATGGAGTTAATGAGTATATTATTTTAACTCATGAAAACTATAATTTGAAACATGTTTTTCTAATCTGTTTTTATATTCTGATATTAATAAAAATGACATATTAGTAAATATGGACAGGTTCATGATGATAACAGACTCCAGTTAAATCATTTGTTTACTAAAATTCTGTACACAGCATTATGTTAGTGCTCAGCTGTGATTTCTGTTATTGTATATATTGGAAATCCATAATATGTGATATCTGATTTAATTATTACATAGAATCTTTATGTTGCTGTGAACAAGTTAAATGATTGTCATTCTGCAGCTCTAAAAATATAGAATCTACAGAAAATGATATCATGGGAACCTTGAGCTAACAGGGTGGGATGGGGGAGTCAACTAAATAAAATTTGAGAGCATTCTGGCATAAATTTCATTAAAAAATTGATTACATTACATATGAAAAAAACATTCAAAAATTTCTTTCAGTTTAGATTTGGCTGAATAGATCAACCAATTCCATTCGAGTCCGAATAGATTCTACACAAATCGAAAGTGTTCCAATTGGCCTGAAAATTTGTGTATGACACTCTCGGGTCTCCTAGGACTCATATTTTTTTCTTTCTTGTACCTCATTAAAAAAAAAGAAAAAAATATACTATAAATATACTATATACTATAATATACTAAAAAATATACTATAAATTGAATCACCTAAAAGTTCTATTCAGACCCAGTTAGAATTTTTACAAAATTCAGGTTCAATCTGATTAGTTTTGAATTGATTTGCTTGTCTACAGTGTATACGCTTTGCACCACATTTATTGTTTTAGACTGTTTTTACTCACCCAAAAAGGGGTGTAGTTTAGTTGAAATGAGGCATGGCCTAATATGAAACAATGTACACCAACATTTTATAAGGTGAACCAATAGGTAGTATTATTTTAGACTACATTTTTAGAGTGTCTAGTCTTAGGAGGTGATAGAACAAGTGTACTGTGCCAGAAAAGTGGAGCGCTTTTGCATGTTTTGACTGTGAAGTAGACATTTGAAGCAAATTAATAAAGTATTTTTTTCACAATGCACTGCAGTTTACATTTACTGTGACGGCCAAATATTTTGTCAACAGAGCTACATTTTAGCCAGATTTATCACGATTTTTTACAAAAAGTTGCTCCCGTTCCCTGTTGGTTTGCAACTGACAGAATCTTTGCAACAAATAGGATTAGACTTTAGACTGAAAAATCCACAGATTTTTTGTACGACAAATGTAACAAATGGTGTGCAACATTTTCTAAATTTATCACATAAAAACAAGTGCAACCCAGGACAAGACATTCCAAAAAATGAGAGAAAAAGTTGCATGCCAATACAGTACATTACCCCATTAGTTTACACTGTCTAAAAATTATACAAGAGTCATAAATTTGTCCCAGTATTGAGACTTTTTCAGACAAATTGTTCTCTATTATAGTTGAGCGGACACCTGGATGTTCGGGTTTGACAGGTTCGGCCGAACGTCAGAAAAAAGTTCGAGTTCGGGACCCAAACTTGACCCCGAACCCCATTGAAGTCAACGGGGACCCGAACTTTTGAGCACTAAAATGGCTGTAAAAATGTCATGGATAGGGCTAGAGGGCTGCAAATGTCATTAAAATGTGGTTAAAATGTGGATATGGAAATGACTTTAACCACCTCCGGACCGCTGTACGCAGATTCGCGTTCCGGAGGTGGCAGCTCTGCGCACAGTCACGCATATACGCGTCATCTCGCGAGACGCAAGATTTCGCTCCAAGCCGGCCCGCGCATGCGCATCGCGGGCCGGCAAAAGTTAAAGAACAAGTTCGTCACCAGCCTGCCAGCAACGATCATTGGCTGGCAGGCTGGCGATTTTTAAAAAATCCAATCACAAGCCATATAACAGATCATATTAGTAAATATGATCTGTTATATGGCTTCTCTGCTCCTCTGCTGGTCCTTTTCGTCGGTTGGATACAGCAGAGAAGCAGACATCACTGTGAGTACACCAAACACTTCACTGTAGCCCCTGATCACCCCCCTGCACCCCAATTAACCCTTTGATCACCCCTTTGATCGCCCCTGTCAATCACCAGTGAAAGGAAAAAAAGTGATCAGTGTAAACTGTCACTTTTTTTTTTTCACTAGTATTGGCTGTTAGGTTTTAGGGATAGTTTAGGCCCCTTGGTTAGGTAGTTAGCGTCAGTTAGCGCCCACCCCACCGCACCGCAGTCACTTTTATTCGCTGAATAGCGTATCGCTAATCAGCATTTGTACTTTTATAGTATCTGTAAGTGATCAAAACTGATCACGGTCAGATCTATAATAGTATTAGTGTCACTTTAGTTCGCCCTCCACCCAAAACGCAGTGTTTGCCCGATCAGGCCTGATCGGTCGCCCACACGTGCGTTCACCCACGCCCGCCCCACCGCAGTGACAAAAAATATATATTTTTTGATCACTGCACATTCATTTTACACGCACTGCGGCGATAAAAAAATCAGTTTTGATATTTTTTATCAACCGCAGCGGCCTCCGGTACTTCGCTAGCCTCCCCTTTGTAAGACAGGCTTGCTTTTTTTCTTGGGTAGTCTCAGGGAATACCCCTAAATTTAGTAGTCCAAAATGTCAAACAGGGGGTATTCTTCTGAAGAGGCCTACAGGATTCTGACCCAGTCGGATGAGGAGTGGGAACCCTCATCTGACGAATCTAGCGGGTCAGAATATGAACCTGTGGAAAGCAGTGGCTCTCTGACCCAAAGTTCGGACGAGGAGGTGGAGGTCCCTGGCAACACCAGGCGTACCCGGCCCCGTGTCGCTAGACCACAGGTTATGCAGGATCCGCTTCAAGAGCAGCAGAGTGGGGCTGTCGCTGCCGGATCACGTGGTGAGGCATACACCAGCAGCGCAGCCCTCCCTGGACCTAGTACCAGCACTGCCGTACAACATGGTGACGTGGCGAGCACCAGAAGGGCAGTTGAAGCTGGTACGGTGGCACGTGCACTAGTTACCCCGTCGCAGCCACCGCGCAGACAGGCCCGTAGAGCCCCTAGAATCCCTGAGGTGCTGGCAAACCCTGATTGGCAGTCACCAACTTCAGCCGCACCTGTAGTTCCCCCTTTCACCGCCCAGTCTGGAGTTCGGGTTGAGACGGCTCAAATCGGTTCGGCCCTGGGATTTTTTGAGCTGTTCTTGACTGCGGAGCTCTTGGACTTAGTCGTGGCAGAGACCAACCAGTATGCCACACAATTTATATCCGCCAACCCGGGAAGCTTTTATGCCCAGCCTTTCCGGTGGAAACCAGTCCAAGTTTCCGAAATTAATTTTTTTTTGGGCCTTCTCCTCAACATGGGCCTGACAAAAAAGCATGAATTGCGGTCATATTGGTCAACGCACCCGATTCATCACATGCCCATGTTCTCTGCTGCTATGTCCAGGGCACGATTTGAGGCCATCCTCCGTTTCCTGCATTTTAGCGACAACACCACCTCCCGTCCCAGAGGCCACCCAGCTTTTGACCGGCTCCACAAAATTCGGCCCCTCATAGACCATTTCAACCAGAAATTTGCAGATTTGTATACCCCCGAGCAAAACATCTGCGTAGGCGAGTCCCTAATACATTTTACCGGGCGCCTTGGCTTCAAACAGTACATCCCAAGCAAGCGTGCCCGGTATGGGGTCAAATTGTATAAGCTCTGTGAAAGGGCCACAGGCTATACCCACAAATTTCGTGTCTATGAGGGAAAAGATCAGACCCTGGAGCCGGTCGGTTGCCCTGACTACCTGGGGAGCAGTGGGAAGACAGTCTGGGACTTGGTGTCACCCTTATTCGGCAAGGGGTACCATCTTTATGTGGACAATTTTTACACAAGTGTGGCCCTCTTTAGGCATTTGTTTCTAGAACGGATTTGCGCCTGTGGCACCGCGCGAACTAGTCGCGTGGGCTTCCCCCAACGGCTTGTAACCACCCGTCTTGCAAGGGGGGAGAGGGCTGCCTTGTGTAACGAAGAACTGCTCGCGGTGAAATGGAGAGACAAGCGTGACGTTTACATGCTCTCCTCCATTCACGCAGACACGACAATCCAAATTGAGCGAGCAACCCGTGTCATTGAAAAGCCCCTCTGTGTCCACGACTATAATGCGCTCATGGGAGGGGTGGACTTCAATGACCAGATGTTGTCTCCGTATTTAGTTTCCCGCAGAACCAGACGCTGGTATAAGAAGGTGTCTGTATATTTAATTCAATTGGCGCTGTACAATAGTTTTGTTCTCTACAGTAAGGCTGGGAGAACACGATCTTTCCTCAAATTCCAGGAAGAGATCATCGAGAACCTCCTTTACCCAGGAGGTTCCGTGGCCCCATCCCCCAGTGTAGTTAGCCGTCTACACGAGCGACATTTCCCCAGTGTCGTTCCTGGTACCTCAACCCAACCGTCACCCCGAAAAAGATGTCGTGTCTGTAGCAGGAGTGGAATAAGGCGTGACACCCGCTATTTCTGTCCTGACTGTCCGGACCACCCTGCCCTATGCTATGGAGAGTGTTTCCGGAAGTACCACACACAGGTACACCTAGCATAGGGATTGCATCTCACAGGACAGGCACACAGGGCTATTAGGGCCCTTTTACTCTCAGCTGCTGCAAACCTCTCCTTTCACCTGGGATAAAGTGCATAACGTACTTCGCCACATCTTTGGGCGATTTGCGCTTTGCACATTGTCCCATGGGGAAGGAGAGGTTTGTTCTATAAAGGTAAAAAAAACTAAACAAAAAAAAAATTACCGGTAAGTAAAAAAGTTAAAAAAGTTTAAAAAAGTTAATATGTTCTGTTCTAAAGTTAATAAAGTTATTGCTTTGCGGCCTGGTTTTTTCTTTTTTGTTTTGTTTTTTTTACCTTCCAGGTGGACCAACCGATCGACCAGCTGCAGCACTGATGAGCATTCGGACAGAAGCATTGCGCTGCTGTCAGATTACACGCAAGTCGGTGTATGCGGCGCTGCAAGACGAGATTTCTCCTCTGCAGTAAAAGATATGTTTGCCGAGGCATATGAGCTGAGGAGGTGGCGGTGTTCATATACTTTGGCAAACACTTTGTATATATAAAAAAAAAAATCCCGGCAATGATTTATTCATCCACATCGATTGATGTGAATGGAGAAATCTGGTTTGCCAGGGCATACGAGCTGAAGTGGGTATGGATGTTGGGCGGAGCTCCTATGTCCTGGCAGACGCCTTTCCCCTCCTTTTTCTTTTTTTGGCAGAGATTTTTTCATCCACATTGATCGATGCGAATGAAGAAATCTGTGCCGTTCATTTTTTTCTTTCAGCCCAGAGGCTGAACGGAAAAAAAAAATCTCATTACCTGTATGCTCAATATAAGGAGAATAGCAGAAACTCCTAATGCTGGGCATACATGTAATGATTGCGGAGACCCTCAAATGCCAGGGCAGTACAAACACCCCACAAATAACACCATTTTGGAAAGAAGACACCCCAAGGTATTCGCTGAGGGGCATATTGAGTCCATGAAAGATTGAAATTTTTGTCCCAAGTTAGCGGAAAGGGAGACTTTGTGAGAACTAAATCCAAAAAATCAATTTCCGCTAACTTGTGCCAAATTTTTTTTTTTTCAATGAACTCGCCATGCCCCTCATTGAATACCTTGGGGTGTCTTCTTTCCAAAATGGGGTCACATGTGGGGTATTTATACTGCCCTGGCATTTTAGGGGCCCCAAAGCGTGAGAAGAAGTCTGGTATCCAAATGTCTAAAAATGCCCTCCTAAAAGGAATTTGGGCCCCTTTGCCCACCTAGGCTGCAAAAAAGTGTCACACAGGTGGTATCTCCGTATTCAGCAGAAGTTGGGGAATATGTTTTGGGGTGTCATTTTACATATACCCATGCTGGGTGAGATAAATATCTTGGTCAAATGCCAACTTTGTATAAAAAAAATGGGAAAAGTTGTCTTTTGCCAAGATATTTCTCTCACCCAGCATGGGTATATGTAAAATGACACCCCAAAACACATTCCCCACCTTCTCCTGAGTACGGAGATACCAGATGTGTGACACTTTTTTGCAGCCTAGGTGGGCAAAGGGGCCCACATTCCAAAGAGCACCTTTCAGATTTCACCTTTCATTTACCTACTTACCAGACATTAGGGCCCCTGGAAAATGCCAGGGCAGTATAACTACCCCACAAGTGACCCCATTTTGGAAAGAAGACACCCCAAGGTATTCCGTGAGGGGCATGGCAAGTTCCTAGAATTTTTTATTTTTTGTCACAAGTTAGTGGAAAATGATGTTTTTTTTTTTTTTTTTTTTTCATACAAAGTCTCCTATTCCACTAACTTGTGACAAAATTTATTTTTTTCCATGAACTCACTATGCCCATCAGCGAATACCTTGGGGTCTCTTCTTTCCAAAATGGGGTCACTTGTGGGGTAGTTATACTGCCCTGGCATTCTAGGGGCCCAAATGTGTGGTAAGGAGTTTGAAATCAAATTTAGTAAAAAATGACCTGTGAAATCCGAAAGGTGCTCTTTGGAATATGGGCCCCTTTGCCCACCTAGGCTGCAAAAAAGTGTCACACATCTGGTATCTCCGTACTCAGGAGAAGGTGGGGAATGTGTTTTGGGGTGTCATTTTATATATACCCATGCTGGGTGAGAGAAATATCTTGGCAAAAGACAACTTTTCCCATTTTTTTATACAAAGTTGTCATTTGACCAAGATATTTATCTCACCCAGCATGGGTATATGTAAAAAGACACCCCAAAACACATTCCTCAACTTCTCCTGAGTACGGGGATACCAGATGTGTGACACTTTTTTGCAGCCTAGGTGGGCAAAGGGGCCCATATTCCAAAGAGCACCTTTCGGATTTCACAGGTCATTTTTTACTGAATTTGATTTCAAACTCCTTACCACACATTTGGGCCCCTAGAATGCCAGGGCAGTATAACTACCCCACAAATGACCCCATTTTGGAAAGAAGAGACCCCAAGGTATTCGCTGATGGGCATAGTGAGTTCATGGAAGTTTTTATTTTTTGTCACAAGTTAGTGGAATATGAGACTTTGTATGAAAAAAAAAAAAAAAAAAAATCATCATTTTCCACTAACTTGTGACAAAAAATAAAAAATTCTAGGAACTCGCCATGCCCCTCACGGAATACCTTGGGGTGTCTTCTTTCAAAAATGGGGTCACTTGTGGGGTAGTTATACTGCCCTGGCATTCTAGGGGCCCAAATGTGTGGTAAGGAGTTTGAAATCAAATTCAGTAAAAAATGACCTGTGAAATCCGAAAGGTGCTCTTTGGAATATGGGCCCCTTTGCCCACCTAGGCTGCAAAAAAGTGTCACACATCTGGTATCTCCGTACTCAGGAGAAGGTGGGGAATGTGTTTTGGGGTGTCATTTTATATATACCCATGCTGGGTGAGAGAAATATCTTGGCAAAAGACAACTTTTCCCATTTTTTTATACAAAGTTGTCATTTGACCAAGATATTTATCTCACCCAGCATGGGTATATGTAAAAAGACACCCCAAAACACATTCCTCAACTTCTCCTGAGTACGGGGATACCAGATGTGTGACACTTTTTTGCAGCCTAGGTGGGCAAAGGGGCCCATATTCCAAAGAGCACCTTTCGGATTTCACAGGTCATTTTTTACTGAATTTGATTTCAAACTCCTTACCACACATTTGGGCCCCTAGAATGCCAGAGCAGTATAACTACCCCACAAGTGACCCCATTTTGGAAAGAAGAGACCCCAAGGTATTCGCTGATGGGCATAGTGAGTTCATGGAAGTTTTTATTTTTTGTCACAAGTTAGTGGAATATGAGACTTTGTATGAAAAAAAAAAAAAAAAAAAAATCATCATTTTCCACTAACTTGTGACAAAAAATAAAAAATTCTAGGAACTCGCCATGCCCCTCACGGAATACCTTGGGGTGTCTTCTTTCCAAAATGGGGTCACTTGTGGGGTAGTTATACTGCCCTGGTATTCTAGGGGCCCAAATGTGTGGTAAGGAGTTTGAAATCAAATTCAGTAAAAAATTACCAGTGAAATCCGAAAGGTGCTCTTTGGAATATGGGCCCCTTTGCCCACCTAGGCTGCAAAAAAGTGTCACACATCTGGTATCCCCGTACTCAGGAGAAGTTGAGGAATGTGTTTTGGGGTGTCTTTTTACATATACCCATGCTGGGTGAGATAAATATCTGGTCAAATGACAACTTTGTATAAAAAAAATGGGGAAAAGTTGTCTTTTGCAAGATATTTCTCTCACCCAGCATGGGTATATATAAAATGACACCCCAAAACACATTCCCCACCTTCTCCTGAGTACGGAGATACCAGATGTGTGACACTTTTTTGCAGCCTAGGTGGGCAAAGGGGCCCATATTCCAAAGAGCACCTTTCGGATTTCACAGGTCATTTTTTACTGAATTTGATTTCAAACTCCTTACCACACATTTGGGCCCCTAGAATGCCAGGGCAGTATAACTACCCCACAAGTGACCCCATTTTGGAAAGAAGAGACCCCAAGGTATTCGCTGATGGGCATAGTGAGTTCATAGAAGTTTTTATTTTTTGTCACAAGTTAGTGGAATATGAGACTTTGTAAGAAAAAAAAAAATCATCATTTTCCGCTAACTTGTGACAAAAAATAAAAAGTTCTATGAAATCACTATGCCCATCTGCGAATACCTTAGGGTGTGTACTTTCCGAAATGGGGTCATTTGTGGGGTGTTTGTACTGTCTGGGCATTGTAGAACCTCAGGAAACATGACAGGTGCTCAGAAAGTCAGAGCTGCTTCAAAAAGCGGAAATTCACATTTTTGTACCATAGTTTGTAAACGCTATAACTTTTACCCAAACCATTTTTTTTTTACCCAAACATTTTTTTTTTATCAAAGACATGTAGAACTATAAATTTAGAGCAAAATTTCTATATGGATGTCTTTTTTTTTGCAAAATTTTACAACTGAAAGTGAAAAATGTCATTTTTTTGCAAAAAAAATCGTTAAATTTCGATTAATAACAAAAAAAGTAAAAATGTCAGCAGCAATGAAATACCACCAAATGAAAGCTCTATTAGTGAGAAGAAAAGGAGGTAAAATTCATTTGGGTGGTAAGTTGCATGACCGAGCAATAAACGGTGAAAGTAGTGTAGGTCAGAAGTGTAAAAAGTGGCCTGGTCTTTCAGGGTGTTTAAGCACTGGGGGCTGAGGTGGTTAAATAACATAAAATATGTAAAAATAAAAAATAATAATCTTGATCTAGGAGGACAAGGTCCATATGAAGTAGGAGGTTGAGGAGGCGGAGGATGTGGCGGTGTAGGTGGAAGTGGAGGAGGTAGCCTACACTGCTTTTTGGTTTAAAATTTATTTTTATGTTTTTAAATTAGGGTACACCCCAAAACATTGGTGAAATATAACCCTCCAGTCGTGCTAAATACACGTTCAGACAATACACTGGCTGCAGGGCAGGCCAGCACCTCCAAGGGGTAAAGGGCAAGCTCAGGCCATGTGCCCAATTTGGAGACCCAGAAGTTTCAGGGGCTGACCCCTGTCAGACAGTCAGTTCGTGTAAGCGTGTGAATACTTACTGCCCCACCATGTCGCACGTCCCCGTGATGTTCACAATCCAATTTGATATCTGCACAACTTTCAATGTTCTTTTATGCGCCTACCATGGTGATCACGGGTGGCGAGGAATCAGGGTTCCAGCGTGGAGAGGGAGCATGAGAAAAAGAGAACAAATTTAAGGGAGATGAATTTAGAAAAAAAAATTGGGATCGAGCAGAAATGTGGGAAAACCTATTGAGGCGCAAATGTGGGACAAATTACAGAAGCCCAAATGTGGGCCAAAAGAGTCAAGCAGAAATGTGGGAAAAGCTATTGAGGCGCAAATGTTGTACAAATTACAAAAGCCCAAATGTGGGCCAAAAGAGTCAAGCGGAAATGTGGGAAAAGCTATTAAGGCGCAAATGTTGTACAAATTACAGAAGCCCAAATGTGGGCCAAAAGAGTCAAGTGGAAATGTGGGAAAAGCTATTGAGGCGAAAATGTTGGCCAAAAGAGTATAGCGGAAATGTGGGACAAAAAATGTGGGAAAAGCTATTGAGGCGCAAATGTTGTACAAATTACAAAAGCCCAAATGTGGGCCAAAAGAGTCAAGTGGAAATGTGGGAAAAGCTATTGAGGCGAAAATGTTGGCCAAAAGAGTATAGCGGAAATGTGGGACAAATTATTGAAGTGCAAATGTGGTACAACTTGTTTAAGTTTAAGCATTGAATCAAAGGAGGTGGCGCGCATCAATTAAAGAAGCATTTCAGAAATGTTATTCCCTGTCACCTATGCAGAGCATGGGGTTTATTCACGTCTAAAATTGTATAATGTCAACCTAAGAATGTAACAGAAAAATTACAGAAATTTATTAACCTGTCTACTTGGTAGAGCAGGGGTCTATGACAGAAAAAAAATTGTTTATTGTCACCCAAAAATGTAAAATAAAAATTATTGAAATTTATTAAGCTGTCAACTACGTAGAGGAGGGGTATATTACACCCAAAAATTGGTGAATTTGACCCTAAAATGTAACTGACAAATGTTTATTTTTATTTTTTTTACCGGTCTACTATGTATAGCAGTGGCACTTCACACCCAAAAATTGTTGAATTTCACCAGAAAATGTGTCACGAGTTGGAGGTCCCAGGAGAGACCACCGCATCGTCAAGCAAGAAACGGAAATCAGGTACAGACACATAAGAGTTTATTGCACAAACAGAAACATGGAAAGCAGCACAGATAAAACATGAGCTCTATGTACCGTCAGCACAGTGGGAGAAAACCCCCACTGCGCCACTGTCTAGTAATACTCCAGAGGGGCGTAACTAAGCAACTCCTGGTTTTCACTAGAGCCCTAGATGGTAGGGTTAGACTTAGCCGCAGGAAGTTGCCAGGGTCCACTCTGGAGCGTGACCTAGACAGTGACAGCAGGAGCGAATGGACAACAGGTACCAGAAGGTACCGACGGCACATAGGCAAACATAACAGACAGGTAAATACAAAACAGGGCAAATAATAACACAAGCAGGAGTTCATGCAAGGGAGCAGGAGTGGCAATAAGGAGAGAAGGACTTGCTCCACCAGTAGTAAACTTGTCATGCCACTCTGCTGCAAAGGCTTGCTGAACACAGACATATGAATACAAAACAGGGCAACTAATAATACAAACAGGAGTTCACGCAAGGGAGCAGGAGTGGCAATGAGCAGAGAAGGACTTGCTCCACCAGTAGTAATCTGCATGGCCTTGTCATGCCACTCTGCTGCAAAGGCTTGCTGAACACAGACATCAGAATAAACACAAAGTAACTAAAACATAACTGGCAGAACAGAAAGACAGGAAAAAGGACGCAAATGAACAAGTAGGGAAACTCACAGAGCACAGACAGACAGAGATCCCATGGGTCAGCAGCATGGGAGAGAGTACAAACCAGGAACAGGACAGACAACACACACCAGGAGAGCTGACACAGAACTGAGGAAACCTCAGCCTTATATACAGGTTCCATGGGTGCAGCAGAGAGACCACACCCATGGAGCAGACAGAGGATTAACTCCTAATAGGCACACAGGGGAGTTAACCCATAAAGAACCACAAATGACACACAGGAACGGAACTTCAGCGAGGAGCGCCGAATGAGCAAGAACGGAAGGTCACAGTCAAAGGTAACGACTGTGACAAAATGTAACTGACAATTATTTTAATTTTTTTAACCGGTCTACTAGGTATAGCAGTGGTACTTCACACCCAAAAATTGTTGAATTTCATTCGAAAATGTAACTGACAATTGTTTTAATTTTTTTTACCGGTCTACTAGATATAGCAGTGGTACTTCACACCCAAAAATTGTTGAATTTCAACTGAAAATGTAACTGACAAATTATTGATTTTTTTTTACCTGTCTACTAGGTATAGCAGTGGTACATGACACCCAAAAATTGTTGAATTTCACCAGAAAATGTAACTGACAATTATTTATTTTTTTTGCTGGTCTACTAGGTATAGCAGTGGTACTTCACACCCAAAAATTGGTGAATTTCACCAGAAAATGTAAATGACAATTATTTTTTTTAACCTGTCTACTAGGTATAGCAGTGGTACTAGATACTATATAAGAGTGGAATATGGCGGCACTGCCACTACATCAGGTAAGCAAATTCAGTCATGTCTTCTGGCTCAGCGCCAACTAATGCAGTCACTAAATCTTCGTGTGTGGTGCTCAGCATTAAGAGAAGAAGCAGAATCGGATGCAACAATGTAGAGAAGATAACAAAGTGAACATGCGGCACTGACCGAAGTAGCGAAATTGTATCTCTATTCTTCCTTCATCAGGACGATAGTGAGTGGGGTCTGGGGGCGGACAAGCTCTTGCAGATGATCAGCGGCTATGGTCGTTTCGCGCATACTATCGCGCTTCTTCTGGCCGCTATAGACGTCATTGCGCAATGTTGCGCTTTATAGAAGCGACGTCCCACAGCCAGAGCCATCAGCAACAGCTGTGCACCGCAGATTAGTCACGTAAAAACATACATGTGAAGAAAACAAGCTACATACAAATCAATACCACAGGTTAGGTCAGTCTTCATAGTAATATGGGCATATTCATATATTACACGTCGCTGTACAGTAATATTACTAAATTATGTAACATATAAAAATGATTGCTATATAAGAGAGGGTCTATCTCTTAAGGGGTCCCAAAAACCTTTAATCTGACAAGGCTCAATTCAAGTGGGTTTCCGATTGTCTCACTCCAAATCTTAGAGGAATACAGATATGTAATTCCTATCGTTCAGCCCCGTTGCTCCAGTGGCTCTGGTGAGCAAAATCCACCTTTCTTCCCTCTGCAGGAGCAGCCGGTGTCGATCCCCTCCCCTAGGGATGGGTCGAACCTGTTCCACTCCTGCAAAGGAAAGACAACGCGGGCGGCCGCCATGCGCGGCCCTGATATGGTCAATCAAGCGGGGACATCCCCTGCCTGAACGAATAGAATTGACATGTTCTCGTACTCGCTCAAAGAGTGGGCGAATTGTTTTGCCAATATAGAATCTCTTACATGGAAAAAAAACAACATAAACAACATAGGGTGTGCGGCACATTATAAAATCCCGCACGACGTGTTTAACTCCTCCTATTTGTAACCACTTGCTACACACATTTAATGCACAGAAAGAGCAATGTCCGCACTTATAGTTTCCTTTTGATTTTTTACTCGTGAGCCAAGTCTCCACCTGTGGTTTGTGGAGTACACTATTGACCAACTTATCTTTTAAGGTTGTGCACTTTCTAAATGTGACCAGTGGTCGCTGACTGGAGAGGGTGCTCAAAGCTGGATCCCCTTTCAAAAGATCCCAGTTTTCATTTATAACCCGCTTAATGATACCTGCAGCGGGACTATATTTAAATGCGAAGGCAAAACGGGGTTGTTCAATGCTTCTATCTCTCTCAACCAGCAATGAGTCCCGATCGAGTGCAGCTGCCCTTCGTAGGGCTGCTGAGACTACTCTCGGCGGGTAGCCCCGGTCCAACAAGCGGCTACTGAGCTCATTTGCCTGCCTGTGAAATCCGGCGTCAGTGTCGTTGATCCTCCTCAAACGGATAAATTGTCCATATGGGACGGCTCCCTTCACCGACGGCGGATGGAAGCTGGTCTGGTGAAGCAGCGAGTTAGTCGCTGTGGGCTTACGAAAGCCCGTGGTGTGTAATGCACCATCCTTCACTGTAACGCGCACATCCATAAAGTCCAGCGCCTCACCCCCAAAATTGAGGGTGAATCGCATGTTCATTTTGTTGTGCGCGTTAAGGTAGTCCACAAACTTGTGACACGACTCCTCGCCGCCTAACCAGACCAGAAAAACATCATCGACATAGCGTAGAAATAAATGTATGAACCGCAGGAAGGGATTACCCACTGAGAATATGTATGTCTCTTCAAATACCGCCAGGTACAGGTTCGTAAATGTGCACGACACCGGCGTGCCCATTGCGGTACCTAGTACCTGGCGGTACCACTGACCATCGAACTGAAACACATTGCTGGTGAGGACTAGGTCCAATGCTTTGAGAATGAAGCTATTGAAAATTGTATCCTTATTACTCCTGCTAAGTACAAGGTTATCGTCCTGAATGAAGGAAGAATAAAGAGATACAATTTCGCTACTTCGGTGAGTGCTGCATGTTCACTTTGTTATCTTCTCTACATTGTTGCATAGCAGTGATACTATACACCCAAAAATTGTTGAATTTCACCAGAAAAATGTAACAGACAAATTATTAGTTTTTCTTTTACCTGTCTACTAGGTAAAGCAGTGGTACATCACACCGAAAAATTGGTGAATTTCACCCGAAAATGTAAGACAAATTATCGATTTTTTTTACCTGTCTACTAGGTATAGCAGTGGTACTATACACCCAAAAAATGGTAAATTTCACTAGAAAATGTAACTGACAATTATTTTTTTTTTTTACCGGTCTACTAGGTATAGCAGTGGTACTATACACCCAAAAATTTGTGAATTTCACCCGAAAATGTAACTGACAAAGTAGTGAAATGATATAAAATAAAATACGTACAAATAAAAAAAAATATTTGATTTATGAGTTGGAGTTCCATATGGAGTAGGAGTTTGAGTAGGCGGTGACGTAGCGGTGTAGGTGGAAGCGGCGGTGGAGAGGACGAGGTAGCCAACACAGGTTTTTGGTTTTAATTACATTTTTTTAAAATTAGGGCACACTCTAAAGAGTGTGAAATATCCAAAATACAAGAATGAGCAATTGCGCTGCAGTATAACAATGGCTGGTTAGTGCCGGTATACATGTCTATTCTGCACAAGGTACGGACAAGTCCTGAGGGATCTATGCCTAGTTCATTTTAATGAACCTGAGCTTTTCCACATTGGCTGTGGACAGGCGGCTGCGCTTGTCTGTGATGACACCCCCTGCCGTGCTAAACACACGTTTAGATAATACACTGGCTGCAGGGCAGGCCAGCACCTCCAAGGCGTAAAGGGCAAGCTCAGGCCATGTGCCCAATTGAAGACCCAGAAGTTGAAGGGGGCAGACCTGTCATTAAGTACGTGTAGGCGTGTGCACACATACTGCTCCACCATGTTGGTGAAATGCTGCCTCCTGCTAAGACGTTCCAAATCAGCTGGTGGTGCTGGTCGTTGTGGCGTGCTGACAAAGCTTTTCCACATTTCGGCCATGCTAACCCTGCCTTCTGAGGTGCTGGCGGTGCCCCAGCTGCGTTGGCAACCTCTTCCTCATCCTCTGCCTTCGCCTTGTGCTTCCACTGTGCCCCCGCTGTCAGGTGAGAATGCCACCAGCATCGCGTCTACCAGCGTGCGCTTGTACTCGCGCATCTTACGATCACGCTCCAGTGAGGGAATTAAGGACGGTCCTTGTAACGGGGATCCAGCAGCTCGGCCACCCAGTAATCAGCACAAGTTAGAATGTGGGCAACTCAGCAGTCTGCCCAGAGGCAACGAAAAGCTGTCATCTGTGGGAGGTGTATCGTCTATGTCCTCTGTATCCCCCCAGCCACGCACCAGTGATGGCCATGAGCTGGTCTGGGTGCCACCCTGCTGTGAACATGGTTCCTCCTCCTCCATCTCCTCCTCCTCATCCTCCACCTCGTCATCCTCCAAAACTGTGCCCTGGCTGGACAATTGTGTACCTTGGGTTTGTGGGTGCAGGAACCCACCCTCGGAGCCACTTGTGAATGACTGGCCGGAAATCCTACGAAATGATCCCTCTTCCTTCTCCTCCTCCTGTGCCACATCCTCTTCTAGCATCACCAGAAGCGTTTTTTCAAGGAGGCATAGAAGTGAGATAGTAACGCTGAGAACAGCGTTATTGGCACTCGCCATGTTGGTGGAGTACTTGAAACAGCGCAACAAGGAACACAGGTCTCGCATGGAAGCCCAGTCATTGGTGGTGAAGTGTTGCTGTTCTGCCGGGCGACTCACCAGTGTGTGCTGCAGCTGAAACTCCACTATTGCCTGCTGCTGCTCGCACAGTCTTGCCAGCATGTGCAAGGTGGAGTTCCACCTTGTGAGCACGTCGCATATGAGGCGGTGAGCTGGAAGGCCAAAGATACGCTGCACCGCTGACAGGCGAGCAGCAGCAGGGTTGGAGAACGCGAAAGCGCGCACAGACGTGCCCGCACTTTATGCAGCAGCTCTGACATATCGGGGTAATTTTTAAGGAATCTCTGTTTCCACCAAATTCAGCACTATGCGCCAGGCAAGGATGTGCGTCAAACCGCTAGTCCCAGAGCTGCTACGAGATTTCGGCCATTATCGCACACCACCAGGCCGGGCTTCAGGCTGACTGGCACAAGCCACTCATCGGTCTGTTGTTCAAGGCCCGTCCACAGTTCCTGCGTGTGTGGGGTTTGTCCCCCAAACGATAAGTTTTAAACTGCCTGCTATCGTTTACCCCTGGCTGTGCTGAAGTTGGTGGTGAAGGTGTTATGCTGACCGGATGAGAAGCTGTAGAGGATGAGGAAGCAGAGTAGGAGGAGAAGCAACAGGAGGCAAACTGAAGTGCCCTGCAATCCTCGGTGGTGGAAGGACATGCGCCAAACTGCTATCCGCCTCAGGCCCAGCCGCCACTGAATTTACCCAGTGTTCTGTTATGGAGATATAATGTCCCTGACCGTGCTTACTGGTCCGTTATCCGTAGTCAGGTGCACCTTGCCACAGATGGCGTTGCGCAGTGCACACCTGATTTTATCCCTACTTGGTTGTGCAGGGAAGGGATGGCTCTCCTGGAAAAGTAGTGACGGCTGGGCACGACGTACTGTGGGACAGTCACCGCCAAAGGCCTTTAAAACTATCCGTCTCCACCAGACGGAATGACAGCATTGCAAAGGCCAGTATTTTAGAAATTCTGGCATTCAGGGCTAGGGATCGTGGATGGGTAGGGGGTACTTCCTCTTCCTCTCCAGCATTTGGGAGATGGAGAGCTGAACGCTTCCGTGGGACATTGTGGAGATGCTTGGTTACCCAGTGGTTGGTGTTGCTGGCAGATCCTCTGTTTGCGGGGTGGCAGGTGGCACTGTCACTCCAGAGGTCGATGAAGAGGCCAAGACTGCAGCACAAGAGGAAGCCGGAGGAGCCAGAGACCTTTCTTGGTTTTTGAGGTGTCTACTCCACTGCAGCTCGTGCTTTGCACTTAAATGCCTGGTCATGCAGGTTGTGCTCAGGTTGAGAACGTTTATGCCTCGCTTCAGGCTCTGATTGCACAGCGTGCAATCCACTCGTGTCTTGTCGTCAGCACATTGTCTGAAGAACTGCCACGCCAGGGAACTCCTTGAGCTGTCTTGGTGTGCTTAGTCCCTTGCTGCAGTGGGCAGTAGCAGGCGTACTGTCTAGAGGATGACCGCTCCGCTTTTGCACCCTGCTCCCTCTTCTGCTGTGCTGGTGGCTCTGTGTGCGACCACCGCCTCTTCCTCCGAACTACATAGGTCACTCGCATGACCTTGATTCCATGTGGGGTCGAGGACCTCATCGTCCTCCATATCATCTTCCACCCAGTCTTTACCCCTGCCTTCCTTGTCAGTCTGCGCACTTTCGAAAGCCCCAGCAGTTGGCACCTGTGTTTCGTCATCATCCGAGACGTGCTGCGATGGTCCTCCATGTACTCATCTTGTAAGATAAGTGGTTGGGCATCGGTGCACTCAATCTCTTCCACTTCTGTGGCACGGCTAGGTGGATGGCCCTGGGAAACCCTGCTAACAGAGTCATCAAAAAGCAGAAGAGACTGCTGCATGACTTGGGGCTCAGACTGCTTGGCTGATTTGCAAGGGGGTGAGGTGAAAGACCGATGGACATCGGCTGCAGGTGTCAACTGTGGTCTTTCAGCAGGAGACTGGGTGGGAGACAATGTGAAGGAACTGGATCCACTGTCAGCAACCCAATCTACTATCGCCTGTACTAGTTCAGGCCTCACCATTCGTAGAGCCGCATTAGGCCCGACCAAATACCGCTGCAGGTTCTGTCGCCTACTCGCATCTGAGGAAGGGGTTTCACTTGTGCTTGTAGCTGGTACAGATCGACCACGTCCTCTCCCTGCAACAGGAGCTCCACCAGCAGCACCATGACCTGGGCCACGTCCCTTAATTGACACTCTCCTCATATTTCTTGAATTTAGAATCTTGCCCTAAATGGGTTTTTAATTAATAGTAGAATATAACAACAGAATGTAAAGGCTGTATCTCACACGGCCTGAATCAGACTAGGCCTCAATTCAAGATTTGTTTGCCAAAACGGCTGTATTTCAAATTCCTGAATCAAACCCCTGTATTTAAAGGTTGTATCTCACACAACCTGACCCACAGTAGGCCTCAATTAAAGATTTGTTTTCCCAAAATGGCTGTATTTCAAATACCTGAATCAAACCCCTGTATTTAAAGGGTGTATCTCACACGGCCTGACCCACAGTAGACCTCAATTAAAGATTTGTTTGCCCAAAATGCTGTATTTCAATACCTGAATCAAACCCCTGTATTTAAAGGGTGTATCTCACACGGCCTGACCCACAGTAGGCCTCAATTAAAGATTTGTTTGCCAAAATGGCTGTATTTCAAATACCTAAATCAAACCCCTGTATTTAAATGGTGTATCTCACACGGCCTGACCCACAGTAGGCCTCATTTAAAGATTTGGTTGGCCAAAATTGCTGTATTTCAAATACCTGAATCAAAACCCCTGTATTTAAAGGGTGTATCTCACACGGCCTGACCCACAGTAGGCCTGAATTAAAGATTTGTGCAAGAAATGGCGGTATTTCAAATATCTGAATATAACCCAAATGTATAAAGGGTGTATCTCACAATGACATATGCAGCAAAGGCTGCCAAATAAACTTTTTTTGCCCAAACGGGTGTTTGTTTAATATCTGTATATGGCAGCAGTATATAACCCAGGAATTTCAAACGTCAAAATGCTGCAAGGCCTGAAATATTGTGTATTTTGCCCCAAAAAGGGTGTTTTATTAATAGAAGAATATAAGCCCTGTATATACAGGGTGTATCTCACACGGCCTGACCCACAGTAGGCCTCAATTAAAGATTTGTGCACCAAATGGAGTGTTTTTTTGGTAACAGAATATGAAAGCTGTATATATTAAACTTGAATTTAACAATTACAGATCAGGAAAATAGTGTTTTTGGCACAAAAGTGTTTTAAAACCCCAGAAAATGATGGCTGTATTTCTAGCTTAAATTGAACACTGACTAATCCAAATGTTGTATATTGCCAAAAAAGTGTTTTTTTGGTAACAGAATATGAAAGCTGAAAATGCAAATGTGATCGCACACTGCATCCAGCACTCTGCCCTCCATGCTGGATGAGACATTGGTTTATATTTTGGCCAAAGCATAGTAAGCCACTCACCGCGTCAAGGTTGTCTCAATTGAGTGGTCCCTAACTCTTGTTCCTACCTGTTCATGGGCCATGACAGCCACATAAAATCCAGGGAATGCAGGTCAGCATGCAAGCCAAGTACACTTTGCTTGTAACCCCGTCCGGTGCCATTACAGCTTTCATCGGATCCAGGGATGCAAGTACCAACATGCATGCTGAACCCACCATATACTTCTCCTGGAGCCAGATGGCCAATGGTAGGTTCTATATAAGCAGACTCAGTTTTATACTGACTTTAAAACCAGCCTCCAGGACAGATTGACTGGTCAGGTGTGCTTGACTCAAAGGAGATCGCCACGCCTCCAATATATGCTACAAAGAAAAAAAGTGGGGGGTTGAGTCAGCACAACCTGCCTGCAGGTGCAGATCACTATGGCGAAATACATATACAAACGGAAAATGCAAATGTGATCGCACACTGCATCCAGCACTCTGCCCTCCATGCTGGATGAGACATTGGTTTATATTTTGGCCAAAGCATAGTAAGCACTCACCGCGTCAAGGTCGTCTCAATTGAGTGGTCCCTAACTCTTGTTCCTACCTGTTCATGGGCCATGACAGCCACATAAAATCCAGGGAATGCAGGTCAGCATGCAAGCCAGAATATGAAAGCTGTATATATTAAACTTGAATTTAACACTTGCCGGATCAGGAAAATAGTAGTTTTTGGCAAAAAAAAGTGTGTTTTTAAAACCCCAGAAAATAATGCTGTATTTCTAGCTTAATTGCACACTGACTAATCCAGATGTTGTATATTGCCAAAAAAGTGTTTATTTGGTACAGAATATGAAAGCTGTATACATTAAACTTGAATTTAGCACCTTGCAGATCTGGAAAATAGTGGTTTTGGCACAAAAAGTGTGTTTTTAAAAACCCAGAAAATTGATGGCTGTATTTCTAGCTTAAATTGCACACTGACTAAGCCTAGCAAATTGCACCAGATTGTTGTAAATTGCCCAGAAAAATTGGGATTTTTCAATGTCCCAAAGCTCAGATTGCAGTCTAGTGCACTGAGCTTGCATAAATGGCAGCCGCCAGCCCACCTGCTGACTTATTAAATTTATTTTTTTTCGGGCTCAGGGCAGGATAAAAAAAGTTGTGGCCTGCACCCACAAAACACAATATATGTAGATCACTGAGTTAAATTAAGATTTTGAGCAAAGATTCAGTCCTATTCTCTCCCTGAAATCACCAGCAGCATCCTCTCCCTACACTAAGCACAGCAGAGTGACGTGCAGCGCTACGTGACTCCAACTTATATAGAGGCTGGGTCACATGCTACACTGGCCAATCAGAGCCATGCCATTAGTAGGCATGGCTGTGATGGCTTCTGAGGTCAGACAGTTAACCGCTTGTTGATTGGCTGCTCTGCAGCCTTTCAAAAAGCGCCAAGAAAGCGCCAAACACCGAACCCAAACTTTTAATGAAATGTTCAGGTTCGGGTCCGGGGTTTAAAAATCCTAAAGTTCGGTACGAACCCGAACTTTACAGTTCGGGTTCGCTCAACCCTATTCTTTATCAATGCTATACATTGTCTTCATTGGACTAAAATGCATAAACATTATTGTTATTTTTTTTATTTTTTTATTTATATCTACATATCACTGCTACACATCTACCACATGATATAGCATCATATACGTGACTTTTTTGTAGTTTCCGCTATCCAATCCTAAAAGTATATTTTATTTTGACTATTTTCATAAGTTCTAGGGTAGTTTGGCCACAACAAACTTTTTTTAAGGGAACTTGTCATCAAATGTTCTGTCTATACTCGTTCACACGTGTGCAGTCTGACCATCTCAGCATAAAACCATTCCTGTCTTCCAAATAAGAGGACTGTTATTGGCAAAACAGGATTGTGATTGTCAAAACAGGATTGTTTGGTAAAACTACAAGAATACAAATAACATGTATCAGTTATAACGTATAGAATAGCATGTACTGTAACATTTGCATACACTGAAGCATATGATAAAATGGCTGCCCATGTATAACTAACAGTCAGTAACAACTCCTGAGTAACAACTCCAGAGGGAAGGCAAAAAAAAAACTGTGGGGTAGAAGCCAATTTTCCCCACTTAGGGAATAAAAAATTACTTCATCAGGACTAACTCCCTGGATCAACGACCCCTCTCTAGTATCTATTGCCTATAATATTATTACGCTCCAGAAATACATCCAGGCCCCTCTTGAATTCCTTTATTGTACTCACCATCACCACCTCCTCAGGCAGAGAGTTCCATAGTCTCACTGCTCTTACCGTAAAAAATCCTTTTCTATGTTTGTGTACAAACCTTTTTTCCTCCAGACGCAGAGGATGTCCCCTCGTCACAGTCACAGTCCTGGGGATAAATAGATCATGGGATAGATCTCTGTACTGACCCCTGATATATTTATACATATTAATTAGATCTCCCCTCAGTCATCTTTTTTCTAAAGTGTATAACCCTAATTTTGATAATCTTTCAGGGTAATGTAGTTGCCCCATTCCAGTTATTACTTTAGTTGCCCTCCTCTGGACTTTCTCCAGCTCTGCTATGTCTGCCTTGTTTCCAGGAGCCCAGAACTGTACACAGTACTCCATGTGTGGTCTGACTAGCGATTTGTAAAATGGTAGGACTATGTTCTTATCACGGCATCTATGCCCCTTTTGATGCAGCCTATTATCTTATTGGCCTTGGCAGCAACTGCCTGACACTGTTTTTTGCAGCTTAGTTTGCTGTTTATTAAATTCCTAGATCCCTTTTCCATGTCAGTGTTACCGAGTGTTTTACATTTAGTATGTACGCGTGACTTGCATTATTCCTTCCCATGTGCATAACTTTACATTTGTCAGTGTTTAACCTCATCTGCCACTTATCTGCCCAAGCCTCCATCTATGCAGATCCTTCTGTAGATCTTCTATAGTTTATTTTCATGTACTTACTATTGTGCATTTCTCATAGATCGCATTCCTCAATGTAATTTATACAGCATCCATATTTGATAATATTCACTTATATTTTGTATGCATTTTTGTCCATGTGGTACATTTCCTTACTCATAAGCTTAATTGATAATTGTTTAAGCTTAAAGGGAACCTGTCATGTGGATATTTGATTATAATCTAATTATATACAATCATTAACTACTAAAAAGTGCCTTAGATGTATTCACTTACTGGTGGGACAGATGGTTACCTCATAATATACACACAAAGATGCCACATGCCGCATGCTAATGAGCTTCATTGAGTCCAGCGTGATGTCATTGAGTCCAGCGTATATTTAATTCAGAGCTATAGCCACTCCCCTGCCTACCTGCTGCTGATTCATATGGAAAATAACTGTCAATCTGCAGCCGGTAGGCAGGGAGTCAGGAGCTCATGAATATTCAGGACTCATTATTATCAGCTGGAGCTTTTCAATACAAGAGGTTGGAAGATTGACTGGGTCAATTAAAGAAAGTGACCCAGCATTTTGCTAAGAGAATCAGTCACTTATTTATGTTGCCCTTAGTTAGGACACCATAAAACTGGTGACAGGTTCCCTTTAAGTAAGAAACATACCAGCATGGACAAAATGCATACAAAATATAAGTGAATTATAATCAAATATGGATGCCTGTATAAATTACATTGAGGAATGCGATCTATGAGAAATGCACAATAGTAAGTAAATAATACAGTAATGCAAAGTATTCAGCTGAAAATAAACTATAGAAGATCTCTCATAGTTGTTAAAGATACTTATGAGCAAAAAACGCACTAGTACCACAACAAACGCATGTAAATTACAAGGGAACCGCAACTATAGAAGAATCCCAATATATACCACAAAATCCAGCCCATGACTTTCAGTTATCCAGGATGACACATATATAAAACCCGGTTTACCATACAGATCAAGTGCGGCCACTGAGGAAGGAGACAGTTGAGTCTCTGAAACGCGTCTGGAGTGGATGACACACTTGATCCTATGTTACAACAACTGCCAATATGACAACAAATATCGATTTACATGATATCTAGTGAAGCGCTTCACTGAAAGGTACCTAGCAAGAGTTACAGCTTGAAGCCGGCCCGCTACAGGAAGTAGAATTGAGCTAATCCACTCCTATTAGATGTGTTTGCGCTACCCGAGACACGCGGGATGCCCAGGACACAGAGCTTACAGCGGGGAGAGCGGGACCGCTACAGCGAATATAGCGAGACACAGTTACTACATTGATTAAAAGATACAGTCTATTTGCACCTCCTTTACAAATTAATCCAAGCAAGGCATATCTAATACTGCGCTCCTGTTATCAGAATATCAGATAGAGGTAAGCTCACTGTTTCAGTCACCCCAAGTGGGACGCTACGAACCGAATACTGAACCTACAAACTTGAGTACCAACAGACCTCATTATACATTGTCTGCAACAATATTTTGATATGTGTCCTTACCGATGAATTACAGCGGAGCAAGTCATAGATACAGCATATCGTTATTCCTCTATGTTATGTGTGGTAACTAGAAACACTGTATCAAAGACACACTTACCAGGGAAATCTTTGAATAGAAAGAAACAGATGAATTTGTACCAGAATATCAGATAAGCTTCTATTGAGTGGCAGAGACTTACACAATAGTATTTACACCTTGGGATACCATCACCTTTTTTCAACCTATATTTTGGATACACAGGCATATGCCTTTTCTTTTTGCACATTTTGGAATATATCAATCCCTTCCACTACTTCTTAAAGTGATATACTTGTTTTGTTCAATATCTGGTGTATGTTCTAATCTAGGCCATCACAAAAGTTGGCAAAAGCACCAATCTCACCTGTGGGACATACTCCTTAGCGCACCACTCCAGGCGCTAGATTATTCTGGACCTATTTTATTCTAATATTTGTACAGTCCACCAGTTGATTCTAATATTTGTACAGTCCACCAGTTGACCTGATATTTTATTGTCACCGATTTAGTACACTTTTTTTTTTCATCATTATTTTCATCATCTGATAACAATCAGATTGATTTTATTGAACAATATTAAATGTTATATTTTATGTATACAAATTGTCTGTGCGACTCCATCTATCAGAGTGCCTATTCACTTTTCTATTTCTATTTCCATTTGGTGAATAGGGTGCAACACTGGTTTGGAGCACCTACATCATCAGACAAAAGGAGAGCCACCCTTTACTATTTCTGCCCCATCTAATTTGGAAGGTGACTGTATCTGCCTTTAAGTCCCAGAGCAAACCGAGGCTCCGCTGCATGGGAAGGGAAAAAATAAACGAACCAGCACCTCCACAATAAGTGAATATGAGAACGCAGGTGCACGCTACCTTGGCTAAAACACACTTGGATTAGTAGAACTACAGGTAACAGCACTCTGCTAGTCAATTGCACAAAGATATAAGCAAACACTGAAAGAATAAATGCTTGGTGGTCATACTTACTGCAAATGCAGCTAGAAGCTCTTTGCGAATATAATTGATCAAAAAAATTTCGGGCCCATCTACCGGTCGTCAAGGTCGCTTTTAATCAGATGGGTCCTACTCTAACATGCCTCTCCTGGGCTTACAGCCTACAATCTGGGCAAAGTAGTACCAAGCTGTATCCTATGCATGCCTCTCCCAGGCTGTGAGCCTGCAGTATGGGCTGGGTAGAATACAGCTGTACAAGCTATCTGATTAAAAGCACATGGTAAAGTAAGTATGACCACCAAGCATTTATTCTTTCAGTGTTTGCTTATATCTTTGTGCAATTGACTAGCAGAGTGCTGCTACCTGTAGTTCTACTAATCCAAGTGTGTTTTAGCCAAGGTAGCGTGCACCTGCGTTCTCATATTCACTTATTGTGGAGGTGCTGGTTCGTTTATTTTTTCCCCATTGTCACTGCCACTAGGGGAGTGGCTCCCCCTGGTGGTGAGATTGAACCGTGCACCACCAGCCCATTTATCAGATAGCTTGTACAGCTGTATTCTACCCAGCCCATACTGCAGGCTCACAGCCTGGGAGAGGCATGCGTAGGATACAGCTTGGTACTACTTTGCCCAGATTGTAGGCTGTAAGCCCAGGAGAGGCATGTTAGAGTAGGACCCATCTGATTAGAAGCTACCTTGACGACCGGTAGATGGGCCCGAAATATTTTTGATCAATTATATTCGCAAAGAGCTTCTAGCTGCATTTGCATGGGAAGGGAGTCAGTGCTAAGACCCAAGTCTTTTAGAATACTTGAATGGTCTTGGGGTGAGAAGGCCTCCATTAACTCACGGCTGTTGGAGGAGAATTTGTGCAACCTCAGATTAGATCGAGCGAGCATTTCTTGAGCCCTTTTCAGGAGGCTGATTGCAGTCTCGTTCGTGGGTGTAGATTTCAAGCAGTCGTTCACATAGAAATCTTTTTCCACAAAGGATCTGTCATCTGACCCATATTTTGCTTCACCCTCTCAGGCTGAATGCCTAAGACCATAGATAGCGACTGCAGGAGAAGGACTGTTTCCGAAGATGTGCACTCTCATTCGGTACTCTATAATGTCTTCATTGGGGTCGTTGTTGCGGTACCAGAAGAACCTCAAGTAGTTTCTATGTTCTTCCTTGACAAGGAAGCAGTGAAACATCTGTTGTATGTCGGCCATAAATGCTACGGAATCTCTGCGGAAGCGGAGAAGTACCTCAAGAAGTCTGTTGTTGAGGTCTGGACCAGACAGTAAGACATCATTTAGCGAGACACCTTCGCACCTGGCGCTCGAGTCGAATACTACTCGTATCTGCCCTGTTTTCTTTGGATTATGCGCGCCGAATATGGATAAGTAACAACACTCCTCAGAGTCTTGGAGTACAAGTGCCATTTCTGCATGGTTGTTCTGGAATATTCTTTCTATGAAGGTAAAGAAATGTTCTTTTGTCTCCGGTGTCCTCTAAAGTTTGTGCTTGAGGGAGATGAATCGACTGTAGACAAGTTCTTTGCTGTTAGTTAAGCGTCGTCTCCGGGGTTTAAACGGTAAAGGTTCGACCCAGCTTTTTGACTTATCTTTTACTATTCTTTGATCCATGATATCCAAGAACAGCCTGTCTTCTATATGGACATTGTAAACCTGTTGTCTTCTCTTGTCCTGTGGAAGACTGTGCACCCTAAGTGATCTTGCTCACCATCGCAGGCGTGGTCTTCACAGGAGCACTGTGTGGCAGTTATTTTATCAGAAAACTACTGTGACATAGCTGGAATAGGGAAGGACGTCCATTTTCAAGTGTGTTGGTGAGCATACTGTTGACTGAGGTTGGCTTGTGTGCTCCTCCTAGACAGACGTCTCCTATGATGACCCATCCTAGGTCAAGTCTCTGGGCGTATGGAGCGTTTTGGGGACTGTTAATCTGTCCTCTAGCTTTATGAACTCGCAGTATGTCTCTTCCAAGGAGTAAGACTATTGGGGCTTTTGGGTCCAGTTCTGGTATTAGGTGAGCTATATGCCTCAGGTGGGGGTGGTATACTCTACCTCTGGTGTAGGTATCTCAGACCGGTTGTTAGGTATGTGATTGCACTCCAGTATGGTTGGCAGTGACAAGCAGGTCAGACCATCTATGGACTCTACCTTGTACCCAGTTGCTTTCCTCCCCACCATCTCAACGATATCAGCACATGTCCTTAAGAAGTAGGGAGAACAGGGCCCTACTATGTTGAAGGTGTTGAAGAAGGTGGATTTAGCTAAAGACCTGTTGCTTTGATCATTTAAGATTGCATATACCTTGATCGCCTTATCTCAGTGGACGACCAGATAAACTCTGACAAGGCAGATTTTTGAGCAGGACTTCCCTCCTGCAAGTCCTTTACAGATCTCTGTACAGTGAGAAGTGACTACTCCGATGTCTATGTCAGTGTCTATCTGCTTTCCGTCATGCTCCTCTGCTTAGGGTGATACCTGAGAGGATGGTCCAGGGTGTAAAGCTGTGTTGTGTTCTGTGCTACCGCATTCTGTGCATGTCACACTGACCTTACAGTTCCTGGCGAGGTGCGATGTTGTAGCGCAGCACCTGAAGCAGATTATTTATTTCAGTAATTCTTTGTAGTCCTCTAAAGACTTCTCCCTGAAGGCTCTGCATTTTAGTAGAGAATGTGGTTTCTTGTGCAGGGGGCATTGTTTGGTAAGATCTTTGGGTTTGTTCTCTTCTTGAGAAGACTTAAAGGGAATCTGTCACTAGCATATTAGCAAAAAAATGTTTGAATGAATCCATGTGTAACAAAGTACCTTATTTCCATATGTCTTGTTCTTTTTATTCTGTGTCTTGTCATTTCTTCAATAAAACACTTTTTATGATATTCAAATGAAGCTGTAAGGAGCCCAGAGGGGCGTTATTCTTTGTCCACGGTGCCCAGGAACGCCCCTCTGAAGTGCCGTGCCCGCCTAAATTTGAAAACTAAGAACTCCTCCAAGATTGCCTAAATCGCCTCCCAGAGGCGAGGCTAAGTGCTCCCCCCCAGCGCCGCGCTCTGCGGCAAACACCCCCGATCCTCCTCTCGCCTGCATCCGAAATCCCGCGCAGGCGCAGTGCCGGCGATTGCCTGCGCGATGATAAGACGACTGAGGGCAACAGCTTCAACAGCGTCACTGGGCATGTGCCGATCCCAGTGACGTGTTCGCTGTTTCCTCAGCCAGCTGGAAGCTGAAGGGGCTGTCCCCTGTCCCGACGTCAACCAGAGGATTTGAGTCTGTATAGGTAGAGATGGAAAAAATGTTTTTAATAACTACCACTATACACCAACGTATATTTATTGTCCTACACTAGTTACATATCAATATAATATATGGCCATATGATCCTATACACCCCTCCCCCCACACACACAAATAAAACCCTCAAACATATATGATATAAATAGCTCCCACATCTTTTTATATTATATATGGTTGAGGGTTGAAATAATGAGCTAAAACATGTGAAACACCCCCCCCCCCCCACATAAATCGCCGGCACTGCGCCTGCGCGGGATTTCGGATGTGGGCGAGAGGAGGATCGGGGGTGTTTGGAGCGGCGCTGGGGGGGGGGAGCACTTAGCCTCGCCTCTGGGAGGCGATTTAGGCGGTCTTGGAGGAGTTCTTAGTTTTCAAATTTAGGCGGGCACGGCACTTCAGAGGGGCGTTCCTGGGCACCGTGGACAAAGAATAACGCCCCTCTGGGCTCCTTACAGCTTCATTTAAATATCATAAAAAGCGTTTTTTTGAAGAAATGACAAGACACAGAATAAAAAGAACAAGACATATGGAAATAAGGTACTTTATTACAGATGGATTTATTTAAAAAAAAATTGCTAATATGCTAGTGACAGATTCCCTTTAAACGGCCTGTAAGTAGAACCTGTGGAGGCAACGTTAATTTTGTGGACTGCCACTGGTGTTTTATGAGGTTTTACACCAGGGATAGTGAGACATGACAATGTAAAGTCAAAACTGGGATCATTTCTGATCCTTGCCTGTTCAGCGACAAAGTCTACAAACACCATAAAGGGGGGAATGGTACATTACAAACCTGTTTATAACGGGAACCATGTGTGATCCCCTTCTCTTGTAGATTATAAGGAAGTTTTTGGACAATCGGATTGACACCTCTGGGGGTGTCCAGGTATGCTAGCCCCGGCAGATATTCTTCTGCCTGAGCAACCTTTACCTCTATCAACAAGTCACTGAGTTCCCTGAGCTTCTGGTAACCCCTACCCACTATTCTCGGAAAATTATCAATTCTCTTATATAAAGCACTTTCTATAGCTTCTATTGACCCATGACACTCATCAAGTCTTTCCCACACCATCTTTAGGCCTTTGCCCGGATAGTTTATGCTAATGTCTCTGACTCTTTTGGCGTATTCAGCAGACTCGCTTCCAAGCCACTTTACCAAGAGATCTAACTCCTCACTACAGGCAAAATCTAAGTCCCTTATGGCATTCTGTAAGGAGGCTCGCCATGCCCTGTAGTTCTTGGGGCGATCGGGGAACTTTATAAGTCCTTTGGTAACCAGCTCCTGTTTAGCAAAGAACTTAGCGAAGTCCATGGCAGCCTGGTTAGCGCCAATATTACCCGGAGTGCTGTTGTTATGCTGCATGTGTGGTGTATCATCATACTTTTTAGGGGTTTCTGGCTTAGGGAAGTCTGTATAATATTGTTCTGATGCGAAGGTTGTCCCTTTAAGTTGAAGCGAAGGTTGTAGCTTTCGTTCTGTAGGGCAGTAGTTGTGGTCAACATCATTTTGTCGCATACCATCCTGCTCGAGGTACTATGGTTCAAAGTAGGATCTTTGACACTCTGTATAGGCTGTCTAATATTCTGAATCATAGTCATCATCTGTCTTGGGATGCTGATGGACGTATTCTGATACACACTGTGTTGGATCTTGTTTATCTAGGTCTGGACCAAGTACTTGGCTGTCTTTCTCGGATTCAGGGAACTCCAAGGCTTCTAGGTACTATGCTTTGGCCACTGCAGCTGCCACTTCTTTCTCTGCGGCGAGTTTTTGCAGTGACGCTTGCATGCATGCTGTCTCTTCTTCTAGTGACGCTCTCAGGCATGCTCTCTCTTCTTCCAGTGACGCTCTCTCTTTTTTCTTTTGACACTTTCAGGCATGCTGTCTCTTCTTTCAGTATAGAGAAAAACTCCTGAAAACCACTTGTATGCTTTAAGTGCAGTATTTTATTGCATAGGCTGTTTTCCAGTTCACAAAACGTTTTTCGGCATATAGCCATCCTCAGAACACTGGAATTCTCTGTATATACTCTATGCTCCATGTCTGCATGAACTCCTATTACTGCATGTAATATCCTGCTGTTTCCAATAAGATAGTCTGATGTGTTTACTATGATAGTCTGCTCCTACCAAGATATAAGAATGCCTCTTCCCTTAACAAACATTATCTATGTACTTCGGCAAATGAATACCATTCGGATATATCATAGATATCCTCTAAAGCTTACAGACAATCTGTGTAGGTGCCCGTCACACCTAGCACATGACCGCCCGGGATTCTTCACCTGAATAGGATGATCACCCGCCAATTCAAGTCCTATATAAGATTCACATCACTATGTATACTGTTAACATTGCACTGTCACTAATTTATTGCTTTGTTTTGTATAACTATTCCAGTGTTCTGAGGAAGGCTATATGCCGAAAAACATTTTGTGAACTGGAAAACCACCTATGCAATAAAATACTGCACTTAAAGCATACAAGTGGTTTTCAGGAGTTTTTCTCTATATTGCAACTCGGCCTGGGAACCGTCTCCTGATATCCACGAATAATTCCCCACCCAGAGTGTGATCCAACAACTCACTATCTTCTTCCAGTGACGCTTGCAGGCATGCTCTCTCTTCTTCCAGTGATGCTTGGAGGCATGCTCTCTCTTTTTCCCTTGACGCTTTCTCTTTATTTAGTTGCAGCTCTTGTGCAGCAAAGGAAGACCTTACTTTTGCAGCCTCAGCTTCTGCACGGGCGAGAGCAGCCTTTTCTTTTATTAAGGACTTGCTAAAGCAGCTTGCTTGTGACCTGGTCCTGTATGATGATGCCTGGCTAGCGGACATTGTGTGCCTTTTGCTGGCTGCTTAATGTCTCTGTGCAGACTCAGTCTAGGTAGGAACGGACTTCAGCGTGGTCTGGATCATGCTGCCCTTGCTGGGGGATGCACTCTCGCTTCTTGTGGCTGTATGGCAGCCGCTGCAATTATGTACGCAGGACCGCGTGGCTGATGGCGGCTCCGTATAGATCCACTGTCACTGGTGACTAGCATCTGTTTTACTGTTCTGTCTTCATACACGTTCACACAGTGTGCAGTCTTACATTCAGCATAAACCATTCCTGTCTTCCAAATAAGAGGACTATTATTTGTAGTCTAACTTGTTTATTGGTAAAACAGGATTGTTGATTGTCAAAACAGGATTGTTTGGTAAAAATACAAGAATACAAATAACATGTAAAAGTATAACGTATAGAATAGCATGCACTGTAACATTTGCATAACACTGAGACACATGGTAAAATGGCTGCCTAACATAGGACTACATGTCTAACTAACAGTAGTAACAACTCCCTGAGTAACAATTACAACTGATTGAACAGCTCTGTATAACATAATATCCCTCAAACAAAGGTAGATCTCTCACCAGATATGCTTTTACAAAGATGGTGGGGTTTGAGAAGGAGATGCTTTGCACTCCCACAATGCTTTGCACCACCCACAATGCAGTAGTCTTTGCAACATGAAAATGTCACCGCCAGTTCTGTGAGAAGATCTGGCAGACGTTTTTCTCTACCTCTTGTATGATGTTCTTTGTTTTGGTTTCACTTTCTCATCTCCTTTCCTTCTGCCAGGTGCCTGCCAGTTTAATCGTCTTCCTTTATAATCCCTCTCATACTGTCTCACTTTGCGGTTTATACTACTTCCTGGATGAGGTGTTCACTGCTGGAGGCTGCTTCTGCTGCTTGTACAGATAAGTCTTTTACTTTATTGTGTTTCCTTGCTGGCTTAATTCTAGGTGACCCTGACTCCGTCCGTATTAAGTGCAGGGAGCCGGTGGTCGTGTCCCCTCACTATTATAGGGTTTTCAGGTGTCACACAATATTAGGTACACGGGCATGCAATCATCTACCATACAGACCCTTGCATGTGCATAGCAGTCAGGGAGAGCTCATAGGGTTTTATAGGGCTCACCTATAAGCTCCTTAGTTTGGGATCAAGCCAGTCGCTCGTTTATTTATATGTTCCAGCTATCTGCTAACTTCATCCGTGCATTATAAACCGCCATAACCGTCTTAAGCATGGATCCGGTTCTCAGCCTTGATTGACCGCATTGCAAGGTCTTTCGCTGAGTTAGCAGATCTCCGTAAACTTTGTCTCAGTTTCAGGTGAACGGTTCTGCTGGCGTTCATGGAGTTTGTTCTGAGCCTAAGATCTCGCTCAGATTCGTTCTCCGGGGGTAGTGAGAATTTTGTTCGCTTTAGAGAGGCTTGCAAACTCCATTTTCGCCTACTTCCCCATTCCTCTGGTGATGAGGGGCAGAGGGTGGGGATCTCATCTCGCTGCTCAGGGATGAGCTCAGTCTTGGGCCTTTTCGCTGCGGTGGGGGCACGGCCCCTCCAATCGGTGGATGAATTTTTTGTAGCCCATGGGGCAGATATATGATGACCGGATGGTATTGCTTTGGCTGAATCTAAACTGCGTCTTTTATGCCAGGGTAAACAGTCCGCAGAGATATATTCTTCTGAATTTCGGAGATGGGCAGCTGATACTGGTTGGAATGATGCTGCACTCCGAAGTCAATTTTGCCATGGTCTTTCTAGAAAGATTGAAAGATGCATTCGCTTTTCATGAGAGACCGGCATCGTTAGAGTCAGCCATGTCTCTAGCTGTTCTTATTGACAGGCATCTTAGAGAGAGAGAGGAGACTACTCTTTCCTATCATATTCAGCCCAAGGACAGTGGGGCTGTCTCATTCAGTGCGCAGGTCTCAGTCTGTCTCAATCCCCTCTGAGGAGGAGGCCATGCAGCTGGGTTTGCTTGCCTTTGATAGTAGAGGATTCAGCTCTCAGAGGAGGGCTTGTTTCTGTTGTGGGGGTATAAATAATTTGGCTAAGGTTTGCCCCTCTAGGAGATTCATGGCGTTTTCTGAGGGTAATAAAAACAAAACAAAAAAAAAAACTCTAAAAACTTTCCATTTGCTACTATTGGCAAGGTTGATGCGGAAATTGAAGGTTTGCCGTTTGCTTGTAATTCCCGTTTTCTCCTACCTGCCAGGGTGGCGCTAGACAGCAAGAACATTGTTTGTGAGATTTTTGTAGATAGTGGAGCAGCTGTCAATCTCATTGATAATCAATTTGCAACAACGCATGGTTTCCAGGTATGCTCTTTGGAAAAGGATATACCTGTTTTTGCTATCGATTCCACTCTACTTTCTCAAAGATCGTTAAAGGGCATAGTTCACAATATCCGTTTGACTGTGGGTGACGCTCATGTTGAGGATATGTCATGTTTCATCTTAAGCGGATACCTACTCCTCTAGTGTTGGGGCTACCCTGGCTCACTAAACATAACCCCACCATTGATTGGCCAAGCAAGGCAAATAAATGGTTGGAGTGAGTTTTGCAAAGAGAATTGCCTCATGGCGTCTCTTTCAGAGGTTTCTACCAAGACTGTGCCATCTTTTCTCTCTGAATTTTTCGGATGTGTTTTCCGAGAGGTGGTGTCCAGGAGTTGCCCCTCACTGGAGGTACGACTGCCCTATTAATCTCATCCCAGGCGCCAAGCTGCCAAATCACGACTATACAATCTCTCCCAACCTGAAAGAGTCGCTATGCATACTTATATCTCTGAGAGCCTGAGAAAGGGACACATCCAACCCTCGAAGTCACCTGTTGCCGCTAGTTTTTTTTTGTTAAGAAAAAAGAAGCTTCTTTAAGACCTTGTCTGGATTTCAGGGAGCTGAAAACCGTATCACGATTCGTGACCCATATCCGCTTCCTCTGATCCCGGGACCTGTTTAACCAGATTGTTGGGGCTAAAGTTTTTCTAAAGTTGGATTTAAGAGGGGCATACAACCTGGTCAGGGAAGGGGACGAATGGAAGACGGCCTTCAATACCCTGAGGGTCATTTCGAGAATTTGGATATGCCCTTTGGTTTGATGAATGCTCCGGCCGTCTTCCAACATTTTGTTAACAGCATTTTTTATCATTTAATGGGGAAATTTGTACTGGTGTATCTAGATGACATTTAGATTTTTTCTCCTGATTTCAAGACTCATCGGGACCACCTATGTCAGGTCTTACTGATTCTGTGGGAGAATAAATTATGCGCTAAACTGGAAAAATGTGTGTTTGCGGTTACGGAGATTCAATTTCTTGGTTTTCTTCTCTCCACTTCTGGTTTTCGGATGGACCCTGAGAAGGTCCGCGCTGTGCTTGATTGGGAGCTTCCTGAGAATCAGAAGTCGCTTGGGGGTTCGGTTGTCGTTCTCTTCTGCTTTTCACCTGCAGTCGAATGTTCAGACCCAACTCGTCAATCAGAATCTGGAGACATATCTGCGCTGTTTTGTGGCGGAGAATCAGGAGGATTGGTATTCTTTTTTGTCCCTTGCTGAGTTTGCTTTAAATAACCATCGCCAGGAGTCCTCTGATAAGTCACCATTTTTTGGTGCATATGGGTTTCATCTGCAGTTTGGGACATTCTCTGGAGAGGGGTCTTCTGGTTTACCTGATGAGGAGAGATTTTCCTCGTCTTTGTCATTTATTTGGCAAAAGATTCAGGGTAATCTGAGAGGATGAGTGAGAGATATAAGCGTGTGGCGGATAAGAGACGTGTGCCTGATCCGGACCTGAATGTTGGTGATCTGGTGTGGTTGTCTACAAAGAATATCAAACTGAAGGTTCCATCCTGGAAGTTGGGTCCTAAGTTTATTGGGCCTTACAAGATCTTATCCCTCATCAATCCCATTGCCTTTCGTCTTCCTCAGACTTGGAAGATCCATAATGTTTTTCACAAGTCCCTATTAAAACCTTATGTCCAACCCACTGTACTCTCCTCTTTGCCGCCTCCTCCGATTATTGTTGATGGTAATCTTGAATTTCAGGTCTCTTGGATTGTGGATTCTCGCATTATCCGCGGTTCTCTTCAGTACCTCGTTCATTAGGAGGGTTATCGTCCTGAGGAGAGGATGTGGGTCCCAGTGGCGGACATTAAGGCCATTCGTCTCATCAGGGCTTTCCATAGGTCTCATCCTGAGAAGGTGGGCTCTGAGTGTCTCGGAGTCCACCCGTAGAGGGAGGGGTACTGTCACCGCCAGTTCTGTGAGAAGATCTGCCAGACGTTTTTCTCTACCTCTTGTATGATGTTCTTTGTTTTGGTTTCACTTTCTCATCTCCTTTCCTTCTGCCAGGTGTCACTTATTTCGACTAATTGTCTTCCTTTATAATCCCTCTCATACTGACTCACTTTGCGGTTTATACTACTTCCTGGATGAGATGTTCACTGCTGGAGGCTGCTTCTGCTGTTTGTACAGATAAGTCTTTTACTTTATTGTGTTTCCTTGCTGGCTTGATTCTAGGTGACCCTGACTCCGTCCGTATTAAGTGCAGGGAGCCGGTGGTCGTTTCCCCTCACTATTATAGAGTTTTCAGGTGTCACACAATATTAGGTACGCGGGCATGCAATCGTCTACCATACAGACCCTTGCATGTGCATAGCAGTCAGGGAGAGCTCTTAGGGTTTTATAGGGCTCACCTATAAGCTCCTTAGTTTGGGATCAAGCCAGTCGCTCGTTTATTTATATGTTCCAGCTATCTGCTAACTTCATCCGTGACAGAAAAACACAGTACAATACAACTTTTTTTTTTTATAATAAATCTTTATTGCATTTTTCCAATTTTTACATAATTATTCAATAATCATCTTATTCTTACATTATTATATTATTACATTACATATAAATATTTTCCCAATGCCCCACCACCGACATATCGGTTGCTAAGAAAGAAAAAAAAGAAAAAAAGAAAAAGGAAACTCCCCTCTCTCTCCACACCCCCCCCCCCCTCCCGGCCCTCAGTTTTTATTTAGCCATTTCTGTCATAACCTGGCAAATCTGTGTTTTTTCTTAATCCCAACCAAATGGAACTCCTCTCTGGCTAGCGACACCCTAGTGCGGTTCTCGCATTCTTTGACTGTAGGAACACCACTGCCTCCCAATGTCCAACTATGCATTTCCTGACTTGGAACAGTAGTTTAGTTAGCTAACTCCCTATGTTGGGGGACCTCCACACTATCCATCACCCCTAAGATGCATTCCTCAAAGTGTCTAGGCACTATAAACTGATGGTATTCCTCTATTTTTTCAATTATCTTTACCCAATAATCTTGAATTTTTATACATGTCCATAATATATGTATATCGTCTACTCCTATCTCTCCACATTTTTGACAGGTAAAAACTTTAGTTCTGTAACACTTCATGGGGGATCTGTGGATGGCAAACTGTTATGGGGGATCTGTGGGTGACGCACTGTTATGGGGGATCTGTGGGTGACGCACTGTTATGGGGGATCTGTGGGTGACACTTATGGGGGATCTGTGGGTGACACTTATGGGGGATTGTGGGTGACACTTATGGGGGATCTGTGGGTGACACTTATGGGGATCTGTGGGTGGCTCTTATTGGGGTCTCTGGATGGCACTGTTATGGGGATCTGTGTATGACACAGTTATAGGGGGATCTGTGGATGACACATATATAGCATCTTATGCCATGTGTCATCCACAGATCCCCTCCATAACAGTGTCCCTGTAGTGAATGACCCTCAATACAAGGGGTGGAGGTTGCATCTTCTTTTATAATGACAGCGGGGCCCGTGCAGTGACTGTATTCTACTACACGGGCCCCGCTCACTGTATAATCGTATCTGTATTCTGTAATAGTTAATTGTGTATATAATGTAATCGCATAATCAGCGCTACTTACAACTACAAGCGCTCGGTAGGTAGCAGAGAGGAGGGAGGAGGTAGGCCGGGAGGACGGGCGCTGGCAGCGTGAGTCACTACGTCATGCGCCCACGCCGCCTGCTTCATTTATAAAGTGGGCGGCGCAGGCGCGTGACGTAGTGAGTGACGCACCGCCCGCCCCTCCTCCCATACCTGACCTAATTTGTATATACCGTATTTCCACCAGGTTTTCTGTTCAATTAACTTTAATTCTGTGAGGCTACTATTGTCCCATATTATGGTGTCTACATAGAACCCGGTTTGGAACCATAATTCTTTTACCGTCTTCCAACTTTTAGCCATCAACAGAATTAAAGGTATATATTTACATCCCTGTTGGGACAGAATCCCCGTTTCCATAACTTGAAAGATATAACATTTTTCCCAGTCTTTCATTTATCCCTGCTATATATTCTTATAACTTTGTGTTTTACTGCATGTTATCATATTTTTATAATCCCTGAACTAAAATAAAGTTCCAAATCTGATACGGATAGTCCACCCTCCTTCTCCTAGATACTCAGTATCTGTACCTTTATCCTCGTTTTTTTTCCCTCGCCATATTAAATCCGTTAGTAAACTGGCTATTATTTTAAAATATTTTTTCGGGATTATCACTGGTGTATTCCACAGAATATAATTCAGGGCAGGTAATACACAGATCTTCACCAATGAAATGCGTCCTGCCATCGACATATACAGTCTTTCTCATACCTCTATTTTCTTCTTAATTTCCTGGATTTTCGGAATCACATTCAATCGGACATAGTCATTGGGATCCGGAGTAATCTGAATTCCCAGATATTTTACAGGTTCATTAATCTTCTTAATTTCCAGCAGTCCCGGTCTAAAATAGTTCAGAGGGTCAATCGGGATACAAGCTGATTTAGACCAGTTTATACTGAGTCCCGCATATTTGCCATATTGCTGAAATACTTGAAATATCCTGGTAAGGGATCCATGTGAACCCACAAATAACATAATGTCATCCGCATATAAGGCGATTTTTTCCTCATGGGTATCATATCTAAACCCCACAATTCCCGGATCCTGTCTAATCATGTCCGCAAGTAGTTCAATAGCTATAGCAAATAGCAGGGGGGAGAGGGGGCATCCCTGTCTAACCCCTCTGCCAATTGGTATGCTACCCGAATGTTCTCCATTTACTATCACCCTTGCGGAAATTTCAGTATACAATGGCTTTACACATGTAACAAAGTGGTCACCAAATCCCATTTTCTTCATTATGTTAATCAAAAAGGGCCATTCTATTGTGTCAAAAGCCTTTGAGGCGTCTTTAGTTACAATCAACCGTTCTCCGCAATTTGTGGGTTCAAACTGGGTGTTCACAAAGTATCTCATGATATTCTCTGTAGTAGTTTTCCCTAACATGAATCCCGATTGGTCCTCGTTAACAAGCACCGAAATCACACTCCTAAGTCTATTTGCCAAAATCTTGTCTACTATTTTATTATCGGCGGTGATCAATGAGATAGGACGGTATGAATCCATTAAGGCTGGGTCCTTACCCGGCTTTAAAATAAGTGTAATCAAAGCTTCTCGCATGGAATCTGGCAATTTTCCCACCTGCTTCGCGATCTCCCACATTCTAAGCAATTTCGGAATTAATATTTCTTTAAATTGAGCATACACCTCAAACGGGATGCCATCTATTCCTGGGGCCTTGTTCTTTGTTTTCCCCGTTTAACATATCCTTCACCTTCTAAAGGGGTTAGGGGAACTTCCAGGGACTTACATTGATCTGTTGTTAAACCTCAAGATGGTGATTTCATCCAGAAACTGTTGTATTTGCTCAGAAATTTATTTGTCTTACTACTGTATATATCCGCAAAATATTTTTGGAGTAACTCTATTTTGGCTGTTTGTTCAGTATTTTTATGTCCCATTTCGTCCACTATGCAATGGATATACTTATTCTTTTTTGTTTGGGTCGCTGCCAGGGCCGCAATTTTTTTCCCAGGAGTGTGTGCATATATATAGTTATCCCTTACGTAATTTTCTTTTTGCTGTTCTGCCAATAAGAGCAATTCCTCCTTTAGTTCAGAGGCCTTCTGTATCCAAACGGTGTAATTTTGTTCTGTAGGGTTTTCAATATGCTTTTTTTCATTTTTTTCTGCCTCACTTTCCAATTTTGTTATGTTCTCTCTTATTCCTTTCTTATATATTGCTGTATATTTTGTGATAATCCCTCTAATAAAGGCCTTGGCAGCCTCCCATATCATAATTGACTGTCGCTGATCTGTCGTTCATCTCAAAGAACTCTGTTATCTCTCCCAAAATCTTACTGTGTATATCCATCATATTTATCCATCCTATATTTATGTTCATACCTCTTTTTTTTTTTTTGTGTTTTAATATTTATATTAATTGGATTGTGATCCGAAATTCCCCGCTGCCCATATTTCACCCCTTCAATTTCTAGTGAGCCTTTCTCGTTTGTAAAAACTAAGTCAATCCGTGATAAGCTCCTGTGAGTCTTTGAAAAACACTAATATTACCGTAAATTAGGGTGCATAACCCTCCAAATATCAATCCATCCCATCTCTTTAGTGATATTTTTTAATTTAGATCCCATACAGGGCCCCTGAATATTCCCCAATTTACCTCTATCTAATCTTACATCCATAACATTGTTAAAATCCCCTGTCCCCTGCCTTAAGTGCAATGTCATACATTTTTAATAGGACGTCAATTTTAAAAGGAGGCGGTATATACACACTTGCTATTAACCAAGCCCTACCTTCCAATATACAGTCCAACAGGACATAACAGCCCTCTCTATCTGTAGTTACTTTCACCATTTTTATATCTATGTCCCGATTAGGGATGAGCGAACCCGAACTGTATAGTTCGGGTTCGTACCGAATTTGGGGTGTCCGTGACACGGACCCGAACATTTTTGTAAAAGTCTGGGTTCGGGTTCGGTGTTCGGCGCTTTCTTGGCGCTTTTTGAAAGGCTGCAAAGCAGCCAATCAACAAGCGTCATACTACTTGCCCCAAGAGGCCATCACAGCCTTGCCTACTATTGGCATGGCTGTGATTGGCCAGTGCAGCATGTGACCCAGCCTCTATTTAAGCTTGGGTCACGTAGCGCTGCACGTCACTCTGCTGATACAAGCATAGGGAGAGGTTGCTGCCTGCGACGTTAGGGCGAGATTAGGCAGATTAACTCCTCCAAAAGACTTAATTCAGTGATCGATCTCCAGCTGTGGATCATTGAAGTGCTGATATTGAATTGCTCACTTTTTTTAGGCTGCCCAGAGCGTTTTTATATCACTTTTTTCTGGGGTGATCTGCGGCCATTTTGTGGCTGTTGTGCGCCAGCACAAGCTACCACCAAGTGCATTTAAACCATCAATAGTGTGGTTATTTTTTTGCTATATCCTACATCAGGTACAGGCTGAGCCTGTGTCACCCAAGTGCATTTAACCATCAATAGTGTGGTTATTTTTTGGCCATATACTACATCAGGGGCAAGTTGTGCCTGTCACCCAGCGCCTAAAAAATAGGCCTGACATTTCTATTCCTCCAAATCAGTACAGTTTTAGCTGGTCAAGTTATTTGTAGTGACCGTAAAAGCACAGTTTTTGTTCTGGGTTGAAAAACTATTCCCAAATTTGCCATTCTCAAAATTAGTAGTTTCTGCTATATCAGGCCTACTTTAAATCTATCCCAAAAAGGATATCTTAGATTGAAGGTGCTGATAGTGTCATTCTGAAAAACTTAACACACACGCTACAGTGCAGATACAAGTCTAATTCTGTGATTAAAGGTATATCTGTCACACAGCGCGTAAAAAATAGGCCTCACATTTATATTCAACCAAATCTGTCATTACTTGTGTGCCTGTATTAGTGTAATACGGTACCTAAATAGATAGCCAGACAGTGTTAGGTGTCTGTAAAAAAAGGCCTGAATTTTAATTCAATACATTGGCCCGAATAATATTTTTCTTATTGTGGTGAACGTAACAATGAGGAAAACAACTAGTAAGGGACGCGGACGTGGAAATGGTCGTGGTGGTGTTAGTGGACCCACTGGTGCTGGGAGAGGATGTGGCCGTTCTGCCACAGCCACACGTCCTAGTGTACCAACTACCTCAGGTCCCAGTAGCCGCCAGAATTTACAGGGATATTTGGTGGGGCCCAATGCCGTTCTAAGGATGGTAAGGCCTGAGCAGGTACAGGCATTAGTCAATGTCCACATTATCTCCCACCCAGTCTTCTGCAGAAGCGCACAGATGGCGCATGAAAAACCAAGCCCATCAGTCTGTCACACTCACCCCCATAGCATATCAGGGAAACTGTCTGAGCCTCAAGTTATGCAGCAGTCTCTTATGCTGTTTGAAGACTCTGCTGCCAGGGTTGCAAAAGACAAAGAGGGAGCAGTGGGCAAAATCAGAACACCCGCCGCCAAGAGACTCCGCCTGCTACTGACCGCCGCCATCTGGGACCGAGCACCCCAAAGGCAGCTTCAAGGAGTTCCCTGGCATGGCACTTCTTTAAACAATGTGCTGACGACAAGACCCGAGTGGTTTGCACGCTGTGCCATCAGAGCCTGAAGCGAGGCATTAACGTTCTGAACCTTAGCACAACCTGCATGACCAGGCACCTGCATGCAAAGCATGAACTGCAGTGGAGTAAACACCTTAAAAACAAAGAAGTCACTCAGGGTCCCCCTGCTACCTCTTCTGCTGCTGCCGCCTCGGCCTCTTCTGCTGCTGCCGCCGCCTCGGCCTCTTCCTCCGCCTCTGGAGGAACGTTGGCACCTGCCGCCCAGCAAACGTGGGATGTACCACCAACACCACCACCTGCGTCACCAAGCATCTCAACCATGTCACACGGCAGCGTTCAGCTCTCCATCTCACAAACATTTGAGAGAAAGCGTAAATTCCCACCTAGCCACCCTCGATCCCTGGCCCTGAATGCCAGCATTTCTAAACTACTGGCCTATGAAATGCTGTCATTTAGGCTGGTGGACACAGACAGCTTCAAACAGCTCATGTCGCTTGCTGTCCCACAGTATGTTGTTCCCAGCCGGCACTACTTCTCCAAGAGAGCCGTGCCTTCCCTGCACAACCAAGTGTCCGATAAAATCAAGTGTGCACTGCGCAACGCCATCTGTGGCAAGGTCCACCTAACCACAGATACGTGGACCAGTAAGCACGGCCAGGGACGCTATATCTCCCTAACTGCACACTGGGTAAATATAGTGGCGGCTGGGCCCCAGGCGGAGAGCTGTTTGGCGCACGTCCTTCCGCCGCAAGGATCGCAGGGCAACATTCTTTGCCTCCTGTCTCCTCCTCCTACTCAGCTTCCACCTCCTCTTCTTCCACCTGCTCATCCAGTCAGCCACACACCTTCACCACCAACTTCAGCACAGCCCGGGGTAACGTCAGCAGGCCGTTCTGAAACTCATATGTTTGGGGGACAGGCCCCACACCGCACAGGAGTTGTGGCGGGGTATAGAACAACAGACCGACGAGTGGTTGCTGCCGGTGAGCCTCAAGCCCGGCCTGGTGGTGTGCGATAATGGGCGAAATCTCGTTGCAGCTCTGGGACTAGCCGGTTTTGACGCACATCCCTTGCCTGGCGCATGTGCTGAATTTGGTGGTGCAGAAGTTCATTCGCAACTACCCCGACATGTCAGAGCTGCTGCATAAAGTGCGGGCCGTCTGTTCGCGCTTCCGGCGTTCACACCCTGCTGCTGCACGCCTGTCTGCGCTACAGCGTAACTTCGGCCTTCCCCGCTCACCGCCTCATATGCGATGTGCCCACCAGGTGGAACTCCACCTTGCACATGCTGGACAGACTGTGCGAGCAGCAGCAGGCCATAGTGGAGTTTCAGCTGCAGCACGCACGGGTCAGTCGCACTGCGGAACAGCACCACTTCACCACCAATGACTGGGCCTCCATGCGAGACCTGTGTGCCCTGTTGCGCTGTTTCGAGTACTCCACCAACATGGCCAGTGGCGATGACGCCGTTATCAGCGTTACAATACCACTTCTATGTCTCCTTGAGAAAACACTTAGGGCGATGATGGAAGAGGAGGTGGCCCAGGAGGAAGAGGAGGAAGAGGGGTAATTTTTAGCACTTTCAGGCCAGTCTCTTCGAAGTGACTCAGAGGGAGGTTTTTTGCAACAGCAGAGGCCAGGTACAAATGTGGCCAGACAGGGCCCACTACTGAGGACGAGGAGGACGAGGATGAGGAGGAGGAGGATGAGGATGAAGCATGTTCACAGCGGGGTGGCACCCAAAGCAGCTCGGGCCCATCACTGGTGCGTGGCTGGGGGGAAACACAGGACGATGACGATACGCCTCCACAGAGGACAGCTTGTCCTTACCTCTGGGCAGCCTGGCACACATGAGCGACTACATGCTGCAGTGCTGCGCAATGACAGCAGAGTTGCCCACATTTTAACGTGTGCGGACTACTGGGTTGCCACCCTGCTGGATCCCCGGTACAAAGACAATGTGCCAACCTTACTTCCTACACTGGAGCGTGATAGGAAGATGCGCGAGTACAAGCGCACGTGGTAGACGCGCTACTGAGAGCATTCCCAAATGGAACCAGTGGAAGCCAAGGCGAAGGCAGAGGAGGAGCAAGAGGTCGCCAACGCAGCTGTGTCACGGCCAGCTCCTCTGAGGGCAGGGTTAGCATGGCAGAGATGTGGAAAAGTTTTGTCACCACGCCACAGCTAACTGCACCACCACCTGATATGGAACGTGTTAGCAGGAGGCAACATTTCACTAACATGGTGGAACAGTACCTGTGCACACCCCTCCACGTACTGACTGATGGTTCGGGCCCCATTCAACTTCTGGGTCTCCAAATTGTCCACGTGGCCAGAGCTCGCCTTTTATGCCTTGGAGGTGCTGGCCTGCCCGGCGGCCAGCGTTTTGTCTGAACGTGTATTCAGCACGGCAGGGGGCGTCAATACAGACAAACGCAGCCGCCTGTCTACAGCCAATGTGGACAAGCTGACGTTCATAAAAATGAACCAGGCATGGATCCCACAGGACCTGTCCATCCCTTGTGCAGATTAGACATTAACTACCTCCCCTTAACAATATATTATTGTACTCCAGGGCACTTCCTCATTCAATCCTATTTTTATTTTTATTTTACCATTATATTGCGGGGCAACCCAAAGTTGAATGAACCTCTCCTCTGTCTGGGTGCCGGGCCCTAAATGTGTGACAGTGGCCTGTTCCAGTGGTGGGTGACTTGAAGCCTGATTCTCTGCTATGACATGAAGACTGATTCTCTGCTGACATGAAGCCTGAATCTCTGTTATGGGACCTCTCTTCTCTGCCTGGGTGCCTGGGCCTAAATATGTGACAGTGGCCTGTTCCAGTGGTGGGTGACGTGAAGCCTGATTCTCTGCTATGACATGAAGACTGATTCTGTGCTGACATGAAGCCAGATTCTCTGTTACGGGACCTCTCTCCTCTGTCTGGGTGCCTGGGCCTAAATATGTGACAGTGGCCTGTTTCAGTGGTGGGTGACGTGAAGCCTGATTCTCTGCTATGACATGAAGACTGATTCTCTGCTGACATGAAGCCTGAATCTCTGTTATGGGACCTCTCTCCTCTGCCTGGGTGCCTGGGCCTAAATATGTGACAGTGGCCTGTTCCAGTGGTGGGTGACGTGAAGCCTGATTCTCTGCTATGACATGAAGACTGATTCTCTGCTGACATGAAGCCTGATTCTCTGTTATGGGACCTCTCTCCTCTGCCTGGGTGCCTGGGCCTAAATATGTGACAGTGGCCTGTTCCAGTGGTGGGGTGACGTGAAGCCTGATTCTCTGCTATGACATGCAGACTGATTCTCTGCTGACATGAAGCCAGATTCTCTGTTACGGGACCTCTCTCCTCTGCCTGTGTGCCTGGGCCTAAATATCTGACAATGGACTGTTCCAGTGTTGGGTGACGTAAAGCCTGATTCTCTGCTATGACATGAAGACTGATTCTCTGCTGACATGAAGCTTGAATCTCTGTTATGGGACCTCTCTCCTCTGCCTGGGTGCCTGGGCCTAAATATGTGACAGTGGCCTGTTCCAGTGGTGGGTGACGTGAAGCCTGATTCTCTGCTATGACATGCAGAGTGATTCTCTGCTGACATGAAGCCAGATTCTCTGTTACGGGACCTCTCTCCTCTGCCTGTGTGCCGGGGCCTAAATATATGACAATGGACTGTTACAGTGGTGGGTGACGTGAAGCCAGATTCTCTGCTATGGCATGAAGACTGATTCTCTGCTGACGTGAAGCCAGATTCTCTACTATGGGACCTCTCTCCAATTGATATTGGTTTATTTTTATATATTTTATTTTTATTTTTATTCATTTCCCTATCCACATTTGTTTGCAGGGGATTTACCTTCATGTTGCTGCCTTTGGCAGCCCTCTAGCTCTTTCCTGGGCTGTTTTACAGCCTTTTTAGTGCCGAAAAGTTCGGGTCCCCATTGACTTCAATGGGGTTCGGGACGAAGTTCGGGTCGGGTTCGGGACGAAGTTCGGGTCGGGTTCGGGACGAAGTTCGGGTCGGGTTCGGATCCCGAACCCGAACATTTCCGGGAAGTTCGGCCGAACTTCTCGAACCCGAACATCCAGGTGTTCGCTCAACTCTAGTCCCGATGTATTAATATACTTACTCCTCTCGCATATGCTGAATGTACTGAGTGGAAAGAATGTTGCATCCATGGTCTACCTATCCCATCTATCGTCTCATTCGTCAGGTGTGTTTCCTGTAAACAGACTATAGCGGGAAGAGATCTATTTATTCCATCAAAGACCGCAACTCTCTTTGAACCCCTGCTCAGCCCCCTAATATTCCATGAGATGATTCTCATATTTTTTGTTCTTAATCCTGCCCATCACCAGGATATCACAGGACCCCCAATGTTGTAAAGGATCAGGAGCCATGGGACAAAAGAAGGGGGACACGAGAGGGGGGAGGAGGGAGACAAGGGAGGAGAAAGGAGGGAGAGAGAAAGAGAAAAAAAAGCAAAAAAAAATGTGTAATACAACTTAACACCGCTAAGATGGTGCTATAACCACACTAATCACTACAGAAATACCAAAACTGAGGCAGACGTGATCTGTAATGATTCTCTAACTCAGCTGGGCAGAAGATCAAATGTGGCATTATGTTGCTAATTACATGCTGCATCTGGTCTCATCATACAGTTCCCATCCTCATAGCTATTTTGAAGAAATCACCTTTAAAAATTGTACCTGACATGCCCAAACTCCATGACCTGGAGTCACTGGGGTGGCCAGGGAATTGCGGAATCATGCAGTCACTGTTGCAAGCCCTCCCATCCTGCTCTGATTGACATTCCTTTAGCTTGGCCATGTCATCGCTGGCACATCCAAAATCTCACACATGGCCAAGCTAGAGCAATTTTAGTCTTAGATTTAGGCTAATTTCACACAAGCATATTTTCTCATCAGTTTCCTTTCCAAAAAAATAAAAACAGAGCTAATATTTATTTAAGAGGCTATTCACATGTACATATAAAGTATATGCTGCACTACTTAAATCAATTTTGTGAATAGAAAAAGTCCATTAAAGTCTACAGTACGAGCTTAAAATATGTATGCATCTGTATGTGACCTTTATGTGATCTGAATTGCAGTCCTATGTAATCCAGTATTCTACCTACAAGAAAACCCTTCAATATTACTGACTGTATTACTGGCGCAGTACTGAATCCTGATAACATAGCAATGCAGTGTGACCCATTACATATCTGTATTATGAGTCTGTATTATATATGTGTACATTTACAAATAATGCTTATAAGAACCCAGCCTTACTCATTGGCTATGGCTTCCTGAAAGTATGTAGAGCACAGTATTTTTGCAAATACTGTTAGAAAGTTAGCGTTTCCTTGTAGCATGTGTAGTCAAATCTGTATCTATGGGCAGTCAAACCGATGTCATAAACAAGGTTATTTCTGGTTTGTTAGTTTCAAATCTCTTTGTGTCAAAGGTGATATGTTTTTAGAGAATCTTGAATAAACAGGAAAGTAATTGCCATTTGCCGCACTGCATGAATTAATTTAGAAAAATCCTATTTCTGTTGCACACTAAGCCCTTAAAAACTACTATAATCACGGGGTGATCATGAATGTGAGAGAATTGTACTTAAGATGCCCCCTTCCCAGGCTGCTGGGGAAATATATGGTACCATCCAATATGCAATCCATTACTGCATGCTACCATTCTCAATTTGGGCAGTGGTAGGGCACCATTGTACTTTTTCCCTCATACCGTAAAAAGTCTAAAGCCCCATTCACATGATCGTATTTTTGGTTCGCATCCGATCTGCATTTTTTGCAGATTGGATGTTGACCTATTCATTTCAATGGGTCCGCAAAAAATGGGAACAGACTCCGTGTGCTGTCCGCATCCGTGTGTCCATTCTGCAGTCCCACAAAAAAGACAGAAAATGTCCTATTTTTGTAAATCTTGCAGACAAGAATAAACATACATTGTTACAACGAATCCGCAAAGAAAAACGGATGCAACATGGACGTCACACGGAAGTAAGTCATCCATATTTTTTGTGGACCGCAAAATACATACGGTTGTGTGAAAGAACCCTAAAGCTGGGCATACACATCCGATAGCTATTAGCGAACAATCATTCGGCCAACAGCTATTTCTCCTGAATGTCTCCTTACTCCCCCATATACATAAATGTTTGGTTTGGCCAAGCATGTGAATTAAGCCGGATTGGGGTATGCACTCTGACGCCAGGAGAAAGTTAACACTGGTGTCAAAACCCCACATCTGAGCCAGTAGGTAAAGTATGTTGTCTGGCAAATGGACTCAGTTCTGCTAATCTGAATAGCATATAATTAATTTTTAATTAATACTATAACTGCTTTCAATGTTAAAAGTTATAGCTAAAGGACATCTGACTTCTAGTGTTGATCAAGAACCGTAGTGCTCGGGGGCTCGGGCCGAACATGTTGGGATGTTCGGGTGCTCAAGCGAGCACCCAAATATAATGGAAGTCAATGGGAGAACCCGAGCATTAAACCAGGTATCCCCTGCTCTGAAGAGGGGAGGGTGTCTGGTTCATAGGAAAATGTCAGAAATTGATGGTAACACCACCAAATTGGTTCGGGAACAGCATGGGGAGGATGTCTGGATGCATCTTGGACTCTCAGGTCGCTGCTGGAAACGATGCTGTCCGATTAGTACGCCACTTTTACAGACTGACGATGATACGCACAAAACCGAAGATGAAATCGATATTAGAGAAAAAATTGCTAGGAAACATAAAGTGTATATAAAGTGCATGTTCAGCCAAAAATTGTGTTGATTTTCGGAATTGGGGCCATCCGTATTGCGCCGCTAGAGGTGAAATTCGTGGACCTGACGAACCACAGTGAAAGCATTTACCAAGAATGTTTTCATTAATCAACAACAAAAGTTGGAGGTTCAAAGATGATCCTACAGGCGATCTGGCGGCATTATTCCCATGACCCGCTGAGCAGCTTCCGGGAAACCAAAGTCTTTGGGTTCTGGAGGGGGAGTATGGTTGAAAAGCTGAAACTTAAACTAATTGACTGAAGGGCACCACCAGGAGTGGAGCCTGTGGCTTAATTTGACTCAACATGGCAAACCTCACCCGGCCCGGACACGGAAAGGATTGACAGATTGATAGCTCTTTCTCGATTCTGTGGGTGGTGGTGCATGGCCGTTCTGAGTTGGTGGAGCGATTTGTCTGGTTAATTCCGATAACCAACGAGACTCCTCCATGCTAATTACTTACGTGACCCCTGGCGGTGAGGATTGTGTTGACCAGACTCTTATGGGAGAGTGCCTGCTGCTTAGCTGACCATCGAAAAAATTATGGTTGAGGGCCTGCAGGTGAGCTGACTATCACAGACATTATGGATGAGGGCCTGCTGCTGCTTTGTTGACTCTAGATAACTTCTGCCTGATCGCACGTCCCTGTGATGTCGATGAACCATTTGGATGTCTACCCTATCAACTTTCGATGTTCTTTTATGCGCCTAACATGGTGACCATGGGTAACTGGGAATCAGTGTTCGATTCCGGAGAGGGAGCCTGAGAAACGGCTACCACATCCAAGGAAGGCAAGCGGAAAGCGCGCAAATTACCCACTCCCGACTGTCAGATGCATAATGTAATGTGAAATAGTGTGAAATGACAGCAGTGTCACAATATTCTGAAGAGTGAGATTTTTAAGTAGTGTAGGTAGTATTTAACCACCTCCGGACCGCCTAACGCAGGATCGCGTTCCGGAGGTGGCAGCGCTGCGCACAGTCACGCATATACGCGTCATCTCGCGAGACGCGAGACTTCCTGTGAACGCGCGCACACAGGCGCGCGCGCTCACAGGAACGGAAGGTAAGAGAGTTGATCTCCAGCCTGCCAGTGGCGATCGTTCGCTGGCAGGCTGGAGATGTGTTTTTTTTAACCCCTAACAGGTATATTAGACGCTGTTTTGATAACAGCGTCTAATATACCTGCTACCTGGTCCTCTGGTGGTCCCCTTTGTTTGGATCGACCAGCAGAGGACACAGGTAGCTCAGTAAAGTAGCACCAAGCACCACTACACTACACTACACCCCCCCCCCCGTCACTTATTAACCCCTTATTAGCCCCTGATCACCCCTAATCACCCTGATCACCCCATATAGACTCCCTGATCACCCCCCTGTCATTGATTACCCCCCTGTCATTGATCAACCCCCTGTAAAGCTCCATTCAGACGTCCGCATGATTTTTACGGATCCACTGATAGATGGATCGGATCCGCAAAACGCATCCGGACGTCTGAATGAAGCCTTACAGGGGCATGATCAATGACTGTGGTGATCACCCCATATAGACTCCCTGATCACCCCCCTGTCATTGATTACCCCCCTGTCATTGATTACCCCCCTGTAAAGCTCCATTCAGATGTCCGCATGATTTTTACGGATGCACTGATACATGGATCGGATCCGCAAAACGCATCCGGTCGTCTGAATGAAGCCTTACAGGGGCATGATCAATGACTGTGGTGATCACCCCCCTGTCATTGATTACCCCCCTGTAAAGCTCCATTCAGATGTCCGCATGATTTTTACGGATGCACTGATAGATGGATCGGATCCGCAAAACGCATCCGGACGTCTGAATGAAGCCTTACAGGGCATGATCAATGACTGTGGTGATCACCCCATATAGACTCCCTGATCACCCCCCTGTCATTGATTACCCCCCTGTCATTGATTACCCCCCTGTAAAGCTCCATTCAGATGTCCGCATGATTTTTACGGATGCACTGATAGATGGATCGGATCCGCAAAACGCATCCGGACGTCTGAATGAAGCCTTACAGGGGCATGATCAATGACTGTGGTGATCACCCCATATAGACTCCCTGATCACCCCCCTGTAAAGCTCCATTCAGATGTCCGCATGATTTTTACGGATGCACTGATACATGGATCGGATCCGCAAAACGCATCCGGTCGTCTGAATGAAGCCTTACAGGGGCATGATAAATGACTGTGGTGATCACCCCCCTGTCATTGATTACCCCCCTGTAAAGCTCCATTCAGATGTCCGCATGATTTTTACGGATGCACTGATAGATGGATCGGATCCGCAAAACGCATCCGGACGTCTGAATGAAGCCTTACAGGGGCATGATCAATGACTGTGGTGATCACCCCATATAGACTCCCTGATCACCCCCCTGTCATTGATTACCCCCCCTGTCATTGATTACCCCCCTGTCATTGATCAACCCCCTGTAAAGCTCCATTCAGATGTCCGCATGATTTTTACGGATGCACTGATAGATGGATCGGATCCGCAAAACGCATCCGGACGTCTGAATGAAGCCTTACACGGGCGTGATCAATGACTGTGGTTATCACCCCATATAGACTCCCTGATCACCCCCCTGTCATTGATCACCCCCCTGTCATTGATCACCCCCCTGTCATTGATCACCCCCCTGTCATTGATCACCCCTCTGTAAGGCTCCATTCAGATATTTTTTTGGCCCAAGTTAGCGGAATTTTTTTTTTTTTTTCTTACAAAGTCTCATATTCCACTAACTTGTGTCAAAAAATAAAATCTCACATGAACTCACCATACCCCTCACGGAATCCAAATGCGTAAAATTTTTTAGACATTTATATTCCAGACTTCTTCTCACGCTTTAGGGCCCCTAGAATGCCAGGGCAGTATAAATACCCCACATGTGACCCCATTTCGGAAAGAAGACACCCCCAGGTATTCCGTGAGGGGCATATTGAGTCCATGAAAGATTGAAATTTTTGTCCCAAGTTAGCGGAACGGGAGACTTTGTGAGAAAAAAATTAAAAATATCAATTTCCGCTAACTTGTGCCAAAAAAAAAAAATTTCTATGAACTCGCCATGCCCCTCATTGAATACCTTGGGGTGTCTTCTTTCCAAAATGGGGTCACATGTGGGATATTTATACTGCCCTGGCATTCTAGGGGCCCCAAAGCGTGAGAAGAAGTCTGGTATCCAAATGTCTAAAAATGCCCTCCTAAAAGGAATTTGGGCACCTTTGCGCATCTAGGCTGCAAAAAAGTGTCACACATCTGGTATCGCCGTACTCAGGAGAAGTTGGGGAATGTGTTTTGGGGTGTCATTTTACATATACCCATGCTGGGTGAGAGAAATATCTTGGTCAAATGCCAACTTTGTATAAAAAAATGGGAAAAGTTGTCTTTTGCCAAGATATTTCTCTCACCCAGCATGGGTATATGTAAAATGACACCCCAAAACACATTCCCCAACTTCTCCTGAATACGGCGATACCACATGTGTGACACTTTTTTGCAGCCTAGGTGGGCAAAGGGGCCCATATTCCAAAGAGCACCTTTAGGATTTCACAGGTCATTTACCTACTTACCACACATTAGGGCCCCTGGAAAATGCCAGGGCAGTATAACTACCCCACAAGTGACCCCATTTTGGAAAGAAGACACCCCAAGGTATTCCGTGAGGGGCATGGCGAGTTCCTAGAATTTTTTATTTTTTGTCACAAGTTAGTGGAAAATGCTTATTTTTTTTTTTTTTTCATACAAAGTCTCATATTCCACTAACTTGTGACAAAAAATAAAAACTTCCATGAACTCACTATGCCCATCAGCGAATACCTTGGGGTCTCTTCTTTCCAAAATGGGGTCACTTGTGGGGTAGTTATACTGCCCTGGCATTCTAGGGGCCCAAATGTGTGGTAAGGAGTTTGAAATCAAATTCTGTAAAAAATGACCTGTGAAATCCGAAAGGTGCTCTTTGGAATATGGGCCCCTTTGCCCACCTCGGCTGCAAAAAAGTGTCACACATCTGGTATCTCCGTAATCGGGAGAAGTTGGGGAATGTGTTTTGGGGTGTCATTTTACATATACCCATGCTGGGTGAGAGAAATATCTTGGCAAAAGACAACTTTTCCCATTTTTTTATACAAAGTTGTCATTTGACCAAGATATTTATCTCACCCAGCATGGGTATATGTAAAAAGACACCCCAAAACACATTCCTCAACTTCTCCTGAATACAGAGATACCAGATGTGTGACACTTTTTTGCAGCCTAGGTGGGCAAAGGGGCCCACATTCCAAAGAGCACCTTTCGGATTTCACAGGTCATTTACCTACTTACCACACATTTGGGCCCCTAGAATGCCAGGGCAGTATAACTACCCCACAAGTGACCCCATTTTGGAAAGAAGAGACCCCAAGGTATTCGCTGATGGGCATAGTGAGTTCATGGAAGTTTTTTTTTTTTGTCACAAGTTTGTGGAATATGAGACTTTGTATGAAAAAAAAAAAAAAAAATCATCATTTTCCACTAACTTGTGACAAAAAATAAAAAATTCTAGGAACTCGCCATGCCCCTCACGGAATACCTTGGGGTGTCTTCTTTCCAAAATGGGGTCACTTGTGGGGTAGTTATACTGCCCTGGTATTCTAGGGGCCCAAATGTGTGGTAAGGAGTTTGAAATCAAATTCAGGAAAAAATGAGGAGTGAAATCCGAAAGGTGCTCTTTGGAATATGGGCCCCTTTGCCCACCTAGGCTGCAAAAAAGTGTCACACATCTGGTATCCCCGTACTCAGGAGAAGTTGAGGAATGTGTTTTGGGGTGTCTTTTTACATATACCCATGCTGGGTGAGATAAATATCTTGGTCAAATGACAACTTTGTATAAAAAAATGGGAAAAGTTGTCTTTTGCCAAGATATTTCTCTCACCCAGCATGGGTATATATAAAATGACACCCCAAAACACATTCCCCACCTTCTCCTGAGTACGGAGATACCAGATGTGTGACACTTTTTTGCAGCCTAGGTGGGCAAAGGGGCCCATATTCCAAAGAGCACCTTTCGGATTTCACAGGTCATTTTTTACAGAATTTGATTTCAAACTCCTTACCACACATTTGGGCCCCTAGAATGCCAGGGCAGTATAACTACCCCACAAGTGACCCCATTTTGGAAAGAAGAGACCCCAAGGTATTCGCTGATGGGCATAGTGAGTTCATAGAACTTTTTATTTTTGTCACAAGTTAGTGGAATATGAGACTTTGTAAGAAAAAAAAAAATAAAAAAAAAATCATCATTTTCCGCTAACTTGTGACAAAAAATAAAAAGTTCTATGAACTCACTATGCCCATCAGCGAATACCTTAGGGTGTGTACTTTCAGAAATGGGGTCATTTGTGGGGTGTTTGTACTGTCTGGGCATTGTAGAACCTCAGGAAACATGACAGGTGCTCAGAAAGTCAGAGCTGCTTCAAAAAGCGGAAATTCACATTTTTGTACCATAGTTTGTAAACGCTATAACTTTTACCCAAACCATTTTTTTTTTTTTATCAAAGACATGTAGAACTATAAATTTAGAGCAAAATTTCTATATGGATGTCGTTTTTTTTGCAAAATTGAGTTTGCAAAATAAGTTGCATGACCGAGCAATAAACGGTGAAAGTAGTGTAGGTCAGAAGTGTAAAAAGTGGCCTGGTCTTTCAGGGTGTTTAAGCACTGGGGGCTGAGGTGGTTAAAAAGAAACAATGTAAATGTTTGGCAATACATAGTACAGTATATTCAATTAATAACTCATTCAAGTGATGGTTACAGTGTAAAACACATATACTAACTTGGAAATCCTAAGTGTCATGGTCTAAGAAGATATAAAATATTGATATATTATCTCCTTAAGGGCTCATGCACACGGCCGTATGTCTGATCCGCATCTGATCCGCATTTTTTGCAGTTCAGATGCGGACCCATTTATTTCAATGAATGTGCTGTCCGCATCCGCACGTCCGTTCTACAGCCCCGTTTAGCGGACAAGGGTAGGACATTTCTATTGAAGTGAAAAAGAAAATGACAGCATACATACTGCCAGGTGTTTTGCGAATCCACAATTGGACCACAAAACACTTACGGCCGTGTGCATGATCCCTAATGTATAACGATGAGATAGCCAACCCGACATATCGTGATGAGATAAATAAAAAGAGGTCAGGAAGAATAGAGGGTCGCAGAAGAAAACTACCGGCAAATTCTAAATCTGCTACCTATCTTTCTTCATCATTCTTGTTAGTAGATCTATGGCTATCCGTAGATGTCCACCAGACCAAGTACAAGAGAGTAAAACAAGAGTCACCAAGAGGAACCAGAGTCTGAGTCAGAAGAGTCAATAAAAGCCAAAACAGCATAGAGTGAGTTAGACCAGAAACAAGAAGAGGCATCAAAGCCAGAACTGTAAAAAACAAATCAGTACAAAAGGGATTAATCCAAAATCAAGCCAAGATCAATACACAGGAAGGTCCAAAAGAAATGCAACACTGTTCTGGGCATACAGAACTGACAGGGGCCCGGACAAAATCTTAGGTAACACAGTCTGCACAACAGTAAATTTCCCTGCCTGGCTCTGGGATTGGATGATAAGTCAGGAACCTGATTTGCTAGCCATCAAGGCTCACAGATAGGTTGACAAGCTGGAACTTGGCTGGTCCAAGCTATTCACTGGATCATGACAAGGTAATCTCCTGACAGGTCACCTGAAATCCAACCTTTGATTCTAACAAAGATTGGCATATCACATTCAGCCTGCACCAGATAAGGGTAGTTTCTCATTTTTCTGTATGAAATAAATATTTCTTAAATTATTGCTGTTACAAATGCCACTAATAGGCTGACTATTTCTTAGAAAGCAGGAAGCAGATCGGCACAGAAACTCACCCTTGATAAAAACTGATGGAAGCAACTGAGCTTTCTCTTCCCTCCCCCTCCCTACCAAGTGACCTCTGGACATGTCACAGAGTAGGCCCTTAACCACCTCAGCTCCCCTAGCTTAAACCCCCTTAATGACCAGACCACTTTTTACAATTCTGCACTACACTACTTTCATGGTTTATTGCTCGGTCATACAACTTACCACCCAAATGAATTTTACCTCCTTTTCTTCTCACTAATAGAGCTTTCGTTTGGTGGTATTTCATTGCTGCTGACATTTTTACTTTTTTTGTTATTAATCGAAATTTACCGATTTTTTTGCAAAAAAATGCCATTTTTCACTTTCAGTTAAAAAAAAAAATACATTTCTATATAAATTTTTCTCTAAATTTATTGTTCTACATGTCTTTGATAAAAAAAATGCAATAAGTGTATATTTATTGGTTTGCGCAAAAGTTATAGTGTTTACAAACTATGGTACAAAAATGTGAATTTCTGCATTTTGAAGCAGCTCTGACTTTCTGAGCACCTGTCATGTTTCCTGAGGTTCTACAATGCCCAGACAGTAGAAACACCCCACAAAAGACTCCATTTCGGAAAGTAGACACCCTAAGGTATTAGCTGATGGGCATAGTGAGTTTATAGAAGTTTTTTTTTTTTTTCACAAGTTAGCGGAAAATTATTATTATTATTTTATTCTTACAAAGTCTCATATTCCACTAACTTGTGACAAAAAATAAAAAAACTTCCATGAACTCACTATGCCCATCACAAAATACCTTGGGGTGTCTTCTTTCCAAAATGGGGTCACTTGTGGGGCATTTATACTGCCCTGGCATTTTAGGGGACCTAAAGCGTGAGAAGTATTTGGAATCCAAATGCTTAAAAAATGCCATATGAAATCGGAAAGATACTCTTTGGAATTTGGGCCCCTTTGCGCACCTAGGCTGCAAAAAAGTGTCACACATGTGGTATCGCCGTACTCAGAAGTAGGGCAATGTGTTTTGGGGTGTCTTTTTACATATACCCATGCTGGGTGAGAGAAATATCTCTGTAAAAGTCAACTTTTCCCATTTTTTTATACAAAGTTGTCAATTTAGAGAGATATTTCTCTCACCCAGCATGGGTATATGTAAAAAGATACCCCAAAACACATTGCCCAACTTTGGTGTTAAAGTGGTCTATGAGGGGCCGAATTTTGTGGAGCCGGTCAAAAGCTGGGTGGCCTCTGGGACGAGAGGTGCTGTTGTCACTAAAGTGCAGGAAATGCAGGATGGTCTCAAATCGTGTCCTGGACATGGCAGCAGAGAACATGGGCATGTGATGAATTGCGTTCGTGGGCCAATATGACCGCAATTCATGCTTTTTTGTCAGGCCCATGTTGAGGAGAAGGCCCAGAAAAGTTTTAAATTCGGAAACTTGGACGGGTTTCAACCGGAAAGACTGGGCATAAAAGCTTCCCGGGTTGGCGGCTATAAATTGAGTGGCATACCGATTTGTTTCTGCCACGACTAAGTCCAAGAGCTCCGCAGTCAAGAACAGCTCAAAAAACCCCAGTGCCGATCCGATCTGAGCTGTCTCAACCCGAACTCCAGACTGGGCGGTGAAAGGGGGAACTACTGGTGCGGCTGAAGTTGGGGGCTGCCAATCAGGGTTTGCCAGCACCTCAGGGACTCTAGGGGCTCTACGGGCCTGTCTGTGCGGTGGCTGGAACTAATGCACGTGCCACCGTACCAGCTTCAACTGCCCTTCTGGTGCTCGCCACTTCACCATGTTCTATGGCAGTGCTGGTACTAGGTCCAGGATGGGCTGTGCTGCTGGTGTATGCCTCACCACGTAATCCGACAGCGCCAGCCCCACTCTGCTGCCCTTGAAGCGGATCCTGCGCAACCTGTGGTCTAGCAACACGGGGCCGGGTACGCCTGGTGGTATCAGGGACCTCAACCTCATCGTCCGAACTTTGGGTCAGACTGCCACTGCTTTCTACAGGTTCGTATTCTGACCCGCTGGATTCGTCAGATGAGGGTTCCCATTCCTCATCCAACTGGGTCAGAAGCCTGTAGGCCTCTTCAGAAGAATACCCCTTACTTGCCATTTGGTCAACTAAATTTAGGGGTATTCCCTGAGACTACCCAAGAAAAAAAGCAAGCCTGTCTTACAAATGGGAGGCTAGCGAAGTACCGGAGGCCGCTGCGATTAATAAAAAATATCAAAACTGATTTTTTTTTATCGCCGCAGCGCTTGTGAAGTGATTGTGCAGTGATAAAAAAAATAAAAAAATGTTGTCACTGCGGCGGGGCGGGCGTGGGTGAACGCACGTGTGGGCGACCGATCGGGCCTGATCGGGCAAACACTGCGTTTTGGGTGGAGGGCGAGCTAAGGTGACACTAATACAATTATAGATCTGACCGTGATCAGTTCTGATCACTTACAGATACTATAAAAGTACCAATGCTGATTAGCGATACGCTAATCAGCGAATCAGTGACTGTGGTGTGGTGGACTGGGCGCTAACCGACGCTAACTACCTACCAAAGGGACCTAAACTAACCTAAAACCTAACAGTCAATACTGGTGGGAAAAAAAAGTGACAGTTTACACTGATCACTTTTTTCCCTTTCACTAGTGATTGACAGGGGTGATCAAGGGGTTAATTGGGGTGATGGGGGGGGGTGATCTGGGGTTAAATGTATAGTGCTTTGTGTACTTACAGTGATGTGTGCTCTCTGCTGGAACCAACCGACGAAAAGGAACCAGCAGAGAGCACAGAAGCCATTTAACACATTATATTTATAAATATAATGTGTTATCTGGCTTCTGATTCAATTTTTTAAAAGTCACCAACCTGCCAGCGATGATCATTGGCTGGCAGGCTGGTGACGAACTTCTCCTCTAACTGTTCCGCATGCGCGGGCCGGCTGTGCTCGAAATCTCGCGTCTCGTGAGAGGACGCATCGGTGCGTCCAGGAGGAATAACCCTGCTGCCGCCAGGACGCAATCCTGCGTTCGGTGGTCCTGAGCAGGTTAAATGCCCCATAAAAGGTGTTTCATGTCAAGGTATCAAACTGTTGACCATTCAAGATAGCCCTCTTTGCAGGAACAAGATGATTAACAAGAGAGCCTGGCTCACAATCTCTGTTCTAGTTCATGCCAATAAAATTTTTCAACCCCAAACCCACTTAACCATGCCTTTATGGATCTTTCTTTGCAGTGCATTGCTGTGCATTGAGGCATGGTCATGTTGGAAATTAAAAGGACCTTCTGCAAACTCTTTCAAAGTTGAAAGCATACAATCATCCAAAATGTCTTGTATGCTGTAATGCTGAAGCATTAAGATTTCCCTTCATTAGAACTAAGGAGTTTAGGCCAACCCCTGAAATATAGGCCAACCCCTTAGCTATAGGTGTGTGCACGGGGTGTGTCGGGTGTTCCCGGGCACACCCTAATCAAGCCTCAAAGTTGAGGTTCTGTAACCTCTGTGCTGCTGCACTGCCGTCTACCATGTTGTTTGTCCTGATCCGATCCTTCACTATGCGAGCAGAAGTGCCGCATAGAAAAGGACGGACTTGCTTCTCCTTCAGACCTCCCTGTAATGTGCGCGTTAGCGTACACGCGTTTCGTGACGTCACGCAGAGGCGGAGTCACGGCAACACTTGGGTGAGGCCCGGCCGTGTCACAGCGCAGTGCCAGAGCAGAGCCCAGCGTTTTCTCCCAGAACAGGTTCCGGTCAGCAGCCATGTAGAGTAAGTAAGTTTGTAACTGTAAGAGTAAGTGACACATGTAAAAACCAAACTGAGGAGTACAATGTCCCAAGAACGCCTGGATGCACTCATGATATTATATATTGAGCAAGAATTGGCTTGGTCGGCTACTTAAAACAAGGTCATTGAAGAATTTAAGTCAATAACACCTTCTGTGCATCGTCTTCTTCTCTAGAGCATAAAGATGGGGAAAAATTCCCATGTACCATGCACTTTGTGTAAAAATGTTTACTTAGATTTGTTGCAGTTATAACAGCTTATTTATTTTAACTCCTTAGGGACCGGGCTCATTTTCACCTTAAGGACCAGGCCATTTTTTGCAAATCTGCAGAAGCTGCATGAAAGCCTTACATAACCAAGCACAATGGAGTGGTGTAAAACATGCCACCATTGGACTTTGGAGCAGTGGAAATATGTTCAATGGAGTGATGAATGTGCTGTTCCTTTCATATTGAATTTCTGCACTGTATTATTTCTTTTTTTTACCTATGTTGTTTAAATCTATTGTTCTCTGCTGCCATCTGCTGGCCGGAATTTGTATGCTGCACGCTTCGTTCGTTGTCTATAAAGTTTTCTCTGGGCGTGGTTTTAGCAGCCTTGGGCCTGGTCACTTCCTGTAGCCTTTTTCAGTGCTGCATCCTTTGTGACTGGAGACACACACCTCGGCTTGTGAAGGCATCAGTTTTTGACCAGCAGTTGCCTCAGCAGTTAGCCTCAGCAAAGACATCCACATGACAGCATCTACTGCATTCCTGTATTGTATCACTGTATGTCACTGCTCTGGATCAAATAAACCCACGTTTGATTGCATCCTCATGTCTACATCTGGATGCATCTAACCTGAGCATCCGCCGGTCCGGTCTGCTCCACTGCTTGGATACGAAGGTAGGACAGTCACAAAGTCATTATCATTTACACCTTCATTCGCCTTCATGTGGGGACAGAACAGTCAAAAACTGCCTTAAAGCCTTACACCCAGTCAATATCCGTCTGAATGTCCAATGCCCGGCTACAGGTTCCCTCAGAGCCCAGTGCCACACTCAGGAACCTCCCCTGCAACAGGCCCACTCGCAGCAAATCTGCCCAGCAACAGTGCACGTCCCATAAGCCTAAGGGGAAGCACGGCGTGTCCGCAGTAGATATACTCTCGGCTGGAAGTCCTCCACTACTCGCCAAGCCACTTTCTACATCCTATATTAACCCTTGCTCGCACGATATAAGAACTGTTCATGCACGCGGGGCCTCCCTTATACCAAAACCCCGCAATTCACTAAAAGGACTTTGGGAAACTCATCGGGGTGCCTCATCTGAGCCGCACAGCAATTTTCAGCCCCCAATTCAAAAGTTCATTTTCTTAAAGAGACAGCGCACCTTAAATAAAAATGGCCGAAAAGGACCTCGTACAGTTCCCCAGTGATGAAACAAAACAAATGCTACCTGATACTGATCATTATGAAGAGCTGGAGGTAGAACCCACACTTCCAGCAGACCAAGTCACGCGACCAAGGCGCTCTCTCAAACCAACAATAAAGATCACAGAAAATTATCACACCAGGAAAGATGAGCTATGTGACGACCTGGAAGATCTATGGGAGCGAGTTTCCTCCCTCATATCAGGACTTAAGTCCTCCTCAGGCGATACCACCAGTTTACAAGTTGCCGTCGGGCGGCTGAACGCAGCCCATGAAAGATACAAGAGACTGTCCACAAGGTATATAACCTTTCTAAAAGACTCTAATATTGAAGAAGCCCCGTCAGAGTTGTGCAAGGCAGAATCAATAGACAGACAAAGAGACGCCATGGTGCTGGACGCTAAAGATAAAGTGGAACTCCGTATCTCTCATTTGCAAGAAACTAGATCACACAGATCGCATTCATCCAAACATTCCTCGCGGTCCTACAGATCATCATGCTCTAGAAGCTCCGCCCTGAGCGACAGATTACTAGAGGCCCGCATAAATGCAGAGCTATCCAAAGTGAGGCGTTCCTTCACCGAAAAAGAAGTCCTTGCGAGAACAGAAGCACAGACGGCGGCGGCCAAGAGGGCAGAAGCTGAGGCTGAAGCCAAGAGGGGAGAAGCAGAAGCAGAGGCTCGAATAAAGATCCTTGAATCAGAGAGGGAAGAGGAAATCGCATTAGCAAGAGTAAGACTACTTGAGCAAGCATTGAGCCAAGGCCCTGATTCAGTCTGCTTACCACCAGAGGAGATAGACGATCCAGCTGATCGCACCAGCGACTACATACTGAAACAGTTATCTGCACCACCCCCAGTGTGCAGTACTGTCCAAGTCAACAACACTGAAACCTCCAAGTCAGCTCTACCTGCAGGGCCAGTGACACCCACAGCACCCGAGCAATCCAATAACAGTCGCCCAGACGCGCCCTCTCAAGGGCAGTTATTACAGCAAGATGGCTACCAGGTGTTTCCTGGCCTACTTCCACAGCTCAAGCAGCAGTCATCAGAATCTACAGAGGCTAGACCACAGCTCAACCCTGCAGCAACATCATTCTACCCGGAAGCATCTCACCCTTTCTCGCCACGCAACCTATACGCCCCAGGGGCATCACAAGTTGTCATGGCAACAAGCAGTGAGAAATCAGATATGTCTGAGTTTGCCAGGTTTATGGTGAGCAGAGAGCTAATTAACACCAGTCTCTCAAAATTTGATGACCGTGCGGAGAGCTACAGAGCCTGGAAGGCAACCTTCAAAGCTGCCATCGCCAACCTCAACCTAACTGCAGAGCAGGAGCTCGACCTCTTGATCAACTGGCTGGGCCCAGGCTCCACAAATCGCATCAAGAGCCTTAGAACTGTCTATGTGGGACAAGCAGAAGCAGGTCTCGCTGCAGCCTGGCAGAGACTCGAACGCACCTTTGGCAGTGCAGAAGCAATAGAGAAGGCACTATTCAGGAGACTGCAGAACGTCCCCAAGATCAGTCTCAAGGATGTCCATAAGCTTCAGGATTTAAGTGATTTGCTCATGGAACTGGAGCTTGCCAAAAGAGACCCTCGTCTGTCCGGGCTGTGCTACCTGGATACAGCCCATGGGGTGAACCCAATTGTCGTGAAGCTACCATACAGCCTGCAAGAAAAGTGGGCGGCATCAGTCTCAAGGTACAAAAGAGTGCATGACGTCACTTTTCCCCCATTTATTCATTTCTGTAGGTTCATCGATGAACAGTCCCAGATGAGGAATGACCCCAGCCTCGACTTCCTGGAGTTCAATACTACAGCCTCAGTGACACCATCATCAAGGTATGAAAGTATTGTACATAAACACAGAGACTTTAAGAGCAGCGTGAATGTTAGAAAGACTAACCTACCATCATCTGCAGTACCCACTGGTAGACAGTACACTACCTCATCAGGAGACAAGGCCTTCAATCGTGAATGTCCCATTCATAAAAAACCACACTCACTGAACAAATGCAGAGGATTTAGATCCAAAACAATACAGGAGCGCAGGAAAGTCCTGACCGAGCTTGGGGTATGCTTCAGGTGCTGCGCTTCATTGGAGCACATGGCTAAGGACTGCAAATCCATTATCAAGTGTGAGGAGTGTCATAGTGATAGACATGCCTCAGCTATGCACCCAACTCCACTCACAAGGGATTCACCTGCTGCCGTCACCACCAGTCCTGCTCCAAGTCATGGCGGGGAGCCCCTGAACCACGCTAACACAGCCACTGCTGTTTCCTGCTCATGCTTGGACGTATGTGGGGAGGGCCAGAGTGAGAAATGTTGTGCCCGCATATGCCTAATCAAGGTCTACCCGGAGGGGCTACCAGAAAAGGCAGTAAAAATGTATGCCATCATTGACGACCAAAGCAACCGCTCCCTAGCAGGACCTAAATTCTTTGAAGCCTTTGGAATAAAGGGACCGTCAGAACCCTACATCTTAAACACCTGCTCGGGTCGCATAGAGACTAGCGGCAGGAGGGCACAAGGATTCATCTCTTGTTCCGTCAGTGGAAATACAGAAATACCTCTACCGACGCTGATCGAATGCGATCAAATACCCAACCATAGGGATGAAATTCCTACCCCGGAAGCTGCATTTCACCATCCACACCTAAGGCACCTAGCCAACGTTATCCCACCTATGGACAACAACGCCGAGATTCTACTCCTGCTTGGCAGAGACAATCTAAGGGTACACAAGGTGCGTCAACAGTGTAATGGTCCCGACTATGCACCATACGCCCAGAGACTGGACTTGGGATGGGTAGTCATAGGAAATGTATGCTTGGATCAACCAAAAATCCGCTCATTCAAAACGTACGTGCGTGGAGATGGACGCACAACTTGCATTAAGCCTTGCCCTCATCACTATGAGGTGAAAGAGAAGCCTCCAGACCTCATACAACCACCTGACGACATTCCTCCCTTTGCTGACAACTTGGGAAGATTAGTGTTTCACACAAGCAAGGACGATGATAAAGTAGCTTTGTCAGTAGAGGACAGAGAATTTATCAAGATAATGGACAATGAGTTCCTTAAAGACGAAACCAATCACTGGGTTTCTCCACTACCCTTCCGAGCTACCAGGGTGAGACTCCCGAACAATAGGGAACAAGCTCTGTCTAGATTTAACTCTCTTCAGCGTACCATGAACAGTAAGCCTGAGATGAGAGAACACATCGTTGCCTTTATCGACAAAATATTCCGCAACAACCATGCAGAACCAGCTCCATCCTTAGGGAAGAACGACGAGTGCTGGTACTTGCCTTCATTTGGAGTGTATCACCCACGGAAACCTAATCAAATTAGGGTTGTTTTCGACTCAAGTGCCAAACATCAAGGTGTATCGCTTAATGATGTCCTTCTCACAGGTCCTAATCTGACGAATAACCTAGTTGGAGTGCTGATGAGGTTCAGAAAAGAGCTTGTTGCCATCACCGCCGACATTGAACAGATGTTCCACTGTTTCGTAGTCAGAGAGGACCACCGGAACTTCCTCAGGTTTCTGTGGTACAAGAATAATGACACCAACGCAGAGATGGCAGAATATCGTATGAGGGTACACGTATTTGGAAACAGCCCTTCACCTGCCGTGGCAACTTACGGCCTTCGGCGCACTGCATTAGAGGGAGAATTCGAGTACGGTAAAGACGCCAGAGACTTTGTAGAAAAGGACTTCTACGTAGACGATGGACTCAAATCACTACCCACTGAAGAAGCGGCTATCGATCTGCTCAAAAGGACTCAAAGTATGTTGTACCAAGCTAAACTTAGACTACACAAAATTGCTTCAAACAGCCTGGCCGTTATGAGGGCCTTCGAATCAGGCGATCATGCACCAGGATTCAAGGACATTAACTTGGGACTGGACAGTCCACCTGTGCAGAGGAGCTTGGGCCTCAGATGGGATCTCTCGGCTGACTCCTTCGGTTTTCAGATAAGTTGTGCAGACAAGCCATTCACAAAACGAGGCGTCCTATCAGTGGTAAACAGCCTATTTGATCCGCTGGGATTTGTAGCGCCCATCACCATACAAGGTAAATCTCTACTGAGACAGTTTTCTGAAACAGTCAAGGATTGGGATACCCCACTTCCCTCCGAGAAAGAGCAAAAATGGGAAGCCTGGAAGCGATCTTTGTGTGCCTTGGATGAGATCCACATCCCGAGATGCTATATTAAAACCTCACTTTCCTCTAGCATAAAGAAAGAACTCCACGTGTTCTCGGACGCCTCCACGGAGGCCATCGCAGCGGTGGCCTATCTGAAAGTCACAGAACACAACAAACCAAACTTGAAGGAAGGAGACCTTGTATTGATGAAAGAGCAACAAACCGAAAGGATTGACTGGCCTATCGGACTAATTTCAAAGGTTTTCCCTAGCAAGGTCCGGAAGGTGGAGTTGAAGATCTTCAGGAAAGACGAGCTTAAAACGTTCTCAAGACCAATCAACGAACTCATTTTAATATTACCCGTCGAGAACGTCCCTGATGGGTGAACAGGACTGTATCTAGCTTCGCAGATCTTCTCCATTCCAAGTTGGAAAACAGGACTATCTATGTTTGCATTCTAACATGTTTTCTTTTACAGGTTGTTTATATTTTATGGACATTCGTCATAGTGAAATCCCCAAAGTGAATTTCAGACGGGGAGTGTGCTGTTCCTTTCATATTGAATTTCTGCACTGTATTATTTCTTGTTTTTACCTATGTTGTTTAAATCTATTGTTCTCTGCTGCCATCTGCTGGCCGGAATTTGTATGCTGCACGCTTCGTTCGTTGTCTATAAAGTTTTCTCTGGGCGTGGTTTTAGCAGCCTTGGGCCTGGTCACTTCCTGTAGCCTTTTTCAGTGCTGCATCCTTTGTGACTGGAGACACACACCTCGGCTTGTGAAGGCATCAGTTTTTGACCAGCAGTTGCCTCAGCAGTTGCCTCAGCAGTTAGCCTCAGCAAAGACATCCACATGACAGCATCTACTGCATTCCTGTATTGTATCACTGTATGTCACTGCTCTGGATCAAATAAACCCACGTTTGATTGCATCCTCATGTCTACGTCTGGATCCATCTAACCTGAGCATCCGCCGGTCCGGTCTGCTCCACTGCTTGGATACGAAGGTAGGACAGTCACAAAGTCATTATCATTTACACCTTCATTCGCCTTCATGTGGGGACAGAACAATGAATCATGCTTCAATGATTTGAGCAGGCACCTTGTTCCGATCACCGCCCGCTGGGCGGCGGTGATCGGAAATACACAGGACATACAGGTACGCCCTGTGTCCTTCAGTACCAGGACATCAGGGTGTACCTGCACGCCCTGTGTCCTTAAGAGGTTAAATGTTGTTTTTTTTAAGTTAAAAAATGTTAAATATTTGTTTACATTGCTAAATGCTTTTTTAATAAATAAAAAAGTTTTTATACGGTTTTGAAATATTTGTTTATATGAGTGCGGGTCTGTATGTATGTATGCAGAGTGTATTTGTGTATATATATATGTGTGTGTATTTGTATATAATATATATATATATATACATACAGACACGCGCACGGTGTGTGTGTTTGTGCTTTAGGGTGCACACCATAATGCAATAGGCTGCGCACGCCTATGCCCTTAGCACCAGCAAACTTTCCAGTTGGCACAATGTAGTCAGGCAGGTAACATTCTCCTGGAAATCACCAAACCCAGATCCAGATGGCCAGCTAGAGAAGCATGATTCATCACTCTATTGAACACATTTCCACTGCTCCAGAGTCCAATGGTGGCGTGTTTTACACCACTCCATTGTGCTTGGTTATGTAAGGTTTTCATGCAGCTGCTTGGCCATGGAAACCCATGTTGTGAAGCTCCTAGTTCACTTTTTGTGTTGATGTTTATGCCAGTGGTGGTTTGAAGCTCTGCACTTATTGAGCCAGTACAGTGTTGGCGATTTTTATGGACTTCACCACTTGGCAACCCTGCTCATGGTGGTCTCCCTGTCATGGCTTATTTGCTGTGGTTCCTAAACGCTTCTACTTTGCAATGATACTACTACTCTTCTCAGAAGGAAGAAGTTTCATGAACTGACTTGTTGCAACAGTGACCTCCTTTTACAGGACCACTCTCAAATTCAGTAAACTTTTTGGAATGACCCATTGTTTCTCAAATGCTTGTAAAGGCAGACTGCATGGATCGAGGTTTAATTTTTTTTAATACCTGTCGCGATGTGACTCAATGAAACACCTGAATTCAATGACTAAAAGGTGTAACACAATACTTATAAATAGTGTATATATAATGAATTTTTATTCAGAGAGTCAAAATCACCTGAAGTCAGGAGGAATAGTTTATCAAAAAAGGTATGTTGGTTAGGCTGGAATTAGCAAAGCAAGTTTTGATGCAAAGCCTCAGGTTTATTCACTTCACCTGCAGTGAAAACTTCACCAGCAACTGCATTAAAGTGTGATTCTAGGCTTGCAAATTTAATTTATTTGTTTGATTTTATGACACATTGGTTTCTAGATCTTTTCGAAGTACCATGTGCAGAATGTTCTTGTTTCATAGGTTAACATGACAGCATTGCAGTCTTCCTTAAATCCACACTTACGACCTTGTGATTATATTCATATTAAATTAAAACAGTTCATAGACTCTTGAAGTCTGTGAGATGCATTTTGAAGTTCCAGAACTAGGATTAGATAAAAACTAACTCGGTGCCTTGCTGACATGAAGGGAAGTCAAATTACATACCCTATGTGTTTTTCAAATCCTCTGTGTGTCGGTAAGAAATATCCCTCTTGATTTAACAATGTCAGCTCTTTAGTTAAAACTGTAGCTTTTTTTTTGTCTTGGAATTAATGAGCATATCATAGTTGTTTTCATATCCCTTGGTGCCACTTCTCTAAGTACAGAGGTTTGCATGCTTCGTGAATAGTTCTCACGAGCAAATGTTTGTGCATCTTTTTTTTTTTTATCATCAAAAGGGGAGATGCTGTCAGGAACTGGAAGAACGACATGTTTAAGTTTTACAAGTTGAAGACTGGGATGTAACTAAGTAGAAATGTTTTTACTCTAGTTATCAACACTTTAACCCCTGTTAAAAAAAGGAGCAATCATTATATTTGGTGATCCATCTCTTGATAGGAGTCCCCCAGACCACACAGACAAAGACTGCTCCCTCCATGATATTTTACATAGAGAGGAACTCTTTGACTCATGGAGATACCCCTATGCCTCAGAACTGGATTACCCTTTTCTCTGATCCACACAACTCCTACTAAGGCATTTGCATGATCCGAGTGCATAAGTGGTTCTTACAAAAGACCCTTTCTTTCATTATAGACTTTATAATCTGGTCTGATCATACCACTGTTTCTGTGTCAAGGATGAAAACTTACCTGAATTTACACAAACACTCAAAGAATATTTCCAGATGAACACTTGTTCTGAGTTTGATGTCTCTGTTGTTTAATGTGCTCATAAAGTGGTAATGAGAGGGTATTTTCTTAAATTCTCCTCACTGGAAAAAAAGAAAAGATTAACAGAACTAGACAACTTGCTTGAGGAAAATAAGAATAAAACTAGCCCTGACCCCTCTACTGCATCCACTTTAAAATGCTTACGTTACAAGTTGTATGTCCTTATGCAACACAATTACGAATTGCATCTGAGGAAATTTAAATACCTTTTTTACAGCTCAGGCAATAAAGCTAGCAAACTTCTTGCCAATAAAATTATAGTTATGGCAGTTAAGAATTATGTTCCCTATTTATTTGATACTGATTCCCAACCTACCCTAATTATCTTCTTTCTAAATGGACCCTCCCTCTGTTCTCTATTTAGCTCCCAAGGAGGAATACTAAATATAAGGATATATGGATAAACAAAAAAAATAATAAACAAGTCACCTGGCTCAGACAGGTTATCACCTGGCCCAAATAGGTTATCCAATATTCAAAAACCAATATTATAAAAGCTTTTCCTCTATTCTTGCTCAACACTAGAGATGGCCTTGCGGTTCACCCGGCAGGTCATTTCACGGCGAACTTTGCGCGATCGCGATTCTCCGAACATGCGAACATATGGCGATGTCCGCAGGCACCATATTCTTTCGCATTGCGCCGAACTTTGACCCATGACACATCCATCAGGTGGGACAGGACAGCCAATTGAGATGTTTCAGCACATGGACGCACCCCGCCCTATCAAATAACCCGATCTGGCAGCCATTTTACATCCTGAGTTTTGCCAGTGTAGGGAGAGGTTGCTTTGTGGAGCAGGGACAGACTGTTAGGGACACCAAACACTAGCTAATAGGGCCACAAAAGTCCATTTAAGGACTGGTATAGGTGTGCTATTGATAGGTGTGATATACTGAGGGGTGTGATATACTTATAATATACTTTCTAACATAGAAAGTATATTATAGTGCATTTGTATTGTGCAGCAGTCGTGTGCGGTTCTGCTGCGATACCGCAGCTATATAAAGGGACAAGCGCTATTGGAACAACTATTTGCAATGGGTCTGATTAACCTGTTGCCCCCCAAAAAACTGATTGAGGGGTGTGATATACCTTCTTCCGCATAATACTGATTGAGGGCTGCGATATACCTGTTTCCCCAAATAAACAGGGTGGTGTGATATAACTGTTTGGCAAATAAAATAATTGAGTGGTATGATATACCTACTTCCACAAAATACTGATTAAGGGGTTGTATATACCTGCTTCCACCAAATATTGATTGAGGGGTGTGATATACCTGCTTCCACAAAATACTGATTAAGGGGTTTGATATACCTGCCTCCACCAAATATAGATTGAGGGCTGCAATATACCTGCTTTCACAAAATACTGATTAAGGGGTTCAATATACCTGCTTAGACAAAATACTGATTGAGGTCTGCGATATACCTGCTTCCGCAAAATACTGATTATGGGGTTTGATATACCTGCTTCCACAAAATACTGATTGAAGACTACGATATACCTGCTTCCACAAAATACTGATTAAGGGGTTTGATATACCTGCTTCCATAAAATACTGATTAAGGGGCTTGATATACCTGCTTCCATAAAATACTGATTGAGGGCTGCAATATACCTGCTTCCACAAAATACTGATTAAGGGGTTTGATATATACCGGTTTCCACCAAACATTGATTGAGGCCTGCGATATACCTGCTTCCACAAAATACAGATTAAGGAGTTTGATATACCTGTTTCCACCAAATATTAATTGAGGCCTGCGATATACCTGCTTCCCCAAATACTGCTCTTCTCTAGGGACTTAGGCACAGGGTCATTTTGAAAATAACAGGCAGAGGAAGAGGCAGGCCGTTCCACAGGGGTGGTAGGGGTCGGGCAGGTGCACCAGGCCAGAGCCTAAGTGGGAAGTTGGAGAAGGTGAGTGCGATTACTTAAAACGGCGCACCAGAGTTGGTTGAGTGGCTCACTCAGCCTTCCGCTTCTGCACCCTCCTCATCCTCTGTATATGCACACTCCTCACTCTCTGCTGTGTGCACCCCCAAATACACCACCACCACCACCACCATAGCCCCTCCACTCGAGTCAGAGGAATTATTTTCCCATCAATTTCCAGACCATACCGATGCTCAGCCATTCTTCACATCGGATGAGGAAGAGGAGGTAGCAACGGTCACCACCCAGTAGTCTGACGACAGTTCCCAGATCAGCCCAAGGAGGGAGGTCCCCGCTGTTGCTGCCTGCTCCGAGATCTCTAATGCAGTAGTGGTGAAGGTGATGTGGGTGCCCACAAGAGAGGAAGAGGAGGGAAGTTCAGAGGGAGAAACCGAGCAGCAGAGAGGGAGGAGAAGGAAGAGAAGCAGGCAGAGCTTGCAGGGCACAGGAGGCAAAAAGCAGACTGCAAATGTATCTGGAGCGAGCCATTCACCATGCACGGTCACTTCTGGAGCTCCCAGGAATCCGGCACATGGCTCCACAGTATGGGCTTTTTTAACGTGTCAGCTGCTGACAATAGTGTTGCCATCTGCAGCCTGTGCTGTCAACGCATAAGTCGCAGTAAGCCCAACACTCACCTAGGGACGACAGCCTTTAGAAGGCACCTGGCCTCCCATCACCGAGCCCAGTGGGAGCAACGTCGTCAGAACCCACAAAGCCACATTCCTGGTGCTCCACGTTCTGCCTCTACTCCTCTAACCTCCCATTTGTCCTCCACTCCACCTTCCACCGTGCCGTCGTCGCATTCATCTGGCAGAAGGCAGGCTTCCGTGGCCCAAATGTTCGAGTGTAAAAAGTTGATGACACAGGATAAACCTCTTGCCCAACGGATGACCGCTGGCTTGTCGGAACTGCTATCCCGCCAACTACTGCCATATAAACTAGTGTACTTAAAGGCCTTTAGAAAATTTGTTGCCATTGGCACACCGCAATGGGCGGTCCCTGGAATTAATTATTTCTCCCAGAAGGGCATCACAGAGCTATATGGCCACGTTCAGCGGCAACTAAATACATCTCTGGCACACAGTGTCAGTGCCAAGATACATCTGACCACAGACACGTGGTCTAGCAAACACGGCCAGGGAGGGTTCATAACTTTTACTGCCCACTGGGTGAACCTTCTGACGGCCGTCATGCATTTAACCCGTGGCTCCCGTGTGGATTTGGTGTTACCGCCAATGATTGCATGCAGGCCTGCCTCTTCTTCTCCTCCTCCTACTCCATCCTCCATCTCCTCCTCGGCTGACTCCTCGTTTTCCACTGCTACCGCCTCTTCCGCTTCACCTCACAAGCTCCCCAGAACCTATTCGACGTCCCAGGTGAGACGTTGCCATGATGTGTGGTCACAGGCCGATCAGTGGCTAACCACGCTCAATTGACAGTTGGTAAAGTGGTGTGCGACAACGGTGCCAATCTGCTGAGCACGCTGAAACAGGGCAAAATGACACACGTGCCGTGCATGGCACACGTCCTGAACTTAGTCGTGCAGCGATTTGTTGCCAAATACCCGGGGTCCAGGACGTCTTGCAGCAGGCCAGGAAAATCTCTGGCCATTTTAGATCTTACACGGCCATGGCTCGCCTTGCTGATGTTCAGCGGCGACACCACCTGCCCATCAGACATCTGATTTATGACAGCTCGACATGCTGGAACTCCACCTTGTACGTATATGCTTGATAGGCTGCTCAAGCAGCAACGTGCCATTAACCACTACCTGTACGCAGGGGAGCACCCAGGAATTTTCTTTAGGGGGGGTCCGAAAGGCAAAAAAATGCGGCATGTGTAGTGCGCTATGCTAATTGAATTTTTCAAAGCCCCCTTTATATTTAAAAATGCAGGGAAAGGGTGTAGTGTGTTGTGCTGATTCTTTTACATGGCGATTCTAAAAGGCCTGCAGGAACATAAAAATGCGGCGCAATTTTTTTGGCCCCGCCCATTATTAAAAGCCCCTCCTACATATAATAGGCCACTCCCAACAAACACTGTACAGCTGACATTCTATAGTTGCAGCCTGTCTCTACACATCATACGGAGAGGGGAGGGTCTGTCCTGGCTGCACTGCCTGCTTATATAACAAGCTACAGCCAGGAAGCTCCTCCGCTCTCCTCCCTCCCCTGATCCTGCTCAAGGCCTGTGGTTCCCCCCACCATCTGCCACCCGCCCGTGGCCTGCTGCCCCCCTTGACCGTCCTCACCCAGCTCTGAATCCTCCTTCTGCAAATGGCAGGGGGGGGGAGCTGGAGCATCTCCTCTCCTACATAGCGCCCCATACCTCTTACATCCAGTGATGTCACCTTTGTTGTAGACGTTCTCTTTCCTCATCTTCTCCATTCAGACCAGACCGCCATGATGATTTTTCAGCCATCTCCCATCTCTGCAGAGATTAACAAACAGACATTAGTTTCCCACATTTCCATCATCTTCACATCTTCTGAACACCCTTTCCTGCCACCCCCAATACTGTGCCCGCTGTGCCCCCAATACTATACTACAGAAACAGTCCCCCTGGAAATACTACTACCACACAGATAGTGCCCCCCTTAACAATTATTGGCACACAGTGCTCTAAAAAAATAACTGCGCCCAGACACTAATAGTATAAAGATAATGTCCCCCAAAAATTATTGTGCTAAGCTGATACTGTGGCAGGGTGCCCCCCAAAGTAACAGGGCTCCCCAAAATAGAAATAATTCTCTGCCAGAGCACACTTAGTAGTAATAACGCCCCTATAGTGCCCATACTAGTAATCATGTTCCTCATAGCCCCCCAGTATTAGCAAAGCTCCGCATAATACCTCCTAGTACTAATAATTCTCCCTACAATATGACAGTACATGAAATACCCCCGCTTAGTGCCCGCTGTTGAGCTAATGTCCCCATAATGTATGCCAGTATAAAATACCCCTATATAGTGCCCCAGAAAATTCCCTCATAGTGCTCCTCTCCCTTCCCCATAGTGTCCCCCATAATATGCCAGTAAAAAATGCCCCTTCTAAGTGCCACCATATGCCCCAATAGTGCTCCACTCCCCCATAGTGCCGCTCTCCCCTATAGTGCCTACCATAATGTGCCAGTAAAAAAATGCCCCCTTAGTGACACCAGATGCCATAATGCCCCCATAATGTGCCAATAAGAATAAAGGCCCCTTTAGAGCCCCCACTTCCCCTTAGTGCCCCCAAATAATGCCCCTATAGTGCAACCAGATGCCCCATAGTGCCATTCTCCCCTATAGTGCCCCCATAATATGTCAATAAAAAAAAAGCCCCTTTAGACCCCCCAGATGCCCCCATAGTGCTCCTCTCCCCCATGGTGCCGCCCCATAAAGTTCCACCATATGCCCCAATAGTGCTCCACTCCTCCATAGTGCCGCCCTCCCCTATAGTGCCTCCCATAATGTGCCAGTGAAAAATGCCCCTTAGTGCCACCAGATGCCATAATGCCCCCATGTGCCAATAAGAAAAAAAGGCCCCTTTAGTACCCCCACTTCCCCGTAGTGCCCCCAAATAATGCCCCTATAGTGCCACCAGATGCCCCATAGTGCCGTTCTTCCCTGTAGTGCCCCCCATAATGTGTAAAAAAAAAAGCCCCTTTAGAGCCCCCATAGTGCTCCTCTCCCCCATGGTGCCCCCCAAATAATGCCCCTATAGTGCCACCAGATGCCCCATAGTGCCGTTCTCCCCTATAGTGCCCCCCATAATGTGTAAAAAAAAAAAAAGCCCCTTTAGAGCCCCCATAGTGCTCCTCTCCCCCATGGTGCCCCCCAAATAATGCCCCTATAGTGCCACCAGATGCCCCCTTGTGCCGTTCTCCCCATAATGTGTAAAAAAAAAAAGCCCCTTTAGAGCCCCCATAGTGCTCCTCTCCCCCATGGTCCCCCCCCCCCCATAATGTGCCAGTAAGAAGTGCCACCTAAAAAAAAAAAAGAGTACCACCAGATGCCCCATAGTGCCGTTCTCCCCTTTAGTGCCCCCATAGTGCCAGCTCCCCCCCTCCAAAAAAAACAAAACAACAAAAATAAAATAAAAAATACACTGATACTTACCTCCATCAGCAGCGATGCGATGCAGGCTCTTCCGCCCTGTGTCCCTGCTGTGTGCTGCCCGGCTCAGGCGCGTGATGATGACGTCATCTCGCCTGAGCCGGCCTCTGATAGGCTGCAGGCATTAGTGCCTGCGGCCTATCAGAAGAACAGGGGAGGGACACGCCTCTCCCTCCCCTGCCGCAGCACAGCACAGGCATCTGTATCGCTGTCCTAAGGACGGCGATACAGATGGATTAGATATGGAGATGAGCGCTTCCACAATGGAAGCGCTCATCTCCTAGTACTCCCACTGCCCCCCCGGCCCCCCCCACCACCGTCGCGGCCGCAATTACATCCAGGGCCGCGCCGCCTGTGGTGATCGGCGGTGCGGCCCTGAAGGATTAAAAAAAAAAAATTCGGTTGGTTGTTCTAGGGGGGGTCCAAACCCGCTGGACCCCCCCTGTAGGTGCGCCACTGCCTGTACGAACTCTGCAGCAGGACAGGTTCTGGGGAGCTTGGTTTCTTTTCACCGCGCCAGTGGCTGCTCATGCACGATGCATGCAAACTTCTGCGGCCATTTGATGAGATCACCAAACTGATCAGTCGCAGTCAGGGCGCCATCAGTGACATCGTACCTTAAGCCTTTCTTTCTGGAGCATGCATTGCGTTGTGTCATTGATCAAGCCGTCGAGGAGCAGGAGACGGAAGATGAGGAAGTCGCAATGCTGAATGAATTTCCAGGGGGGGGCTACTCCATCTGAGACAAGTCAGCAGGAGTCTGACGAGGAGTCATAGAAGGATTGTGGCTGGGGGGAGGAGGAGGAGGAGCAAGAAGAGCAGGCTTTGAGGGGGACTTTAAACTTTTCGGTGATCCCTGGTGTTTTCCGTGGCTGGGGGGAGGAGACCGTGGACGACATTCTCCTGGGCGATGAACAGGAGCCAGGCCGCTCCACCGCTTCCAATTTAGTGCAAATGGGGGCCTTCATGCTCCAGTGTTTGAAGAGAGACCCCCATAAAAAAAAGCATAAAGGGCAAGGACCAGTACTGGGTGGCAACGTACTTAGACCCCCGGTACAAACACAAAATGTTGGACATGTTACCAGCATCACAGAGGGCTTTCAGAATGCAGCATTTCCAGGCCTTGCTGCGAGAGATGCTGCATTCTGCTGTTGCGGACTCTGGCACAGGAATTTCAACCCGCAGCGAAACAGGTGCGGGTACCAATCCTATCGCGCCTGCAAAAAGAGGGCGGTTTGAAGATGTGTTGGTCACTTCGGATATGAGATCATTCTTGCAGCCAACCCATCGAAGCCACCCTCCGGATCCAGCCTCAGGGAATACCTAGACCGACAGGTGTCTGACTATATCGGGTAAACGGCCGATGTGGACACTCTGAGAAGCGAGGAACCCCTGGATTACTGGGTGTGCAGGATTGACCTGTGGTTAGAGCTGGCACAATTTGCCATGGAACTCTTTGCCCCTCGTCGAGTGTCCTGTCCGAAAGGGCGTTCAGCACAGCAGGGGGGATTGTGACCGATAAGCGCACTCGCCTAGCTCATGACAGTGTGGACTACATCACATTTCTAAAAATGAATGAGGCATGGATCTCGGAGGAATTCAACACCTGTGATGACCACGTGTAATTGAATTTCCTCATGTCAGCCCACACATATCCGCCACCACCCAGAACAAAGAATGGTCCTTGTTTTATGTAAATACAGTGGCATAAAAGGCCTTTTCTGTCTGGTGAATGCCTAATTTTTGCGGCCTGTACTCCCGTGGCATAAAATAAAATCTATCTAGGCTCCAGCAGGGCACATTTTTGAGAGTGTGCCTTTAAGACGCATAAAAATGGCCCCTGATTAAAATACATATTTTTTGTAGGAATGTTTGCCAATGATCCCCCTATGGTATGTCACTATCCATGTTGTGGGACTATTTGTGCACTTCTAGTAAGTATTTGGTGGCTGAAAATATGACCTGAATGTTTTTCAGGTTTGCCTGCCATTAAAGTCAATTGGGCCCGCCGCGAATGCGCGGTATGTGAACATTTGACCGATGTTTATCCATCACTACTCAACACATGCTTACTAACGTTCAACAAATATTATATACAGGCCATATTCCACCAGAAATGTTATCAGCTATGATAGTAATACCACTCATTCTGGTAAGACGATAGATACTCATGCAAATTTTTGACCTATTTTATTGCTTAATATCGATTTCAACATTTTCTCCGAACTTCTTTCCAAGAGACTCCTTGACATCGGTCCTGCCTTAATTGCAAATTACCAGGTGGGATTTATAAAAAGAAACAACAGACCTAAGATACTACTAGGCGCTTCCTTAATCTTCTAGAGGTGGTGGCCAGGCTCGGACTGGCCCACAGGGGTACAGGGGAATTCCCCGGTGGGCCCCTGAGCAAGGTGGGCCCGTAGTCTCCCACCCCCTGCACAAGTGGCACATAACACGTTAGATTTAGTACACTGCATACATATATTCAATGTACAGCACCTCAACCAGCCTATATTCATATAAAAAAAAGTTCGAATATTTATTATATTTGAATGTATCCGTACGGTGGGCCCCCAAAATAAATTTTACTGGTGGTCCCTAGGTACCCCAGTCCGACACTGGTGGTGGCCCACTGACAAACCATTCTTTGTAATAATATTGAAATTGGAGCACTGCACACTGTGTTTACTGGTGCCAGCAAGGACTGTATAGTCGTAGTCAGTAATATGCAAATTGCGGCACACAGAATATTTTGATGCAATGTCAGTATTTTATTAGTGCGATATCATACAACATCGTGATCCAGTTACATTGTAAATTATTGACCACTCCTGAAAATTATGGCGACCGAACATTTAGGTCCAGACGGACCTTCTTCAGCAGTCTTAATATCTGCAAAATATGGTAGAGGAGGTCTGGGCTGATCCAAAAACTTTCAGACGCCATCATTTTCTGGAGTGGTCAATAATTTACAATGTAACTGGATCACGTTGTTGCATGATATCGCACCAATAAAATACTGAAATTGTCCGATGTCCACTCTGATCTTTGCCCTTAACATGAAACAATTTTCTGAACATATATGGTACAGATCACCAAATTGGGCTACTTACCGGCGATACTATCCTAGCACTAACTATCCCACAAACCTTCCTTCTAGCAGCTAATGATATTTCCAGTTTCAGTGCAATCTCATATTATAAAATTAACTTCAATAAATCACAGATTCTTAGGGCTGTATTTCACCAACAGATATCTGACCAATTTCAGTTCAATCAGACCAATAGTTGGTCTGTATAACAAAAGATCTCTGTGTGTAAACGGCTATCTGACCGATGCCTGTCAGTTCATTCTTTATCATATGACAGGACGGGAAAATACTTTTTTATAATATGACATATTTGTTGGTACTCTGTACTATATTGTGTCACAAACAGATTGTTTCTTCTGCCCTTGTCCTTGATATTATGATTTTTGTTTTTATTTTTATTTTTACTACTTGTGCCTATATCAGACAGTGGAGCCTCCTTTTGCAATAGATGTTCCTGTCTAGGATAAAGGAGGGATCCCCTTTCAATGGTTGAGACCTGTACTATAGCATCCTCTACATGTTTTGCACCATAGCCTCCTCCATAAAGCTTGTTTCTTCCGTGCAATTCCTTCTTGCACTGATTATTTCTCCCCTGGGTATGTTGGCAGTTACATGCTTTGGATGACAGGATGTCGCATATAATGTACCACAAAAGGATGGTATGGCCGCCACATCGCCCGTCCAGATTAGGATCAGGTCATCGATGTAACGGCCATACCACCTGATGTGGTGCCAAAAAGGGTGGGTGTCGATGAAGAGAAAACACCTCTCCCACCATGCCATAAAAATATTGGCAATGGAGGGAGAGAATTTGGCCCCCATCGACACCCCCGATATCTGAAGATAAAATTTATAAAATTTATTGTTGAACATGAAGAAATTGCGCCTGAGGAGGAAGTCCACCACCATCAGGACATATTCCTGCAAGCCTGCAGTAATGTTCCCATATATCTGTAGGAACCAAGTTAGGGATTTAATGGCCAGTTCGTGGGGAATATTAGTATACAAGGACACTACATCCGCTGTGATCCATACATAATTTGAGGACCATTCAATGTTGTCAATTGTTTGCAGAACGGATGTAGTGTCCCTGAGATAACCTGGTATTAATGGTATGAGTGGCTGAAGTATGGAGTCAACCCATTGTGACATTCTTTCAGAAAAGGAGCCAATGCCCGCTACAATTGGCCTGAGGGGAGGTGGAAAAACATTTTTGTGTGTTTTTGGAAGTGCGTGAAACACTGGGATAACCGGGGACATAGTATAGATATATTCTGATTCCTTATTAGTTAGGAAACCTGATTGGATCCCTAAATCTAAGATGGCCCTCAGCTCCTTCTGAAAAGAGGGGGGGGTGGGTTGTCGCTGAGAGTGACGTATACTGTAGTGTCACTAAGCATGGATTCAATCAGGGTCCTGTAGAGACCACTGTCCAGCACGACAACCCCGCCCCCCTTATCAGATTGTTTGATTACAACATCAACCCTCGTTTTCAAATCCTGGAGTGCCTTTTTTCTTTTTTGGTAACATTGTTGCAATCCCCAGGATTGTGGTTAATCTGATCATGCAGCAAAACTAAATCACGTTCCACCAAATCCTGGTATCGATCCAGTGCTGGAGATCTGGACTGAATCGGATAAAAATCCTGATTCTTTGTATGGAAATGCATAGACCTATTATACAAATCCAGATCCTCCAGAACTGTATTGGACTCCTGTAGTTCACACACATGCATCATTTCATGAAAACTCATATGTCTATTATTTAAAGTATTTATACCAACACAGACAGTGGGATCACCTGTGGACGCAACAGGGTGATCAGCGTCCCCAGCCTCCGCAGCACAAACACCATTACCACCCACCTGAAAATGCCGACGGAGAGTGAGGGCGCGGGCCAGCCTGTTGACATCCAAAAGCGTCCTATACAGATCAAATTGACAGGTAGGAGAAAAGGTTAAGCCTCTCTTGAGTATACTGATGTCATCAGCTGACAATATGGAAGCGGATAAATTAATTACTTCCAATTCATCCTGTCCTTTTTGTATCTTGTCGGATATCGGCGGTTTTCCATGATTTCGACCCGCTCTCCGTTTTTTGAAACCGCTTTGTGTGAAACAGTCTCTTGACTTTGTGCGGCCTGCGTCGATGACAAAATGAGATCCTGTTCGGGGTCGGCAGAGTCCAAATCCGTTGAACTGAAGGAGACCCTTTGCTGATTATTTCTTTTCTTTTTGTTACGCAGCTTTTTTAAGATTGAACGAGGTGTGTTCTGTTTGGAGTCTGTCCATGTATACACCTGGTCGGACTGATAATCAAGCAGATCGCGATTAAATTTCCTTTGCTTGAATTTAATTAATTTAAGATCGTCCTCCATTTTTTGAAGATTATCTTTTAACTTGTTATCCAGGTTGATGAATTCAGGGTTATTGATCTGTGTGCACAAAGTTTCTTGTGTTTTTTTGATGTTTGCCCTGTAATCCACAAGAGCTTGACTCTCATTAGTTATGATTAAGTCCATCAGTTTCAGATACTAAGATACTACTAGGCACTTCCTTAATCTTCTAGAGGTGGTGGCCCACTGACAAACCATTATTTGTAATAATATTGAAATTGGAGCACTGCACACTGTGTTTACTAGTGCCAGCAAGGACTGTATAGTCGTAGTCAGTAATATGCAAATTGCGGCACACAGAATATTTAGATGCAATGTCAGTATTTTTTTGGTGCGATATCATACAACATCGTGATCGAGTTACATTGTAAATTATTGACCACTCCTGAAAATTATGGCGATCGAACATTTAGGTCCAGATGGACCTTCTTCAGCGGTCTTAATATCTGCAAAATATGGTAGAGGAGGTCTGGGCTGATCCAGAAACTTTCAGACGCCATCATTTTCTGGAGTGGTCAATAATTTACAATGTAACTGGATCACGTTGTTGCATGATATCGCACCAATAAAATACTGAAATTGAACCTTTGTTTGTAGGCAGAGAAGACGTTCAACAAGGTTCATTGGGGATTTCTAAAATCAGTATTAGAAAATATAGTTTTTTTTAAGGCCCCTTTCACACAGCTATTATGTCTCTTTATTTTTTGCCCAGTGCAACTGATTATACCTCTGGTTTTCTTTCCAAATTCTTTAATATATCTAATGGTACATGTCGGAATTGTCCGATGTCCACTCTGATCTTTGCCCTTAACATGAAACTTTTTTCTGAACATATATGGTACAGATCACCAAATTGGGCTACTTGCCGGCGATACTATCCTAGCACTAACTATCCCACAAACCTTCCTTCTAGCAGCTAATGATATTTCTAGATTCAGTGCAACCTCATATTATAAAATTAACTTCAATAAATCACAGATTCTTAGGGCTATATTTCACCAACAGATATCTGACCAATTTCAGTTCAATCAGACTAATAGTTGGTCTGTATAACAAAAGATCTCTGTGTGTAAACGGCTATCTGACCGATGCCTGGTCAGAAAATCTGTCAGATAATCTGTTGTTGTAATACAACCGTTAGTCTCAAATTACCCCCATCACTCCTTAAACTCCTCAAAAGAAGATTCCAGTTCCAATGGGTAAAAGATTCTCTTCCCTATCTAGGCATAAACTTCTCTTATCCACCTTCTAAAGCTTTCAATTGTAACTACATTACCCTGATAATGAATTTGAAATCCATCATGTTTACAAATTTAATATATACATTTGTGCTCATGGCTACGGAGATAACGACCTGACTTGAAGGGTGAAACCAGCTTACCTGAAATGGCCAGAACTAACTATAAATGACTAGTGGTGTGCCCTTAGCCATGAGTGTGGGTAGGCCTATAAGGGGGCATACCCTAGGTGAAAAGCTGAAAGAAAGGAGGGAGGGGCACCGGAAGTGCACGTGAGAGGTGAAGGCACTTCGGGGGGTTTATAGAGCCCTATGCTCCTCCCACAAATGCAGGCTGAGATTCTCAGCCTGCTGGATTTGTGGTCATGGCTGCGGAGATAACGACCTGACCTGAAGGGTGAAACCAGCTTACTTGAAATGGCCAGAACTAACTATAAATGGCTAGTGGTGTGCCCTTAGCCAAGAGCGCGGGTAGGCCTATAAGGGGGCAAAAAAGCAAGCATAGGACAGCTGTTAAATAATGATTTTATATATAGTATATATTTCTTTACAAGTGCGTTTCAAAATGCTAGATTACGGAAAGCATTGGCGATCTCTGCGTGAGGGTTAGGGATGTAGCGAACAAAGCAAGAGGAATGCCACCTACCCATCTTCTTGATGATATGCCCGGGTACTCCGTGACGAGAAGCTGAGGAAGCTGCTCCAATGCGAAAATAATGTCCTTAAATAAGACTCGGGTAAAAACCTAGGCCGGAAGTTAAAGTGCGGATATGGGAGATGAACTGGGACAAGGTGAGACAATGATTGTTGAATGGAAGAAAAGAACTAGCAAAAGTTTGTTTAACACATGAACTGGCCAGTCGTTGAAAGTCTGGTAGTATCTGATCGCTACCGGAGGTCCGGTTTGGGAAGTTTTGGTGGATGTCAGTGATAGGATGAAGTGACCCTCGTGCCACTCTAGTTGGCCTTTGGTTAAGCCTTTATGCTTACGTGAGGAGCTGGTGAATTCTCCGGGCCTGAGAAAACTGTAAAAGCTCAGAAACATGGCAGCTTTGATGACGGTGCTGACATAGGGCCCAAAAAGATTCCCGTCTAAAGAGCTTGATAGCTTCCTAAACAGGTCTCCTGAAACTGGCTGTCTGGTTGAGGTAGACTCTTTGCCACTCTTTTGAATGCCCCTGAGGGTTGCTTTGATCACCTGGGAAGTGAAGATTGATCTGTGATCGGAATTTTCGAGCATGAAAAAATGCTGGACCCCTGCTAAATACAATCTAATGGTGTTATAGGACAGTTTTAGCTGAGTGTGGCAGTAGGCTAGGAAAGCCGTCATGTACTTTGTATCGTCGGTGCCGTCCCTGGGATGCAAGTGAGAGAATTTATTGAAAACGTTCCAGCCGGTTTTGTAGTTCCTGGCCGTGTTTGTAGATAAAGACTTGCGAATAAGGGATTTGGCAGAGGCAATGTGCGAGTTTAATCCATGATCAGGGAGCGAAAGGCAGGCCGAGTCACTCCTATATGGTCTGCATCTGGCATGACCTGAAAAAAAGCTGGGAAATTGAAACGTGACAGGGCGTCAGCCATGAGGTTCTTAAAACCCTGGATGTGACTGCAGAAAAAATGAAAATTGAAATGCATGGAGAGCCAAACCAACTTGCGAAGGAGAGACATAATTTGGAGGGATTTTGATCTGCCTTTCTCGAGTATCTCGACTACTGACTGGTTGTCAATGATAAAGGCCACTGAGGAGTTGGCCCAGTGCCTACCCCAGACTTGGACGGCTGCTACTATAGGATACATTTCCAACAGGGAAGAATATTTCAGAGGTTCTCTGGCCAAAAATATTTCTGGTTGCCACGGACTCGCAAACCATTGTTTGCCGAAAATCGCCACGAACCCACCTGAGGCGGCTGCGTCGGAAAAAAACATGAGTGATCCAGGGCTCCAATGAGGAACAAACATGGACACGCCATTCCACTCAGATAGGAACACATTCCACATTGCAAAGTCGGCGATGGCCTGGAAATCCAAGTGGATGGGAGAATCCTGTTCGGGAGCCGTGGGAAGTAGCTGGAGCAGTCTGGAAATGAAGGCCCGGCCCTGCGGCATGACCCTCATGGCAAAATTTTGCATTCCTAGTAGGGATTGGAGCTCTAACTTGGTGATTATGTTGGAGGACACTGACTTGGAGATGGTCTCTTTGATCTTTGACAACTTTTCTTCTGGAAGTCTGGCTTCCATATTTGCAGAATCCAGAACTATACCCAAGAAAGTGACCGTGGTTGAAGGCCCTTCCGTTTTTGCGGATGCGACGGGGACATTGAGCGCAGCAAACGTTGCCAGGAAAGTTGCGAGGTTTCCCGGTTTACAACCTGGTTCTTCTACCAGGAGGAAGTCATCCAGATAATGAATGACCATCGGACAGTCACAATGGTTGACCAAAATCCAATGTAGTGCCTGGGCAAATTTATCAAACAGCCAGGGACTGCTTTTGGAGCCGAAAGTTAATCTGTTTGCGAAATAATACAGGTCCCTCCATTTGATCCCGTAGAATTTCCAAACCTATGCCTGGACCAGCAACAGTTTGAAGGCATCTGCAATGTCGGCTTTGGCCAACCATGCCCCTGTGCCTGCCCGAAGGATGAGCTGAATAACTTCACCTACCGAAGAGTAGTGCATGGAAAACTCTTGGGAGGGAATTAAGGAGTTTAAGCTAGGAATGAAGGAACCATGAGGAGCTGAAAGATCGTAGATTAGACGTTTTTTATTAGAGAATTTTTTTGACACTACTCCAATGGGGCTTACACTCCAGAAATCAAAGGGAACAGAAGAAAAAGGCCCAATTAAAAAACCCTTGAGGCACTCGGGCGAGATCAGAGAATCGACCGACTCAGGATCCCTGATGGCTGACTGGAGATTGTCGCCCTCCCAGGTGGATTGAGGCAGGGCAACTAGACCTGTGTGGAAACCTTCTGTGAACCCGGAGATCAGAAACTGGACAAACTGAGGTTGGGGATGATCCTGGAGGAGGGTGGCCAGTAAATCAATGTTGACCCCGACTAGTCAGGAGTGTTTCGCTGACCTTTGAGGGCAAGTGGACTGAGGGTGAGCTCTGAAGCATAACGAGCAGATGTGAAGAGCTCTACACTTGTTGTAATTGCAAACTGCCAAGTTATAATTATTACAAACCTGGCTCCTGCCCAAGAGAACTATGGGCCTGCCTAGTTTATCTACAGATGGACACAGTTTTTGTATGCCAGATGGACCAGGAAAATACCTGTCATGGGGAGTGGGAGCTGGGTTGGGGCACCATTCATAGGAGTGAAGGATGGATTGGCAGGAAGCACAGGTTGGAGCCTTAAGCCCTGCAAAGTGACGGCAGAAGAGCTCCATGTCCAGCACAGCCCAGTTTGTCATGTACTGGAACTGAGCCAGGGCCGCAGCTGCTTTCGACGAAAAAGAACAATGATAATTGTAGAAAGCGAAACCACCATATTTATGCCCGGGGTCGGTGACCCTGTAGAGATACGTGTCTAACTCCTCACATCTTCCTGGTTGGGCAGAACATATAATGTCCATGAAAAGGCTGAAAGCCAGGACAAACTTTGTTATGGATAACTTATTATTGAGGCGGGCATCTTTAGATTTGAGGATGATGGAAACATCGCCGCAAGCGATTGTCTTATTTTCATGGAAATCATGGGTGGCAATGAGGATAGATGCTAGGTTGACATCCCTCCCAGTCAAGATGTCTTTCTTGCTGTTTTCAGGGACAAACTGAGAAGGCGCAATGTTGGGTATACTTGAAGCCCTACCTGGTGATGGACAACGAGAAGTGGAGGGAATTGACACCTGTGGGCCTGGTTGGCTGGTTGTGGACGGCCAAGCTTCCACCGCAAGCAGCCTAGACTGCATATCAGACACCGTGGTGGTGATGTTATTTATTGCGGCATGCAACTGTGTCAGGGCGAGCTGGATGGTGGACATCGAAGCTTGTTCCTCGGCTGGAGCTGTAGACTCGGTGAATAGCAGTCTGTATAGTTCAGCCTTCCTGGCGGAGGCCGGGTGATGAATCCCCCAATGATTTAACTCCGCAATCAGTTTGGGAATCGTCCAATTTAATAACGAGCCATTGCTGGCCTCCTCAGACACCTGGGTTTCCGGGACCGATAGCGCATCCTCTATGTCCGATACGTGTGACATGTCTGCAGCTGCGAGGCAAAACAAAAATAACTTAAACAAACCCGGGTTGAGCTGGTGACCTGATGATGAAGAAACGAGGAGCGGAGCGTGTGGTTGAACGAAATGAAGGAACAGTAGTGAGTGAAATAAGATTGAGGTGACGTGAACGAGAGAGGGCCGAAAAAAAAAAAATAATAATTTTTTTTTTAATTAAGAAGCCCTTGTTACCTGGACCTGAAGGCTTTGACCTGAATGAACAAAAGAAAATAAAAACATGAACATACTGTGTCTGAACAAGATATAGCGAAGAAATGACGTTGAGGAGGACGTGGGCTACCGACGTGGTAGGCGGCCTTGCCGGGACACTACGTTCCCGGGAGGATGGTGGTGAAATTAACAAACTTGACCTGACCGAGATGGCAGGTGATCCTGAAGGCCTAGCTACGTGACCTTAGACAGGTGAATAATTTACAAACGTAACCTGGCCAACGTGGCAGGTGACCCTGAGAGCTCGCTACTTGACCTGAGACAAGTGAATATTTAACAAACGTAACCTGATCGGTATTGCAGATGACCCTGAGAGGCTCGCTACGTGACCTGAGACCGGTGAATATTTAACAAACGTAACCTGACTGGCTTGGCAGGTGACCCTGAGAGGCTCGCTACGCAACCTGAGACAGGTGAATGTTTACAAACGTGACCTGACCGGCGTGGCAGGTGACCCTAAAGAGTTTTTATATATATATATATATATATATATATATAAAACGTGACCTGACTGACGTGACAGGTGACTCTGGCGGGAAGCTAAGTGGCCTGAAGACGAGGCACGATATTAACTGATGAAGGAAAACTGACTAAAGAAGCCAGTAGGCCCTGATGTATCTGCGGCCAGCAGGACGACTGCCGAAACCGACCTGAAGAAACTGTGAATTGACAATGAACTTGAGCAAACAGGCTGAAGAAAGCATATGCATAAATAAAAACAAGGCTAGACAACCCATACCTCGGACCTGAAAGATGAATCGACACTGAGAGGCTGACGTAGCCTGGATGCAACGGATGATAAAATGGAAACCAATTTTATTGGCAGAACCTAAAACATTAGAACAAAGGTGAGCGTATAAAGTGGAATGTAGGTTCACTGACTGTATGCCATGTGGACTAGAGGCCGTCAATAGAAAAAGCGCGGATCCTGTGCTGAATTGCCAACCCCAGGACAGCTGGTGCAAAGGGGGCCTACCATGACGAACAGAGGAAGTAAAATTTTGAGCTCGGTATCGCACTACCTAATCGGGAGTGAAGCATGTGCGAGGGGAAATGGTAGCAAGCGTGCCCCATTTTTTTTTTTTGGTATGCCAAAAGGGAGATTCAGAGCTTTGGAGGGGGGCGCCCTATAGGAGAAGCCACGTGCGCAGTAACCATTATTCTCAGCATGGAATAAAACAACCGGGAGATGGGTCAGCAAGAAAACATTGTATCTGGCCCGAGAGTGGACGAAGGATGCCGCAAGGGAAGTAAAACATGGTGGCAACAAAGATACGCTGCCTGACTATGACACACATGATGGGGAATAAGGAATGGCGACAATTTTATTCATCAGAGCGCTAGCTGATTGTGATTACATGAAAAGCGCCATTACGTGATGGAGGTTTGGCAGGAAGAAAGAACCCCCACCTAACTGCGCAACGTGAAGGTGAAGCGCCTGGGTCTGGCGCCCAGTCTCGCGAGATCTCGAGCGCTGGCCGCCAGGAAGGAGAACGGCGTCCGACATGGGCAGCGGGGTTGAACGAGGCAGAGGCAGGTAGGAACCTGGAGAGAGCGGGGGGGGACTCATCCATCCGGCCGGCGAGTGTTGTCACGCGAGTGGACCGGTGCATCGTTGTGACCACTTACCTGCGGACCGGCTGCTAGAAGTTCGACGTGCTACTCGCTGACGATTCACCGGAAGTGCACGTGAGAGGTGAAGGCACTTCGAGGGGTTTATAGAGCCCTACGCTCCTCCCATAAATGCAGGCTGAGATTCTCAGCCTGCTGGATATATATATATATATATATATATATATATATCCCTTTAAAATTCCCACCTCCATATTCAAACTCATCCTCCCTGACTTACCCCTTTCCAACTGGGTGACTCAAGGTTTACTTTTCCTTCAGAACTTATGGGAGGGCTCTTCCCTAGTCCGCTTTTGTACCCTCACATCAAGATACAATATTTCTAAGAATTATTTTTTTCAAATATGCCTTCAAATCAGACACTCAACTAAACTAATTTGCCTGTGAATGTTAGTATTACCCCTAATATTCTAGACAAATGTTTCAATAATCCTAACTCCATAGTCAGGAATATCTCTTTCTGCTATAAAAATCTGCTTGTTTTAAATAAAGATCCATTGCTTAAAGTTAGAGCTTGGCATCATAATTTACACTCTCAGTTCCCAGACAAGCAATGGAAATATGCTTTTACGGCTGCCTGCAAGATCTTGTATAGATGGTACTTTTCTCCCTACAGAATCTCTAAGATGTTCTCAGATACTTCTGATTTGTGCTGGCGCTGCAACTAATTTACTGATACCTAGTCATATCTCTGTTGGGAATACTGTGTAGTACTAGATCTTTGGAACCAGGTATTTCAAGTCCTCAAAAACGTTGCCACTATATTATTGAACCCAATCCTGCTCTAGCCCTTCTTTCCCTCGATATCCAGGCTTCCCCCTTTACACATAGGTCTATCATTACTCACTTCTGCATTTGTACTAAGCAGAAATTAGCCGCTTCCTAGAAATAACCTTGTGCCCCTTCCTATCCAATATAATTTAAAGGGATTCTGTCATCAGAAATGAGCCCTATAAGCTAAACATATGGCGATGTCAAAACACAGAATCCTAAAGTGAGTTTATCAAATGCCCCTGTGGCTCTATATTCCTAAAAAAAAGCGGTTTATATCACCGGTCAATCACTTCAAAATGTGTCCAAGGGGACGTCTCATGGTGAAAGGTGCCCGGCTGCAGCCATGTCGTTTAGGTGCCCAGCGCCGCCTTCTGAGCTGAAATCGCCGCCCTCCCTTTCATGCGATCAGCCTACCTCACGTCATCACTGCCTCTCTAACCACCGCTCGCTTCATCCAGATCCCGCACGTGCGCACTAGGTATATCCTGATTCACCCGTGCGGACTACTGGCAGCGGCCTCGTATAGCAAAGTGCGCATGTGCCGGCCGGCGCACTTCGCTCTAACCTCCACTGACTGCCCTATTTACAGCCCATCCCAGCCATCCAACCTCCTACAGCCTGGTTCAAAGCGAGCGGGATCTGGATGAAACGAGCGGTGGTTAGAGAGGAAGTGATGACCTGAGGTAGGGGGATCGCATGAAAGGGAGGGAGGCGATTTCAGCTCAGAAGGCGGCGCTGGGCACCTAAACGACATGGCTGCAGCCGGGCACCTTTCACCATGAGAAGTCCCCTTGGACACATTTTGAAGTGATTGACAGGTGATATAAACCGCTTTTTTAGGAATATAGAGCCACAGGGGCATTTGATAAACTCACTTTAGGATTCTGTGTTTTACAAGGGACATTGCCATATATTTAGCCTATAGGGCTTCATTTCTGATGACAGAATCCCTTTAAGTTGTTAATGAGATAAGGTGGTATGGAAGGATGCCTGCTTCAGCCCAGGGTCAGTTGCACTACTTTAAGAAAAACTGTTTGGACTTCCTCTGTTTACTATTCACAGCTGTAAGAGTAGCTATGATTGGCCCTTGTATCACTGTAATATAAACCTATCTCTATTATTGATATATTATTTCCAAATTTCACACTGTTGTTTTATATTTGATATGTGTAAGATGTATTTCCACTTGTATCAAAGCATTTTTTTTGATGTTTGTATTAATAAGTGAATTAATAAAAACTATGGGCCTGATTTAGTTTTCTAGCATGAAAAAGTGTCAAACACTGTGTTTGGGACTTTTTAAACACCACTTGCGCAAAGATTTTTGCACAAGTGGCATTTCTCTGCCATCTTTACCACTTTCCTGAAAAGGGAGGGCAAGCTGAAAGCGGGGAGGAGGCAGGGCTCACGGGTCTACCACAATTATCTACTTTTATGCAAGTTTTCTGGCATAAAAGAAGACAGAAATCTACACCAGTCAGGGGCTGGGATAGATACTGGTTTAAGCACATGGGACTGCCTGTGCTGCACCTAAGTTTTACACCTCATCATATATTAGCCACAGCATGCAGCTGAGCACAAGATTATCATAGACCGGCGTATGGGCTTCAGGCTGCCTGGGTGATTGTAAGAAGCAGCTCGGTCCTTGTAAATTACCTCAACTGATCATGGCATCTGAGGGGTTAAATGCCTATGATTGGAGTCTTCTCCAATCATGTACACTGCTGGTGAGTGAATAGCAGACACCCCCTGGATCTGGCCATCTTCAAAGACCTGCCAAACGTTGTAAATGTATAGCGGGTGTGCTGTCTATGCATTTCAGTAGTGCCACACACTTAGAGGGAAATATCAAGGTTAGGTAGGTTAGAAAATGAAGAAAACACAAGTAGTTCAGGTTTTGAAACATTCAGTTTTAGATAGAGAGAGGAAATAACGTGATCAAATGTTCGCGAACCGCAAGTTCGCGGCGAGCCCCATTCACTTTAATGGCAGGCGAACCTGAAAAACCTTTAGGTCATATTTGCAGCCACCAAATACTTACTAGAAGTGCAAAAATCGTCCCACAACATGAACAGTGACATACCAAAGGGGGATGAATGGCAAAAATTCCCACAAAAAATATGTATTTTAATCAGGGGCCATTTTTATGCGTCTTAAAGGGAAACTGTCAAAAATGTGCCCTGCTGGAGCCTAGAAAAAAATTATTTTAGACCATGGGAGTACAGGCCCCAAACATTAGGCATTCACTGGACAGAAAACATCAAGTGATTATGTGGCTGGAGGTATATTAGACGGTCAATGGATATCAATTTTACTGCAGGCCAGTGGACTACAGGCCCCAAAAAATATTTATTTACCGTACAGAAAAAAAACAATTGATAATGTGGCTGGAGGTACATTAGGCGGTCACCGTATAACAATTTTACTGTAGGCCAGTTAGATTACAGGCCCCAAAAATGATGCATTCACTGTACATAAAAGATCAAGTGATTATGTGGCTGGAGGTATATTAGACGGTCGATGAATATCAATTTTACTGCAGACCAGTGGACTACAGGCCCCAAAAATTATTAATTCACCGGACAGAAAACATCAAGTGATTATGTGGCTAGATATAAAGTATATTAGACGGTCATTGGATACCAATTTTAATGTAGGCCAGTGTAGTACAGGCCCCAAAAATTATTCATTCAACGTACAGAAAAGAACAAGTGATTATGTGGCTGGAGGTATATTAGACGGTCATTGGATATAAATTTTACTGCAGGCCAGTACAAATACATGTCAAATACACCCAGTATTGGTCCTTGACCTTTATGCTTTTTATATGGGGGTCCCTCTTCAAACACTGGAGCATGAAGGCCCCCATTTGCACTAAATTGGAAATGGTGGAGCAGCCTGGCTCCTGCACATCGCCCAGGCGAATGTTGTCCTTGGTCTCCTCCCCCCATCCACAGACAACACCAGGGATCCCAGAAATGTTTGCTCTTCTTGCTCCTCCTCCTCCTCCTACCCCCAGCCACCATCCTCCTCTGACTCCTCTTCAGACTCCTGCTGACTTGTCTCAGATTGAGTAGCCCCCCCATAAGAATTCATTTGGCATTGCGACTTCCTCATCTTCCAGCTCCTGCTCCTCGACGGCTTAATCAATGACATGATGCAATGCACGCTCCAGAAAGAAGGCGTAAGGTACGATGTCACTCTGTGCCAGATATACATTCACTTGCCACTGAACATGGCCATGTAGCTCTGGGATGCCCTTCTGGGAGAAATATTTCCCTCCGGGGACCTTCCATTGTGGTGTGCCTTTGGCCACAAATTTTCTAAAGGCCTCCGAGTCCGCCAGTTTATATAGCAGTAGTTGGCGGGCTAGCAGTTCCGACAAGCCGGCCGTCAGCCATTGGGCATGAGGGTTATCTGGCATTATCAACTTTTTACGTTCAAAAATTTGGGCCACATAAGCTTGCCTTTTGCCAGATGAACGTGACGACGGCACGTTGGAAGGTGGAGTGGAGGAAAAATGGGAGGAGAAAAGAGAAGCAGCAGGATGTAGAGCGCCGGGAGTGTGGCTTTGTGGGTTCTGACGGTGCTGCTCCCACTGGGCTCGGTGATGGGGGGGCCAGGTGCCTTCCTAAGGCGGTCGTCCCTTGGTGAATGTTGGGCTTACCGCGACTTATGCTTTGACAGCACCGGCTGCAGATGGCAACACTATTGTCAGCCGCTGAAAAAGCTAAAGAAAAAGCCCACACTGCGGAGCCATGTGCGGGCATCCTGGGAGAGCCAGATGTGACCGTGCATGGTGGATGGCTCGCTCCAGACACATTTGAGGTCTGCTTTTTGCCTCCTGTGCACTGCGAGTTCTGCCTGCTTCTCCTCCCTATCTGCTTCTCCGTCTCTCCCTCTGAACTCCCCTTCTCTTCCTCTCTTGTGGGCACCCACGTGACGTCCATCGACACGTCATCATCGTCACCTTCACCACCACTGACATTAGCGATCTTGGAGTAGGCAGCAACAGCAGGGACCACTCTCTTTGGGCTGATTTGGGTACTGTCGTCAGACCGCTGGGAGGCGGCCATTGCTACCTCCTCATCCGATGCAAAGAATGGCTGCGCATCGGTAAGGTCTGGGAATGGATGGGAAAATAATTCCTCTGACTCGAGTGGAGGGGCTATGGTGGTGGTGGTGTCTTTGGGGGTGCACACAGCAGAGAGTGAGGAGGGTGCAGATACAGAGGATAAGGAGAGTGCAGAAGCGGAAGGCTGAGTGAGCCACTCAACCAACTCTGGTGGGTCCTTTGACGTAATCGCACGTACCTTCTCCAACTTCCCACTTAGTCTCCGGCCTGGTGCACCTGCCCGACCCCTATCACCCCTGCGGAATGGCCTGCCTCTTCCTCTGCCTGTCATTTTCAAAATGACCCTGTGACAAAGTCCCTATAGAAGAGCAGTATTTGTGGAAGCAGGTATATCGCAGGCCTCAATCAATATTTTATGTAACCCGGTATATCAATCCGCTCTATCAGTATTTTGTGGAAACAGGTATATAGAACCCAATAATGAGTATTTGCTGGAAGCTGGTAAATCAAACCCCATAATCAATATTTTGTGGAAGCTGGTGTATCGCAGGCCTCAATCAATATTTGGTGGAAGCCGGTATATCAATACCCTCTATCAGTATTTTGTGGAAACTGGCATATAGAACCCAATAATGAGTATTTGCTGGAAGTCGGTAAATCAAACCCCTGAATCAATATTTGATGTAAGCCAGTGTATCGCAGGCCTCAATCTATATTTGGTGGAAGCCGGTGTATTACACTCCTCAATCAATATTTTGTGGAAGCTGGTGTATCACGCCCCACAATCAGTATTTTGTGGAAGCAGGTATATCACACGCCTTAATCAATTTTTTTGGGGCTACAGGTATATCACACCAGTTGCAATTAGTTATTCAAATAGCGTTTTTCCCTCTATATAGCTTTGATACCTCAGCAGAACCGCACACAACTGCTGCATAATACAAATGCAGTATAATATACTTTCTATGTTAGAAGGTATATTATAGGTATATCATACCCCTCTATCAGTTTTTTTTTGTGGCAACAGGTATATCACACCTGTTGCTATTACTTATTCCAAAAGCGTTTGTCCCTCTATCTAGCTGTGGTATCTCAGCAGAACCGCACACAACTGCTGCACAATACAAATGCACTATAATATACTTTCTAAGCTAGAAGCTATATTATAGGTATATCACACCCCTCAATCAGTTTTTTTGGGGGAGGGCAGCAGGTATATCACACTAGTTGCAATTAGTTATCCTTCTCCTCCCTATCTGCTTCTCCGTCTCTCCCTCTGAACTCCCCTCCTCTTCCTCTCTTGTGGGCACCCACACAACTGCTGCACAATACAAATGCACTATAATATATTTTCTATGTTAGAAAGTATATTATAAGTATATCGCACCCCTCTGTATGTCACACCTATCGATATCACACCTATACCAGTCCTTAAAATGACTTTTGTGCCTTATTAGCTAGTTTATTGTCCATAACAGTCTGTCCCTGCTCCACACAGCAACCTCTCTCTACACTGGCAAAAAACAGAGTGTAAAATGGCTGCCAGATCGGGTTTATTTATAGGTTAGGGGGGGGGGGGGTGTCCATATGCTGAAACGTCTCAATTGGCTGTCCTGTCCCACCTGATGGATGTGTCATGGGTCAAAGTTCGACGCTATGCAAAAAAATATGGCGCGTGCGAGTATTGCCATATGTTTGCATGTACAGCGAATCGCGAACAAGCAAAATTCACTGCGAAAGGACAACCGGGGGAACCGCAAGGCCATCTCTAATGGACCCAGAGGCAATTGAGATGTAATCAGAATGCCATTATAGTACTGCAAGGGCCAACTAAGGACTCCAGTCCAAGCCATTATTTAGAGATTTTGCTGCCCTAGGCATTTTTAGTACTCACACCCCTTATTAGTTTGGCTAAACCTGCCTATTGACTTGAGGATATACAGTAGCTGCATACTAAAATGATTTTGACCATGCAGTAAAAAAACGCTGCTAAAAACGCATTTGATTTTACCGTGATCGCTATGGTTTTGTGATGTGGTTATTGGCCATGCAGTTTATACATTAACTGTATGTTACATTTTTAACTTGGAAAAATACAAGGCAAATAACCACATCACAAAACCGCAGCAAACCTGGTAAAACAGAGTGTGGTTTTAAATGCTTTTTTGACTGTGTGGTTACAAACATCTTATTTAAATATACCCTTACTAGTGATAAGCGGGAGGTGCCATATTCGATTTTGTGATATTTCGCGAATATTCGATTGAATATTCGTCTTATATTCGTCAAAATTGAGTATTCGTCATTATTCTATTTATTGCGAAAAATATACGATTTAATTATTCGCGTATTGCGATTTTTCTTTTGACAGTATAAGGCAACGTTCCTATGACTATGGCTAGGCTAATATGTGTATTTTACGAATATTCTATATATAGCTATAACTTTGTCTTTTGGAATATTACGAATATGCTAAAAGACGAAGTTAGAACAATATTACGAATATTCGTAAAATTCACATATAGATTGTAATTTAGCTAATATAGTGCTATAATCTTTTTTTTTGTCAAATTTCTTTTGCCTCTGAGTTTTCACGATCTCAGGGAAAACTCAGATCCGATGGTATTTTCTAACCCACAGGCGTTCCCATGGTGACGGGGACGCTTGTCGGGGAGGAGTATGCAAACAACTGTACAGATAGGAAAAAAATTATGCCAAAATTCTAAATAATGAATATATTCACTATATTGCTATGTATTAGTTTTTTTTAATATTGGTCATTTTATTTTCCATATGAAAACATGATTCCTTCCTGCTTAAGTTGCTTGTGGGCCAATGGCTTATTGACCCACAAGAAAGAAGCAGGGAGGAATCATGTTTTCAGATGTTAAAAAATGACGAATATTCGATATAACAAATATATAGCACTATATTCATAATATTCACAAATTTACGAAGTTACGATATTCACGATTAATATTCGCTATTCGAATATTCGAGCTCAACACTAACCCTTACATAGCTGCCAGTAATATATAAACCTAATGCACAAGTCTGAAGGCATTTCCATCAATGGATGGTGCATGCTATGATGAGAGAATCATAGCATGCACCATCCAGCTCTCATTTTCCCTCAAGATTTATTCATTCACATAAGTGGGTCTGCAAGAAAAACATTCAGGACGGGGACATCATCTGTGAGTTGTCAATATAAACATGCAAACATTTTCACAGGGCAGAACACAAACGATTTTAACATTGCTTATGTAATGATCCATAATTCTTGCTAGGTGCATGGACACCTTTACTTCAGTTAGGGTCCATTCACACATCCGTAGTGCATTGCGGATCTGCAATACACCCGGCCGCCACCCCAATATAAATTCCTATGCTTGTCCGCAATTGCGCAATTTTCCAGAGCTGCGGACCGGAAGATCAGGGGCGCGCTGCAGAAATGCGGATGCGGACAGCACACTGTTTGCTGTCCGCATCTTTTCCTGCCCCATAGAGAATGAATGTGTCCGCACCCTTTCCGCAGATTTCCGGAAGGGGGGCGGACACATTCATGGACGTGTGAATGGACCCTTATACTAAGGAGCTTCACTGCTTCGGTGTGGAATACGGAATGGTCTGCTGTGTGACAGACAGAAAAATCCTCTCTGCTAGTTGGCAATGTACAAATGATTCATATACTGCCTTCACCTTTCTCCATATCTGACTGCTCTGATGTCTCCTTATCCTTTACTTTTGTTTGCTACACCACCAAATCAGGGGATTTAACCCTTAAACTGCAGTACTGAAGGAATTTCTGTTACATTAGCTGTAGGTAAGCAGTGAGAGGGTTAAATCTCCTAACTTGTATCTACAATAAACAAAAGTTAGTGATAAGGAGACAAGCCAATGAGTTCTGAGCAGCACTAAGGTAAAAGAATCAACCTAAGTCATTAGATTTCTCTGCAAAGTAATGCCCCATCCTTCCTGGCGCCCTTGGCACATGCCCTCATGTGCCTTGTAGTAAATATGGCTCTTCTCTTTAAGGAGGTCATTAAGGAGGTAAATAAGCATTAAGGTAAATACACAAACTGCATATTTGATCAACATTTGCATTAGTATTTTGAAGCTAGCATTAGGAGAGGATGCAAAGAAGAGGAGCAGTATAAATCTTTCCATTGTTTTGCCTCTGTGATTTGGTTCCAGTCCTGAATGTAGCTTCAAACTACTAATGCAAAATATTGTAATGTCTGGATCACTTTTCCAATATCAATCCAATATCATCAAATTATAGCACTGTATTAATGGACAGTTTTAGATACCGGTCTTAATAAAGCCCTGCACTGGCGGTGGATCGGCAGTAGTTATGTAGAGGTGCAGGCCTCTGCATAACTTTGGTGGATCCACCGCCGCTTCTAGATGTAGCTTCCTAGCTGTCCTACATTTAGACAGGCATAGAAAATGGTAAATGAGACAGGCCGCTCCCACCACAGCCTTTTTGACAGCTGGCGTGAATGGGGAAAAGTCGCAAATTGTGGTGCAAAGGACCTTTGCACCGCAATCTGTGCCAGAAATATGCTTAATTTAGGCATATTTCTGTTTAAGAAATGACCCCCAAAATCTATAACATATTAAAGGGAACCTGTAACCTCCAAAAACCATCCCAAGCCGCCAGCAGTACCTGACAGAAGCCAGCAGCGTGTTTCCGACGATAAGTTTTTTCCTGAAGGCCGATGCGGCTAAAGCTCAGAAAACGTTCTTTTATCCCCTGCCGGCGCGCTTCTCTAGTCATGCTTGAAGTCAATGGGAGCAGCGGCCTCCTTGCATCAAGTCAAGATAACCGAGCCCCCTTCCCTGCCCCTTCGCTGTGACTGACACTCTCTGCATAAGCGCTGTCAGTCACAGTGAAGGGGCAGGGAAGGGGGCTTGGTTATCTTAACTTGATGCAAGGAGGCCGCTTCCCCCTTGACATCAAGCATGACTAGAGAAGCGCGCCGGCAGGGGATAAAAGAACGTTTTCTGAGCTTTAGCCGCGTCGGCCTTTAGGAAGAAAATGATCATCGGAAACACGCTGCTGGCTACTGTCAGGTACTGCTGGCGGCTTGGGATGGTTTTTGGAGGTGACAGGTTCCCTTTAAACAATATGTCAGAGACCTTTTTCCTTCTCAGTAAGACATGTCACTTACTGCTTGTTTTCTGCCAATACCAACTGAAGTGGCTTGCAATTATTTCTAGGTTATTATTTCTAGCTGAATTATACACCGTTACATGTGGAAATCCCCATGTTTCATAGGATTGTAACCATATAATACAGCTGGAAATGCAATTATATTTTGTCCTATCCTCGATACTCCAGGCTAGAAAGATGTTTCTGCTAGAGCAGGAGATAAACCAATAGGCTACCGCAGTGCTGCTCCCAAAAGAATCCCCATATTTATTTATTGAATTTTATTTCAGTGACTGGTGACAAGTGTTAGTGATTGATAATGAAACATTGTGAGAGGCTCCGAAAGCATTTCCAGGCCTGAACTACATCATGTGCCAGTTCCCTCAGCTGTGGGAGAGCTGGAGAAACGCCCGGAGTCATTTCCCTGTAATACCGCAAGAGATGGTGAAAATAATAGCTTTTTTTTTACAGGTTTTGGAAACTTGCTGAGGTTTAATAAATTAAGAAAGAAATATGTTGCAAGCCCTGGTAATAAAAGCAAGAAATTAATATACTGTAGTCACCGTAACACTGACTTATTATATTATAACATCCAATAATATTCTAACGAAATGTCTATGGGAAAAAAATGTTTGGAAATCTGTTCACTTATAAGCAGGGACAGTTCTGCATGTTGCTACGGATCATGGTAAACATGTTCCATAATATCAGACATTAAGCAATGATTGTAGAAGTGGGAATTTGCACAAGCTCTGCCAGTCGTAGAGTACATTGTAAAGATGGGGCACCAGAAATGAAATGAGCTTCCACATTGTGCTTCCTGGATTTGTCACCTCAGATCTTGTGTTTGCATTCCCCTCAACACCCTTTCCAGGAGTGTACCTAGAAAATACTCGGCCCATAGCAAATTTTTGAAAAAGGCAATTCCCCTTCCTGTGTCTAATCAAGACGACTCATGTTCTCCATACAATCTCACACCTACTCGGTAGCTATGCTCCCTTAGTGCCCCCACACAGTAGAATGCCCTCTTGGTCCTCCTACACAGTATAATCCCCACTTAGTGCTCCTAAACAGTAGTCATGCCCCCTTAGTGGCCTCACACAATAGTCATGCCCCCTTAGTGCCCCTTCACAGTAGAATGCCGTGTTATTGCCTCCACACAGTAGTTATGCCCGCTTAGTACCCCCAGACGGTAGAATGCCCCCTTGGTGCCTCCTCACAGTAGTTATCCCTTCTTAATGCCCCTTCACAATAGTTATGCCTCCTTATTGTCCCCACACAGTAGAATACCCTCTTAGTGCCCCCACAGACTTGTTAAGACCCCTTAGTGCCTCCACACAGTTTATGTCCTCTTAGTACCCCCACACAGTAGTCATGTACCCTTAGTGCCCCCACACAGTAATTATGCCTCCTTACTGCCCTCTTCACAGTAAAAGGCCCTGTTATTGCCCCCACACAATAGGCATGTCCCCTTAGTGCCCTCACAAAGTAGGTATACCCCTTAGTGCTCCTTCATAGTAGAATGTCCCCTTAGTGCCCCCAGATAGAAGAATGCCCTGTTAGTGCCCCCACACAGTAGTTACCCCCCTTAGTGCCCCTACACAGTAGTTATGCCCCCTTAAAGCCCTCACACAGGAGTTATGATCCCTTAGTGCCCCCTCACAGTAGTGTTCCCTCTTTATGCCCCCATTAATGCCAGGTCCCTCCTGCCACTGCGAGCCCTGTAGCAGCAGCTATGGTGGTAGTTCCGCCCTTGACCTTAACTATTAATATTGGAACAATTACCCATGCCCATGTTTAATAAGAATGCAATTCCTAAATGTGAATCCTAAAGAAGTACTTGCTTTTTTTTTATTCACTCCTGGTTTTGACTAAATCCCATGTACCATGAATACTTCACAAGGCAATTAAGGCCTCTTTCACACTTGCGTTGTCCGGATCCGGCGTGTACTCCACTTGCCGGAATTACACGCCGGATCCGGAAAAACGCAAGTGTACTGAAAGCATTTGAAGACGGAACCGTCTTCCAAATGCGTTCAGTGTTACTATGGCACCCAGGACGCTATTAAAGTCCTGGTTGCCATAGTAGTAGTGGGGAGCGGGGGAGCAGCATACTTACCGTCCGTGCGGCTCCCCGGGCGCTCCAGAATGACGTCAGAGCGCCCCATGCGCATGGATGACGTGATCCATGTGATCACATGATCCATGCGCTTGGGGCGCCCTGACGTCACTCGAGCGCCCGGGGAGCCGCACGGACGGTAAGTACACTGCTCCCCCGCTCCCCGCTACACTTTACCATGGCTGCCAGGACTTTAGCGTCCCGGCAGCCATGGTAACCACTCTGAAAAAGCTAAATGTCGGCTCCGGCAATGCGCCGAAACGACGTTTAGCTTAAGGCCGGATCCGGATCAATGCCTTTCAATGGGCATTAATTCCGGATCCGGCCTTGCGGCAAGTGTTCCGGATTTTTGGCCGGAGCAAAAAGCGCAGCATGCTGCGGTATTTTCTCCGGCCAAAAAACGTTCCGTTCCGGAACTGAAGACATCCTGATGCATCCTGAACGGATTTCTCTCCATTCAGAATGCATTAGGATAAGGCCTCATGCACACGACCGTTGTGTGCACCCGTGGCCGTTGTGCCGTTTTCCGTTTTTTTTCGCGGACCCATTGACTTTCAATGGGTCCGTGGAAAAATCGGAAAATGCACCGTTTTGCAGCCGCATCCGTGATCCGTGTTTCCTGGCCGTGTAAAAAATATGACCTGTCCTATTTTTTTCACGGCCAACGGTTCACGGACCCATTCAAGTCAATGGGTCCGTGAAAGAACACGGATGCACACAAGATTGGCATCCGTGTCCGTGATCCGTGGCCGTAGTTTAGTTTTTATACAGACGGATCCGAAGATCCGTCTGCATAAAAGCTTTTTCAAAGCTGAGTTTTCACTTCGTGAAAACTCAGAACCGACAGTATATTCTAACACAGAAGCGTTCCCATGGTGATGGGGACGCTTCTAGTTAGAATACACTACAAACTGTGTACAAGACTGCCCCCTGCTGCCTGGCAGCACCCGATCTCTTACAGGGGGCCTTCATCAGCACAATTAACCCCTTCAGGTGCGGCACCTGAAAGGGTTAATTGTACTATCATATCCCCCTGTAAGAGATCAGGGCTGCCAGGCAGCAGGGGGCAGACCCTCCCCCCCCCTCCCCAGTTTGAATATCATTGGTGGCCAGTGCGGCCCCCCCCCCTCCCTCTATTGTAATAATTCGTTGGTGGCACAGTGTGCGCCCCCCCCCTTCCTCCCTCTATTGTAATAAATCGTTGGTGGCACAGTGTGCGCCCCCCATTGCCCCCCCCCTCTATAGCATTAACAACGTTGGTGGCCAGTGTGCAGCCTCCCATCTCCCCCCCCCCTCCCCCCCATCATCATTGGTGGCAGCGGAGTTCCGATCGGAGTCCCAGTTTATTCGCTGGGGCTCCGATCGGTAACCATGGCAACCAGGACGCTACTACAGTCCTCGTTGCCATGGTTACTTAGCAATAGTACAATAGTAGAAGATTAATACTTACCTGCTGCTGCGATGTTCGTGTCCGGCCGGGAGCTCCACCTACTGGTAAGTGACAGTGACAGGTCTGTGCGGCGCATTGCTAAATGAACCGTCACTTACCAGTAGGAGGAGCTCCCGGCCGGACACGAACATCACAGCTCCCAGGTAAGTATGAATCTTGTACTATTGCTAGTAACCCGCTGCCACCAATGATCGGGGGGGGGGGGGGGGGGGGGCGCAAGATGGGTGGCCGCACACTGGCCACCAATGTTGAAAATGCTGTAGAGGGAGGGGGGCCAATGATTGCCACCAACGATTTATTACAATAGAGGGAGGAAGGGGGGGGGGGGGCGCACACTGTGCCACCAACGAATTATTACAATAGAGGGAGGAAGGGGGGGGGAGGCGGGGGGGGGGGGCACACTGTGCCACCAACGAATTATTACAATAGAGGGAGGAAGGGGGGGGCGCACACTGTGCCACCAACGATTTATTACAATGGAGGAAGGGGGGGGGGCCGCACTGGCCACCAATGATATTCAAACTGGGGAGGGGGGGGGGGGGGGGTCTGCCCCCTGCTGCCTGGCAGCCCTGATCTCTTACAGGGGGATATGATAGTACAATTAACCCCTTCAGGTGCGGCACCTGAGGGGTTAATTGTGCTGATCACGGCCCCCTGTAAGAGATCGGATGCTGCTAGGCAGCAGGGGGCAGTCATGTACACAGTTTGTAGTATATTCTAACTAGAAGCGTCCCCATCACCATGGGAACGCCTCTGTGTTAGAATATACTGTCGGAAATGAGGTTTCACGATCTAACTCATATCCGACAGTATATTCTAACATAGAGGCGTTCCCATGGTGATGGGGACGCTTCAAGTTAAAATATACCATCGGATTGGAGAAAACTCCGATCTGATGGTATAAAAGGGACTCCGGACTTTACATTGAAAGTCAATGGGGACGGATCCGTTTGAAATGGCACCATATTGTGTCAACGTCAAACGGATCCGTCCCCATTGACTTGCATTGTAATTCAGGACGGATCCGTTTGGCTCCGCACGGCCAGGCGGACACCAAAATGACTTTTTTTTCATGTCCGTGGATCCGCCAAAAATCAAGGAAGACCCACGGACGAAAAAACGGTCACGGATCACGGACCTACGGACCCTGTTTTTGCGGACCGTGAAAAAAAACGTTCGTGTGCATGAGGCCTAATCCTGATCAGGATTCTTCCGGCATAGAGCCCCGACGACGGAACTCTATGCCGGAAGACAAGAACGCAAGTGTGAAAGAGCCCTTAAAGGGGTTTTCTAAAAATCGAAAACATTTGCCTAACAGTAGGAATTACTAAATACTCTGCCCCCACTCCTGCATTGCTGCTCCCATGCTGTATAACACAAGACTGGGGCCAGTGACTGGCTGCAGTGGTCATGAGAGTAGATAGGCACATCATGGCTGTTGCAAAGTGAAAACAGAACACTGATGCACAAGGAATTTGACAGCGCCAATTTCTTACTGTATTGTTAGCCACATTTTTGTATCCAGTGCCAAAGGATCCTTCCATATTTTTTATACAGCATGGATTTATATTGGAGCAGGTTATTGCTGTAGACGAGCACTCTCTATAATCCATATAATGCATTAAAGGGGTTTCCTAGTATTTAGATATTTATTACAACCCCCCCCCTTCTTCCCCACTGATCAGGCATTATGGACAACTGCTGGCACTGGTAACCGTGCAGGCTGCATCATACTGCAGCTTAGCTCCCATTCATCTGAGCTGCACTAATCTGGCAAAAGCGGTACATGGTGGTTGGTGCCTTCTGTATCTGGTTGCATCCACTATATAGTTTCTGGCACCAGTTGCACATCCCCAGCGATTTGATACTGTTGATGTCCTGGAAAGCCTCTGTAAAGGCTATGGACACCTTCAGGGCAATGTTTTTTTTATGATTGCATTTTACTCATGTTGGACTTTGTTAAAAATGTTCAGCCATTTCTGAGATGCAAGGGTTAATAATCAGTCTGTTTGCTATCACAGTCTGTTCTCTTTGAATCCTGTTATCTGATGGCTCATGTGTTGCTCCTATCTCTGGTCTCCTGATCTCTTCAACCCACACAAGAGCTCAGTTCCTAACAAAATTACCAGAATATGGATTAAATAAGTGTTTATGAGGTCAGGAGATCAGATATAAGAAGCTACACATGAGCCATCAACTGTGACAGCTTACAAAATGACTGAACATTTTTTATTTTTTTTTAAGTTGAAAAAATGAGTAAAATGCATTTATTTAAAAAAAATGCCCCCTGGGGTGTACATAGCATTGACATTACTTAACACTACCAACTGACTGTACAGATTTTTGCATAACATAAGCCAATTTTTACATTTGAATTTTACCACCGATTTCAAACCCAGCTAAATATTTTACTCATCTCTGGTGTGCATTACAATGGGGGAGTTTACACATGTTTCTTAATAAAATAGTTCAGTGCTAATTTTATAGTATTTATCTATTTTTATTTTTACCGAATGGACTTCAAAATTCTGTGCCGATTCATTTCTTAGAGCATGCTCATAGCGGTCAGAGCTCCTAATCTCCTGCATAGTGTCAAAGGCAGCCTTTTATCAGGTTCATGTTGCCCAAACTGTGTCACACATCTCCAAGTGCTATAGATGGCTGCAGTGTTGAAGAGAAAAGGAGTTGGGAAAGGTAGAAGAGTTCGCTGTTTGACTTCTCCTTGGCTTGATTGACAAGTCTCTCCCTGTTTGCATATAGAAGAGGCCTGTCAGCCAAGTTGAGCAGAGCAGAGATAAGCCGCACAACAGACTCTTCTACCTATGCCAGACTTGTATAAAAAAAACTATGCCTTCTCTGAAGCACTGCAGCAAGCTATAGCTCTCTGTCAAATGGGACCTTGTCAGGATTTCATGCTGCCTGTGGTTCGGGCAGTATGAACTTGACAGGATCCCTTTAAATGGTAACATGCTGACTGTCTACCACTAGAGGGAGCTTAGGAGCACTTAGCAGCAATCAGCTATTATGCTCCCTCTAGTGGCAGCTGAAAGCATTCATTGTAAAGATGAGCAAAGTTCTCTAATATTTGATGCAGCTGCTTCTCCGAATTTTACAAAAAAATTAGCTTCGTGACAAATTACTTATTTCTTTGTAAATAGTAGGTGCAATACAGGAAATTAAGATTTTGTTTCCCCACCCCCCATCATGGAACCCCTCAGATGCCACGTTCATCTCTGTTCACAGCATCTGCTATCCATATTAAAGCATTTTAGTGCTTGATAATTAAAAAAACTATTAAATTGTACTTACCTCATCCATCTGATCTCAAAGAGGCCACCGTGACCATGTTGCTTGAAGATCCAGTGCGAAATCTCGCACGGCGTGTGATGACATAATCACGTCACCCGGCATGGTGACGTCATATGTCACGGCGCACGGGATCTTCAAGGAAGATGGCCGTGGCGGCCTCTTCTCGCTCAAATGGGTAAGTATGATTTTTATTTTTATTTTTTTACTGCCATTTCAGAGAAAATGGATTCATTACCACGAATCACGAGGAAATTCCGCCTCGTAGCAAATCAAATTTTTTCTGAAATTCGTATCGAAGTCCACTTTGTGAAGTTCAATTCGCTCAACACTAATTAATTGTATCAAATCTGTTGCCATTCGTTTTGGAAGCCAAAACTAGTGAATTGTCAATTGGACTGTGTCCACTGCTCAGTGTAAGGCCTCATGCACACGACTGTGCAGTTTTTTTGCGGTCTGCAAACCGCAGCTCCGCAAAAAACGGAAGCTGCCCATGTGCCTTCCGCAATTTGCGGAACGGAGGGGCCATTGTAGACATGCCTATTCTTGTCTACAAAACAAATAAGAATAGGACATGCTATATTTTTTTGGCGGGGTCTCGGAACGGAGCAACGGATGCGGACATTGAAGAGAATGGGTCCGCATGCGAGCCGATGCGGACCATAACTACGGTCGTGTGCATGAGGCCTCAATGGAATGTTACTAATGGCACAGATTGCTGGTAAATGGAGGACTAGAACACAAAGTGCTGGAGTAAGAGAAGAGGCAGCTGTACATGCAGGCCACTTATTTTAGTTTTCTGAGCATATGACATCACGTGAATTAAAAAATAAGAATATCTGTAGTAACAAATACCATTATTTAAACTATATCAGTGCAAGAAATGTTGCTCTCTAGTGTCATATTCAGCTTTTTTTTTTTCCTTGTTTTTTCCTCACATTATCTGGAAGTTTTCTCTCTTCCCTTGCTGTGGGTGGGCAGCAGCTCTTCTTTACCCCTTCCTCCCCTGTAATAGAAAATAGTCATTCACACACAGTGCCAGTGATTGTAATAAATAGAACGCACTGCCCCCATTTCCTTCTGTCTAAACAGAGATTTAGCTGTATGTTTCTATGAATTTATAAGTAGGGACAAAATGAATGAAAGATGTTTGGTCTACTTCACCGGCTTCAATATGTGATCACTACTCCGGCATAGAGATGAGGAAGGGAGCAGGGAAGCTACTGAACATGTCGGGCCAACACTGAATACAGAAGAAAGTGGAGCAGTATTTCTCCCGCATGAATAACTGGCAGGGGGCGCTACCAGGGAGGAAAATGTATATAGTAAGTGTAATGTATATTTAAAAAAAAGATAATTTTAATTGCATGAATATTGCAATAATGCTTTATTTTGAAAAGTTCTATTCATTGCATAGTAATACTTTTCATGTATTGCCCCTTTAACACCATGTACAATATACAGGTAAGGCTACTTTCACATCTGCGCTTTCCCTTTCCGCTATTGAGATCCTTCATAGAATCTCAATAGGAGGGGAAAACGCTTCTGTTTTGTTTCTATTCATTGTCAATTGGGACAGAACTGAATTGAACGAAACGGAGTGCACCAGAATGCATTCTGTTCCATTTGGTTGCGTCACCATCGCGGACAGAATAACGCTGCAAGCAGCGTTTTTCTTTCCGTGATGTGATGCGGAGCAAGACGGACAATGTAAGTCAATGGAGACATATCCGTTTTCTCTGACACAATAGAAAACGGATCTGTCCCCCATTGACTGTCAATGGTATTCATGACGGATCCGTCTTGGCTATTTTAGAGATAATACAACCGGATCTGTTCATAACGGATGCAGAGAGTTGTATTATTGTGACGGAAGCGTTTTTTCTGATCCATGACGGATCCAGCAAAAACGCTGGTGTGAAAGTAGCCTTATTTGGAGCTGCTACATGGTGGACACAAAAGTTGATTTAGACACCGCAAAGAGCAGCCGATTGTCGGGTAAGGAAGCGCTCAGCATAATCTCCGGGGACAATGATTGGGGTGTCCGCGCTTCAGATCATTTCATCCAATGAACGGGCATTGGATATTCTGCACCTTACACGGGTACACGTGGAACCTATCCACAGGCGTTCATAGGAAACAGATAATCTATCGTACCAGATAATCGGGCCATGTTAGACACTTTAGATGACGACTTCAATTCATGTCTATTACCCAGGCTAGTTTTGGCTGTTGTTGTGGTGTTTCCATATTGAGTGCTCTTTTTAAGGCTGTCATATTTTATATTGTGGAGGTTGTATGAGAGCTAGGCAGCTCCTCTTGAAACACAACTCCAGATGTAGGACATGTATCTGTGTACTCTCCTGAATATATTTCAGTAAATTCTTGTTAAATTATATAATTGCAATTCTGAACAGGATAATGCACACAGATGCAAATGACTCATAATGAGCTACTGATCAGGAAAAAAAATAATATATTTTTTTTAATTAGCTCAGATATTTCAAACCATTCACTACTAGCCAATAGTGTTTATCGCGAATATTCTAATCGCAAATTTTTATCGCAAATATCGGCACTTCGAGAATTCGCGAAGATGTAAAATATAGTGCTATATATTCGTAATCGCAAATATTCTAGATTTTTTTTTTTCAGCAGTAACCTCCATTGTTCCTTGTGGGCCAATGAGAAGGTTGCAATATCTTTGTCTGAGCTTAGCAACATCCCTAGCAACCAATAGGAACGTTGCCTACCCCTTCACTATATAAGAACCTCCCTAGCAGCCATTTTCTGCTGTTTTTTTGTAGTTCTGAGAGAGAGAGCAGTGTCATTGCTGCGCTCTGTGCTTTCATCTGGATCCTATTCCTTATCCAATTACATTAGATAGATAGTTAGTTAGCTCATATATATATATATATATATATATATATATAATACAGATAGTTAGTGGGAGATAGTCAGTGTAGGTTAGATAGCGATATGGTGTAGCTGATAGGTTCCAGTGCAGGGTGTTAGGTAGTGTGATAGGAATTACTGTTTCTCTGCTGTCCATACATACATGCTACAGACATACTGCTGTGATGTCACAACAATACTTAGTGCACCAAAAAATATGCACATCATTAGTGCCGATTTGCGCAATCGTGAAAATAATGACGAGATCACAAATTCTAGAACTTTGCAAATTTATTGCGAATATTATGCAAAAAATTCACGAAATATCGTGAAAACGAATATTGGCTATGCCACTCATCACTACTAGCTAAGCCTAGATTTTGCATAAGATAGTATTGATTAGCTGCTTGCTCTGTAACATTGTGTCCTTGCAACAAGTTTATCGGAATATCTGAAGAATAGATGTATCCAATATTTTCAGATCTATACCCTGCATCATATAGTCGTACGCCTGAAATAAATGTCACTAAGGCCACATTCATATCACCAGCTGGAAAGTTCCCTGCCAGCCTGCCGGCGTTCATCGGATCTGGCATTGCTTGATCCCTATTGACAATAATAGGATCTTGTGGTGACCCGGGCACTTTCCGGCATAAATGCCAGGTTTCGGCCAGACACATACTGCTGCATGCAGTGGTTTTTGTCCGTCCAACAGCAGGCATTTACGAATGGTATTTGAATGTGCTTTCGAGAACTGGTTTGGGAAGTTACTTGAAGAAACTGAATTTTTCTTTTTTCTGGACAACTTATTAAAAAATCATGGACAGCAAACATTCTGTACGGACAACTTAGAAAAGCACATTGAATAATAAAGATTATAAGTAATAATTATCTATAACTAAGGCTAGTTTCACACTAGCGGCAGGGGACGGGGGCGGAGTTCCGATGGCCGCAAGGCGTGAGGCAGCCGGACGAAAAGGATGACATGTAGTACTTTGAGTCCGGCTGCCTCTCGCCGTGCACTGCCGCCGGAACTCCGCCCCTGCCCCCATTATAGTTAATGGGGACGGAGCGGCAGTCCGGGGGCACACGTGAACTAGCAGCAGGACGTATCCGACAGGTTGTTCACCTGCCTGGACAGCCTGCCGGAGTCCCCTGCCGCTAATGTGAAAGTACAGTCAATATATATGAATGCATTAGTGTGAGCCATAAAATGATGAAAATTATGATCACAATGACCTGGTCAAGTACCACCAACCATCAGAGACACAATTATTTTATTTTCCCAGATGCTGGAAAAAGTGCCCTATTTTTACAGACTTCCAGGAATTTCTGGATGGTTGGCAACCCTGATGGAGTCTTATTTTTTCAGGCAGTGCTTCATGGGGAAAAAAACTATGCAAATTAACTTACACTGGCAAGCTGGAGGGAATCAAATGTTATTAGGCTTTGCTTTTCACTCTCTTTATACACATTGGGGCATCAACCTAGACAGGCTGTCTTAACCTCCACCAAATTTATCACAGTTCCTCAAACTGGATGATAAATTTGGTGCAGAGATAGACATTTTTATCTGACTTTATGCCAGGTATTGGTTGGCTTACTTGGTGAGAGAATTTTACACCAGAATTGTATTGCAGTTTTGGTGCAAAATGTCACATATTAGGTCTCTCCCCTTTCCTTCTGTTAGACTATGTCCCCTTGTAAGACTAGGCACAGGTAATTTCCTTAAACATCAATTGGCCAAGTTGTTCCACATTTGGCTCAATTTATGCCAAATTCTTGTTGCACTCACACTATTAAATACGAGCCACTGACCTGTGATTTTTATTGCTGAAAATTATTGATCTCAGTTTTTCACATGCCCATTACTTGTATCAAAAATTGATTCTCCAGGAATAAATATCAGTAGACTATCCTTAGTTTATTTGATCAATTATGTTCTGACCTTCATGATGATCAGTACTGTGAAGCGATGCTTGCAAGGGTGCCACAGTCCTTTAATATTGCTGATTGGCAGGAATCCCTAAGGTTAGGCCACCAATGTTTAAGCCCTGAAAACCCAAGTGAAAGTTCATCAGATGTACAAAGGTCCACAACACATTTTTATGGTGGCCTTGGCTCCATTTTTGTCTGAGGCAGAGCTCCAGATCCTCTGTATAGACAGAATGAAATTATAAAATTTTAGCTGTGCATTAAACTCAAAAAGGCAACTTCAGTAGGCTCCTAAACTCACCTCAATGGCAGCTGCAGGAAGAAAGAAATTGACTCTATATCTATGCAGGGATTCAGTATCAGAAAAGCATAATCATTAATCAACACAGCAGTGAGACCTTAAAATAACATAGTGTGAAAATGTGTGTGTGTGTGTGTGTGTGTGGGGGGGGGCTCACTTTAAAGATATTGCTAAAATTCCCCTTACAGCTATATAAAACTGCACTTAAAGCACTAAAATAACATACTACAATCCCCAAATGCATTTTTCAGAAATCACAGCTATATAGCCCACACTAAACATAAAACAAACAGCATGGTTTATGCAGACCTGGGTCCTAAGGTCCATGGGTGAAGGATGAGCATAAACAAAAATACAGCCTTTTTTGTGGTTGACCTTGGGACCAAATTCATGTAGATATTACAAACTGCAAAGAGATAACTTTAGTTTAAACAATGTTTAATTGTCAATGTTTTATTATATGAAAAATATGGGACGTACAAGTTCAATTTAACCCTGTGATAATATCTACTCTATTTGCTGTGCAATTAGCTTGTATAATACAGTGAAAATATGTTTAATAAGTCAAATAAATCCAATAAAGTAAGTTAAAGGGAGCATTCAGCAGTTTTGACCATGTTAAACTGCTGACTGCACTATTAGGGGCTGATAAGAGCAGAACAAATATACTGTTTGTGTTGAACTTTTCACTTCAGGAGTAGTGTGAAAATGAAGTTTTAGTCAGCTCCTCCCCTCTGCTCTTAGTGACAGATGTAGTGGCCTGCTGGTTGGATGCTGTCATTTAAATCAAAGGGAATTGTCTGTTAAGCAGCTCAATGCAGAGAGAAGGTCAACGTGAAGCTTGTCCTGGGCAGTTACAGGAGCAGAACTTGACAGAATAAAAGTTCATATTCATACGGCTCTTGATGAGAAAAGCTCCACAAAAGGTATGTTTTTACTCCGCTCCCCAACCACTCCCTAGTGCTGCTAGCAGTTTAGCATGTTCAAAACTGCTGACAATACTCTCTGTCATTCTTTTTATCTTTGATAAATATTTTTTACTAACCAAGATTATTGAAGAATGCCCCTAATGGTTTAACTGTTTGCAGTGTCCTTAGTTTCATTAATAACTTTCATGCATGCAAGCATATTATGAGTATTTACTGTATAACTTATGTGCTATATATGACAGAAAAACAAAAGGAGGCAGTGCCTCGTGTGTAGAACCTTACAGACAATGATAGCGTTAATACACAGATTGTGCTTACCATGCAGGGTTGTGACAAGTCACAACACCTATATTTTGCCTTTGCTGGAAAGTTCCCGTCCAGCTTGCGGGGAAGGTCTGCATCTGCTGCCCAGGTCTGTGCCCTTTTTCCGTGGCTCACGGTTAATGGGATAGAGAAGATATAGTTGAGAGAAGAATTCAGACCATTTTCAAGCGGCGCTGATGCAGAAAAGGACTCCGTACTGGGATGTTACCATAGAAGGTAATCTTTTATTCAACTATATCTGTGCTATATATGAGGGGATGCTGAGAAGTTCCTGGCTTTGCCCCCTTCCAGTTGGAATTGAAAAATGAATTTGATACCATATGAAAGCTTGATATCTTGTTATGTAACTGTGCAAATATCATATGTTTATGCCTTTTATAACAATTTTTTATTTCAGGTAGAACCTCAGATAGCAGAGGCACAAGGAAGTTTCACATCTTTGAATTTACTGGTAGAGTTGAGCGAACCCGAACTGTAAAGTTCGGGTTCGTACCCAACTTTAGGTTTTTCGGCACCCGGACCCGAACCCGAACATTTACGTGAAAGTTCGGGTTCGGTGTTCAGCGATTTTTATGGCGCTTTTTGAAAGGCTGCACAGCAGCCAATCAACAAGCGTCATACTACTTGCCCCAAAAGGCCATCACAGCCATGCCTACTATTGGCATGGCTGTGATTGGCCAACTGCAGCATGTGACCCAGCCTCTATTTAAGCTGGAGTCACTTAGCCCCGCCCGTCACTCTGCTCGGATTAGTGTAGGGAGAGGCTGCAGCTGCTGTGAGGTAGAGATCAGGGAGCGATCTTATCAAGAACTGGTTTATGTACTCAGCGATCTACAGAAAAAGTGTTTTGTGGGTGCAGTGCGCAATTTTTTTAAGCCTGTCCTGAGCCAACTACTGCTGAAAACGAACTTTCTTTGAACTTTTTCTTCATTTCATAAATATCAATACCTGATCGGCAGCCATTTTATGCAACGATAGTGCACCAGCATAGGCTATCTGCAAGTCCAGAAATACAGCTTTTGCTTACTGGGGTGAAAAAACCCTCTAATATACTGCACATCTGGGATTAGACAAGCATAAGTGACTGTCACATTTAGGACAGAAATACATCTTTTTGGTTAGGGTGAAAAAAGCCTCTAATATACTGCACATCTGTGATTACACATGCATAAGTCACTGTCACATTTAGGACAGAAATACAGCTTTTTGGTTACTGGGGTGAAAAAAAAGCCTGTAATATACTGCACATCTGTGATTACACATGCATAAGTCACTGTCACATTTAGGACAGAAATACAGCTTTTTGGTTACTGGGGTGAAAAAAAAGCCTGTAATATACTGCACATCTGTGATTACACATGCATAAGTCACTGTCACATTTAGGACAGAAATACAGCTTTTTGGTTACTGGGGTGAAAAAAAAGCCTGTAATATACTGCACATCTGTGATTACACGTGCATAAGTGTCACATTAAGGCCAGAAATACAGCTTTTTTCTTACTGGGGTGAAAAAACCCTCTGATATACTGCACATCTGTGATTACACATGCATAAGTCATTGTCACATTTAGGACAGAAATACAGCTTTTTTCTTACTGGGGTGAAAAAACCCTCTGCAATACTGCACATCTGTGATTACACGTACATAAGTGATTGTCACATTAAGGCCAGAAATCCAGTATGGCCGGACTAGGGCGCAGCTAAGGGTAGGCCAGCATGATTAAGTTTGGTTGTGAGGGTCAGGAAGGTTAGGGGTTAAGGGATTTGAAATTGATGCTGGGAAGGACGTAGATGTGGGTTGGGACAGGGTGGTAATCCGGTTGAGGGGGTCCAAGACGGATATGGAAGGCAGGGGTTGTAGGGTTACTTTGTTTGCGGTTCCTGGGTGCATGTTGTGTCCGGTTGCCACCCTGGTGGACTTTAGGAGGTGTGCTAGTTTTGTGGAGGGCCCCTTGCTCAGGCACGAGGACGGATCGTTTTTATCGAGATACCAATTTGTGGTGGTGTTAAAGAAATGTGGGGAATTGGGTCAGCACAACCTGTATGTGGTGCACATCACTATGGCGAAATACATATAAACGAAAAATACAAATTTGATAGCACTCTACATCCAGCAATTTGCCTCCATGCTGGATGAGGCATTGGTGTACATTTTGGCCAAAGCGTAGTAAGCCACTCACCACGTCAAGGTCGCCTCTATTTGAGTGGTCCCTAACTCTAGTTCCTACCTGTTCATGGGCCATGACAGCCACACAAAATCCAGGGAATGCAGGTCAGCGTGCACGCCAAGCACACTCTGCTTTTAACCCCGTCCGGTGCCATTACAGCTTTCATCGGATCCAGGGATGCAAGTAGCAACATGCACGCTGAGCCCACCATATACTTCTCCTGGAGCCAAATGGCTACTGGTAGGTTCTATATAAGCAGACTCAGTTTTATACTGACTTTAAAACCAGCCTCCAGGACAGATTGACTGGTCAGGTGAGCAATGACTCCAAGGAGATCGCCACGCCTCCAATATATACTGCAAAGAAAAAATGTGGGGAATTGGGTCAGCACAACCTGTATGTGGTGCACATCACTATGGCGAAATACATATAAACGAAAAATACAAATGTGATAGCACTCTACATCCAGCAATTTGCCTCCATGCTGGATGAGGCATTGGTGTACATTTTGGCCAAAGCGTAGTAAGCCACTCACCACGTCAAGGTCGCCTCTATTTGAGTGGTCCCTAACTCTAGTTCCTACCTGTTCATGGGCCATGACAGCCACACAAAATCCAGGGAATGCAGGTCAGCGTGCACGCCAAGCACACTCTGCTTTTAACCCCGTCCGGTGCCATTACAGCTTTCATCGGATCCAGGGATGCAAGTACCAACATGCACGCTGAGCCCACCATATACTTCTCCTGGAGCCAAATGGCTACTGGTAGGTTCTATATAAGCAGACTCAGTTTTATACTGACTTTAAAACCAGCCTCCAGGACAGATTGACTGGTCAGGTGTGCAATGACTCCAAGGAGATCGCCACGCCTCCAATATATACTGCAAAGAAAAAATGTGGGGAATTGGGTCAGCACAACCTGTATGTGGTGCACATCACTATGGCGAAATACATATAAACGAAAAATACAAATGTGATAGCACTCTACATCCAGCAATTTGCCTCCATGCTGGATGAGGCATTGGTGTACATTTTGGCCAAAGCGTAGTAAGCCACTCACCACGTCAAGGTCGCCTCTATTTGAGTGGTCCCTAACTCTAGTTCCTACCTGTTCATGGGCCATGACAGCCACACAAAATCCAGGCAATGCAGGTCAGCGTGCACGCCAAGCACACTCTGCTTTTAACCCCGTCCGGTGCCATTACAGCTTTCATCGGATCCAGGGATGCAAGTAGCAACATGCACGCTGAGCCCACCATATACTTCTCCTGGAGCCAAATGGCTACTGGTAGGTTCTATATAAGCAGACTCAGTTTTATACTGACTTTAAAACCAGCCTCCAGGACAGATTGACTGGTCAGGCGTGCAATGACTCCAAGGAGATCGCCACGCCTCCAATATATACTGCAAAGAAAAAATGTGGGGAATTGGGTCAGCTCCAGGAAAAGTATATGGTGGGCTCAGCGTGCATGTTGGTACTTGCATCCCTGGATCCGATGAAAGCTGTAATGGCACCGGACGGGGTTAAAAGCAGAGTGTGCTTGGCGTGCACGCTGACCTGCATTCCCTGGATTTTGTGTGGCTGTCATGGCCCATGAACAGGTAGGAACTAGAGTTAGGGACCACTCAAATAGAGGCGACCTTGACGTGGTGAGTGGCTTACTACGCTTTGGCCAAAATGTACACCAATGCCTCATCCAGCATGGAGGCAAATTGCTGGATGTAGAGTGCTATCACATTTTTATTTTTTGGTGTTAAAGAAATGTCTGTCGGCTTTGGGGGTGGATTCTGCGAGGTATTCGGGGCATTCCTTTAGGATCGGGGCTGCGACTGAAGCAGCTAGGTTGGGGCTGAGTGATGAGCAGATTATGAGGATTGGGAGATGGGAATCTGTCAGGTTTAGATCGTACGTCAGGTTGGATCGTTTGGTGTGAGCGGGGTTAGTGGGGGAAGGATGCTTAATGTGGTTTTTTGTTGTTTCAGGCTCCTCGACGGGTCTTGTTTGGATCCTGGGCCACTCTTTCGTATGGTGGGGAGCGCTTAGGGCGGACGTGAGAAAACATGGTCGACAGTTGGGGTTGTCAGAGGAAGTGGCGGTGGTAAGGTGGTTGGGGTTTAGGGGCATGTTATGGAGGGGGTGTTACGTGAAATACATATATTTGTGTGTTTGGATCGGGCCCCAGATGTACTGGTGGTGCATTGTGGGGGTAATGATTTGGGAGTCACGCCGGTGCGTAACTTGATTCGGGACATTAAATTTGATTTATTGAGGCTTTGGTCGCTGTTTCCCGGAATAGTGATGGTGTCGTCTGATATTGTGCCTCGTAGGAAATGGAGGGATGCACGGTCGGTCGATAGGATCAACAAGACTCAGATTAAAGTTAAATAGGGCTATCGGGAAATTTGTGGTGAGACACGGGGCGGTTGCAGTGAGGCATAGGGATTTGGAGGACGGTGTGGCGGAGTTCTGGAGAAAGGATGGAGATCATTTGAACGCAGTTGGCATTGATTTATGGTCACTGGGGTTGCAGGATGGAATTGAAAGAGCCTTGGGTGTGTGGCGGAACGCGCAAGCTTGAGGTGGGTGGGGGTCAAGTTGCGCGTTGTTGGCGGCAGGAGGTACTGGAAGCTGGGAGTACGGATCGGGATTTGAGGTTGAGAGGGCCCTTATGGTGGGGGCTGGACTCTCATGGTGGGGCTTACCTGTTCGGTTTGGTGAGGCGTCCAAGCTAGTATACTGCGGCTGGAGGCAAGGTGGATTTGCCGTGTGGTTGTGTAAGTGGACAATTTGGGGGCTTCCATGACCTCCTTCGTCTGTGGTTATGTTATATATGTTATGTATTTATGTTAATAATAAATGACTGCTGTGGCCAATTAAATCCATTTGAGGAGTTGTGTGGTTATTTTACGGATGATGGTGGGGGACCAGTATGAGGACAGGTGGGGCATGGTGGGGTAATGAGGTGGGGTAAGACCCGGTATATCAACCAATACCTTAATCATGCTTTGGCATACTGGGGGGAAAAAACCCTCTGAAATACTGCACATCTCTGATTACACATGCATAAGTGATTGTCACATTAAGGCCAGAAATACAGCTTTTTTCTTACTGGGGTGAAAAAACCCTCTGATATACTGCACATCTGTGATTACATGTGCATAAGTCACTGCCACATTTAGGACAAAAATACAGCTTTTTGGTTAGGGTGAAAAAACCCTCTGATATACTGCATATCTGTGATTACACGTGCATACGTGATTGTCACATTAAGGCCAGAAATCCTGCTTTGTCATACTGGGGTGAAAAAACCCTCTGATATACTGCACATCTCTGATTACATTTGCATAAGTGATTGTCACATTTAGGCCAGAAATACGCCTTTTTGGTTACTGGGGTAAAAAAAGCCTCTAATATATTGCACATCTGGGATTACACATGCATAAGTGAGTGTCACATTTAGGCCAGAAATACACCTTTTTGGTTACTGGGGTGAAAAAAGTCTCTGATATACTGCACATCTGGGATAAGACGTGCATAAGTGAGTGTCACATTTAGGCCACAAATACCGCTGTCATATAGAGTTTTAAAAAAATAATTGAGTGCAATACCCTACATCAGGGTTTTTAGTGGCGGTTAATTTTTTTTAACAGACTTAACCACTTTTTACTTTGCTTTGTAAACGCTAACTATGAGGCAAACATCTAATAAGGGACGCGGTCATGGTCGTGGTGGTGGTGTTGGTGGAGCCTCTGGTGCAGGGAGAGGACGTGGCCGTTCTGCCACAGCTACACGTCCTACTGAACCTACTACCTCAGGTCCCAGAAGCCGCCAGAATCTACAGCGATATTTGGTCGGGCCTAATGCCGTTCTAAGGATGGTAATCCCTGCGCAAGTACAGGTGCTAGTCAATTGGGTGGCCGACAGTGGATTTAGCACGTTCACATTATCTCCCACCTAGGCTTCTGCAGAAAGCGCACAGGTGGCGCCTGAAACCCATGCCCATCAGTCTGTCACATTACCCCCATGCATATCGGGGAACCTGTCTGAGCCTCAAGTCATGCAGCAGTCTCTTATGCTGTTTGAAGACTCTGCTGGCAGGGTTTCCCAAGGGCATCCACCTAGCCCTTCCCCAGGGGTGGAAGACATAGAATGCACTGACGCACAACCACTTATGTTTCCTGATGAGGACATGGGAATACCACCTCAGCACGTCTCTGATGATGACGAAACACAGGTGCCAACTGCTGCGTCTTTCTGCAGTGTGCAGACCGAAAAGGAGGTCAGGGAGGAAGACTGGGTGGAAGACGATGCAGGGGACGATGAGGTCCTAGACCCCACATGGAATGAAGGTCGTGCCACTGACTTTCAGATTTTCAGAGTTCAGAGGAAAAGGCAGAGGCAGTGGTGAGACCGAGCCAACAGCGTAGCAAAAGCAGAGCAGCCGTCGCAAAAACAGTTCACCTGCTACTGGCCACCGTCACCATGGACCGAGCACACCAAAGGCAGCTTCAAGGAGTTCCCTGGCATGACACTTCTTCACACAATGTGCTGACGACAAGACCCGAGTGAATTCCCACCTAGCCACCCTCGATCCCTGGCCCTGAATGCCAGCATTTCTAAACTGCTGGCCTATGAAATGCTGTCATTCAGGCTGGTGGAGACGGACAGCTTCAAACAGCTCATGTCGCTTGGTGTCCCACAGTACGTCGTTCCCACCCGCCACTACTTCTCCAGGAGAGCCGTGCCCTCCCTGCACAACCAAGTATCGGATAAAATCAAGTGTGCACTGCGCATCGCTATCTGTGGCAAGGTCCACCTAACCACAGATACGTGGACCAGTAAGCACGGCCAGGGACGCTATATCTCCCTAACTGCACACTGGGTAAATGTAATGGCGGCTGGGCCCCAGGCGCAGAGCTGTTTGGCGCACGTCCTTCCGCCGCCAAGGATCATCATTCTTTGCCTCCTCTTCCTACTCGCCTTCCCACTCCTCTTCTTCCACCTCCTCATCCAGTCAGCGACAGACCTTCACCACCAACTTCAGCACAGCCAGGGGTAAACGTCAGCAGGCCGTTCTGAAACTGATGTGTTTGGGGGACAGGCCCCACACTGCACAGGAGTTGTGGCAGGGTATAGAACAACAGACCGACGAGTGGTTGCTGCCAATGTGCCTCAAGCCCGGCCTGGTGGTGTGCGATAATGGGCGAAATCTCGTTGCAGCTCTGGGACTAGCCGGTTTGACGCACATCCTTTGCCTGGCGCATGTGCTGAATTTGGTGGTGCAGAAATTCATTCACAACTACCACGACATGTCTGTGCGCGCTTTTGGCATTCTCACCCTGCTGCTGCACGCCTGTCAGCTCTGCAGCGTAACTTCGGCCTTCCCGCCCCCAGCCTCATATGCGACGTGCCCACCAGGTGGAACTCCACCTTGCACATGCTGGAGAGACTGTGCGAGCAGCAGCAGGCCATAGTGGAGTTTCAGCTGCAGCACGCACGGGTCAGTCGCACTGCGGAACAGCACCACTTCACCGCCAATGACTGGGCCTCCATGCGAGACCTGTGTGCCCTGTTGCGCTGTTTCGAGTACTCCACCAACATGGCCAGTGGCGATTACGCCGTTATCAGCGTTACAATACCACTTCTATGTCTCCTTGAGAAAACACTTAGGGCGATGATGGGAGAGGATGTGGCCCAGGACGAGGAGGAGGAAGAGGCGTCATCTCTAACACTTTCAGGCCAGTCTTTTAGAAGTGGCTCAGAAAGAGGATTTTTGCAACAGCAGAGGCCAGGTACAAATTTGTCCAGCCAGGGCCCACTACTGGAGGAGGAGGAGGATGAGGAGGAGGAGGATGGGGATGAAGCATGTTTACAGCGGGGTGGCATCCAACGCAGCTCGGGCTCATCACTGGTTCGTGGCTGGGGGGATATGGAGGACGCAGACGATACGCCTCCCACAGAGGACAGCTTGTCCTTACCTCTGGGCAGCCTGGCACACATGAGCGACTACATGCTGCAGTGCCTGCGCAAGGACTGCAGAGTTGCCCACATTTTAACGTGTGCTGACTACTGGGTGGTCACCCTGCTGGATCCCCGTTACAAAGACAATGTGCCGTCCTTAATTCCCTCACTGTAGCGTGATCGGCAGATGCGCGACTACAGGCGCACGCTGGTAGACGCGCTCCTGAGAGCATTCCCGACTGACGCCGGGGGACAAGTGGAAGCACAAGGCGAAGGCAGGGGAGGAGGAAGAGGTCGCCAACGCAGTTGTGTCAGCGCCAGCACCTCAGAAGGCAGGGTTAGCATGGCCAAAATGTGGAAAAGCTTTGTCACCTCGCCGCAACAACCGGCCCCAACTGCTGATATGGAACGTGTAAGCAGGAGGCAGCATTTGAACAACATGGTGGAACAGTACCTGTGCACACGACTACACGTACTGACTGATGGTTCTGCCCCATTCAACTTCTGGGTCTCCAAATTGTCCACATGGCCAGAGCTTGTTCTGTATGCCTTGGAGGTGCTGGCCTGCCCTGCCCTCTCTGAACGTGTATTTAGCACGGCAGGAGGCGTGATTACAGACAGACGCAGCTGCCTGTCCACAGCCAACGTGGACAAGCTCACGTTCATTAAAATGAACCAGGCTTGGATCCCACAAGACTTGCCTGTACCTTGTGCAAAATAGACATTTATACCACCATCAAACCTACATTCTTGTACTCAAGTCAAGTGCAATGATTCTTTGTTTTCTTTTTTTTTTATTTGTCACAATATTTTGGGGGCTACCTACCCAATAAAAAAAAACATTTTTGACTACCTGTTCCTCCTCCATTGCTGCCTCCACCTACAACACCACATTCACCGCCTCCTCAACCTCCGACTCCATATCCACCTCCTTCTCCGAGTTGCTGGTTAATAATTTGTAATTTTTAGAAATTTTATTTCATTTTAAGTTATTTCCCTATCCACATTTGTTTGCAGAGCAGTTGCCATGCTCTTAAGCACATTTTACTGCCTTTTACATCCCTCTAGCCTTTTCAAGGACTATTTTAGTGCCCTAAATTGAAAAAAATCTTATTTTCAATTGTCGGGTGACATTTTACCATTTTTGGAGTATACAAACCCCTGCTGTGCCTGGGTGACAGGGGCCTAAATCTCTTAAAATCCTCTGTTGTATTGATGAGTGACATGAGCCCCCTTTTGCCCTGAATGAACCCCTGCTGTGCCTGGGTAACAGGGACCTAAATCTCTCAAAATCCTCTGTTCTATTGCTGGGTGACATGAACCCCCTTTTGCCGTGAATGAACCCCTGCTGTGCCTGGGTGACAGGGGCCTAAATCTCTCAAAATCCTCTGTTCTATTGCTGGGTGACATGAACCCCCTTTTGCCGTGAATGAACCCCTGCTCTGCATTGCTGACAGGGGCCCAAATCTCTCAAAATCCTCTGTTGTATTGCTGGGTGACATGAACCCCCTTTTGCCGTGAATGAACCCCTGCTGTGCCTGGGTGACAGGGGCCTAATTCTCTCAAAATCCTCTGTTCTATTGCTGGGTGACATGAACCCCCTTTTGCCGTGAATGAACCCCTGCTGTGCCTGGGTGACAGAGGCCTAAATCTCTCAAAATCCTCTGTTCTATTGCTGGGTGACATGAACCCCCTTTTGCCGTGAATGAACCCCTGCTCTGCATTGCTGACAGGGGCCTAAATCTCTCAAAATCCTCTGTTCTATTGCTGAGTGTCATGTCCCCCTTTTGCCATTAATGAACCCCTGCTCTGCATTGCTGACAGGGGCCTAAATCTCTCAAAATCCTCTGTTCTATTGTTGGGTGACATGTACCCCCTTTTGCCGTGAATGAACCCCTGCTGTGCCTGGGTGACAGGGGCCTAAATCTCTCAAAATCCTCTGTTCTATTGCTGGGTGACATGTACCCCCTTTTGCCGTGAATGAACCCCTGCTCTGCATTGCTGACAGGGAACTAAATTTAGTGAAAACATCTGTTACTGATCGGAAGATGCGCGACTACAAGCGCACGCTGATGATAGCATTCCCATCTGACAGCGGGGGCACAGTGGAAGCACAAGGCGAAGGCAGAGGAGGAGGAAGAGGTCGCCAACGCAGCTGGGGCACCGGCAGCATCTGTGGAAAAGCTTTGTCAGCCTTGGGGGTGCTGACCTGCCCTGCAGCCAGTGTATAGTGTGAGTGTGTGTTTAGCACGGCAGAGAGCATTATCACAGGCCACAGCCAATCTGGACAAGCTTACGTTTATTAAAATGAACCAGGCATGGATCCCACAGGACTTGTCCGTACCTTGTGCAGAATAGACATTTATACCAGCCTCAACCATCCATTCTTGTACTCAAGTGCACTTACTCTTAGTTTTATTTTGTTATATGTCCCAATATTTTGGGGGATACCCCAATTTAAAAAAAATTAATGACACAAATCAGTGTTGGCTACCTATTCCTCCTTCACCGCCGCTTCCACCTACACCGCAACGTCAACCTACACCGCCACATACACCCATCCACCGCCTCCTCAACCTCCTACTCCTAGATCCAGATTGTTATTTTAAATTTTTCTGTATTTTATGTTATTTTAAGTCATTTCCCTATCCACATTTGTTTGCAGAACAGTTGCCATGCTCTTAAGCACATTTTGATGCCTTTTGCAGCCCTCTAGCCCTTTCCAGGACTATTTTAGATCCATTTTAGTGCCCAAAAGTTCGGGTCCCCATTGACTTCAATGGGGTTCGGGTTCATGGTCAAGTTCGGGTCCCGAACCCGAACTTCTTTTTTTTCAAGTTCGGCCGAACCCGAACATCCAGGTGTCCGCTCAACTCTAGTTACGGGTTGTCATGAAGTTTTTGTTTCTCCATGGCAAGTCTGCAAAGGACATTCACTCTGAGATGTCACAAACACAAGGGGAGAAGTGTCCTCAGTGTGAATGTCCTTTCCCTGAAGAAACAAAAACTTCATGACGGGCCGTAACTCCACAGACGTGAAACTTACTTGTGCCTCTGCTATCTCAGGTTGTACCTGAAATTGAAAATTGTTATAACAGTCATAAACATATGATATTTGCACAGTTACATAACAAGATATCAAGCTTTCATATGGTACCAAATACATTTTTCAATTCCTACTGGAAGGGGGCAAAGCCAGGAACTTCTAAGCATCTCCTCGTATAAGAACCAGCCTTAGGCCTCTTGCCCACGACCGTATGCCCTCTGAGATATACGGTCCGTGAGCAAGCCATATGTCCTGGAGTGGCATTGATGGTGTGCACGGGAGCGCACAGCATCATAGATTACAATAATGCTGTGTACGTCGGGCCGCCCACGGGACTATTTTCCCGCACTCATATGATCATATGAGTGCGGGACAATATCCCCGTTGGCGGCCCAACGTCCACAGCATCATTGTAATCTATGATGCAGTGCTCTCCCGTGCGCACGATCAATGCCGCTCCGGAGCATATGGCCCGCTCACTGACCGTATATCTTGGGGGGGAATACGGTTGTGGGCAAGAGGCCTTAGGTTGTATTCGTGCTGAGTTTGCAGTGTACATTCAGTATATGTGCCAGGAAATGCTCCCAGCACATATCATGAACATGTCTATAGACCTCTATGGTCTTGCTGCCCTTTTGGCATCAGCCAGGCTGTCATAGGGAAGCTCAACCTGCTACTCTTTTCTATACAGTCAACCACCCTATGGTGGTCTAACAGCAATGTATGTGACTATTTGCCACCCATCTACATACCTCAGAGACCTCTGTTAGAGATTCATATGCCAAACAGATGCTTCAAATGCAGTATGAGCGAAGCCTTACTCCCACACAGTAGTGGGAAGCATAAAAATGTCCCTGATGTGCATGTATATTGTGAGCATATTCTCATTTATACAGATCCTCTCAATTAGTTAAACTAACCAAGTGCTGATAGCGAAGAAAAGATATACGACTCTTAATGGAAATAGATGGAAATTCCTCGCTGTTCATTCCAGATGAATAGACGGTGAAATACCGTCAGACGTACATCACACATCAGCAGGGTTTTATGTCTAGCTAGATGTTTTAGAAGATGTTATATTCTTGTAACATGAGACATAATTTTGTAGAGTAATGAAAAATAACCTTGATTTTAAAAGGAAAGCAAATGTTTCTATTCAGCAATCTGTGACTGACATATTACAGGGGCTTAACAGGCTTATTGTGAAGGATTTGGGAGTTTAATTTACTGATTTGCACTGAATAACATCTGTAATTAAGTTTCAGTTCACTGACATTTCATTTAGACATTAATTGACTAAAGAGTGCATAAGACTGTTAAATTAAAGTAAAAGAAAGAAAGTCAGGGATGCTAAGAGAAAAATAAAGAAATCTTATACTCACCGTCCCTAACCACCTCCATTCCACCATCAGCACTTCTATCCTTCCCCACTGCTGCAGCCATGATATACATGCACATGACCACTGCAGCCCATCACTGGCCTCAGCGGCTATGCTGGCATGTATGGCACTTGACTGCATCATATGGATGTATAGCACATCATCATTCCAGAAAAATAAAGACTGGTGGGGCCCGCAGGAGCATTGGCACTGAAGCAGAGGGAGAGTTAACAGGTGAGTAGGGCTTGTTTTTTATGCCATAATTTTTTTTCTTCAGCTACTTTAATTTCTCCAATTCCTAGTTAACTACAAACTTTTATTTTAAATACAATAGAAAATCAACTTTTTCTCTAATCGAGAGGATTCCCTTCATCACTCAGAAGCTACAGTATATAGCATGGTCCACATATCAGCAATTAAGCTGCTATATGATTCGTTTATGCCCTCTAGTGTTGAGATGATGGGAAGAGGCACAATCACTGCTCCCTGGCATTGCACCCTCTACTTACAATGACGTTTTTTTGTAAAGTTGCACAAAGCAGACAAATCAAATTTTTGAATACTTTGCTCATCTCTAATTCTGCCACGTGATGATGATCATGTGGAATTAGCAATATGCATGGTTGAGTTTTTATTGTTCAGAGAATCCTTCTAAAATAAGCTGAACATAGGTTGTCTCTTTGCTTAGGCCCTCAGCATACATCTGCAGGGGAACCCAGCAGGAAGTAAAGATCAGCGGATACCATGGTTTCCAATATGGGTCCCAGAACAGATCCCTGAGGTACCCCACTGGTAACAAGACCATGGTCTGAATATACTCCATTGACTACAACCCTCTGTTGCCTGTCCCTCAGCCACTGCCTAATCCATTCAACAATATGGGAGTCCAAGCACAAAGACTGCAATTTATTGATATGCCTTCTATCTGGGACATTATCAAAAGCATTACTAAAGTCTATATAAGCGATGTCTACTGCACCTCCGCCATCTATTATTTTAGTCACCCAATCAAAAAAATCTATAAGATTAGTTTGACATGATCTCCCTGAAGTAAACCCATGCTGTTTTTCATCTTTCAATCCATGGGATTTTAGATGTTCCATAATCCTCTCCTTAAGTATGGTTTCCATTAATTTCCCCACTATTAATGTCAGGCTTACTGGCCTATAGTTGCCCAATTCCTCCCTACTACCTTTCTTGTGAATGGGCACAACATTTGCTAATTTCCAATCTTTTGGGAGGACTCCTGTTTCCAGTGATTGGTTAAATAAATCTGTTAATGGTTTTGCTAGTTCACCGCTAAACTCTTTTAATAGCTTCGGGTGTATCTCATCAGGCCCCTGTGACTTATTTGTATTAATTTTAGACAGCTGACTTAGAACCTCTTCCTCCTTGAAGACACATGCATCAAAAGATTCATTAGTCTTCCTCCCTAACTGAGGTCCTTTTCTATCATACATACATATTTCTTACATATTTAATCATTTTTAGATATAGAAAACAAGTACTGTAAATACTGTCAACATAAATCAAAATTATCATGGAAGCCTGTGTTCCAGTGTGTATTGTTGAATTTTTATTTTATGTCTATACCCTTCATATATACCCTTTTTTATTGCAATTATCTCTCATTCCACAGGACCGTTGACAGCCTGGAGCAAGAGGGGGATCATTCCACCAGCAGCAGCGATGAAGATGTTGGTGCGGATCCCCTAGACTCCACAGTTCCTGTGGCTGAAGAGGGCCAACCTGTGCTGCAGCAAGAGAGGGAGGAGTATTCTGCTTTGGAGGCTCCTTCAGCTGAGCCCTGAGCCTACAAGAAGACAACCATGGCGGAGAAGGGGGGCAACTGACACTGCCGTCTCTGCCTCAAATACTCAAGCTCTGATTCAAACTAAGGTGCTTGACTATTTGAGGCAGAGACGGTCGGAAGGGAAGGAGCAGCGGATGCTCTGTGTTCTGGCTCCTCTTATAGAAGATCTTGATTCCTATATAAAAACCCTATTTATTGATATCATGGGGTCATTTGCTACAATTTTAAAAACATCACTCGATCCCCATGAACTTGTGAGTTGTGTAGAAAATATGAAGCAACGAGCATTTAGGCTAACAAAAGAACCCCAAGCTGTGCCCAGCATGGTCCAACCACCTCCTAGGCCAACTTCATATTCCCAGCCTAATTATTCTCAACAATCCGAGATTATGGCACGGCCCTCGTCCAACTGTTCCAGGGTCATTTTTGAGGGACCAAATGGACATTTAATGTTATATTTAAGTTTTAGTTAAAAAATTATATTGGCTAATTGTTAAGCCTGTTTCTTTTATTTTCATTGATATTAATAATATGCTTTTATAATCAAAAATCTATGTGTCGACTTTTAGTTCATATTGCACATACATACCAATATTACAACATGAAAAATTTTATTTACTTAAGAAGAATAGTAATAGAATACACATATATAGTTTTTATTTGGTACATTAATTACAACTAGGGATGTACATATACTTTTGAACAGCTATGCTCAACCTGCCGCACTACAGACTCCCTGCATGTCTGAATAGCTGTTGTATGTCCACAAATGCAGGAAAAATACATTTTTCAACAGCTGGAGGGCCGCGATGTGGACATTCCTGTAGTAAACAACAAACATGGAAAATTTTATTAAATACCCAAATCTTCTAAGTGCTGGGATAACCTCCAATGGAAGGACCATGGACAGCGTCTTTAAGCGCTCTGCAGGGATAAAGAATGAAAAAAAGTTGTAAAATGTATATAAACTATTATGCAACGTCAACACACAATACATAGGTAATAAATATATCATTATAAAAAGGGTTAATAAAAAAGGGTAGTAAAAAAAAAAAAATTCTGAAACATGTTTACATAGAACATGATTTTCTACATAGTGATCTTTTTTTTATTAACTACATTTTAACCCCAGCCCACAAGCCCACGTCAAGGGTCCTCTTTGTCTTGTGAGTCCTACACTATCTACATAGAACCCCCCCACCAACCAAAAAATATACACTGGAAAACAACAAATACTAAGATAATCAGAATCCAGACATTTCATAAGCTGCCATGAACTGCGTCCATCTGCCACGGCAATGCTCCCTCAGGACTTGAAAAATATTGTTCATAGAGGGCCCTGCAGTTCCAGGTCGTCCATGAAGGGTCTGGTCCAATCCTCCAGATGAAGAAGAGGTACCAGGTTCCAATTCATCAACTTCTGAGGGACCATCATGAATCCTGACAAAGTTATGCAGGATCACACATGCTTTAATAACCTGGGTGGCATTCTCAGGTGCCATGTGTAAGGATGACAGTAATACTCTCCACTTGTGTGAGAGTATTCCAAATGCACATTCAACATACCGACGGGCTCTACTCAGCCGATAGTTAAATACAGGGCTTTTTTTCTGGCGGAACGCACCGGAACGGCGTTCCGCCACCTTTTGACATCGCAGCCTGCCATGCTCCAGCATCACAGGCTGCGATGTATCAGCAGTTATAGAATGTGTAAAATTAATAATGATTCTATTCATGAGGCCCCCTCTGTAGTAGAACATTCAATATATCCATCCTACTCACAGGGCTGTTATCGTAATCCAGGCCGGCCGGGCAGACGAGCGGCAGCGTCACTGACTGACGTCACGTGCCTGCCTGGCCTACTTTATGAATGAAGCAGGCGGCGCAGGCACGTGACGTCAGTCAGTGACGCTGCCGCTCGTCTGCCCGGCCGGCCTGGATTACGATAACAGCCCTGTGAGTAGGATGGATATATTGAATGTTCTACTACAGAGGGGGCCTCATAAATAGAATCATTATTAATTTTACACATTTTATAACTGTACTGTAGCGGCAATGGGGGGGGGGGGTCTGTGGATGGCAGTGTTAAGGGGGGGTCTGTGGATGGCACTTTTATGGGGTGGGGGGGTCTGTGGATGGCACTGTTATGGGGTGGGGGGGTCTGTGGATGGCACTGTTAAGGGGGGTCTGTGAATGGCACTGTTATGGGCTGGGGGGTCTGTGGATGGCACTGTTATGGGGTGGGGGGTCTGTGGATGGCACTGTTATGGGGTGGGGGGGGTCTGTGGATGGCACTGTTAAGGGGGGGTCTGTGGATGGCACTGTTATGGGGTGGGGGGGTCTGTGGATGGCACTGTTATGGGGTGGGTGGGTGTCTGTGGATGGCACTGTTATGGGGTGGGGGGGGGTCTGTGGATGGCACTGTTATGGGGTGGGGGGGTCTGTGGATAGCACTGTTAAGGGGGGGTCTGTGGATGGCACTGTTAAGGGGGGTCTGTGGATGGCACTGTTATGGGGTGGGGGGGTCTGTGGATTGCACTGTTATAGGATGGGGGGGTCTGTGGATGACACTGTTATGGGGTGGGGGGGTCTGTGGATGGCACTGTTATAGGATGGGGGGGTCTGTGGATGGCACTGTTATAGGATGGGGGATCTGCGGATGCCATCCCCAGATCCCCCATTAACAGTGCCATCCCCATCTGGGGGGTTTCTTTGCTGGGCTGGACTTTTATAGCCCCCCCAAATTTTACTTGCATCCCTGTTCTTTAAAGGGGTGGTTTTAGGGGGCGGTCCTAGGGGTGGGTAGGGGTGTGGCCAGGGGAGGGGGGCTGAGTTCCACCACCTTTTCTCTGAGAAAAAAATCCCTGGTTAAATATATGTCTGCTGTCATCCAGGTTGCGTCTGGGGAAGGGCTGCATGACATGGGGTGTCAAAGCAAACCCTTCATCAGCCACAAAAACAAATGGAGCCGGTGGTTTATAATTGTTGTACCGGGACCCGGCTTCTTAAAACATATGTGTTTGCCATCCAGTGCCCCAATGCAGTTAGGAAACTGCGCATCAACAGAAAAACCCTCAACAATTCGGATCCAATCCTTAGCCTTGGGCTCTGGCATCACCGTTCCCCGGAGTCGCTGCCAAATCAAATCACTGGTTTGACGAACTATCCGAGAAATGGTCGAGACTCCCAGCAGAAACTCAAAATGCAGAGATGCAAATGAATTCCCAGTAGCCAAAAACATGGAAGACACAAACATTAACAGTAATGCAACACAGTAACTATAAGAACAACAATTTACTACTAATATATATATATAGATATATATATACTCATAATCACATTGCATCTAAACTATCACACTAACATATAAATCATATCAAATAGACATACCTCAACGTGATGATGAGCCGTTCCTCAGGAGAAATGCAGCGCCTCATATTTGTGTCCTGGTATGTGAGGCCAGGACGCAGAGATGCTAACAACAAATCAAAGCTGTTCACAGACAATACCCATGAAATTTCTCAGGATGCTGTCGCAGATCCATGTACAGCGTGTGGAAATGACCCTTCCTGACAGAGAATTGGGTTCCACGTTCAGCATAGTTGGTTGCTGTTCGTGTTCCCAAGAAAGCAGACTGCACAAGAGAACCAGTTCCTCCTCAGCCATGATACAACAGAAAATCCAATGTCTGCCAAACACAGGATTCCAAGTACGCTCTCAATGCTGCAACACGCTGCATAAAATGGAGTAACAACTATCACATGACCAAGTTAAATAGGGTGACTGAAAAAGGGGATGTGTCGAAAAATGATGCTCACACCTTTTTTTTCCTTCTGTTTGCGATCCGCAAAAAACAGATCGTATACTGAAACCATACGGATATGTTTATTTATAAAAACGGAACGGAAACGGAATGGTAACGGAGACAGAACGGAAACAAAAAACGGAAGAACGGATACATTTGAAACGGAGCGCAAAACCATACGGTCATGTGCAGAAGGCCTAGCACTGCCATCCTGGCACTACTGAGGAAGGTGGTAAGATAACACCGAAACGCATCTAGGATCATATATGGCAGTAATTTGCATAATCCCTTAGTCACAGACCTGTTGAGATACGGAGATATACAGTACAAGCACGCTGCAGTATACCTCCGAACAGCTCACCTAAGAAATGCAGCCAACCTCTGTGAGCGAGTGAAGCACACAATCTTACAAGTCATCCTGCAGAATTACAAGCTAGCAAACTGTATGGAGCATGCCGCCCTGCCGCTCTGTTTGAAGCCCAGGGCCCCGCAACAGTGTTAGGGCTTATGCAGACAACCGTATATATTTTGCGGTCTGCAAAACACAGACATGTTCTATTTTTTTGCGGACATACGGAAACGGAATTCACACGGAGTAACTACCGTATTTTTTTATGCTAAATTGAATGGCTCCGCATACAGTCCTCAAAAAAAAAAAACGGAATGGACACGGAAACAAAATACATTCGTGTACATGAGCCCTTGGGCTGAGTTCACACGCAATGCACGAACACCGTCTGTGGGGCAGCCGCAGCAGATCGCGGACCCATTCACTTTAATGGGTCCACGATCCAGCCGTTCCGCAAAAAGATAGGACATGTTCTAACGATTTTTCGGAACGGAAGTACGGGACGAAACCCCACGGAAGCACTCCGCAGTGCTTCCGTAGGGTTCCATTCCGTGCTTCCGTTCCGCACCATTCCGCATCTCCGGATTTGCGGACCCATTAAAGTGAATGGGTCAGCATCCGTGATGCGAAATGCACACGGAACAGTGCCCGTGTATTGCAAGTCCGCAAATGCAGTCTGCAATACGGCAACGGAGCGCACATATTCGTGTGCAGGAGGCCTTATGGAAAGATCTGCACCTGTTCTGTGTTTTTGACCCGCACTTGGTTTTTGCTCACAATAACTGATGGAAATAACTGACCAAATAACTAATGTGTGAACTCAGCCTTAGACTACATGCACACAACCATATGGATTCTGCGGTCCACAAAATGCAGATCTGCAAAAAATATGGATGACGTCCGTGTGACATCTGTGTTGCATCTGTTTTTTTTTTGCGGATCCATTTTAACAATGCCTATGTTTGTCCGCAAAAAGGACAAGAATAGGACATGCTCTATATTTTATGCGGGGCTAAGGAACGGACAAACGGATGCGGACATTTCTGGCGGACCCATTAAAATGAATCAGTCCGTAAAAAAAAAAGGGATCGAACATGGACACAAAATATGTTCATGTGCATGAGGCCTTAGAAATATCAAGCAAATGTGAGCATGCGGCGACACTGCTGCATATACACTCACCTAAAGAATTATTAGGAACACCTGTTCTATTTCTCATTAATGCAATTATCTAGTCAACCAATCACATGGCAGTTGCTTCAATGCATTTAGGGGTGTGGTCCTGGTCAAGACAATCTCCTGAACTCCAAACTGAATGTCAGAATGGGAAAGAAAGGTCATTTAAGCAACTTTGAGCGTGGCATGGTTGTTGGTGCCAGACGGGCCGGTCTGAGTATTTCACAATCTGCTCAGTTACTGGGATTTTCATGAACAACCATTTCAAGGGTTTACAAAGAATGGTGTGAAAAGGGAAAAACATCCAGTATGCGGCAGTCCTGTGGGCAAAAATGCCTTGTGGATGCTAGAGGTCAGAGGAGAATGGGCCGACTGATTCAAGCTGATAGAAGAACAACGTTGACTGAAATAACCACTCGTTACAACCGAGGTATGCAGCAAAGCATTTGTGAAGCCACAACACGCACAACCTTGAGGCGGATGGGCTACAACAGCAGAAGACCCCACCGGGTACCACTCATCTCCACTACAAATAGGAAAAAGAGGCTACAATTTGCACAAGCTCACCAAAATTGGACTGTTGAAGACTGGAAAAATGTTGCCTGGTCTGATGAGTCTCGATTTCTGTTGAGACATTCAAATGGTAGAGTCCGAATTTGGCGTAAACAGAATAAGAACATGTATCCATCCTCTGATGGCTACTTACAGCAGGATAATGCACCATGTTACAAAGCTCGAATCATTTCAAATTGGTTTCTTGAACAGGACAATGAGTTCACTGTACTAAAATGGCCCCCACAGTCACCAGATCTCAACCCAATAGAGCATCTTTGGGATGTGGTGGAACGGGAGCTTGGTGCCCTGGATGTGCATCCCTCAAATCTCCATCAACTGCAAGATGCTATCCTATCAATATGGGCCAACATTTCTAAAGAATGCTATCAGCACCTTGTTGAATCAATGCCACATAGAATTAAGGCAGTTCTGAAGGCAAAAGGGGGTCCAACACCGTATTAGTATGGTGTTCCTAATAATTCTTTTAGGTGAGTGTATATGAAAAGCCTTATACAAAATATCAACTTACAGCAATTAATGTAGCGCTTCATCTGCAACATATTAAAACTTCTTGTACCGAGCTGTATTTTCCCTATACTAGGAGTACGACTAGAGTAAGATACTCAGTTTTTTCCTGATACCATTGGACTGATTATTCTCATCGAATATAAAGATTACAGTATTGCCACTATACACTCCTGTCTGTGGAGTTGATTATAGCAACATGTACCGTACATTGTGACTGCTATCAACTAATTGGACTGCCTACGATTATCTATTAATAATTATTTTTTTTTCTCTAACTTTTTTATTTTTTACTTTTCATATATTTTTATACATAAATACTTCTCTATCACCAAAAGGATATTTTTTGCAGAATATATATTTTATGCGTTATCCTCATCACGAGGGCCCCGCGGTTATTATTATAAGAGGTTTTCCTTACACTCTCTTATTGAAGTGATGTTGTAATAAATACCAATGCTTTGATACAAACAGGGTGAGTGAGGGTGACAGCTTTCGCTTTTACATATTTATCTTAAGCATCAATTATGAATTAAACCAAACCCTCTACTACACATATGGATTATACTGTAGGTGAATGATATTGCTGTGCATTTTTTGACGCTATCATTCACTTTCGTCACCTCCATGAAATAATTTTTTATATAAATGTTTGGAGCAGCTGATGACATTTTTGTTTTACTGTGTTTGCCACACAGTTCAATGGAGACTTCGCTGTGTAACTAAATCTTTTTTCATGTTGTTCTTTTTGACCCTTTCCTTATTCCATTAGTAATTGCCCTTCAAGAGAAAGCAATCCTTGGTCAAGCGATAACTAAATTATAATTCCAGCACGGCCAGATAAAATACATTTACAGATTAACTGAAGGATATGCAAGCTCAGATCAGGTAGTCACCGAGCATATAAAATACACCAATAAAGATACTTTGCAGCATTTTAAATCAAAAGCAAAAAGAAGATAAATGGAAAAATATTATTCAGTCAACTTTGTCTAATATGATTACAAACCAGATTGAACCATGGGGCGCAACAGATAAAGCTAACAAAAAGCTAGACAGAAAGCTTTCACTAATATAAGTAGACATGGTCCACCATGCCACGGGAAAACATGCAGAAGAGTATTCCATAAAAGTCCGTAGAAAGTGCAGAGATGAAAAACTGCCGTGCTATTGCAATATACAGATGTAGCTGAGCTAAAATTGACTCGTATAAGGGTACTTTCACACTAGCGTTGTTAGAATCCAGCAATCCGTATACAAGCAGAAAGCAAAATTTTTGTCGGATCCATTAGACGTCTCATCCAATATCATCCGGAATAACGGATCCGATATAATTTTATTTTTCAAAGATTAACAGAGAAACCCGCTTCTTCTAAATCCCAGCGCAGGTGCAGAGCGGAAAACCGATGCGCCAATTTCCAGAACACTTGGTACCGGATTCGGCATTAATACATCTCTATGGAAATTATTGCGGTATTATTCCGGAATCAGTTGAGCGTGGGTGGAAACTATTGTAGACTAATGGAAACGTATCTAATTCCTGCTAGTGTGTAGGCAAAAGGCAATTTCTGGATAAACGCCATTCAAGAATATACAGAACTCTATATACAAAATATATAATCAGTGTGTTGTTGAAAAGGTGATTGCATACAAATATATTCGTCCTCAAATGAAATCAAATATACATTTGAATATGAGGTGGGACATTTTGGATCCCATTACAGTCCTCCATTCATGACTATAGAACTCATCACCAAAAAGGAAGTAGATTTCCTCCAGGTTTAGTTTCAAGTGTTAAAAGGACAGAGTCAAATGATTACAGTTTGAGACTGAGGTAAATGTCTAGCAAATGCAATGAAAGGGGTCACATGAGAGACTCCTAAATATAGTAATTTTTTTCAGAATTTATTTTTTTATATAATATGTGATATATGTGATGTATGTATTATTTTGTATACTTTGTTTACTAATATGGGCACTACATATTAAATTTGTTCTGCCCCCACTGATTTTCTATGTTATATGCATGTACAGTATATTGACCGGACTGGTACCTACTTTGTGCACTCACTGTATCAATGTATATATTTTTAAGACACACTGCTGAAAAGCATCTGATGAGACTGAAACAGCTGGTTTTCTTAAAGGGAATCTGTCACCAGTGACCTCCCTATAAGGCAGACCTGGGCAAACTACGGCCCGCGGGCCGTATACGGCCCGGCGGACCTTTTAATCCGGCCCCCGGCATTTTTGTTGCCGCCGCCGGCCCTGTAACAGCACGGAGTCACTGTCCGGAGTGAGGAGGGGGCGGGGCCCGCGGCCGCTCTGCGCTCCGCTCTGCTGCCTGGCCTGCCTGTCTCTTTAACAGAGCAGACCAGTGGCTGCTGGAGCGTGATGCAGCTGCCGCACAGGCAGAAAGAGGAAGGAGGCGGAGCCCCAGCCAGCAGCCACAGCCAAAGCCAAGCAACTAACAGAACTTACAGGTATTTGGTGGGGGTGGGGGGGGCTCATATAGGACAGGGGGACAGTGTGTGCTTTCCTGCCTGCTACTACATCCCCCCCCCCCCCCCCAGGGATTGTGGGGGTCATTAAGGGTTGGACTTGCTGCTGATGTTGAGTGTGCCAGTGTGTGTGTGTCCGTCCCTGTGTGTGTGTGTCTGTCCCTTTGTGTGTGTGTGTCTATCCCAGTGTGTGTGTGTCCGTCCCTGTGTGTGTGTCTGTCCCTTTGTGTGTGTGTGTCTATCCCTGTGTGTGTGTGTTTGTCCCTTTGTGTGTGTGTGTGTCCATCCCTGTGTGTGTGTGTTTGTCCCTTTGTGTATGTGTCCCCGTCCCTGTGTGTGTCCGTCCGTGTGTGTCTGTCCCTTTGTGTGTGTCCGTCCCTTTGTGTGTGTGTGTGAGTGTGTCTGTCCCTTTGTGTGTGTCCCCGTCCCTGTGTGTATGTCTCTCCCTGTGTGTATCACCTTGCCCACAGTGTTCCTATGTCTTGACGCAGCTGCTTCAGAACGTTCTGTGCGGGGAAGAAGATGGAAGAGGAGGCAGCGCCAGCATGGAGTCTGTGCGATAGACACAGGGAGGCACACTAAGGACGAAGGTAACACTTCCACATGATCTACACTAGTGTTATCTGTGGTTTTACATAGGACTGCAGGTAACACTACTACATTATTTAGCACTAGTGTTATCTGTGGTTTTACATAGGACTGCAGGTAACACTACCACAAGGTTAGCTCACACAGGGCGCCTGAACACCTAAGGCCGGCCCTGGCTGCGCACCCCAGCGCCAAGGGATGACGTCACTGATGTAATATGCCTCTTATATGTGGAGAGCGGTGATGTCACAGATGTAATATATTACTTATAAGTGATATATTACATCAGTGACATCACCACTCTCCACACATAAGTAATATATTACATCAGTGACATCACTGCTGTCCACATATACCGGTAAGTAATACATTACATCAGTGACATCACCGCTCATCACATATATGTGGAGAGCGGTGATGTCACTGATGTAATATATCGCCTATATGTGGACAGCGGTGATGTCACTGATGTAATATAACATTATATGTGGAGAGCGGTGATGTCACTGATGTAAAATATCACTTATATGTGGAGAGCGGTGATGTCACTGATGTAATATAACATTCTATGTGGAGAGTGTTCATGTCACTGATGCAATACAGCGCTCCAGATGGCGACCAAAATGGTCGCCAATGCGCCTTAAAATTTGCAGATGGCGACAAGACTTGTCATAGGCTACAGGCCTGAGGTCTATTTGGTAGTGAAATACCAGCGCAGGCAGGCATGATGATGTCATCACGCCCGCCTGTGCCAGGACGCGGTGATTTTATGCAGTATTGAGTTTAGCCTTTTGGCCCGGCCCTCCAAAATATTTTCAGTTTCTCATGTGGCCCCATCGAAAAAATAATTGCCCACCCCTGCTATAAGGCCTAGTTCACACGAACGGTTTTTTTGCGGGTGTACGGGCCGTTTTTTTGTGTTCCGTATACGGTCCGTATACGGAACCATTCATTTCAATGGTTCCGCAAAAAAACGGAATGTGTTCCGTATGCATTCCGTTTCCGTTTTTCCGTTCCGTTGAAAGATAGAACATGTCCTATATTTGGCCGTAAATCACGATCCGTGGCTCCATTAAAGTCAATGGGTCCGCAAAAAAAACGGAACACATACGGAAATGCATCCGTATGTCTTCCGTATCCGTTCCGTTTTTTCTGAACCATCTATTGAAAATGTTATGGCCAGCCCAATTTTTTCTATGTAATTACTGTATACTGTATATGCCATACGGAAAAACGGAGCGGAAAAACGGAAAGGAAACGGAAACACAACGGAACTCAAAAACGGAACAACGGATCAGTGAAAAACGGACCGCAAAAAACTATAAAAGCCATACGTTCGTGTGAACTAGGCCTAAGACTGGTTGCATAGACACATAGCCATACTTTACCTAATTAAAACACTTTTTTTATTTTGTAGATCTAAAGCTCAGTTTCCAAACTATCATAGTTTTTCTTAATATGCAAATAAAGCCTTTGGTGCAATGAGGGGATCCGATTCCCCACTGCTCTTTCTTTGCACCCACTGCTTGGCCCTGTAAATCATAGCTGTAAGGGACGGACTGGCCTCAAAAAGGAGTGGAGCTTGAGTGTAACAAGAGCAATGGTGACACCCTCATTGCACCAAAGCCCTAATATGCATATTAAGAAGAAGTATAATAATTCAGGAACGCAGTGAACCACAGCTACAGTATGTGTCTATGCAAATAGTTATTAAGTGAAGTCACTGGTAACAGATTCCCTTTAAAGTGACTGATTTTTCATATTGGATGTTTATCTGCTATTCTGTGTGTTAATAAAAATTAAATCAAGGATTCTCATAAGACTTGTGATGAAAATCTTAACATAATCCATCCAGCCGACCTGCCTTATCTTGCTTGAAAACCAATATACACGTAAAAGATACAAGACAAGTCAACCTCCCACATTATCACTGCACCAGCACCTGTGATCACTAGCTATACTGTCTAAAGTAACACCAAAATTGTTCCTTATCTTAACTTCACACAAGGCTTTAATGTCAGTCATCTGGTTACATAAAAAGAAATCATATGGCAGTGAATGAGAGGTTTAAATACCTTATCACATTCTCTGAGACCAAATTGAAATAGCTCGAGTGTTATTTATGAATGAGTGTTATTTAAAAATAGACGTTACATTACATTTCAGCTACATAGAAGAAATAAAGCTCCCGACTCTTTGCATAAATCTCCCCATGCCTAAGCTGAGTCTATGAATATCTTCATTTAAGTCAAATTAAATATCAACCTCCTGAAAATGGCTTCCCTCATTAGGCTTGTCTCTCAGTAGTAGCGTCTTCTCATGTTTTACCTGCTTTTTTGTTCTTGTTCCCTTTACGGATATTATTATTTCAGCTCTCTACCCACTTAGCCTTAGCATCCCTGGAGATTTTTATGCTGTTTTATCCTCCTGACAGCTGTCATTCTCAGATTATTGAACCTGCTTTTCACTCTATAACACAAATGTGATCCCATTTTTCCCATCTCTAGATTTTTTTTCTGAGCTAGAATTTCTTTTTGAAGCATAAAGTCACCAAGTGACCCCCATTGTGTCTGTGCACTACAGGTATTCACTTGTCAGAATAAACCTGTTAAGCATCTTAAAGGGCTAAGTGCCTAGGAAAGAGAGGGGGGTGCCAACAAACCATTTTGTCATGGCCATGGTATTAAGAAACAAAGGCTAGGGTAGCAATCTGAAGTTTGTCCAAATCAAGTGCAAACCTTGCTACAGCCCTGCTGGGGGTAGGGGGCATGCTTGGCTGAAATATTCCAGAGTGTAAAACAAGAGATTTATGTATTTAAAATAACATACCCTATTGGATTTTATTTCCGGTTCTCTGTAGGTTGGGATTAAAGTTAAGAAGAATTTGAATTGGTAACTCTTATCATGTGGGTTGTTATATGGCTGTTTCTTGCTCGATGCACCAATTCAATTAAAAAGCAAGTTACATAACTATGGGAGTAATGTGTACAAGGCATGACAGAGAGAGATGAGAGGTGGAAAGTATAGGAAGAGGCAGGTATATTCCTATAAATGAGTGACTAAGTGACTAAAGATTATTATCCATAGCCTTCAAGATGGCTGAGCATTATTATAACCTCAAACCCGCAATTAAAAAATTTAAAAAAGAAAATTCTTATCTAGTGTCATGCTGGACCTAAGTTATGTGAAACAATGCTAGAGATGTTCTACCAGGTGGACATGGCGAGCGCCCTGTTCTCCACAGTGTGGACATGGAGGACCAGCATAAGACCAGAGACGAGATCAGGCTGCAGAAGCTTAATCAGGAAGGTGGAGGTTCATCGCCTAGAGAAGCTCAACAGTGTTGTGGAGAAAAGAATGCTGAAAAAGCTTTTCGCTATAGCAGGAAATATGAGCCACCCACTTTCCCATCTTGTGGTGGGCTAACGCAGTTCCTTTAGTAACAGGTTCAGTCAGCTCTGCTGAAACACAGCGCGATACAGGAGATCAATCCTACCCAGGGCATTTTCCATGTACAAGTCTAAAAGTAGATAAAATGGAGAGAGGATAACTGGAGGACGGATGTTACTTCTGCACTTCCAATAGGGCATTTGTATATTGTTGAGTAATTATATGTTACTGTATAATTATGTGTTATACATTGGTTTGTGTGAGCTGCTATACTTTGCAATGCAATTTCCTCTCCCTGGGATCAATAAAGTCTTATCATATCGTATTGTATTGTATCGTATCATTAGGACCATCACTGAATTAGGGGCCCTGTAGCTCATAATCTCCAACAAAGCACTAACTCGCTTTAATGAATCTTTTACATGATACAGTAACTTGACACAGGACGATTGGCTTCTGTGTGGTCCTGTTGATTTAGGCTTTAAGGAAATCTTATAAATGCTATCTTCTGTTGTCTTTAAATAGGTAAAGTACTGCATGCCGCAATGCACTTGTAATGTGTATAAATATGCTTTGATTCAATAAAAGTAAAAAGAATGAACAATTATAGGGGTTGTTCACCCCAGGGATCTTTTCTACAGACCCCCAGTGTGGCCAGCCTGTAGTGATAATTAGAGTTGAGCGGACACCTGGATGTTCAGGTTCGGCAGGTTCGGCCGAACTTGAAAAAAAAGTTCGGGTTCGGAACCCGAACTTGACCCGAACTTGAACCCGAACCCAAAACTTTTGAGCACTAAAATGGCTGTAAAATAGCTCTGTCACAGTCGTTACCTCTGGCTGTGACCTTCTGTCTATGCTCTCGCTGCAGCTCCGTTCCTGTGTGTTGTTTGTGTTATTTTATGGGGTAACTCCCCTGTGTGCCTATTAGGAGTTAATCCTCTCTGTCTGCTCCATGGGTGTGGCCTCTCTGCTGCACTCACGGAATCTGCATATAAGGCTGATTTTCCCTTAGTTCTGGGTCAGCTCTTCTTGTATGTGTTTGTCCTGTCCTTCTCTTGGTTTGTATTTTGTCTCCCATGCTGCTGACCCATGGCATCCATGTCTGTCTGTGTTCTGTGAGTTCGCCTTCTTTTTCATTGTCGTCCTTTCTCCTGTGTTTCTGTTATCAGGGTTGCCAGTTGTGTTTGAGTTCCCCTGTGTTTATTATTATGTCTTTATGCCTCTGCCCTTATTTGTCTTGCCTATCTTGTATCGTGCCTGTCTTCCCCTATTTCATATTTGTTCCTCTGTATGGAGGGTTCTGTCTCTGCTTTAGGGGATATTCTGTTCAGCAAGCCCTTGCTGCACCTTTCTTTGCAGCAGAGTGCCATAGGCAAGGCCATGCAGTTTACTTCTGGTGGAGCAAGTCCTCCTCTGCTCATTGTCACTCCTGTTTCCTTGCTATGTACTCCTGCTTGTGTTATTAGTTGCCCTGTTTGTATTTGCCTGTCTATGTTATGTTTGCCTATGTGCCGTCGGTACCTTCTGGTACCTGTTGTCCATTCGAACTGTCTAGTTCACGCTCTGGAGTTGACCCTGGCAACTTCCTGCTACAAAGTCTAACCCTACCATCTGGGGCCCTAGTGAATACCAGGAGTTGCTTAGTCACACCCCTCTTGAGTATTACTAGACAGTGGCGCAGTGGGGGCTTTCTCCCACTGTGCTGACGGTACATAGAGCTTATGTTTTGTCTGTGCTGTCTTCCCTGGTATTTGTTTGTGCAATAAACTCTTGTGTGTCTATACCTGATTTCCATTTGTTTATTGCTTGACGACGCAGAGGTCTTTCGCTGGATCTCTAACTCGTGACAAGCCCTGGAAAAAGCTAGAGGGCTGCAAAAGGCAGAAAAATGTGCTTAAGAGCATGGCAAATGCTCTGCAAACAAATGTGGATAGGGAAATTAATAAAAAAAAACATAAAAGACCTTAAAAAAATAAAAATTAGGAATGATGTAGGAGGAAGAGGTTGAGGAGGCGGTGAATGGGTGGATGTGGCAGTGTAGGCTCACCTGGCGGTCTAGGTGGAAGCGGCGGCGAAGGAGGAATAGGTAGCCAACACAGATGTGTGTTATTTAGCATTTTTACATAGGGGTATCCCCCAAAATATTGGGACATATAAAAAAAAAAAAAAAAGGAATAAGTGCACTTGAGTACAAGGATGGATGGTTGAGGCTGTTAGAACGGTCTATTCTGAACAAGGTACAGACAAGTCTTGTGGGATCCAGGCCTGGTTCATTTTAATGAACGTGAGCTTGTCCACGTTGGCTGTGGACAGGCGGCTGCATCAGTCAGTATGTGTAGGCGTGTGCACAGGTACTGTTCCACCATGTTGTTCAAATGCTGCCTCCTGCTAACACGCTCCATATCAGCAGTTGGGGCCGGTTGTTGCGGCAAGGTGACAAAGCTTTTCCACATGTCTGCCATGCTAACCCTGCCTTCTGAGGTGCTGGCGCTGACACAGCTGCATTGGTGACCTCTTCCTCCTCCCCTGCCTTCGCTTGTGCTTCCACTTGTCCCCCGGCGTCAGTCGGGAATGCTCTCAGGAACGCGTCTACCAGCGTGCGCCTGTAGTCGCGCATCTTCCGATCACGCTCCAGTGAGGGAATTAAGGACGGCACATTGTCTTTGTAATGGGGATCCAGCAGGGTGGCCACCCAGTAGTCAGCACAAGTTAAAATGTGGGCAACTCTGCTGTCGTTGTGCGGGCACTGCAGCATGTAGTCGCTCATGTGTGCCAGGCTGCCCAGAGGTAAGGACAAGCTGTCCTCTGTGGGAGGCGTATCGTCTGCGTCCTCCGTATCCCCCCAGCAATGCACCAGTGATGGGCCCTTGCTGCGTTGGGTGCCACCCCGCTGTGAACATGCTTCATCCTCATCCTCCTCCTCATCATCCTACTATTCCCCGTCCTCCAGTAGTGGGCCCTGGCTGGCCAAATTTGTACCTGGCCTCTGCTGTTGCAAAAACCTCCCTCTGACCCACTTCTAAAAGACTGTCCTCAAAGTGTTAGAAATGACCCCTCTTCCTCCTCCTCCTCGTCCTGGGCCACATCCTCTCCCATCATCGCCCTAAGTGTTTTCTCAAGGAGACATAGAAGTGGTATTGTAACGCTGATAACGGCGTCATCGCCACTGACCATGTTGGTGGAGTACTCGAAACAGCACAACAGGGCACACAGGTCTTGCATGGAGGCCCAGTCATTGGTGGTGAAGTGGTGCTGTTCCACAGTGCGACTCACCCGTGCGTGCTGCAGCTGAAACTCCACTATGGCCTGCTGCTGCTCGCACAGTCTCTCCAGCATGTGCAAGGTAGAGTTCCACCTGGTGGGCACGTCGCATATGAGGCGGTGAGCGGGAAGGCCGAAGTTACGCTGTAGAGCAGACAGCCGAGCGGCGGCAGGATGAGAACGCCGGAAGCGCGCACAGACGGCCCGCACTTTATGCAGCAGCTCTGACATGTTGGGGTAGTTGTGAATGAATTTCTGCACCACCAAATTCAGCACATGCGCCAGGCAAGGGATGTGCGTCAAACCGGCTAGTCCCAGAGCTGCAACGAGATTTCGCCCATTATCGCACACCACCAGGCCGGGCTTGAGGCTCACTGGCAGCAACCACTCGTCGGTCTGTTGTTCTATACCCCGCCACAACTCCTGCGCGGTGTGGGTCCTGTCCTCCAAACACATCAGTTTTTTAAGAACGGCCTGCTGACGTTTACCCCTGGCTGTGCTGAAGTTGGTGGTGAAGGTCTGTCGCTGACCGGATGAGGAGGTCATAGAAGAGGAGGAGAAAGCCGAGTATAATCCTAGATGTGCAGTATATCAGAGTTTTTTTTTAACCCCAGTAAGCAAAAGCCGTATTTCTGGCCTAAAATGAATAGTCCCTTTCGGGTCCGGGTGCCGAAAAACCTAAAGTCCGGTACGAACCCGAACTTTACAGTGATAATTATACTTACATGATAACCCACTGCTAATATCCGGTTTGATGCAGTGACAGTCATTGACATCTGCAAATAATAATATTCAAATAATAAAAATGGAAACAAAATATTCAAAACATTTTGATTTTCTCAGTGTTCAATATGAGCGCAACATGCAGAAATACATGCACTTACACACCTTGGCATGCTATCAATGAGGTTATGAATGGTTTTCTCAGTAATGTTCCACCATGCTGGATGCACTTAGGAAATCATCTATATCCGCTGCTGGCAGCTCAATTGGAGACAAGTCCAGAGATGTTGCGAGCGATTGAAGCACATCTAAACCAAGTAGGCTGCTCACAGTATTATGAGCAACATGCAGCCTGGCGCTGTTCTGTTGAAAAATGGCTCTGGGACACTTTAGAGAAATGACCACAACAACACAATAAAGTGCTGAGGAAGCATCACAACATTCCCTTACGTCCTAACCAGTGGCACAAATGGGGTATTCTGCCCCTGTGGACTGGTTAGGACAGGTGGAAGTTTAATGAACAAATAAAAAAACACCGGCATGCACACGCCCTCCCTGCCCCCAATAAAGAGGGGTGTGACCCTCCAAAGAATGTGTTTTTTTCTGTCCTGCGGACAGGACGGGACGGGTGGTGCACTCCTCCATCCCTGCGGTGGAGAGAGTGTTGTTTTTTCCCCCCTTTTTGAATCTCATAAGGTTTTACATGTTACTTGGGAACTGCTCCGCTCCTCCGACGCGGCGGAGGGGGTCCTCCGGTTATGCCGCTTGTTGCCTCCCTTGCAGAGAGCCCTGCTACTGTGGGGCTTACCTCCTTTTTCCATGCTGGAGTGCTGGAGCGGCGGTGGCTGCGTCCCACATGTCCTGCTGGGCGCCGCCATCCTGCGGAAGTGACGTCAGGTGACGTCACTTCCGGGTTTTCGCTTTCTCTTTTGGCGCCAACAAACCCTATTTAAACTGGATGAAGCTCCAGGTTCAGTCTCCTGGAGCGCAGCTTGCTGTCAACCTTGAGCGTGGTTTGGTGCTAGAGTGTTGTACCTCTGTGTGCTGAAAAACTTCTTTGTGTGCTGATTTATATAGAGCTTGCTAGGATCTTCTGGGTAAAGGTCCTGAAGCTTGCGATTAAGCACTGTTTTCTTGAATTTTGCTAAATTCATGTCTCTTTTTAATTTTCAGCCATGTCGTCTACCGGTGACGGTGAGCGAGAGCCCAGCAGGAAGTCCGCGGGCAAGAGGCGCCACCTGCAGTGCCATGACTGTCAGATTGTCCTGGAGGACTCTTATGATTTCTCCCGGTGCCCATCCTGCAGGGCCAAGACCCTCCCCCAGCTGGAGCCATCTGTCCACGACGTGGTCGATTGGGTGAAGGGGTACATGGAGTCCAACATGACCCAGGTCAACGCCTCCATTCAGGAATTGAAGAGTGCCCTGGTCTCCAAGCGTCATCGTCCCTCCTCCCCCCATCGTGCTATGGAGGTCTCGGGGGGTCAGGAGGCGAGAGAGGGTTCAGCCTCTTCCTCCTCGGATGAGGAGGATGGTTTTGCATATTTTTTTCCGCTGGAGAAGGCCCAGCGACTACTAAAATCCGTCCGGTCGGGGGACCAGGACGTTGATCCGGGGAAAGCCTCATCCTCTGCCTCTAGGGGGCCTAGGGCCTTTAAAGCGGATGATTCTCTCCTGTCTCTGATGAAAACAGAGTGGAGAAAGCCAGAGAAGGGTCCAGTGTTGACCAGAAGGTTCAAGGCGGTGTTCCCGGTTAAAGAGGATCAGGTATCGTCCTGGGGGCCTGTCCCCAAAGTGGACATGGCAATAGCAAAATTATCCAGAAGGACCCTGATCCCCTCAGATGACGGGTCAAGTTTGCTGGACCCGATGGACCGGAAGGCGGACTGCGCCCTTAGGCGCGCTTACTCCTCAGCCTCCGCTTCAGCCTCAGCTGCCATTTCCTCGTCCGAAGTGGCGAATTTTCTAAAGTCTAGATTTGCTCAAATCCAGTCTGACCTGGACCAAGGGGTCTCTAGGGATGACATTCTGGCCTCATGTAAGACGGCCAGCCTAGCCATTGACTTCTTGTGTGACGCAGCTCCACAACAACTGAAGCTGGCATCCAAGACCATGGCTCTTTCAACCACGGGCAGGCGTCCGCTTTGGTTGAAGCCCTGGAAGGCCGATACGACCTCAAAGCATAACCTCTGTGCCATGGCATATGAACCCGGCAAACTTTTTGGTGCAGAGCTTGACCACATAATGGAGGGGCTGTCGGACAAGAAGGGCAAGTCCCTTCCCCAACAGTCTTTTCGTGGTCGGGGCAGGGGGTATAGTTCCAGAGCGGAACCGCAACCCAGACCCCAGAGGAATTGGGGTTCCCGTAGAGGAGGAAGATCCTCTCGGGGTTCTAGACCCCCCAAGAAGTCCTCGGCGCTCTGATTGCGGGCCTCCTCGAGGCTCTTGGTATTTAGCCGGTCTGACTGGAGATCTCGGGCTCCCTTCTCCCCACATTCCTGTAGGCGGCCGCCTACAGCACTTTCTACCTTGTTGGCAGGATCATATCCAGGACAATTGGGTCCTGCGTGTAATTTCTCATGGCTACCTTGTAGACCTGAGCAGTTGGCCTCTGGACAAGTTTGTCCAGACAAGGCTTCTTCCCAGCAACAAGCAGAAGATTCTAGAAAGCTACGTGCTAGAATACTTCCAGAAGGGGGCCCTAGAGGAGGTTCCTCTCCAAGAGAGGGGAACAGGTATCTACTCCCCAGTTTTCCTGGTACCCAAGAGTACCGGTGGTTGGAGGATGATTATAGATCTGAGGTTCTTCAACCGTTTCATAAAACAGAAGAAGTTCCGTATGGAAACTATCCAGTCAGTGACCAATCTTCTTATGCCGGGAGATTTCTTGGCAACCTTAGACCTCAAGGATGCTTATCTCCATATTCCCATTCATCCTGGGTCCAGAAGATTCTTAAGGATCGCGGTAAATATCGGGGGGGTCCTAAAACATTTTCAGTTTGTGGCCCTCCCATTTGGGATTTCTTCAGCCCCACACACTTTCACCAAAGTAGTGGTCTCTGTGGTGGCCGCTCTAAGGCTTCAGGGCCTGAGCATAGTTCCATACCTGGACGACTGGCTCCTCAGAGCTCCTTCCCAAGCGATCCTGTCCCAACACATCCAACAGGCTGTTACATTCCTACATCAGTTAGGATGGATAATCAATTGGGACAAATCCCAACTTCAACCAGCCACCTCGGTAAGGTTCCTGGGGTTCATGGTGGATTCAATCAGGATGACAATTCATCTCACTCCCGAAAGAAGGCAATCCGTGCAACAAACAGCCCGTTCTCTCTCTGTACCAAGACAGGTAACGATTCGAACATGGATGAGGATGTTGGGACTAATGTCTTCAACCGCAGAGGCGGTACCTTGGGCATTATGGCACCTACGTCCGCTCCAGTCGGAGGTATTAGCCAAGTGGAATCACAGTCCGGTGGGACTCAATTCCGTGCTCTCCCTGCCTTACAAAGTCCGATCCTCTCTGAGGTGGTGGTCCCACCTCACGGACGGCAAGTCCCTGATCCAACCCTCTTGGATCATACTTACTTCAGACGCATCCCTAGTAGGCTGGGGTGCGCATCTTCAGGACAAGACAGTCCAGGGAACTTGGACACCTCAGGAGAGGTTATTGTCATCAAATCTCCTGGAGATCAGAGCAATCAGACTAGCTCTTCTTCATTTTGCTCCCATCATTCGAGGGAAAGCAGTAAAGGTACAGTCAGACAGCATGACCGCTGTACTGTATATCAACAAGCAGGGAGGCACGAGGTCACAAAGTCTCCTGAGAGAGATAGGTGTGATTTTGGATTGGGCAGAACTGAACCTCACCCACTTATCAGCCGTTCACATTCGCGGAGTTCACAATGTGATTGCGGATCGTCTGAGCCGAGGTCTTCCAACCGGAGAATGGTCACTCCATCCAGAGGTCTTCAAGGAGATAACGCTCAGGTGGGGCATGCCAGAGATCGATCTCATGGCAACGAGGTTCAACACCAAGGTGGAGAAGTATTGCTCCCTTTACAGGGAGGACAACCCGGTGGCAATAGATGCACTGTCAATCCCATGGAGGTTCAGGCTGGCCTACATCTTCCCTCCAATTTCCTTGATACCAAGGGTCTTGATGAAGATCAGGCAGGACCAAGCGTCAGTTATCGCCATTATCCCATACTGGCCGAAAAGAGCTTGGTTTACCCAACTGTTACAGATGAGTCGGGGTCAATTTCTGAGGCTTCCCCCAGAGAGAGTACTGGTGTCGGGGGGCACCCAGGTCTCCTCAAATCTTCAAATGTTCAACCTGACGGCCTGGAGGTTGATCAGTCCCTTCCAGGGATAGAAGGGCTATCGGGGTCTGTCTTGAGAACCCTGGAGCACTCCAGATCAGAAGCTACTAATAAGGCCTACTCCAGAATCTGGAAGATCTTTTCATCCTGGTGTACAAGACATCAGCAAAGATCCGCTGAAGCTTCCATCCCGATGATCCTCCAATTTCTTCAGGACGGTCTGGACAGGGGGCTATCACCAGCTACCCTTAAAGTGCAGATTTCAGCTATCTCTGCTTGTCTCAACAGAGCTATTTCTCAAGACCCCCTTATCAAGAGATTCCTGAAGGGAGCCTCAAGATTAAAGCCTACAGTAATCAGACCTATCCCGGCCTGGGATTTGTCGGTCGTGCTCAGGGGGTTATCATCTCCCCCCTTTGAGCCCCTAGAGGAGGCGGGATTCAGGTTCCTGACCTGGAAGATCACCTTCTTGTTAGCTGTTACCTCTGCAAAGCGAGTTGGGGAACTCCAGGCTTTTTCTGCCTTTGAGCCATATACAAAGTTCCTACAGGATCGGGTACTTCTAAAATTTTTACCTACCTTCATCCCAAAGGTTCCTTCCTTTGACAATATCAATCAGGTGATCTCCCTACCAACTTTGGCTCCACCCCCCTCCTCTGAGGAAAGAGGGCTCCATACCCTCGATATTGCGAGATGTCTTAGGATTTACCTGGAACGCTCCAAGGTATTTAGGAAGGATGAAAACCTCCTTATCCTTTTTTCCGGTACCCATAGGGGGAGGAAAGCCTCTAAGCCCTCCATCAGTCGTTGGATTAAAGAGGCAATTCGGGAGTCTTATATGTCTCAGGGCTCGGAGCCCCCTGAATTTGTAAGGGCCCACTCTACTCGAGCTGTGGCCACTTCTTTTGCAGAGAGAAGCTCGATCCCATTGGATGTGATCTGTAAGTCAGCTTCTTGGAGTTCTCACTCCACTTTTATCTCACACTATAGAGTGGATACCAGAATACATAGTTATTCCTCATTTGGCCGGACAGTGTTATCTTCCGCCAGGCATGAGGACCCTCCCATGGGGGTTTCTACTTGCTAAATCCCCATTTGTGCCACTGGTTAGGACGTAAGGGAATCGTTAATTTCCAACGATAATTTGTTTTCCCTTAGTCCTAACAGTGGCACACAAATTTCCCCCCCTAGGTTATTATGATTATGTTTGTCTACTTGTAATTACACATTCTTTGGAGGGTCACACCCCTCTTTATTGGGGGCAGGGAGGGCGTGTGCATGCCGGTGTTTTTTTATTTGTTCATTAAACTTCCACCTGTCCCAACCAGTCCACAGGGGCAGAATACCCCATTTGTGCCACTGTTAGGACTAAGGGAAAACAAATTATCGTTAGAAATTAACGATTATCCCACATGACATGATATGATTTTTGAGGTTTCATGTAGCTAAAAAAAACTCTGCTTTAAATCTGTTTTTTTATGCCCCTCTCACATGCCACAGATTGGAGAGCTAGGTGCTTCAAAATTTTATCATTTGCAGATCTTAGCAACACCAGCGACTTCCTCGCTTTGCATAACCTTACAGCTTGTCCTTCTTGGTGTTGCAATTTCAAGGTTGAGGCATGTATATTCTGTTGGGTGCTATAAACTCTCGCATGAATAATCATTCACTGTTCCATAACCATATCATAGATTTTATTTATCTGCTTATTTGAAAAATCATGACCAAAATATACTTTTGACATAGCTATGTGACATATGTCCACATAAATACAATAATGCTCTCAATATGCTTTGCATTAGCTTTTTCTTTTTACTTGTGAGCTCCTCATCCCTTGAGTTTCGATATTGGGCACATGAGGAAGAGACTTGAATTAGTGCCAAACTTTACTCACTCCCTGTTCATGTCAGATGCAGGTTCACATAGTTAAATAGAGCTAAAAAATATTGGATATCTTACTCAAATAGCTAATTACAAGCAACTGTGTGTTTGTAGAACTTGGTAGAGAGTTAATAAAGTCCTGTGATTACAGCAGCCTCAGCACTGACTGAAGCAGTCCATAGAAGTAAACTAACAATGAAGAGGGAAGGGGGAAGTAGTAAGTGTAATATAGAGATGGCCTTGCGATTCACCCGGCAGTCATTTCGCAGCGAACTTTGCTCATTCACGATTCAACGAAAATGCGAATATATGGCGATGTTCGCATGCATCATATTACTTTGAATTGCGCCGAAGTTTAAACCATGACACATCCATAAGGTGAGACAGGACAGCCAATTGAGACGTTTCAGCACATGGACACACCCCCACCCTATAACAGAACCCGATCGGGCAGCCATTTTATATTCTGTGTTTTGCCAGTGTAGGGAGAGGTTTCTTTGTGGAGCAGAGACAGATCGACACCAAACGCTAGCTAATATGCAACTAGACTTACTGTAGATTTCTTGAAAACGTTTCTCGAGTGAAACGTTTCCAAGAAATCTACAGTAAGTCCAGATTTATTCTTTACAGATGTACCATGACCTGGATAAATGAGAACCTTCACAGACGCTAGCTAATATGGCCACATAAGTCCTTTTAAGGACTGGTATAGGTGTGCTATCGATAGGTGTGATATAATGAGGGGTGTGATATACCTATAATATACTTTCTAACATAGAAAGTATATTATAGTGCATTCGTATTGTGCAGCAGTTGTGTGTGGTTCTGCTGCGATACCGCAGGTATATAGAGGGACAAGCGTTATTGGAACAACTATTGGCAACAGGTGTGATATACCTGTTGCACAAAAAAAAACTGATTGAGGGGGTGCGATATACCTGCTTCCACCAAATATTGATTGAGGCCTACGATACACCGGCTTCCACAAAATACTGATTGAGAGGTGCGATATACCTGCTTCCACCAAATATTGATTCTGGGGTTCTATATACCTGCTTCCACAAAATACTGATTGAGGGGCGCGATATACCTGCTTATACAAAATACAATTTAAGGGGTTCTATATACCTGCTTTCACAAAATACTGATTAATGGGTTCGATATACCTGCTTCCACAAAATACAGATTGAGGGGTGCGATATACCTTCTTCCACCAAATATTGATTCAGGGGTTCAATATACCTGTTTCCATAAAATACTGATTGAGGGGTGCAATATACCTGCTTCTACAAAACACTGATTAAGGGGTTGTATGTACCTGCTTACACAAAATACTGATTAAGGGGTTTGATATACCTGCTTCTACAAAATACAGAATGAGGGGTGCGATATACCTGCTTTTACAAAATACTGATTAAGGGGTTTGATATACCTGCTTTCATAAAATACTGATTATGGGGTTTGATATACCTGCTTCTACCAAATATAGATTCAGGTATTCTATATACCTGTTTTCACAAAATACTGATTGAAGGGTGCGACATACCTGCTTCCACCAAATATTGATTGAGGCCTGCAATATACCGGCTTCCACAAAACACTGATTGAGGGGTACGATATACCTGCTTCAACCAAATATCGATTCAGGGGTTCTATATATCTGTTTCCACAAAATACTGATTGAGGGTTGCAATATACCTGCTTCCACAAAATACTTATTGAGGGGGGGCGATATACCTGCTTCCACAAAATACTGATTCAGGGGTTGGATATACCTGCTTCCCCAAAATACAGATTGAGGGTTGCGATATACCTGCTTTCACAAAATACTGATTAATTGGTTTGATATACCTGCTTCCACAAAATACAGATTGAGGGGTGCGATATATCTGCTTTCACAAAATACTGATTGAGGGATGCAATATACCTGCTTCCACCAAATATTGATTCAGGGGTTCTATAATCCTGTTTCCACAAAATACTGATTGAGGGGTGCGACATACCTGCTTCCACCAAATATCAATTGAGGCCTGCAATACACCGGCTTCCACAAAATACTGATTGAGGGGTGCGATATACCTGCTTTCACAAAATATTGATTATGGGGTTCTATATACCTGTTTCCACAAAATACTGATTGAGGGGTGTGATATATCTGCTTCTACAAAATACTGATTAAGAGGTTCTATATACCTGCTTCCACAAAATGCTGATTGAGAGGTGTGATATGCCTGCTTCCACCAAATATTAATTCAGGTGTTCTATATACCTGTTTCCACAACATACTGATTGAGGGGTGCGATATACCTGCTTCCACAAAATACTAATTGAAGTGTGCGACATACCTGTTTCCACCAAATATTGATTAAGGCCTGCGATATACCGGCTTCCACCAAATACTTATTGAGGGGTGCAATATACCGACTTCCACCATATATTGATTGAGACCTGCGATACACCGACTTCCACAAAATACTGATTGGGGGTGTGATATACCCGGTTCCACCAAATATTGATTCAGGGGTTCTATATACCTGTTTCCACAAAATACTGATTGAGGAGTGTAATTTACCTGCTTTTACAAAATAAAGATTAAGGGGTTCCATATACCTGCTTCCACAAAATTCTGATTGAGGGGTGCGATATACCGGCATCCACCATATATTGATTGAGACCTGCGATACACCGGCTTCCACAAAATATTGATTGGGGGTGCGATATACCCGGTTCCACCAAATATTGATTATGGGGTTCTATATGGTCATTTTGAAATTGACAGGCATAGGAATAGGCAGGCCGTTCCACAGGGGTGGAAGGGGTCGGGCAGGTGCACCAGGCCTGAGCCTAAGTGGGAAGTTGGAGAAGGTGCGTGCGATTATGTCAAAGGACAAACCAAAGTTGGTTGAGTGGCTCACTCAGCCTTCCGCTTCTGCACCCTCCTCATCCTCTATATCTGCACCCTCCTCACTCTCTGCTGTGTGCACCCCAAAGACACCACCACCAACACCACCATAGCCCCTCCACTCAAGTCAGAGGAATTATTTTCCCACCCATTCCTAGACCGTACAGATGTGCAGCCATTCTTGGCATCGGATGAGGAAGAGGAGGTAACAACGGCCACCACTCAGAGGTCTGACAAGAGTACCCAGATGAGCCCAAGGAGGGTGGTCCCCGCTGTTGCTGCCTACTCCGACATCTCTAATGTCAGTGGTGGTGAAGGTGACGATAATGACGTGTCAATGGACATCACGTGGGTGCTCACAAGAGAGGAAGAGGAGGGGAGTTCAGAGGGAGAGACAGAGCAGCAGATAGGGAGGAGAAGGAGGAGAATCAGGCAGAACTCGCAGTGCACAGGAGGCAAAAAGCAGACTGCAAATGTATCTGGAGCGAGCCATGCACTGTCACATCTTGCGCTCCCAGGGATGACCGCCTTAAGAAGGCACCTAGCCTCCCATTACTGAGCCCAGTGGGAGCAACACCGTCAGAACCCACAAAGCCACACTCCCCGCGCTCCAGGTCCTGCCTCTTCTCCTTTCTCCTCACATTTTTCCTCCACTTCACCTTCCACCGTGCCGTCGCCGCTTTCATCTGGCACAAGGCAGGCTTCCATGGCCCAAATGTTCGAGCGGATAACCCTCTTGCCTAACGGCTGACCGCTGGCTTGTCAGAACTGCTAGCCCGCCAACTGCTGCCATATAAACTGGTGGACTCGGAGGCCTTTTGAAAATTTGTGACCATTGGCACACTGCAATGGAAGGTCCCCAAAGGAAATATTTCTCCCAGAAGGGCATCCCAGAGCTATATGGCCACGTTCAGCGGCAAGTGAATATATCTCTGGCACACAGTGTCGGTGCCAAGGACATAGCAAACACGGGCAGGGAAGGTACATAATTTTTACTGCCCACTGGGTGAACATTCTGACGGCTGTCAAGCATGTAACCCGTGACACCCGTGTGGATTTGGTTTTACCGCCATGGAGGCATGCAGGCCTGCCTCTTCTTCTCCTCCCCCTGCTCCATCCTCCGTCTCGGAGCTGGAAGATGAGGAAGTCGCAATGCTGAATTAATTCCTAGGGGAGCTACTCCATCTGAGACAAGTCAGCAGGAGTCTGAAGAGGAGTCAGAGTAGGCTGGTGGCTGGGGGGAGGAGGAGGAGGAGGAGCAAGAAGAGCAAGCTTTGAGGGGGACTTTAAACTGGGATCCCTGGTGTTGTCCGTGGCTAGGGGGAGGAGACTGAGGATGACATTCTCCTGGGTGATGAGCAGGAGCCAGGCTGCTCCACCACTTCCAATTTAGTGCAAATGGGGGCAAATGTTCCAGTGTTTGAAGATAGACCCCCGTATAAAAAGCATAAAGGGCAAGGACCAGTACTGAGTGGCAATGTACAGGGTGGGCCATTTATATGGATACACCTTAATAGAGCATTCCTAGATGAACAGTTTCCTGGAAAGTGGATTGGTCGTCGTGGGCCAGTTTAATGGCCCCCAAGGTCTCCCGATCTGACCCCCTTAGACTTTTATCTTCATCTGAAGGCAATTGTCTATGCTGTGAAGATACGAGATGTGCAGCACCTGAAACTACGGATACTGGAAGCCTGTGCTAGCATTTCTCCTGCGGTGTTGCTATCAGTGTGTGAAGAGTGGAAGAAGAGGGTTGCATTGACAATCCAACACAATGGGCAGCACATTGAATTTTATAAGTGGTCAGAAACTTGTAAATAACTCATGAAATAATAATGTTACGTTAAAACCAAGCACACCATTGTTTTTCGTGTGAAATTCCCAATAAGTTTGATGTGTCACATGACAAAAGTTGGATTAAAAATGGCCGACTTCAAAATGGCCACCATGGTCACCACCCATCTTGAAAAGTTTCCCCCCTCACATATACTAATGTGCCACAAACAGGAAGTTAATATCACCAACCATTCCCATTTTATTAAGGTGTATCCATATAAATGGCCCACCCTGTACTTAGACCCTCGATACAAACACAAAATGGCGGACATGTTACCAGCATCACAGAGGGCTGTCAGAATGCAGCATTTCCAGGCCTTGCTGAGAGAGATGCTGCATTCTGCTGTTGCGGGTGCTGGCAGAGCCTGCAAGAAGAGGGCGGTTTAAATATGTGTTGGTCACTTCAGATATAAGATCATTCTTGCAGCCAACCTATCGAGAGCCGCCCTCCGAATCCAGCCTCAGGGAACGCCTAGACCGACTGGTGTCCGACTACATCGGGTTAACGGCCGATGTGGATGCTCTGAGAAGCGAGGAACCCCTGGACTATTGGGTGTGCAGGCTTGACCTGTGGCCAGAGCTGGCACAATTTGCCATGGAACTCTTGGCTTGCCCCTCGTTGAGTGTCCTGTCCGAAAGGACATTTAGCGCAGCAGGTGTGATCGTGATCGATAAGCCCACTCGCCTAGCTCACGACAGTGTGGACTACCTCACATTTCAAAAAATTAATGAGGCATGGATCTCAGAGGAATTCAACACTTGTGACAACCACGTGCAATTGAATTTCCTCATGCCAGCTCACACATATCCGTCTCCACCCAGGACAAAGAATTGTCCTTGTCTTATGTATATACAGCAGCATAAAAGGCCTTTTCTGTCAGGTGAATGCCTAATTTTTTGGGCCTCTACTCCAGTGGCCTACAATAAAAATTTTATCCAGTGACTGCCTAATGTACCTGCAGCCACATAATCACTTGTTCTTTTCTGTCAGGTGAATACATAATTTTTGGGGCCTATACTCCACTGGCCTACAGTAATATTGTTATTCAGTGACCGCCTAATGTACCTCCAGCCACACAATCACTTGTTCTTTTCTGTCAGGTGAATGCCTAATTTTTGGGGCCTGTACTGGCCTACAGTAAAATTGTTATCCACTTAACCATCTAATAGACCTCCAGCCGCATAATCACTTGTTCTTTTTTTGTCAGGTGAATTACTAATTTTTGGGGCCTGTACTCCACTGGCCTACAGTAAAATTGCTATTCAGTGACCGCCTAATGTACCGCCAGCGACATAATCACTTGTTCTCTTCTGTCAGGTGAATGCCTAATTTTTGGGGCCCGTACTCCCATGGTCTAAAAATATAATTTTTCTAGGCTCCAACAGGGCACATTTTTGAGAGTTTCCCTTTTAGACGCATAAAAATGGCCCCTGATTAAAATACCAATTTTTGTGGAAATTTTTGCCATTGATCCCCCTCTAGCATGTCATTGTTCATGTTGTGGGACTATTTGTGCACTTCTAGTAAGTATTTGGTGGCTGCAAATATGACCTGAAGGTTTTTCAGGTTCGCCTGCCATAAAAAGTGAATAGGGCCCCCCGACAACGCGCGGTTCCCGAACATTTGATCGCGAATGTGCGTTCGCGAAACGTCCTGGCCAATGTTCTCTTAGTAGAAACAGTTATTGTATTTGTAATATAGCACAAGTGATTTGGGAAAAAAAGGAGCTGTCTACAAACAAGCTTTGAAGGAAAAAGCTCTACAAAGGATTTATGCTTTAATGTTTTACTTTTCTTCATCCCACTTTTTTTTTTATGTTCTCAAGATTAAATTTTCTGTTAAAAAAGTTAAAACAAGGTCACCTCCATCTCTCAAACGTTTAGTATAAAAGTAGAGAAAAGAAAACTCTGAAAAAAGTTTATTAAATGTGGCAGTGATTCCTTATCATTTTCAGATAAAAAAAACAATTAAGCTCTAATTACATAATTTTAAGCAGCAATGAATATGAAAACCAATTTGCATTTATTGATGCCTTCGTACGCTATAATGATTCCTACTTAAGCTTTACTTTCTTTTTCTGAGTAATTTACTTCCATCATATTTGTGAACCTGTGTACCGAGTTTGAAAAACTCATTATTACATTGCCTTTGTCCAGTCAGCTAAGGTCTTGATAAGGTGAACATGAGCCTGTATAGCATTTGTTATTTGTGCATGTTATTTTCTGGCTTTCTCTGTTTTGGCTTCTGTATGACAGAGATTTTTATTCAATTTTCCCCTCTATTCACCTGTGCTATGTACATAGAAAAGAAGCCTACTGCATGTTCACAAAAAAAAAAAAAAAAATTCTACCTTTCTATCCTCTGACTCATACATATAAAAATGTTCTAGCAAAGTTGGCATTGTTGGATAGTTCAGACTAAATATCCTAAAAATGCCCATTTCTGTCAGGGGTATTAGCATGGGTTACTTAGCAGTCACAATCAGTCCTTGTGTCTGAGGGAGGCAAAAACATCATTATTTATGACACTTGGTAGGAGGAGAGCTCTGTTATATAAATTATGGCCTGAACCCTATGAGTCCGAATGTTGGGCATGGGAGCCATAGGCCCCCATGCTTTGCCATGCACTGCTGCCCTGCCTCTAAAGCAGGCCGAAAGCCACCTGAGGCAAGATGCTCATCTCGCCTCATGGCAGAAACAATCCTGTAAAGGGGTTTTCTGCTTTGGATAATACCAAGTCATCACAGGGACTTCTGTTGCAAACCCCAGATAATCAGCTCTATACTGGTAGCTAGTGTTTCCCCACTACAACACCGGAATAATGAGCTATTGTACAGTGCTAAATCAAATCCTTGCACAGACAAGCAGATTCTCCAAAAAAGAGAGAGAAGAACTATTTGTAGTTAGTCTCTGCACCAGTTTATTGATGGAGGTTCAAAATGAAGACTCTGCCCTGTTCCCTGTTGCATTTAGGAACAGTGCTTATTACAATAATGAACATAGGTTATATGTTGGTAATAGACATAGTATAATAATGTCTATGGATATTTGTATTTACATTTCATTTAATAGTTTTTGAAATGTTACAGCTACTTCCCTAACTAGCCTTCAAACTTTTACTTCAGACAACCGCAAATAAGTAAAGGAATACTAATGATTAATAACAAAGTGACTGAATTCAATCAGGATGAGAACCCTGGAGGTGACATTAACTTCAGTATTGGAGAGACAAAGCACATCCCTTTCCAGCAGAACATCACCTGCCAAGCACAGCACAGAGGGGACACGCAGCTTTGTCACAAAGCTGTCATCAATCACTTCTCATTCAATTATTTCCTAGAGGAATGATAAGAGGCTTCTTTTGTAAATAGTCTTTCCTTATGTCATTGGTTTCCCTAAATTTGTTGCTGGTAAGTGAATATGACAAATAATTAGAGATGAGCAAATTTCATATTTTGAAATTCGATCACGCTTCGTTTGGTGGTAAAAGCAGAATTGCGTTATGGACTCCCCTGCATAACGGAAATGGGACGGATCCGTTATGCAGCCCTTAGACTTCTATTATGACGGAATGAATAACGGAATGCCTCTAAAGGCATTCCGTTATGCATTCCATCATAGAATTGCGTTTAGGTCCGTGGTAACGGAATCCATAACGCAATTCTGCTTTTACCAGTAAATGAATCGCTAACGAATTTCATAAGCGGAAATTTGCTCATCTCTACAAATAATGCATACAATTCTAAACACCAATTTTAGGTAAAGGTAAAGTATATGAACTCATATTGCCACATTCGTGTTCTTTAATTAGGTCCATGCAAATTACTTACAGTAACTAGCCACCATTTATATAACACCAATATATTCTACACAGAGATTTAAGGCCGGGTGTTCAAATCCAACCAGGATAATATCTGCATGAAATCTGTATATTTTTCTCCCCACTCCACCCCCCCCATCATTTCAAAAATGTTTTAATTTATTAGATAATGTGTTTAAAGAGGACCTTTCATGCGATTTTATTAAGGGAGATATATACCTGTACTTGCAGACACTCTGTTAGATTTTTTAAAATATGCCTCCTGTGCCCTGCCGGATTTCTGCCGCTCAGTATGCTAATACTGAGCATCGGAGCAATGAGACTGAGTCTTTCTCTGTGGGCGTCTCCGTGGAGACGCCCACGTAGAAAGACTCAGTCTCCTCCTCATTGCTTCGGTGCTCAGTATTAGCATACTGAGCGGGAGAAATCCGGCGGGGCACAGCGGAGCATAGTAGGCATATTTTAAAAAATCAAGCAGGATGGAGGCATCAGCGGGGTACCCCGCAAGTACAGGTATATATTAGAGATGAGCGAATTTTTCTAAAATTCGATTCGCCGGTTTGCAGATTTTTGGGGGAAAAACTCGATTGGATCCGAATTTGCGGCGAATTACGTTGAAAAACGGCTATTTCCTGGCTGCTGAGAGCCTTGATAGTGGTGTAGAACACTGTGCCTTGTAGTAACACGCATAGGGAGTCTGCATTGGTAGTGAAATAATACTGTGAGTCCATATGACATGCAGATGACAGGCTTCACTCTAAGAATCCCAGTATACTTCACTTATTTGGGCGGTCACAGGGCCAAAACTAACCAAATAACTCAAGTATGAACTCAGCCTTACAGGTAGATGTTAGCGTCAAGAAGAAGCGCATTCCTTTTACACCCTTGTCAGCTGATTCCACATAGATGTCTACAGAACCTGTTCTATTAAACACTTATACAAGTAAAGCCCCCCTACAGAGTGGAGAGGGTGTCAGCAGTAAGTTTGTGTTGACATCACTGATACATTTTTCCCATTCTCTGATCCGTTAGAACAATTACACAGAAAAAATGGATCCTGTCTGTGGAGCATACACCTTCACTCAGTCAGCATTTGCTCAATAATACATCAGTATCGCTAAAGGCAAAAAAAAAACGGAGTGGATCTAAAACAGAGATGACACGTGAATGGAATATTTGCATGTCTTCTGTGTTTTCTACCCACTACTGCTTTTGGCTACCAAATCATAAGCCAATACTAATGGGACCATACAGGCCTTACAGCTGTTACATAGACAGGATCCGTTGTGCATCTCGTTTTTCCTTCCTTCTGACAGATCAGAAGAAGTGTCAAATAAATGATGATGTCAGCCAAGCCGAAAGCCAAAATAGTGGAACAGTCATGAAGTAGAGAGGGTGGGAACAGCATGAGAAGTCCACAGAGTGGACCTATGACGAAGTGGTGAGGTGAAAGAAGCATGAGGAGACCACAGAGTGGCCCAATGACAGGATCTGGAGATGGCAGCAGCATGAGGAGACCACAGAGCGGCACAGTGACAGAATCTGAAGGTGGCGGCAGCATCAGGAGGCCACACAGTGGCACAATGACAGAGTCTGGAGGTGGCAGCAGCATGAGGAGACAACAGAGCGGCACAATGACAGAGTCTGGAGGTGGCGGCAGCATCAGGAGGCCACAGAGTGGCAAGGTGACATACTGTGGAGGGGGGTGGCAATACCAGTACCCGCTGAAGATGGTGGGTGAAAGAAGGAGCACTTGGCATCAGATGTGTGACATCAGGTGGGTAACAGCATCAGAATTGTAGCTGAGGCAGGTAGCCAGAAGAAACCGGTCTCTTTTTTCAAATTGTTGGTGTGGCACCATGGATGATCTAGTCTGATGCATCAGGCATTGGTGTGTGGAAATCCTGGCTGATCCAAGCCTGATTTATCTTGATGCAGTGTCCCACTATGTGCTATATGTGTGCACTTTAAACTCTTGCTAAATGTGATATCAAATGTATTGTGGTATCATGCTGTAATTCTATTTAACAGTGTCATTTACCTTTATTCGCCTCTAGGTGGTGCTTGCACCACTTATATATATAGCTGGGGGGGGTGTATTTCCACAGAAATAATAAAAAAAAGATTTTCACGCATATAAGTGCAGCGCTTAATGCAGAATACAAGATTTTTTGTCCACCCAAATAATTAAAAAAAGATTTTAACGCATATAAGTGCAGCACTTAATGCAGAATACAAGATTTTTTTCCATTAAAATAATTCAAAAAAGATTTTACCCCATATAACTGCAGCGCTGAACACAAATTTTTTCCCACCAAAATAAGTCCCAAAAGATTTCACCGCATATAACTGCCGCGCTGAACGCCGAATATCTTTTTCTACTGATGTACGCCACTAAAGGCTTTACCACATATAACTGGAACAGTGAACCCTGAGTATATTTTAATTTTTCCACGTATATACGCCACTAAAGGCTTTTCAACAGAGGGTTATAGGATGTCAGTTTTAAAAAAAACAACGGCGCCTGAGGCGGAGTGATCTGAAGTGAACGGGACGTAGCGGAGGAAGTAGGTCCGCGCTGGAAGAGCAAGACGTGGTCCTCGTGCGGTTTCTGTGCTGTAGATAAGTCCCCGTAGTGTCCAGTATGCAATACCGCAGATAGATGCGGGCTGGTGTGAATTAGTTTGCATTTTTGTGCAGGGTTAGTGCATAGTGCATTCACCTGTATCAGTGCGCTGCTCTTATGGACATCGTCACGTAAGCGTGCAGTGTGTGAAACGTAAATACAAAATTTCACCACGACGTAATTCGGTCCATAACGCAAAAATAACTTTACCACATATAACTGCAACAGTGAACGATAAATATATTTAATTTTTTCAACTGATATACGTCAATAAAGGTTTTTCAAGATATAAGTGCAGCAGCGAATGGCGAATGTATATTTCTTTTTCTAGTGATATATGTCAATCATTTTTTTTTACATGTACGTGCACCAGCGAATGGCGAATGTATATTTATTTTTCTACTGCAATACGCCAGTAAAGGCTTCAACAGTAAAGTGAGAATATATTTTTCTTGTAGTACTGAAATATGCCCCTATACGCCTACACCAGAAATAACTGCAGAAGTGACCTGAGAATATATTTTTCTTGTTGGACTGAAATTGGTTACTATATGCTTTGACCAGAAAAAAATTAAAGAGTGAAGTGCGTATATATATTTCTTGCACTACTGAAATATGCCTCTATACGCTTTCACCAGAAATAACTGCATCAGTGAACTGAGAATATATATTTCTTGTTGCACTGAAATTGGCCACTATATGCTTTGACCAGAAAAAAATGAAAGAGTGAAGTGCGTATATCTATTTCTTGCAGTACTGAAATACACCCCAGAATAACTGCAACAGTGTAGTGCGCATATATATTTCTTTTTTTACTGAAATACGACCATATACGCTTTCACCAGAAATAACTGCAGAAGTGACCTGAGAATATATATTTCTTATTGGACTGAAAAAGGGCACTATACGCTTTGACCATAAAAAAAATAAAGAGCGAAGTGTGTATATATTTTTCTTGTCGTATGTAATTACGCCCATATATGCTTTCAGAAATAACTGCAACAGTGCAGTGCGTATATATTTATCTTTTTTTACTGAAATACGCCCCTATATGCTTTCACCAGAAATAACTGCAACAGTGCAGTGCGTATATATTTTTCTTTGTTACTGAAATACGCCCCTATATGCTTTCACCAGAAATAACTGCAGAAGTGAAATGCGTATATATTTTTCTTGCAGTAATGAATAAGATATTAAGATATAAGCCTCTAAAGGCTTTTCAACATAACACTTTCAGCCCAATAATAAAAAGCTGGAATGACTGAGCTGTCTAATGACTATTCGGATTTCCCCAAATAATCATTCCCTGCACTTGTAAATCACTTTCCTATCAATGTCCCTAGCACCTTCTGTCATCTCTCTCTGCACTAAGATGCTTTGAAATGATTCCTCCCTATCCTTTTCCTGCACTTTTTCTGTCTATTTTCTTCCACAATGAGGTTTTTCCAATTGCTGTCCCTAGCGCCTTCACATGTCTGTCCCTGCACTCTGAACACTGGAAAATGCAGAATCTAAATTGGCTGCCGTATATATAGGGCTGTGACATCACAGGGCTTAGGAAAATTGCGATTCGTTACCACGAAGTGCAAGGAAATTCGCATTAGTTGAGAATTGAATTTTTCCTGAAATTCTAAATGAATTCCACTTCACCAGCTTCGATTTTCTCATCTCTAGTATATATCTCCCTTAATAAAATCACATGAAAGGTCCTCTTTAACTTTCCTCTGAAACATTGCAGGTTTTTCACTGGCCACTGAGCCTCACAATAGACAATCGTGGATCAAACATATTGCAAGGAAAGTACAACTCCAATGATATACACCACTAGCTCCATGGAGCTAGTTAACACTGTCTCTATATTTTTATGATCAATCATACAGTTGGTACATCGGTGCTCTCTGCCACTTATCTGATATCTTTCCAGATGCTTTAGGCTCCCTCCCTTTTGTGCTCTATTAAATCACCAGAAATGTAATCTATACTCTTTTAATAAACACTCTAGGCTTGTCAACTCAGGAGTGATACTGCAGCTCCATGCAACCTGGCTCCTTTTCTTGTGTCTCTTCCCCTGTCTTCCCCTGTCAAGACCTTTAGATTTTTCTCACATTTTTTTCTCAATTTAAAACTTTTCATTTATAGGCCTCATAATAAAATGTCTAGAAAACCAAAGAGTACAAAAATAAAAAAAAATAAAAACAGGCCTCATCATTCAAGAGTCAGGAGCCCACGATGACGTATGACAGTCTGATAAAAATGTTGAGGAGGGTGAGGACTATGATGATGATTGTGTGTTGGACAGGAGCCAGATCGGGATGCTGAGAAGGTGTTATCAGAGGGCAGTGGCCATGGCAGCAATAGAGACAACATGCAGCCAAAGCCTCCCAAGAACTGGCAGGGTCAGATCTGTTTTATTGTTGTCAACTCAAAAAATCGTGATTCCACCTATACCAAGCTTGGCTGCCTCTACGTCTGTGCAAGCAACTCCCGTACAGCGTTTTTTTCTCCATAAGGCTGGCACACACAACACAGCCATATGCAAAATCTGCAGGATAAAAATAAGCCGTGGATGTTCCAATACAAACATAGGTACCAGGGCTCTATTGCAGCACATGAGGTGGAATTACCAGATCCCATTGGAAAATGGAACTGGCAAACACATTCTGAATCATTCCCAGTCTGTCCCCCTTTTCCTGGTCTTCTTTGTGGCAGCCAGCCCACATCTCCAAACCATCAAAGCAAAATTAATTTCTTTTCAGAAGATAATGTGTATGCCATTTGCCACAGCAGACACATGCTTCCCAGGTTTCTGACCTAGTGGCCACTCTCTGCCCCCCTCCATTGTCACTCACCTCCTGCCATTAAACTTTTTCATGTTCCGTGCCAGGCTAATGCAAATCAGCAAACGGAGACATATCGCCTTAACACCCAAGTTTAGGACTATGTACTATGTACGGCGTATACTGTGTTCATTGACGCCATGGACATCTGGGCAGGCAGACTGGAATAGATGCCTGAACTGGCCTTCCATGCTCTCTCTGTTCTGTCTTGTCCAGCCTCTAGTGTCATGTCATACCATAATGTTCCACACTGCATGGCTGCTGCTGCCGCCATCGCCACAGCTGCTACTCCCTGCTCCTAATCCCTACTTCTACTTCCATTACCCTTACTGCCACTACCATTACTGCTATTCAGTCTTCACTATTACTATTATTCATAAACAGCAGCACACACATCTAATGCCTTGTCTGTCCATGATCTTCTGCTACTACTGCCACTACTATTGCAGTTGCACACCACTATTACACTACCATTTCCACATCCACACTGTACTTTTGGCTGCTCCCAGTTAAAAGAGAGAATTTTTACAGGCTTGTTCAGAACAAGCCAATCTTGCTTCTGAAAATTAACACTTGTGCATGTATAAGTACTATCAGGTATTCTGCCCCCATAAACACATTTTTGGATGCTTGTGCAGAACAAGGCAATGTCCGATAATGGACAATTTATGGAAGCTTTCTAATATGAAAAACATGACACATGGCACAGTGTGTTTTAAACATGCTGTTTGATAACACCATCAACCATGCGTTTATCCATAGCTATATATGTCACTTTGTTAAAAAATAGCAAAAAGAGATGACATCTTTTCATTAAAAAGTTTAAGTTCTAGGAGATGTCAGAGTGTGATATTCCAATTTTCTGACCAATTAGAGTATATTTGATTTGTGAAGAATCGAATGTCAAGAAATTCGCTCATCTCTACTACTGTATAAACTGAAGTTGTCACCTTGATAGCTGTAGAATGAAGAATAATTAATTGAATTGCCCCCTAATGTATTCCCCACCAATCCTTATGATATTTTCCCCATTTCCTTGCCAATGCATCGGTCATTTAGGTGTACAGCATTGTTTTTTTAATCAAGCTTGTCCCTCCCCCTTCCTCAAATGTATGTGTAACGAAAAACCACATGGTTGTACATATTTGGCATCCACAGGGTTAATGTTACAATGAGATAAGGCCACTTGAATTGTCCAGGAGATTTATTGTAGGAATCACATTCCACATGGAGAAGAGTGAGTAATAAAATTTGGCACCTAAGCCTTATTTGTACAGTCTTTAAAGAATGAGCAAATAGACGTCTAATGGTGTACACTGAAACTTCATCCCTTCATCTACTATATTGTGGGAGAAAAGACAATGTGTTTTTTCATATTTATGGCACTTATTTGTTGACTGTCTTGTCACCTACAAGGGATTTGGTTAATGAACCTGAAGGGTGGCTCTGATACTCGAACCATTGGCTGAAATGGTACAATAAATTGTGGCTCATGACAGAAGCCAGATATTTAGATATTGATCCATTATGTTCTCATACCATTAAGGATGCAGTGAAGTTAGGTCCTCTGTTATTTTCTCTTGTTATTTATTTTATTCTCTTTTAATTTTATTATAAAACCATTTTGCCTGCTTTGTATGTAATTGTATTGTGTCTTTTTATACTGTATATTGTAATCACTGTACTGTTTTGTATTAACGCCTTAAACTTCAATGTTTAGTCTTTGTATCTCTATAATCCACAGCCTTTTATTGAGTGTTTGATGTGTGAAAACAATGTGTGTTGTGCGTTAACAGATCAGCATCTTAAAGGGTTTCAATCACTTTGTGTCACATAATTAGCTGTCAGACACTAGCGATCTGCTAGTGTCTGCTCTGGCCAACCATCCTACTATAATCGCTTGTGGGGCAGCGGTTTTGCTAAAAAACGAACTTTTATAAATATGCTAATGAGCCTCTAGGTGCTATGTGGGCGTCATTAGCACCTAGAGGCTCCGTCTACCTTCATAAACAGTCGCCGCCCAGCGCGTCCCTCCAGCCCGCCCATGTCCTGCTGAATGCGATCCTCCGTGTGATGCAGCGGACGAATTCTCGCGCATGCGCCGTGCGCGTCTGTATTCGGCCCATTTGAGACGTCTGAGCTGGGAGCAGACATTCAATGCGCATGCGCCGAATACAGCCGCGCACGGCGCATGCGCGAGAATTCGTCCGCTAGCTCAGACATCTCAAATGGGCCGAATACAGCCACGCGCGGCGCATGCGCGAGAATTCGTCCGCTGCGTCACACGGAGGATCGCATTCAGCAGGACATGGGCGGGCTGGAGGGACGCGCTGGCCGGCGACTGTTTATGAAGGTAGACGGAGCCTCTAGGTGCTAATGACGCCCACATAGCACCTAGAGGCTCATTAGCATATTTATAAAAGTTCGTATTTTAGCAAAACCGCTGCCCCACAAGCGATTATAGTAGGATGGTTGGCCAGAGCAGACACTAGCAGATCGCTAGTGTCTGACAGCTAATTATGTGATACAAAGTGATAGAAACCCTTTAACAGTCATAATGATGGGTGGTGGAAAAATGTATTTGGGACGTGTGGATTAAATTTGGGGTGGGATTTATGCCCAACTTGCATCCTGAAATAGAAAAAACATGTGAAATTGAGTTAATCAACCCTTTACCAACATCACATGCTGGGACATATCAGATGTATCAGGTGTTAACACACAAGCTTATTGGGCATGCAAAGCTTCAACCCACTGATGTTGGCACTTGCTAGATCTGTAGCTTACTACAGTACTACCATTTTCAGAATCATGTCCCACTGGTTCTTAGCTGTTAGGATACATTAATAAATTTGCACCTCAGTAAAATGTAATACTCTGCAAGCATTGATTACTTTTAGAGACCTAAATTGTTGAAAAAATCCTGATCAGCCATAAGAAAGCTATCAGCGCCTTGGCATGTCAAGTCTAATACGATTCATTGTTAGAAGACATATAACGTTGGTTTAATCTAGGTCTAAAATGTCATTTGTTTTACAGATACTGGTATACATCCTGTTTTAATTGTGTCCTTGTTATACGCCAACTCTTGCTCATAACTCTCTTCTGTACTGACACCAGCCGTGCTCCAGACAGTCCTGTGTGATTTCATTTGCTATAGTTTACAGTCTCTTTGACAGCTATTTCTTTTCTCATAAATATAAAGTGCATCTGTGAATGGACAACAAAATAAGAAAGGTTTTTAGGTAGCTGTTTATTCAGTCCACTGCACAACAAAGCATCATCAATCAACATGATGCTATAGATAAAAGTAGAGCAAAAACGCGGCTGAGGAAGTTACAGTATATCCCAAGGAGGATCCAGAAAAGGATATTTATTTCACATGTTCTAGTACTTTGCTTTTTATATCAGTCCCCAATGACCACAAACAGTCTACAATACAGGGAGAGTATATACCTGAAAACAGAATAACAGTTGCACAACCTAAAGACTATAAATGGAGTAGTGTTTTACAGCACTGGTGCACATTAATCATGGTGGAACACCAATATTTAGATCATTACATTCATGCTTTTCAGTGATCAGTGGTTTTGAGTCTGTGCATTCTGTAGAATTTTATGAAGTTAACCAAGTTACAGGCTGCCCTTCAGGGCTGGACTGGCCATAGTCCCTACAGGGAAACTTCTCAGTGGGTTGATGCACAGAGGCCCGCCCAAGCGCTCCTCACGGCCGCTGTCCAGGTACATAATGATCTGATACTCTCAGCTAGTGATGAACTAAGTTTTTAAAATTGTGTTTTGTTATAAATCGCAATAAATTAGGTATACCCATGGAGGCTGAAGGAATGCTTGGAGTGGGCTGCTGCATTGAGCCCGCACCATAAGCGGCGGGTGCGGGCTGTATCATACAGCATACATCCGGCCACAATGACAGGGAATGGCGATTAGGGTGAATAGGACAAGGGATCAAAAGATCCAAGGTTCTAGCCCCTTAAGAGGGTTAAAAGTTGTCATTATAGAAGTAAAAAAAATATATATATTAAAATTTAAAATCACCCCCCTTTCCCAATTTTACATATAAAAAAAATAATATATATATATATACACAGTCAGGTCCATAAATATTGGGACATCGACAAAATTCTAACATTTTTGGCTCTATACACCACCACAATGGATTTGAAATGAAACAAACAAGATGTGATTTAACTGCAGACGGTCAGCTTTAATTTGAGGTATTTACATCCAAATCAGGTGAACGGTGTAGGAATTACAACAGTTTGCATATGTGCCTCCCACTTGTTAAGGGACCAAAAGTAATGGGACAGAATAATAATCATAAATCAAACTTTCACTTTTTAATACTTGGTTGCAGTCAATTACAGCCTGAAGTCTGGAACGCATAGACATCACCAGACGCTGGGTTTCATCCCTGGTGATGCTCTGCCAGGCCTCTACTGCAACTGTCTTCAGTTCCTGCTTGTTCTTCGGGCATTTTCCCTTCAGTTTTGTCTTCAGCAAGTGAAATGCATGCTCAATTGGATTCAGGTCAGGTGATTGACTTGGCCATTGCATAACATTCCACTTCTTTCTCTTAAAAAAGCTCTTTTGTTGCTTTTGCAGTATGCTTTGGGTCATTGTCCATCTGCACTGTAAAGCGCCATCCAATGAGTTCTGAAGCATTTGGCTGAATATGAGCAGATAATATTGCCCGAAACACTTCAGAATTCATCCTGCTGCTTTTGTCAGCAGTCACATCATCAATAAATACAAGAGAACCAGTTCCATTGGCACCTATTCATGCCCACGCCATGACACTACCACCACGAAGCTTCACTGATGAGGTGGTATGCTTAGGATCATGAGCAGTTCATTTCCTTCTCCGTACTCTTCTCTTCCCATCACTCTGGTACAAGTTGATCTCGGTCTCATCTGTCCATAGGATGTTGTTCCAGAACTGTGAAGGCTTTGTTAGATGTCATTTGGCAAACTCTAATCTGGCCTTCCTGTTTTTGAGGCTCACCAATGGTTTACATCTTGTGGTGAACCCTCTGTATTCACTCTGGTGAAGTCTTATCTTGATTGTTGACTTTGACACACATACACCTACCTCCTGGAGAATGTTCTTAATCTGGCCAACTGTTGTAAAGGGTGTTTTCTTCGGTCATCCACCACAGAATTCTTCGGTCATCCACCACAGTTGTTTTCCATGGTCTTCCAGGTCTTTTGGTGTTGCTGAGCTCACCGATGCGTTCCTTCTTTTTAAGAATGTTCCAAACAGTTGTTTTGGCCACACCTAATGTTTTTGCTATCTCTCTGATGGGTTTGTTTTGTTTTTTTCAGCCTAATGATGGCTTGCTTCATGTTCGTCCATCACTACTTGCAATGCTATAACATGATGTCCCGATGTGTTTTGTGCACTCTCATTGTGGTTGTGTTTGTCTTTGCCAATTTATGCATCTATTTATTTCTTTTATCGTTTTTAATAAAGATATATTTTTGTATATATATTTTTGTATTATATTTTTGTACATGCTGAATGCCTGGGTTTGTCCCATCTAGGAGCTAAAATGGCTGGTTACAAAGTGAAAATTAGGTAGCCTACAGTATGAGCTATTCATTTCTGACATTTATGTTTTATTTGTGCTGTAAAACCGTATTCTAGTTTTGTGTTTTATTGCTCATTGGTAACTAGCCATTTTAGAAAAAATCTGATTTGTTACCACGTGGCAAATTTAATTTCTCCTAAACTTCTGATCGAATTCCGCTTTGGATTCTTCGATTCATTCAACACTACTCACAGAATTACTTAATGCTAGGAGCATCAAGTACTTATGCAGCCAGGTGCCCTCCCGAATTCAACTGTATCACTGTCCTCGGTGTGGTGATAGGGCAGTATTGTATGCGCACTATGGTATTTGGTTTTGCTGGGCGGTATTTTGTGCTGCACTATGGTATTCCTGGCCCTGCGTACTTCTGTTGTCCCTGCCTACTTTTGGTTTGTGTTGGCTTTGCCTACTTCTATTTCCCCGCTTTCTGTCAATTAGGACTCGCCTACAACTTGGGTCACTTTTAGTTTTTTTCCAGGGCCACTTTAAGTTCCCAGTAAGTACTACTACTGTGCTGAAATGTCTACTTTATCTGCATGTTTAGAAGAATGGGTCATTTTTAATTTACAGATATCAGACTGTGTATTTGCAGGCTTTTTTCTTTACAGATGTCAGTCTATGAGTATTTGCAGGTTTTCTGTTCACAGTAGGTCCATCAGATAGAAGCCCTGAGGGCTCTGTGTGGCCCTTGTCTTTGAACTCCTGACAGCTCATAAACACTTATTTAAGCTAAATTCTTGTCAGTTGGATATAAATTGAGCTACAGTATAATAAGTGTTTATGAGTAGGGATGAGCGAACCCGAACTGTATAGTTCGGGTTCGTACCGAATTTTGGGGTGTCCGTGACACGGACCCGAACCCGAACATTTTCGAGAATAGTCCGGGTTCGGGTTCGGTGTTCGGCGCTTTCTTGGCGCTTTTTGAAAGGCTGCAAAGCAGCCAATCAACAAGCGTCATACTACTTGCCCCAAGAGGCCATCACAGCCTTGCCTACTATTGGCATGGCTGTGATTGGCCAGTGCAGCATGTGACCCAGCCTCTATATAAGCTTGGGTCACGTTGCGCTGCACGTCACTCTGCTGATACAAGCGTAGGGAGAGGTTGCTGCTGCGACGTTAGGGCGAGATTAGGCAGATTAACTCCTCCAAAAGACTTAATTCAGTGATCGATCTCCAGCTGTGGATCATTGAAGTGCTGATATTGAATTGCTCACTTTTTTTAGGCTGCCCAGAGCGTTTTTATATCACTTTTTTCTGGGGTGATCTGCGGCCATTTTGTGGCTTGTGGTGCGCCAGCACAAGCTACCACCAAGTGCATTTAACCATCAATAGTGTGGTTATTTTTTGCTATATCCTACATCAGGTGCAGGCTGAGCCTGTGTCACCCAAGTGCATTTAACCATCAATAGTGTGGTTATTTTTTGACCATATACTACATCAGGTGCAGGCTGAGCCTGTGTCACCCAAGTGCATTTAACCATCAATAGTGTGGTTATTTTTTGCTATATCCTACATCAGGGTCAAGCTTTCATCAAGTGCATTTAACCATCAATAGTGTGGTTATTTTTTGGCCATATACTACATCAGGTGCAGGCTGAGCCTGTGTCACCCAAGTGCATTTAACCATCAATAGTGTGGTTATTTTTTGCTATATCCTACATCAGGGTCAAGCTTTCATCAAGTGAATTTAACCATCAATAGTGTGGTTATTTTTTGGCCATATACTACATTAGGTGCAGGCTGAGCCAGTGTCACCCAAGTGCATTTAACCATCAATAGTGTGGTTATTTTTTGGCCATATACTACATCAGGGGCAAGTTGAGCCTGTCACCCAGCGCCTAAAAAATAGGCCTGACATTTCTATTCCTCCAAATCAGTACAGTTTTAGCTGGTCAAATTATATTTAGTGACCGTAAAAGCACAGTTTTTGTTCTGGGTTGAAAAACTATTCCCAAATTTGCCATTCTCAAAATTAGTAGTTTCTGCTATATCAGGCCTACTTTAAATCTATCCCAAAAAGGATATCTTAGATTGAAGGTGCTGATAGTGTCATTCTGAAAAACTTAACACACACGCTACAGTGCAGATACAAGTCTAATTCTGTGATTAAAGGTATATCTGTCACACAGCGCGTAAAAAATAGGCCTCACATTTATATTCAACCAAATCTGTACTGTTTTAGCTGGTCAAATTATTTGTAGTGACCGTAAAAGCACAGTTTTTGTTCTGGCTTAAAAAACTATTCCCAAATTTGCCATTCTCAAAATTAGTAGTTTCTGCTATATCAGGCCTACTTTAAATCTATCCCAAAAAGAGGATATCTTAGATTCAAGGTGCTGATAGTGTCATTCTGAAAAACTTAACACACACGCTACAGTGCAGATACAAGTCTAATTCTGTGATTAAAGGTATATCTGTCACACAGCGCGCAAAAAATAGGCCTCACATTTATATTCAACCAAATCTGTCATTACTTGTGTGCCTGTATTAGTGTAATACGGTACCTAAATAGATAGCCAGACAGTGTTAGGTGTCTGTAAAAAAAGGCCTGAATTTTAATTCAATACATTGGCCCGAATAATATTTTTCTTATTGTGGTGAACGGTAACAATGAGGAAAACAACTAGTAAGGGACGCGGACGTGGACATGGTCGTGGTGGTGTTAGTGGACCCTCTGGTGCTGGGAGAGGACGTGGCCGTTCTGCCACAGCCACACGTCCTAGTGTACCAATTACCTCAGGTCCCAGTAGCCGTCAGAATTTACAGGGATATTTGGTGGGGCCCAATGCCGTTCTAAGGATGGTAAGGCCTGAGCAGGTACAGGCATTAGTCAATTGGGTGGCCGACAGTGCATCCAGCACGTTCACATTATCTCCCACCCAGTCTTCTGCAGAAAGCGCACAGATGGCGCATGAAAACCAAGCCCATCAGTCTGTCACATCACCCCCATGCATATCAGGGAAACTGTCTGAGCCTCAAGTTATGCAGCAGTCTCTTATGCTGTTTGAAGACTCTGCTGCCAGGGTTTCCCAAGGGCATCCACCTAGCCCTTCCCCAGGGGTGGAAGAGATAGAATGCACTAACGCACAACCACTTATGTTTCCTGATGATGAGGACATGGGAATACCACCTCAGCACGTCTCTGATGATGACAAAACACAGGTGCCAACTGCTGCGTCTTTCTGCAGTGTGCAGACTGAACAGGAGGTCAGGGATCAAGACTGGGTGGAAGACGATGCAGGGGACGATGAGGTCCTAGACCCCACATGGAATGAAGGTCGTGCCACTGACTTTCACAGTTTCGGAGGAATAGGCAGTGGTGAGACCGAGCCAACAGCGTAGCAAAAGACAAAGAGGGAGCAGTGGGCAAAATCAGAACACCCGCCGCCAAGAGACTCCGCCTGCTACTGACCGCCGCCATCTGGGACCGAGCACCCCAAAGGCAGCTTCAAGGAGTTCCCTGGCATGGCACTTCTTTAAACAATGTGCTGACGACAAGACCCGAGTGGTTTGCACGCTGTGCCATCAGAGCCTGAAGCGAGGCATTAACGTTCTGAACCTTAGCACAACCTGCATGACCAGGCACCTGCATGCAAAGCATGAACTGCAGTGGAGTAAACACCTTAAAAACAAAGAAGTCACTCAGGCTCCCCCTGCTACCTCTTCTGCTGCTGCCGCCTCGGCCTCTTCTGCTGCTGCCGCCGCCTTGGCCTCTTCTTCCGCCTCTGGAGGAACGTTGGCACCTGCCGCCCAGCAAACATGGGATGTACCACCAACACCACCACCTGCGTCACCAAGCATCTCAACCATGTCACACGGCAGCGTTCAGCTCTCCATCTCACAAACATTTGAGAGAAAGCGTAAATTCCCACCTAGCCACCCTCGATCCCTGGCCCTGAATGCCAGCATTTCTAAACTACTGACCTATGAAATGCTGTCATTTAGGCTGGTGGACACAGACAGCTTCAAACAGCTCATGTCGCTTGCTGTCCCACAGTATGTTGTTCCCAGCCGGCACTACTTCTCCAAGAGAGCCGTGCCTTCCCTGCACAACCAAGTGTCCGATAAAATCAAGTGTGCACTGCGCAACGCCATCTGTGGCAAGGTCCACCTAACCACAGATACGTGGACCAGTAAGCACGGCCAGGGACGCTATATCTCCCTAACTGCACACTGGGTAAATGTAGTGGCGGCTGGGCCCCAGGCGGAGAGCTGTTTGGCGCACGTCCTTCCGCCGCCAAGGATCGCAGGGCAACATTCTTTGCCTCCTGTCTCCTCCTCCTTCTACTCAGCTTCCTCCTCCTCTTCTTCCACCTGCTCATCCAGTCAGCCACACACCTTCACCACCAACTTCAGCACAGCCCGGGGTAAACGTCAGCAGGCCGTTCTGAAACTCATATGTTTGGGGGACAGGCCCCACACCGCACAGGAGTTGTGGCGGGGTATAGAACAACAGACCGATGAGTGGTTGCTGCCGGTGAGCCTCAAGCCCGGCCTGGTGGTGTGCGATAATGGGCGAAATCTCGTTGCAGCTCTGGGACTAGCCGGTTTGACGCACATCCCTTGCCTGGCGCATGTGCTGAATTTGGTGGTGCAGAAGTTCATTCGCAACTACCCCGACATGTCAGAGCTGCTGCATAAAGTGCTGGCCGTCTGTTCGCGCTTCCGGCATTCACACCCTGCTGCTGCACGCCTGTCTGCGCTACAGCGTAACTTCGGCCTTCCCGCTCACTGCCTCATATGCGATGTGCCCACCAGGTGGAACTCCACCTTGCACATGCTGGACAGACTGTGCGAGCAGCAGCAGGCCATAGTGGAGTTTCAGCTGCAGCACGCACGGGTCAGTCGCACTGCGGAACAGCACCACTTCACCACCAATGACTGGGCCTCCATGCGAGACCTGTGTGCCCTGTTGCGCTGTTTCGAGTACTCCACCAACATGGCCAGTGGCGATGACGCCGTTATCAGCGTTACAATACCACTTCTATGTCTCCTTGAGAAAACACTTAGGGCGATGATGGAAGAAGGAAGAGGAGGAAGAGGGGTCATTTTTAACACTTTCAGGCCAGTCTCTTCGAAGTGACTGAGAGGGAGGTTTTTTGCGACACCAGAGGCCAGGTACAAATGTGGCCAGACAGGGCCCACTACTGGAGGACGAGGAGGACGAGGATGAGGAGGAGGTGGAGGAGGATGAGGATGAAGCATGTTCACAGCGTGGTGGCACCCAAAGCAGCTCGGGCCCATCACTGGTGCGCGGCTGGGGGGAAACACAGGACGATGACGATACGCCTCCTACAGAGGACAGCTTGTCCTTACCTCTGGGCAGCCTGGCACACATGAGCGACTACATGCTGCAGTGCTTGCGCAACGACAGCAGAGTTGCCCACATTTTAACGTGTGCGGACTACTGGATTGCCACCCTGCTGGATCCCCGGTACAAAGACAATGTGCCCACCTTACTTCCTACACTGGAGCGTGATAGGAGGATGCGCGAGTACAAGCGCACGTTGGTAGACGCGTTACTGAGAGCATTCCCAAATGTCACAGGGGAACCAGTGGAAGCCCAAGGCGAAGGTAGAGGAGGAGCAAGAGGTCGCCAACGCAGCTGTGTCACGGCCAGCTCCTCTGAGGGCAGGGTTAGCATGGCAGATATGTGGAAAAGTTTTGTCACCACGCCACAGCTAAATACACCACCACCTGATACGGAACGTGTTAGCAGGAGGCAACATTTCACTAACATGGTGGAACAGTACCTGTGCACACCCCTCCACGTACTGACTGATGGTTCGGCCCCATTCAACTTCTGGGTCTCCAAATTGTCCACGTGGCCAGAGCTAGCTTTTTATGCCTTGGAGGTGCTGGCCTGCCCGGCGGCCAGCGTTTTGTCTGAACGTGTATTCAGCACGGCAGGGGGCGTCATTACAGACAAACGCAGCCGCCTGTCTACAGCCAATGTGGACAAGCTGACGTTCATAAAAATGAACTAGGCATGGATCCCACAGGACCTTTCCATCCCTTGTGCAGATTAGACATGAATTACCTCCCCTTAACAATATATTATTGTACTCCAGGGCACTTCCTCATTCAATCCTATTTTTATTTTCATTTTACCATTATATTGCGGGGCAACCCAAAGTTGAATGAACCTCTCCTCTGTCTGGGTGTCGGGGCCTAAATGTGTGACAGTGGCCTGTTCCAGTGGTGGGTGACGTGAAGCCTGATTCTCTGCTATGACATGAAGACTGATTCTGTGCTGACATGAAGCCAGATTCTCTGTTACGCGACCTCTCTCCTCTGCCTGGGTGCCTGGGCCTAAATATGTGACAGTGGCCTGTTCCAGTGGTGGGTGACGTGAAGCCTGATTCTCTGCTATGACATGAAGACTGATTCTCTGCTGACATGAAGCCTGAATCTCTGTTATGGGACCTCTCTCCTCTGCCTGGGTGCCTGGGCCTAAATATGTGACAGTGGCCTGTTCCAGTGGTGGGTGACGTGAAGCCTGATTCTCTGTTACGGGACCTCTCTCCTTTGTCTGGGTGCCAGGGCCTAAATGTGTGATAGTGGCCTGTTCCAGTGGTGGGTGACGTGAAGCCTGATTCTCTGCTATGACATGAAGACTGATTCTGTGCTGACATGAAGCCAGATTCTCTGTTACGGGACCTCTCTCCTCTGTCTGGGTGCCAGGGCCTAAATGTGTGACAGTGGCCTGTTCCAGTGGTGGGTGACGTGAAGCCTGATTCTCTGCTATGACATGAAGATTGATTCTCTGCTGACATGAAGCCTGAATCTCTGTTATGGGACCTCTCTCCTCTGCCTGGGTGCCTGGGCCTAAATATGTGACAGTGGCCTGTTCCAGTGGTGGGTGACGTGAAGCCTGATTCTCTGCTATGACATGAAGACTGATTCTGTGCTCACATGAAGCCAGATTCTCTGTTACGGGACCTCTCTCCTCTGTCTGGGTGCCTGGGCCTAAATATGTGACAGTGGCCTGTTCAAGTGGTGGGTGACGTGAAGCCTGATTCTCTGCTATGACATGAAGACTGATTCTTTGCTGACATGAAGCCTGAATCTCTGTTATGGGACCTCTCTCCTCTGCCTGGGTGCCTGGGCCTAAATATGTGACAGTGGCCTGTTCCAGTGGTGGGTGACGTGAAGCCTGATTCTCTGCTATGACATGCAGACTGATTCTCTGCTGACATGAAGCCAGATTCTCTGTTACGGGACCTCTCTCCTCTGCCTGGGTGTCGGGGCCTAAATATATGACAATGGACTGTTACAGTGGTGGGTGACGTGAAGCCAGATTCTCTGCTATGGCATGAAGACTGATTCTCTGCTGACGTGAAGCCAGATTCTCTGCTATGGGACCTTTCTCCAATTGATATTGGTTTATTTTTATATATTTTATTTTTATTTTTATTCATTTCCCTATCCACATTTGTTTGCAGGGGATTTACCTACATGTTGCTGCCTTTTGCAGCCCTCTAGCTCTTTCCTGGGCTGTTTTACAGCCTTTTTAGTGCCGAAAAGTTCGGGTCATTATTGACTTCAATGGGGTTTGGGTTCGGGACGAAGTTCGGGTCGGGTTCGGATCCCGAACCCGAACATTTCCGGGAAGTTCGGCCGAACTTCTCGAACCCGAACATCCAGGTGTTCGCTCAACTCTATTTATGAGCTGTCAGGATTTCAAAGATAAGGGCTACACAAAGCCATCAGGGCTTCTATTTTATGGACCTACTCTGAGCAGAAAGCCTGCTGCTAATCTAATACACATAGACTGACGTGTATAGAGAAAAGGAGTGAACATTTTTAATAAAGACAATTTTAAAAATTATCTGTAGCTCAAAATGAGTAGAATGCAATAATGATAAAGATGTCGATAGCCTTTCATTGAAGCCTCTAATGTTTTCAACATAATCTTCTTTATACTGAACATTTTGTACCTATTAGCATGTTATCTAATTGTAAATGCCTTTGTTTTTTGTATAAATTATTTAACATGTATTTTATTTATTATATGCGCACTTATATAGCGCTACTATATTCCGCCGCGCTTTGCAGACATTAGCATCAGGCGGTCCCCAATAGGGCTCACAATCTATGTAGGAGGAAACCAGAGTACCCAGAGGAAACCCACGCAAACACAGGGACATATACAAACACAGGGAATATACAAACTCCATGCAGACCCCAGGGCTGCAAGGCAACAGTGCTAACCACTGAGCCACCATGCTGCCCGTTATTAACATTACGTTAGATACTATGGTGTAACAACTGAACACAGATATGAATATCCTCAAAGGTCTCCTATGTTGTTAAGAAGGTTAAAATAAAAATAAAAATTATATAAAAATAGAGCAAATTTCCAAACCAAACCCTACCTACTAATAATCCAAAATTATACAATTATGAAAAACAAAAAAGAACCAATTTTACTATTTATTTTAAGGTAGTGTTTCACAATGTATAGCAAAAATAGCATGGTACCAAGTTAGCCAGAAAATTCTATGTGATAAATATTATATTATTATAACAATGATACTTTAGTTTCATATAGTCACATAGTTATGGTACATAGGTTGAAAAAAGACAAAGATCCATCAAGTTCAAACTTTCTTATACCAGTTATACAGCAGTAATTGTTAGAATACTTATATCCCTATTACATAAGAATCTAGGGGCACGTAAATTAATAAATCTTCTAAGCTGGCGGTGGCTCCGCCAAAGGTAAAGCTCTGCTGTTAAAGACATACTTGGAATACATTACATACAGAGCTATAAAACATACAGGGACATAGACATTCTCTTTATCTTCTCCATTCAGACCAGACCACCATGATGATTCCTTTCAGTCATCTCTTGTCTCTGCAGAGTTTGACAAACAGACATCTTAGTTTCCTCCTTTTCCATCCTCCTCCCGACCTTCTGAACACTGCATCCTGCCACCTCTAATACTGTGCCCACTGTGCTTACCAACACTATACTGCAGAAACAGATAATCCCCCTGAAAATATTATTATCACACAGATCGTTCCCCTGCAATAATTATTGGCACACAGTGCCCTAAAAAATAACTGTGCCCAGCAAATAGTGTCCCTGAAACTTATAGTGCCGTAAACATAGTGTCCTCCAAAAATAATTGTGCTAAGTTGATACTATGCCAGGTGCCTCCCAATGTAACAATCCTCTTAAAAGTCACACCAATAGATATAATCCTCTGCCAGAGTACACTATGTGGTAGCAGTGCACCTAATAGTAATAATGTCCCTCATTTGCCCCAGAAGTAATAATGTCCCCATTGTGCCCCCATAATGACCCCTTATTATGTTTGCCAGTAAAATAATTCCCCCTTGCAATGTGTGCCAGTACAAAAAATGGTCCCTTATAACGTGCGTCAATACAAAAAACTACCCCCTTTTAGTGCCCCCAGTAGAATGGATGGCCCCATGGTGGCCACCTCATAATGAGTGCCTGTAAAAAAAATGGTCCCTTTTACAGTTGCAATGTCCCCATAGTGCTTTCTCCAGTTACATGCAGATTTGTGGCCACAAAGTGACCAAAACATCAGCCAGGAAGCATAGGAACTGAGAAGTGGTCTGTGGTCACCACCTGCAGAACCACTCCTTTATTGGGGGTGTCTTGCTAATTGCCTATAATTTCCACCTGTTGTCTATCCCATTTGCACAACAGCATGTGAAATTGATTGTCACTCAGTGTTGCTTCCTAAGTGGACAGTTTGATTTCACAGAAGTGTGATTGACTTGGAGTTACATTGTGTTGTTTAAGTGTTCCCTTTATTTTTTCGAGCAGTGTATATATATATATATATATATATATATATATACACTGCTCAAAAAAATAAAGGGAACACAAAAATAACACATCCTAGATCTGAGTTAATTAAATATTCTTCTGAAATACTTTGTTCTTTACATAGTTGAATGTGCTGACAACAAAATCACACAAAAATAAAAAAATGGAAATCAAATTTTTTAACCCATGGAGGTCTGGATTTGGAGTCACACTCAAAATTAAAGTGGAAAAACACACTACAGGCTGATCCAACTTTGATGTAATGTCCTTAAAACAAGTCAAAATGAGGCTCAGTAGTGTGTGTGGCCTCCACGTGACTGTATGACCTCCCTACAACGCCTGTGCATGCTCCTGATGAGGTGGCAGACGGTCTCCTGAGGGATCTCCCCCCAGACCTGGACTAAAGCATCTGCCAACTCCTGGACAGTCTGTGGTGCAACGTGACGTTGGTAGATAGAGAGAGACATGATGTCCCAGATGTGCTCAATTGGATTCAGGTCTGGGGAACGGGCGGGCCAGTCCATAGCATCAATGCCTTCGTCTTGCAGGAACTGCTGACACACTCCAGCCACATGAGGTCTAGCATTGTCTTGCATTAGGAGGAACCCAGGGCCAACCGCACCAGCATATGGTCTCACAAGGGGTCTGAGGATCTCATCTCGGTACCTAATGGCAGTCAGGCTACCTCTGGCGAGCACATGGAGGGCTGTGTGGCCCTCCAAAGAAATGCCACCCCACACCATTACTGACCCAATGCCAAACCGGTCATGCTGGAGGATGTTGCAGGCAGCAGAACGTTCTCCACGGCGTCTCCAGACTCTGTCACGTCTGTCACATGTGCTCAGTGTGAACCTGCTTTCATCTGTGAAGAGCACAGGGCGCCAGTGGCGAATTTTCCAATCTTGGTGTTCTCTGGCAAATGCCAAACGTCCTGCACAGTGTTGGGCTGTAAGCACAACCCCCACCTGTGAACATCGGGCCCTCATATCACCCTCATGGAGTCTGTTTATGACCGTTTAAGCAGACACATGCACATTTGTGGCCTGCTGAAGGTCATTTTGCAGGGCTCTGGCAGTGCTCCTCCTGTTCCTCCTTGCACAAAGGCGGAGGTAGCAGTCCTGCTGCTGGGTTGTTGCCCTCCTACAGCCTCCGCCACCTCTCCTGATGTACTGGCCTGTCTCCTGGTAGCGCCTACATGCTCTTGACACTACGCTGACAGACACAGCAAACCTTCTTGCCAAAGCTCGCATTGATGTGCCATCCTGGATAAGCTGCACTACCTGAGCCATTTGTGTGGGTTGTAGACTCCGTCTCATGCTACCACTAGAGTGAAAGCACCGCCAGCATTCAAAAGTGACCAAAACATCAGCCAGGAAGCATAGGAACTGAGAAGTGGTCTGTGGTTACCACCTGCCGGACCACTCCTTTATTGGGGGTGTCTTGCTAATTGCCTATAAATTCCACCTGTTGTCTATCCCATTTGCACAACAGCATGTGAAATTGATTGTCACTCAGTGTTGCTTCCTAAGTGGACAGTTTGATTTCACAGAAGTGTGATTGACTTGGAGTTACATTGTGTTGTTTAAGTGTTCCCTTTATTTTTTTGAGCAGTGTATATATATATATATATATATATATATATATATATATACATATTTCAAGGTAAACCTTATATACTGACCTGGCAATCAGTTGAAACCTATGTATAACCACAGGAAAGTGAAATGCACACACTGCAACTCCAAAAGGAGAATGTGCAAAAAAGATTCATTCCAAAAGTACGGGGCAGCTTCATTACATAAATTGGATTATCCATTTATTTCAAATCAACAAAAAAAAAAGCAGGCTGATTACACTATTATTTTTACCTTTTCTTTCAACTGAGCCATTGTTTTATTATCTTTTTTTTTTTTACACAATCAACATGCCATTGTCTAAATGCAATATATGCAATCAGCATGGCCATGTAATCCTGTGGTGCTGTGGTGAAAGGAATTCCTCCTTTCTAAAGCCTTCTGCCCCATTAGCTAGTAATTCTGATGGGAGGAGTTTTCTATGCTAACAAGCATAGTAATCCTCCTCCATTCATTGTAATGCTGAAGGACTGGTGACATCACCGACTGGGGGCGGGGCTTAGCGCATGCCGGGGCGGACAAGTTACCGCTCCTCCAACCTCACTGCATAATTATCTAGACTGCCAGTGACGTCACCGGGCTCCCTGAGCAGAGGAAGAGGAGGCTTTGCTCGCCTGCCAGGGACCCGGTACGTCACTGAAGATAAGAAAACACTCACTTCCGGCCATGAATTGAAAGAAGGAAAACAGGGCTTCAGCAATATATTCTAAAGGTACCACATGCATGTTTGTAATGTTTATGTTATTAGATTACTAATAGACAAATGTCCCCAATCCCGGACAACCCCTTTAATTATGATCACAGTTGGGCTGATTTACAGCCAGGTGAGTTCAAATACCGGATTGGATTTTAAGTGCCGGTCCGGGTTTTGGCAGCACCTGGCTGTCCTTAAATAGGAAGCTGGGCTCAGAAGCCATGTCTCTGTGTTGGGATCTGGAAACCTTGTGTCTGGATGAAGGCTTGCTACCTGTTTAGTGTGAAAACAAGATTCATGCTGCTATCAGCTAGGACTCTTTGAGGCAGAATTGCCGCATGATGTGAATTACCACCAACACCGCAAGGTGACTGCCACGGAGCGCCGTGACTGTAAGACTTTGTTGGTTGGTTGTCCCAGGACCATGTTGCTTGTCCACCTAAAGGGAAATGTGTTGTATTTCTGGAGTTTACCGTCCTAACAGACCACAACCCCCTGGTCTGGCTTAATCGGGTGGCTGGAGATAATGGACAGTTGCTACGCTGGAGCCTTGCCCTCCAACCTTTTAACTTTTCAGTACAGTACCGACCTGGGAGAGACAATAAGAATGCCGATGGCCTGTCCCAGAAATTGGATGTATAAGTAACCCTGCACCCCTGGCACAAGACCACCTAGCGACCAGTTACAAGGTTATCCATCAAGGCAACCCCGGACTGGCGCTCCACGAAAGGGGGCGTTATGTCACGGAGCGCTGTGACTGTAAAACTTTGTTGGTTGCCCTTTGCCCCCCCCATTGACTTGCCCTGTGTGCTCCTATGTGTCCCCCTGTCCCAGGACCATGTTACATGTCTACCTAAAGGGAAATGTGTTGTATTTCTGTGTATCCCCCCCCCCCCAGCGGCCTCACATATCTGAGAGATAGGGAAGCTTCAGATTTCTGACTTCCTTATCTGTCAGACTCAGAGGCACCTGGGAGTGTCTACAATGCTTTATCTGTTTGTGCCCTGCTGTGTCCAGGGGAATATAAGATGTGTGTTTTTTAATAAAAGTTGAGCATTCTGCCTGATTCAAAGAACAAAGGAAGTCGTGTGCACTAATTTGAGTCATTACAGCAGGGATCACGACTAGCTCGTCCTGAGAGAACTAACCAAGGAAAAAGAAATACAGAGAACCATCCAGATTGGAGGAGAATTTTTAAAGGCACAGTGCAATCACTGTACTCAGACAAGTGAATCCGTTACAGTGATTTTTTTGTTTGATTATGACTGCTTGTTTTGTCACTTGCCTGAAGTGTGAATAAAACACTGAACTGTTTGATCCAAAGAACTTGTTGTTGCCTCTATACTGTGTTCACTAATCCTGTCTACCAGAGCGAAACCCCACAATGCGCATATATACTATTGTAGACATCTTAAGTATATTTGATTGTTATTGTATATGTTTTTATTAGTACACTAGTGATCTCCCTTAGATGCAGTGCCTTGCCATCTAGTATATTTGCTTTGTCACCTTGGCATACTCCCATTCTGTATTAAGTTTGATGCATTTCCTATGTCTGGAACGCATGCTGGCACGCATTATTGATTGGATAGCGCATGCACAAGTTGTGCCCGGTGTAGCGGAGATGCATTTCCGGTCTGAAGAACGCATTGCCCGCTTACTTCCGGCGGGATGCCATTTTGCGCATGTGCGATGTCATTTTCTCAAAGCCAATGGATATTTCATAGCGCCATTACATAGGGATGTGGGTCCTGCATTAGAGATATCGGACTTCCACCATGCCTTCTTGCCCTTCTCATTTTACTTTGAAACAGGTGATTATCATTGTTTTCTAATTATCTATGTACAGTTGTGTTCAAAATAATAGCAGTCAGACATCACTAACCTGATCAATCACTGTTTTTGGTAGAAATGATATTTCTACATGGCAAATAATTTACTAGCAGGTATAGTAGAGTAACAGAAATCCAAAAGTCATGCAATGCATGCTGATGATTCTCTGTAATTTAATCACTTATTGAAAGGGGCATGTTCAAAATAATAGCAGTGTGGAGTTCAATTAGTGAGGTCATACATTCTTTGAAAAACAGGTGGCAATTATTGCCCTTATTTAAGGAAGGAAGGCAGCAAATGTTGTACATGCTGGTTGCAGTGCATTTCTCTCTGAAAGTCTGAGGAAAATGGGTCATTCCAGACATTGTTCAGAAGAACAGTGTACCTTGATTAAAAAGTTGATTGGAGAGGGGAAAACATATAAAAAAGTGCAGACAATTATAGGCTGCTCAGCTGAAATGATCGCAAATGCTTTAAAATGGCAACCAAAACCTGAAAGACGTGGACGAAAGCGAAAAACTACCATTCGAATGGATAGAAGAATAGCCAAAATGGCAAGGACTCAGCCAACAATCAGCTCCAGGAAGATCAAAGAAGGTCTAAAGTTACATGTGAGTACTGTTACAATTAGAAGACACCTATGTGAAGCCAAGCTATCTGCAAGAAGCCCCCGCAAAGTTCCACTGTTGAAAAAAAGACATGTGCTGAAGAGGTTACAATTTGCCAAAGAGCACATTGACTGGCCTAAAGAGACATTTTGTGGACTGATGAACGTAAGATTGTTCTTTTTGGGTCTAGTGGCCGGAGACAGTTTGTCAGACGACCCCCAAACTCTAAATTCAAGCCACAGTACACTGTGAAGACAGTGAAGCATGGTGGTGCAAGAATCATGATATGGGGATGTTTCTCATACTAGGGCGTTGGGCCTATTTATCGTATTCCAGGGATCAGTTTGAATACATCAGAATACTTGAAGAGGTCATGCTGCCTTATGCTGAAGAGGAAATGCCCTTGAAATGGGTGTTCCAACAAGACAACGACCCCAAACACACTAGTAAATGTGCATATCTTGGTTCCAGACCAACAAGATTGACGTTATGGAGTGGTCAGCCCAATCCCCGGATCTTAATCCAATAGAAAAATTGTGGGGTGACATCAAAAATGCAGTTTCTGAGGCAAAACTAAGAAATAGAGAAGAACTGTGGAATGTAGTCCTGGGCTGGAATACCTGTTCACCGGTGCCAGAAGTTGGTTGACTCCATGCAACACAGATGTCCAGCAGTTCTCAGAAACAGGGGTTATACAACTAAATATTAGTTAAGTGATTCAAAGGAAAGCAAAATCTTCAAACATTCAGTTTATATAGTGAATGTTTAAGTTTGTAAAAAAGAATACAAACACTGCTATTTTTTTTGAACAGTTTAATATTCACTTTTCTAAAAAAAAAATAATTGAGGAACAACACAAATTTGATATATTTTTCTTCATGTATTGATTTGGAATAGAATGTGTAGTGTTCCCAATGCATTTGTTTGTATGGAAATAAAAGCTATTAGAAGGATTGTGAGCTTCATTCACTTATTTTGAACACAACTGTATATATATTGGACACATTTAGCCTGGGTGCATAGACCCCTGAGGAAGTTGGTTTGGTCCGGCAATACGCATGGGGCGTATTTACCCATATACCATGACCACCTATCTTTCTATGTGATAACTAGTATTTTGCAAATTTTTTATGCCATATTTATAAATTTTGTACTGTCTAGGTGGCGCTCATATGTTCTTATTTAGAACCTGGTAGTGATGGGCATGTGTGTTGGACATTTTGCTGGTCCACACACAATGTTGTAATTGTATACAATGATTAACATTTTCGGGCTTTGTGTTTCTAAATAAATTATATATATTTTTACTATAAGATGTGCGGCCTCTATATGCGGTGTTTCTTTGTCTTGCTTCACAAAACAGCTATTTTTTGTTACCTTGCCTCACAAAAAGTGTAATATAGAGCAACCAAAAATCATATGTACCCTAAAATAGTACCAACAGAACTGCCACCTTATCCCGTAGTTTCCAAAATAGAGTAATTTTTGGGGAGTTTCTACTCTAGGGGTGCATCAGGGGGTCTTCAAATTCCCAGTGAAATCTGCCCTCCAAAAACCATATAGCGTTCCTTTCCTTCTGTGCCCTGCCGTGTGCCCGTACAGCAGTTTACGACCACATATGGGGTGTTTCTTTAAACTACAGAATTAGGGTAATAAATATTGAGTTTTGTTTGGCTGTTAACCCTTGCTTTGTTAACAAAAATGGATTATAATGGAAAATCTGCCAAAAATGTGAAATTCTGAAATTTCATCTACATTTTCCTTTAATTCTTGTGGAACACCTAAAGGGTTAACAAAGTTTGTAAAATAAGTTTTGAATACCTTGAGGGGTGTAGTTTCCAAAATGGGGCTATTTATGGGTGGTTTCTATTATGTAAGCCTCACAAAGTAACTTCAGACCTGAACTGATCCTTAAAAAGTGGGTTTTGGAAATTTGATGAAAAATTTCTAACATCCCAAAAAAAGAAAATGTAATATACAAAATGATCCAAACATAAAGTAGACATATAGGAAATGTAAAGTAATAACTATTTGAGGATGTATAACTATCTGTTTTAAAAGCAGAGAAATGAAAATTTAGAAAATTGCAAATTTTTCTGAATTTTTGGTAAATTTGGTATTTTTTATAAATAAAAATGAAATATTTTGACTCAAATATACCACTGTCATGAAGTAAAATATGTGAGTAGAAAACAATCTCAGAATGGCTTGCATAAGTAAAAGCGTTTTAAAGTTATCACCACATAAAGTGACACATGTCAGATTTGAAAAAAATGGCATGGTCCTTAAGGTGAAAAATGGCAGTTATGAAGGGGTTAAAGACAGCACAGATTGTAACTATAAACAGTTGCCAAAGCAAAAAAATAAAATTCCTGCATTTTATACAAATGGAAATCAAAAAACTTGAATTATAAAATATGAACCGTGGAAGTAATATATAATCTTTACAGCTGACCAGTATTTCATTGTCTCACTGGCATTTCATTGTCTCATTGGCATTTATCATGTAGCGAACTTAATACACGGCATTAAGTCTAAAGAAAAAGGAAAAAGTGTGGTACTATGTTAGCCATTAGAAAACTAGTTTAGCGCTCTTATTAAAAAAAAATAAGAGTTTTGCAGGTACCGTATGATACATTTTAATGGCTAACTAAAATAGATAGAAAATAACGAAAATAGAAGCAATGATGTTACATAGCAAGCTTTCGAGACAACTCTGGTCTCTTTGTCAGGCGACAGCAATATCTCTTGTGTCAGCTTTATCTCTTTGACAGCAATATCTCTTGTGGTTCAAAAGTTATCAACACAGAAAGTTGCAGGAACAACCTGGAATGTGTTCAATCTGTTGTCCCTGGTGCTAAACACAGAACTTTGATGTTTTGAACCTTCTGTGTTCATAACTTTTGAACCACACAAGATATTGCAAATCTGATTGCAGCAATCAATTTCTGAGAAAATTCTGGTTTGCTACATGGAAGAATTTGTCCTTGATCAAATATGGCTACTTTCAAGAGGGTGGCCATGTTCCGGACATAGCCTAAAAGTTAGGCCCCCTCACCCATTACTTGCTGGGGTATTCAGGTATTTCATTTTCCCTTTCATTTCCAAAACAAAGTGGTGTCCTGAGACATTTGACTCACTATGTATATACATAAAGGGCATAGACATGGTGTAATGAATGGGCATTCGAAAAACAACAGAATATCAATAATCTTGAGAATTAGGGTAACAATAAAATTAGGGTTATTTAGTTTAGAAAAAAGACGACTAAGGGGAGATCTAATAACTATGTATAAATATATCAGGGGTCAGTACAGAGATCTCACCCATCATCTATTAATACCCAGGACTGTGACTATGAGGAGGGGACATCCTCTACATCTAGAGGAAGGAAGGTTTGTACACAAACATAGAAGATGATTTTTTACTGTAAAAGCAGTGAGACTATGGAACTCTCTGCCTGAGGGCGTGGGGATGGTGAACTCAAGAGTTTAAGAGGGGCCTGGAAGTATTTCTGGAGTACAATAAGATTACAGGTTATAGTTACTAGATTTCTGGAGAAGGGTCGTTGATCCAGGGAAATATTCTGATTGCCTGAGTTGGGAAAAATTGGCTTCTACCTCATGGGGGTTTCGCCTTTCTCTGGATCAAATTGCAGGATAACTGGTTGAACTGGATGGATGGATGTATTTTTTCAGCCTTACAAATAGGTTACTATCTTCAGCGCTCAGTTGACTATGTGGAATATACAGGCAGGCTTCCCAGCCTGCCTCTTATCTCACTTCCCCAGCCCCTAGCTCCATATATGCCCTTTCTCAAGCATGAGAGAAAGGGGCAGTTCCCTTAAACTGTTGCAGGAAGCATATGTACACACTCCATCTACCTCCATGGTGGAAATTTGTCACCACTAATACCAGAGAACAACTGGATTATTTCAGGACTTCACACAGCACTATGGGATATTGCATATTTTGTATTGAATAAAAAGCTATGTGATTATTATTTTAAGTTCATTGTATTGTTTCAAATTAAAAAAAGAGTGGATGCCAGGCAACACTTTCAAGCTTACCTTGGGGAAAACAAAAGCAGGAAGGACGCAATTTATTTTTCAACTAATATAAGCCAATCCATGAGGTGGCAGTACACATAGACATTAAATTTGTGACAGGATTCGCCAACTGTTTCTAATATCGATGGCAACTTGAAATTCATCAAAGCTACTTGATTGCAGTTGTGACAGAAGTTATTATCTTCCCAACTTTTGTTTTCTAACAAGCCAATCAAGAATATGCAAAGCAATCATACACGACTGAAAGCACTTTCAATTCTCAAGGCATCTATAATTCTCCTGCGTACTTCATAATCCACTTTATCTGAAATGTATTTATTGTTCTTTCATAAGCAAATAATAAATCATTAAGTCACTCGAGGGACTCATTCATCATTCATTAATTAGAGACTTGAGGGCTCCAGGGTTGGATTGTGATTTAAGAGATGAACACCAGTTATGGATATTCAGAATAAAAAAATAAAAAAAGATAAATTCAAAATGTTTATTCCACAGCTGTTATTTTCTCTCTATTACTGTAGCAAGAATAATGTCACAGAATAAAAATGGATACAGTAGTTGTACACTAGTGCGTTCACTGTGTATATTTGTGTTTCAAGATAGTACCATGTTCAAATCTGCATTATTGTATCCTGTGGCAGCAATTCTGTCACATTTGGTGGTAAGAATACCATTGCTTGCAACGTTATCACTTACAATTTATCATAGAGAAAAAATAAAATTTGTTATGCTATGTTTTTTTGGAAGGTTTCAAAATGTGTTAGACCTCTGTGAGCTTCTCAAAGCAGCTGTCTAACAATAGAGAAGAAGGCTATAAAATGTAACCACACATTTCCTAATTGTAGATTCCATTGTTCAAATTGTTACGTATTGTGATTACGAAAGTCAAGACAAGATCTAGAAGACTATGGAAACTCTCTAAAGAGCCCCTCTTTTATCCAGGCTCCACATCACTGCTTAGGACCTCCAGGGGCATTTAGTTTAATAGATATATGCAAAGTCTTAAAGGGGTACTCCAGGCTTAACCTTTTTTTTTGCTATTACATGCTAACCTGTGGAGGAAAGATTATTGGTCCCATACTTACCTTCCACAGTGCAGGCGTTCTTGAGATCTGCCTCCTGGTCACGTGGTCCCTCCTGATGGCTTTTCAGTGCTTCCGGCCAAAGTCCATTTTCTTATCTTCCTGTCTTGTCTTCCTTTCTCCAGCAGGAGACGGATCGTCACGAGTGACATCAACGCCTCCTGCTGGAGAAAGCTCCGGGAGGCCGTCTTCACAGCGCACTAGGCTGAATGCACATGTGCAGGACTGGTCGCTCTCTGTTTTGTACAGGCTTCTATGTGAAGCCTGTACTGACTCCTGCACAGCGCGATGTAAGCTCTGTGCAGGAGTGACAGTATAGTGATCAGCCACAGAGGCTGATCGCAATGCTGTGCATGTCACAGGGGCATAGTCGTCGCTACAGGTTATCCCGCACCCCGCCAATCATACGATCCTAATGTCAGCTGACATGCGGGGATCAGAACCTTCTAAAATGTATATATAATATCCCCCTTCCCCTGCAGCCCTCAATGTGCCCCCTCCTCAAATTATGGATGGGCGGGCGCACGATTCCCCTCCCCCCCCGACACACACAGACATTTTCTGGATGGCAGAGCGGTTCGCAGAGTGTCAGCATACAGCTGACACTCTGCTTGAAACGGCCGATGTCAGCTGTTTAACCCCTTCCATGCCGCGGTCCATAGGAACCGCTGTATGGATGGGGTTAACAGGGAGGGAGCTCCCTCTCCCATCGGGCGCTGCTGTGCCGCTGCAGCCACCCGATACTTGACGGGATCACAGAGGGAAGGGGGCTCTCTCATCAGCCGCTGCTCTGTTGTGGCAGCGTCCGATGGTTACAATGGAAACCGGATGCTAAATGCAGCAGCCTGATCAGGCTAGTGTAAAGTCACAATACACTACAGTACACTATATAGTGTACTGTAGGTTATTATATAGGTATCAGACCCATTGGATCTTCAGGAACCAAGTGGGTCTGGGTAAAAAAAAGTGAAAAAAAGTGAAAAAAAAGTAAAAATAAAAAAAATAATTTCTTCTTATAGCCACACATGTATCACTGATTAAAAAATAAATAAAAAATACACTACACATGTTTGATATCACTGCGTCCGTAATGACCTGGTCTCTGAAAGGGTCATGTTACTTTCCCATTAAAAAAAAAGAAATAACTATGATGAAATTGAAATTTTCACCACCTCACTTCCCCAAAAAAATAATAAAAGTGAACAAAAAAGTTCTATGTACGCCAAAATGGTGCCAATCAAACCATCACCTCATCCTGAAAAAAAATGAGCCCCTACATGAGACAATCGCCCCAAAAATAATAATAATATGGCTCTCAGACTATGGAGACACTAAAACATGTTTTTTTTTTCTATTGTGTTAAAGTAAAATAAATAAAAAAAGGTAAACGCATTAGGTATTGCTGCGTCCTTAAAGGGAACCTGTCACCTGGATTTTGGGTATAGAGCTGAGGACATGGGTTGCTAGATGGCCACTAGCACATCCGCAATATCCAGTCCCCATAACTGTGTGTGCTTTTATTGTGTAAAAAAACTGATTTGATACATAGGCAAATTAACCTGAGATAAGTCAGAGCTTGAAAATATGACTCTTCTCTGGTCACACAAGTAAGATATGACTCTTTTATGTTAATTTGCTTAAAAGGCGGGAAGTACAAAAATGCATAATACTTATTGAATTCGTCTGCAAATGAAATTAAAAGTGTAATTTATATGTTTAGGGTAACACAATGAACATTTAGAAACGCTCAGTGAGGGTAGCATAGTAGGGGTGACAGGTTCCCTTTAAGTACCTGCTCTATAAAAATATCACATGACCTAACCCCTCAGATGAACACCGTAAAAAAAAAAATAATAATGGTGCAAAAAAAGCCATTTTTGTCACCTTACATCACAAAAAGTGTAATACCAAGCGATCAAGAAGGCATATGCCCCCCAAAATAGTACCAATCAAACCACCATCTCATCCCGCAAAAAATTAGACCCTACCTAAGACAATCGGTCAAAAAATAAAAAAGCTATCACTCTCAGACAATGGAGACACTAAAATATGATATTTTTTTGGCTTCAAAACTGCTATTATTGTGCTAAAGTGAAATAAAAAATAAAAAAAGTAGATATATTAGGTATCGCCGCATCCGTAAGAACCTGCTCTATAAAAATATCACATGACTTTACCCCTCAGGTAAACACCATAGAAAATAAAATAAAAACTGTGCCAAAAAAGCATTTTTTTTTGTCACCTTGCATCACAAAAAGTGTAATACCAAGTGATCAAAAAGTCATATGCACCCCAAAATAGTGCCAAACGGTCATCTCATACCAATTTTTTATTATTAGGTTAGTACAATCAAAAGGTATCCCTGCATACTGCAATACTCTAAAATTTTGTAATCTTATTTATATATACTTATTTAGTTTTTTTCAGTAGTATGATTAAGTGGTGAAAATTATTAGTGCCCCCCCATTTTTGACTGTGGTATCTTATGTGCCCTCCTATATATTGTTCCTAAAGTTGCCACTACACAGGGGGCACTGGATGGCACAAGTGGGGCACTGGTTGGCACAATAGGGGAACTGGATGGCACAAAGGGGTCAATTGATGGCATAAGTGGGTACTGGATGGCAAACAGGAGGCACTGGATGGCCCAAAGGGGTAAAGAATGGCACAATGGGGGCAATGGATGGCACATGGGGTAATGGATGGCACTAGGGGCACTGGATAGCACTGTTATGGGGGTACTGTTTTCGGGGCACTGTGGATGTCACTTTTATGGGGGCACTGTGGACGTCACTGTTATGGGGGGCACTGTGGACGTCACTGTTATGGGGGGCACTGTGGATGGCACTGTTATGGGGGGCACTGTGGATGGCACTGTTATGGTGGGGATGTGGATATCACTGCTATGGGTGCACTGTGGATGTCACTGTTATGGGCGCTGAGTATAAGTGATAGGGCTCATGCACAGAACCGTATCTGTTTTGCGGTCTGCAAGTCATGGATCCACTAAATAAGCTTACTGTCTGTGTGCAATGCACATTTTTTTGCAGTTCTATTGAGTTCTATGGGTTTTAGATCTGCATTATGAGGACCAGAATAGACATGTTCTATCTTTCGCAGAACTGACATATGGATGTGGAAAGCACATGGACGTCATCAGTGTGTTTTCTACATCTGTATGTCAGTTCCAGTAAAGACAGAACATGCTCCTATTTTGGTCTTCAAAATGAGGACCTCAAATCCATAGAACTCAATGGGACTGGCAAAATTGTGGATCACAAAATGGATACGGTCGTGTGCATAAGGGTTTAGATACACAGCTCTGCAGGCAGGATCATACAAGATAGGCTTAGATACACAGCTCAGCAGGCAGTATCATACAAAATGGGATTAGATACACATTTTAGCACACTGTATCATAGAAGATGTGATTAGATACACACTTCAGCAGGCAGTATCGCACAGATACAGAATAGGATTAGATACAGATGTGATTGGATACGGTTGCTGATTCCAGCTGTTTATCACACTCTGGAGATAGTGAGGGAAGAGCCTGTGGACAATCAGTGATGGGATTAGATACACCGCTCAGCAGGCTGTATCACACAGGATAGGATTAGATACAGATGTGATTGGATACGCTTGCTGATTCAAGCAGTTTTTCACACTCTAGAGATGGTGAGGGAAGAGACTGCAGATGGTCATTGATGGGATTAGATACACAGCTCAGCATGCTGTATCACACAGGATAGGATTAGATACACATGTGAGGGCAGAGCCTATGGATGGTCAGTGATGGGATTTAGACACTGGGTGAGAAGTAGATTCATGTCTGGGTGTAGAAAGACACAGTAGTTGTAGTGGGTGTAGCTGCAGACAGAGCAGAGTGGGGGGCGTGTCCAGCCTGTGACTCATCTCTGTGCAGTGCAGCCAGGCTTGTGTATCAATAAAGTTATGTATTCAACTAAACAAGAAGGGGAGAAAGTAAACAGATCTGCCAGGATAATGTGATGTCTTCCAGGGGGGAAGGAAAGCTTGGACATGAAAAACAGGTATTGGGGGCATATGTATGCATGGTGAGGGGTTTTAGGAGCACATAAAAAGAATTTTGATTTTGGGACCGGACAACCTCTTTAACCCCTTCCCGACACATAACGTACTATTACATCATGGAAGCCACTGCGTTCCCGCAATTTGGCGTAATAGTACGTCATGGTGATCAGGCGGGCACCGGAGTGGTGCGCGCGCGATCACTGCAGGGCCCCGGCAGTCTCTGGTGGCAGGGCCCCTGCTGTATCTGCCGGCATCGCTGTTTACAGCGATGCCGGCGGATTAACCCCTTCTATGCCGTGGTCTGCGCTGACCGCACGGCATCGGGACCTGCCTTCTACGGGTGCTGAGGTCTCCTAGGCAACCTGTTCATGTACTACTCACTGTAGTACACGAACAGGCAATGCATTACAATACAGATGTATTGTAATACATTGCAGAGGGGATCAGACCCCCAAAAGTGAACATCAATAAAGCAAAGAAAAAAAAGTTTTAAAAAAAAGTGTTTTAATAAAATTCATAAAGTAATAAAATTCATAAAGTAAAAAAAGAAAAAAATGCCCCTTTTCCCTTATTTTATAATAAAAAACAGAAAGAAAAAAAACAACACACATATTAGGTATCGCCGCGTCCGTAATGACCGGCGTATGTCCCACAAAATGGTATCAATAAAACTGTCACCTCGTCCCACAAAAATTTAACCCCTACCTAACATAATCGCCTAAAAAAATAAAAAAAATATAGATCTCAGAACATGGAGACACTAAAACATAATTTTTTTATTTCCAAACTGCTATTATTGTGCTAAAGTGAAATACATAAAAAAATATACATATTAGGTATCGCCACATCCGTAACAACCAGCTCTATAAAAATATCACATGACCTAACCCCTCAGGTGAACACCGTAAAAAAAAAATTAAAATAAAAAAGCTATGGCTCTCAGACTATGGATACACTAAAATATCATTATTTTGGTTTCAAAAATGCTATTATGGTGTAAAACTTAAATAAATTAGAAAAAGTAAACATATTAGGTATTGCCACGTCCGTATTGCTCTATAAAAAAGTCACATGACCTAATCCCTCAGGTAAATGCTGTAAAAATAAATAAATAAAAACTGTGCCAAAACAACCAATTTTTTGGTCACCTTGCCCCATAAAGTGTAATAATGAATGATCAAAAAATCATATGTACCCAAAAATGGTACCAATAAAAACATCAACTCTTCCTGCAAAAAACAAGACGATTGGCAGAGAAAAAAAAATAGGCCGTTCAGAAAATGGAGATACAAAAACCAAACTTTTGTTTTCAAAAATGCTTTATCATGTTAAACTGAAACAAACATCATAGAAAGTAGACATATTTGATATCATTGCGTCCATAACAACCTGCTCTATAAAAATTGTGCATGATCTAACCTGTCAGATGAATGTTGCTAAAAATAAAAAATAAAAAAGGTGCCAAAACATAAATTTATGGGTTACCTTGCCTCACAAAAAATGTAATATAGAGCAATTAAAAATCATATGTACCCCAAAATAGTACCAATAAAACTGGCACCTTATCCCGTAGGTTCCGAAATGTGTTCACTTTTTTGAGTTTATACTGTAGGGGTGCATCACGGGGGCTTCAAATGGGACATGTCATCTAAAAACCAGTTCAGCTAAATCTGCCTTCCAAAAACCATATGGCGTTCCTATCCTACTGCGCCCTGCCGTGTGCCCGTACAGCAGTTTACAATCACATGTGGGGTGTTTCTGTAAACCGCAGAATCAGGGTTATAAATATTGAGTTTTGTTTGGCTGTTAACCCTTGCTTTGCTACTGGAAAAAATGGATTAAAATGTAAAATCTGCCAAAAAAGTGAAATTCGGAAATTTCATCTCCATTTTCCATTAATTCTTGTGGAACACCTAAAGGGTTGACAAAGTTTGTAAAATCAGTTTTGTATACCTTGAGAGGTGTAGTTGGGGTCATTTTTGGGTGGTTTCTATTATGTAAGCCTCACAAAGTGACTTCAGACCTGAACTGGTCCTTAAAAAGTGGGTTTTGGAAATTTTCCAATAAATTTCAAGATTTGCTTCCAAACTTCTAAGCCTTCTAACGTCCCCAAAAAATGAAATGTCATTTTCAAAATGATCCAAACATGAAGTAGACATATGGGAAATGTAAAGTAATAACTGTTATATAAGGTATCACTATCTATTATAAAAGTAGAGAAATAGAAATTAGAAAATTTGGGAATTATTAAAAATTTTGGGTAAATTTATATATATTTTAATATATTGACTCAAATTTATGACTATCATGAAGTACAATGTGTCATGAGAAAACAATCTCAGAATGGCTTACATAAGTAAAAGTGTTCCAAAGCTATTACCACATAAAGTGACACATGTCAGATTTGCAAAAAATGGCCTGGGCAGGAAGGTGAAAAATAGCCCGGGGTAGAAGGGGTTGAGCACTACAAAAAAGAGCAAGAAAGGGCAAAATAATAACGGGGACAATAGGGAAATCACCAGGACATGGAGAATAGAACTGTACATTGGAAATCGCGCAGTGACGTCATCGTGGACATCGTAGGCCCTTTGGCAGATCCTGCTGAATGAAGATAGCAGCAGTCAAGTGGATGAGTTGTTTTTTTTTTACCGTAAATGGCCATATTCTTTTGCATTCTGTCTTAAGAATGCTATTATTTTTCAATATAACCATGCTATAACGGAAAATAATAAAATCACCCGAACACCGAACCTGAACTTCTTCGGGGGTCCGGTTAACTGAACTCACAAAGTCCGGTACAAACTCAAACTTTTTATTTCGGGTTCGCTTATCCCTATCAATATTAACCTCTCAGGACACACATGAAATGATGTACAGAAACACATAGGGTTACTGAGTGAATACAATATAATGCCAATACCGGCCAGTTAATACCGTAAGAGAAGGACTGAATCCGTGCTACCCTTTGTCTTCCAATTGTTAGTGTAGGGTCAGCAACTGACCATGAACATGTAATATGAGCTAATTTAATAAAGATTTTATTTTAATTAACCCCAGTTTTAGCAGTAATAATTTAAGAACTATTGTCATTACAGATGGCTGGAGGTACATTAGGCAGTCACTGGATAAAATTTTTACTGTAGGCCACTGGAATAGAGGCCCCAAAAATTAGGCAATCACCTGACAGAAAAGGCCTTTTATGCTGCTGTATATAAGACAAGAGCCCTTCTTTGTTCTGAGTATTGGCGGATATGTGTGGGCTGGCATGAAAAAATTCAATTACACGTGGTCGTCACAGGTGTTGAATTTCTCCGAGATCCATGCCTCATTCATTTTTAGAAATGTGAGGTAGACCACACTGTCGTGAGCTAGGCGAGTGCGCTTATCGTTCACTATCCCCCCTGCTGCGCTGAACGTCCTTTTGGACAGGACACTCGATGAGGGGCAAGCCAAGAGTTCCATGGCAAATTGTGCCAGCTCTGGCCACAGGTCAAGCCTGTACACCCAGTAGTCCAGGGGTTCCTCGCTTCTCAGAACGTCCACATCGGCCATTAACCTGATGTAGTCGGACACCTGTTGGTCTAGGCGTTTCCTGAGGCTGGATCCAGAGGGCGGCTCTCGATAGGTTGGCTGCAAGAATGATCTCATATCTGAAGTTACCAACATCTTCAAACCGCCCTCTTCTTGTAGGCGTGGTAGAATTGGTACCCGCACGTGTTTCGTTGTAAGTGGAAATTCCTCTGCCAGCGCCCGCAACAGCAGAATGTAGCATCTCTTGCAGCAAGGCCTGCAAATGCTGCATTCTGACAGCCCACTGTGATGCTGGTAACAAATCTGCCATTTTATGTTTGTACCGGGGGTTTAAACCCTTTAGAACTCAGCCTTATTTCACCTTAAGGACCAGGCAATTTTTTGCAAATCTGACCAGTGTCACTTTAAGTGGTGATAACTTTAAAACGCTTTGACTTAACCACGCCATTCTGAGATTGTTTTCGTCACATATTTTACTTCATGACACTGGTAAAATGAAGTTAAAAAAAATAATAATTTTTATTTATAAAAAAATACCAAATTTACCAAAATTTTTTAAAAAATTGCAAATTTCAAAGTTTCAATTTCTCTACTTCTATAATACATAGTAATACCTCCAAAAATAGTTATTACTTTACATTTCCCATATGTCTACTTCATGTTTGGATCATTTTGGGAATGATATTTTATATTTTGGAGATGTTTCAAGGCTTAGAAGTTTAGAAGCAAATCTTGAAATTTTTCCGAAATTTTCAAAAACCCAATTTTTAGGGACCAGTTCAGGTCTGAAGTCACTTTGTGAGGCTTACAAAATAGAAACCACCCCAAAATGACCGCATTCTGGAAACTACACCCCTCAAGGTATTAAAAACTGATTTTACTAACTTTGTTAACCTTTTAGGTGTTCCACAAGAATTAATAGCAAATGGAGATAAAATTTCAGAATTTTGATTTTGTGGCAAATTTTTCATTTTAATCCATTTTTTTCCAGTAACAAAGCAAGGGTTAACAGCCAAAAAAATGCTATATTTATTGCGCCGATTCTGTAGTTTGCAGAAACACCCCATATGTGGCCGTAAACTACTGTACGGGCACACAGTAGGGCATAGAGGGAAAGGTGCGCCGTGTGGTTTTTGGAAGGCATATTTTGCTGGACTGTTTTATTTACACCATGTCCCATTTGAAGCCCCCCTGATGCACCCCTAGAGTAAAAACTCCATAAAAGCGACCCCATCTAAGAAACTACACCCCTCAAGGTATTCAAAACTGATTTTACAAACTTTGTTAACACTTTAGGTGTTGCACAAGAGTTATTGGCAAATGGAGATGGAAAATTTGCCAAAAAATGTAAATTCTCAAATTTCATTTTAATCAATTTTTTCCAGTAACAAAGTAAGGGTTAACCACCAAACAAAATGCTGTATTTATTGCCCCGAATCTGTAGTTTGCTGAAACACCCCCATATGTGGCCGTAAACTACTGTACGGGCGCACAGTAGGGCGTAGAGGGAAAGGTGCGCCGTATGGTTTTTGGAAGGCAGATTTTGCTGGACTGGTTTATTTACACCATGTCCCATTTGAAGCCCCCCTGATACACGAGTAGAAACTCCATAAAAGTGACCCCATTTTGGAAACTACGGGATAAGGTGGCAGTTTTGTTGGGACTATTTTTAGTGTACATATGATTTTTGGTTTATCTATATTACATTTTTGTGAGGCAAGGTTACCAGAAATAGAAATTCTGAAATTTCATCTCCATTTGCCAATAACTCTTGTGGAACACCTAAAGGGTTAACGATGTTTGTAAAATCAGTTTTGAATACCTTGAGGGGAGTAGTTTCTTAGATGGGGTTGCTTTTATGGAGTTTTTACTCTAGGGGTGCATCAGGGGGGCTTCAAATGGGACATGGTGCCAAAAAAAAAAGGCCATCAAAATCTGCCTTCCAAAAACCACACGGCGCACTTTTCCGTTTGGTCATACAGCAGTTTACGACCACACATGGGGTGTTTCTGTAAACTGCAGTATGAGGGTAATAAATATTAATTTATTTTTTTTATAGAGCAGATTTTTACGGACGCGGCGATACCTAATATGTCTACTTTTTATTTATTTATGTTTTACACTATATTATCTTTTTATAAAGAAAAAAAAACATTTTAGTATCTCCATAGTCTAAGAGTCATATTATTATTTTTTTTGCCGATTATCTCATGTAGGGGCTCATTTTTTGCGGAATGAGAGGACAGTTTTAATGGCACTATTTTGGGGGGCATATGATTTTTTGATCGCTTGCTATTACAATTTTTGTGATGTAAGGTGACAAAAAAAATACCTTTTTTTTGCACCGTATTTTTTTTTACCGTGTGGGGGGGGGGTATTTTTATAGAGCAGATTCTTATGGACACGGCGATACCTAATATGTCTACTTTTTTTATTTATTTTAGTTTTACAAAATACTATTTTTGAAACATTTTTTTTTTGTTTTAGTGTCTCAAGTCTGAGAACCAGTTTTTTATCCGATTGTCAGTGGCTAAATTGGGATATAAATTTAGTACTCCATGGAAGTGTGGTACTCCCTGAAGCAACCAATAATGCAGAGGCCCGGATGATCTGGGCACGTGTCACACTGAGTAGTGGTGTCCTTCCGTATCCCCCTCCTGTGACACTCTGCACCTTTTTTGGGTCCGTCCCTTCTTTCCAGTATGGGGGACCACACCTGGAAAGTGTTGGCCAGGGACGATCCGGGCGCCTCCAGTTCAAGAGGTACTCCGGCCTGCTCTTTCCGGTCAGAAAAGATCAGGTCCTTGAGGCCTTACTCATAGAACTGAAGGAATGTCCCTGTGTTGCCAGCGCTCCGGGACAGCACAAAAAAGTTGTACTAGGCAACCTGCACCAAGTAGACCGCAACTTTTTTGTACCATGTCCGGGTTTTGCGCATGGCGTTATATGGCTTGAGGACTTTATCAGAGAGATCAACTCCTCCCATATACAGATTGTAGTCGACGATACAATCGGACTTGAGGACCGTTGCTGCGGTACCTCGCACAGGGACAGGGGTGATGCCATTACCATGAATTGTGGAGAGTACAAGGACATCACTCTTGTCCTTATATCTGACCAGCAACAGGTTTCCAGTGGTAAGGGCACAGGTCTCACCCCTGGGGATAGGTACCTGGAGGGGGTGGGCAGGGAGGACGCGTTGATTTTTCCGCACGGTCCCACAAGTGGACGTGGATCTGGCGGCGAGGGACTGGAACAAGGGGATACTAGTATAAAAGTTATCCACGTACAGGTGGTAACCCTTATCTAGCAGTGGGTGCATAAGGTCCCACACAAGTTTCCCACTAACACCCAGAGTGGGGGGACATTCTGGGGGTTGAATACGGGAATCTCGCCCCTCGTACACACGAAACTTGTAAGTGTACCCTGAGGTACTCTCACAAAGTTTGTACAGCTTCACGCCATACCTCGCACGGTTTGAGGGAACATACTGGCGGAAAATGAGTCTACCCTTGAACGCAATGAGAGACTCATCAACCGCGACCTCCCTTCCAGGTACATAGGCCTGTACAAATTTGGCCCCAAAGTGTTCGATGACCGGCCTGATTTTGTACATAGGCAGGATCACCTCGGGGGGGACCTGCTGCATTATCTGAATAATGCAGGCATTACCGGATGGCCTCAAACCGGGAGCGTGTAATGGCCGTACTGTAAAGTGGAATCTGGTAGAGGATGTCCCCACTCCAGTAATGCCTGACACTAGGTTTCTTGACTAGACCCATGTGCAGCACGAGGCCCCAAAACGTCCTCATCTCGGCTGCACTGACCGGGGTCCAGCCACTGGGCCTAGCCAAAAAGGAGCCCGGGTGTTGAGCAACGAACTGTTGGGCGTACAGGTTCGTCTGCTCCACCATCAGATTTACAAAGTGGTCACTGAAAAAAAGGCTAAAATAGTCATATTCAGTGAAGCCCACTGTGGAAATCTGGATTCCTGGTTGGCCTACAAAATCAGGAATCACGGGCTCAAATCGCTCTGGGGTACACCAGACAAGTTCACCGGCAGGGGGCTCCGGTGGATTTAACTGGTGGGCCGGAAAAAGCTGCTCGTACTAGGGTGGGCCACAGGTTCCCTAGCATGGTGGTCCCCTTGCTCCGCCTGGCAGCGTCTCCGCTGCCTTGGGGGCTCATCATCATCGCTAGATGATGAGGAGGACGCGGATGACAACAGGAAAGTGGGGTCATCTTCGTCCTCACTGGGACTCTCGGACTCGGAGGCAAGCTGGGCGTATGCCTCCTCGGCCAAGAACATCCGGCGGGCCATAGGGGAGTGTGTGTCTGCGTGTGTATGTGCGTGCGTGTAAATCTTTATTTGGTGTGCGTGTGTGTGGGGGCACGGGTGTTCACAAACTTACCCTAAACCTAAAAGACAAAAAAAAAGACTAACTAAAAAAAGGGGAAATAATGTGAATTAAAAAAAAAAATAATCAAAATCGCTGATCAACCGTCCGAAGTTGATCAGCGGTGGGGTGTGTGATGCGCTAACAGTGGCCGGAAGCTAAGAGTGCCGGCCACAGTCAGCGTACGCACAAAAAAAAAAAAAAAACTGCTTGCGCTCGAAAAAAGTTGAGGGGAGGCAGGGGGGCAAGCTGAAGCACCCCTGGGGTTCTAGGGTCACACAGCTGTGCTGTGGACCCCAGACACCCGATTTAGGGTGATGCAACAACAAAAAAAAAAAAATTCTCTCACTAACTTTCCCTGATTATACCTGCCTAACCCAACCTTTCCCTAACCTTTCCCTAAATACCTGGGGGGTGCTGGGGCACAGATGGGGTTACTGGGGTGCTGGCTGGAGATCGGTGCAGCTCTGCATCCACATGCAGCAGCTCCTCTCTCCTCGGCTCCCGGACACAAAAGGAGGAGGAGAGGAGTGCTGCTCTAATTTGAACCTCCCGCCCGCCTGCCCACCTACCAATCAGAGCCGATCCTGAGAGGTGATGTCACGATCACCTCTCAGGATCTAAAGATGGTGATTGGTGGTGTGTATTATCACACCACCGATTACCATCCTGTTCCGGGTTATCGGGTGCCCAGAGACCCGAATAACCCAGAAACGCAGCAAACCTCGGGTCTGAATTGACCTGCTGTTTGCTGCGATCGCCGACATGGCGGGGTCACAGGGCGGCGGTGATCAGAACTATACATGACATACCGGTACGTTATGTGTCCTTAACCCCTTTGGGACACAGCCTTATTTCACCTTAAGGACCAGGCCATTTTTTGCAAATCTGACCAGTGTCACTTTAAGTGGTGACAACTTTAAAACGCTTTGACTTATCCAGGCCATTCTTAGATTGTTTTTTCTTAACATATTGTACTTCACGACACTGGTAAAATGAAGTAAAAAAAAATAATTTTTATTTATAAAAAAATACCAAATTTACCAAAAATTTGTAAAAAATTGCAAATTTCCAAGTTTCAATTTCTCTACTTCTATAATACATAGTAATACCTACAAAAATAGTTATTACTTTACATTCCCCATATGTCTAATTCATGTTTGGATCATTTTGGGAATGATATTTTATTTTTTGGGGATGTTACAAGGCTTAGAAGTTTAGAAGCAAATCCTGAAATTTTTCAGAAATTTTCAAAAACCCAATTTCTAGGGACCAGTTCAGGTCTGAAGTCACTTTGCGAGGCTTACATAATAGAAACCACCCAAAAATAACCCCATTCTAGAAACTACACTACATTCAAAACTGATTTTACAAACTTTGTTAACCCTTTAGGTGTTCCACAAGAATTAATGGAAAATAGAGATCCAATTTCAAAATTTCACTTTTTTGGCAGATTTTGCATTTTAATATTTTTTTTCCAGTTACAAAGCAAGGGTTAACAGCCAAACCAAACTCAATATTTATGGCCCTGATTCTGTAGTTTACAGAAACACCCCATATGTGGTCGTAAACCACTGTACGGGCACACGGCAGGGCACAGAAGGAAAGGAATGCCATACGGTTTTTGGAAGGCCGATTTTGCTGGACTGGTTTTTTTGACACCATGTCTTATTTGAAGCCCCCCTGATGCACCCCTAAAGTAGAAACTCCATAAAAGTGACCCCATCTAAGAAACTACACCCCTCAAGGTATTCAAAACTGATTTTACAAATGTCATTAACCCTTTAGGTGTTCCACAAGAGTTATTGGCAAATGGAGATGAAATTTCAGAATTTAAATTTTTTTGAAAATTTTCATATTTATGGCCCCGATTCTGTAGTTTACAGAAACACCCCATATGTGGTCGTAAACTGCTGTACGGGCACACGGCAAGATTTTGCTGGACTGTTTTTTTTTACACCATGTCCCATTTGAAGCCCCCCTGATAGAAACTCCAAAAACGTGACCCCATTTTAGAAACTACGGGACAGGGTGGCAGTAGTGTTGGTACTAGTTTAGGTTACATATGATTTTTGGTTGCTCTATATTACACTTTTTGTGAGGCAAGGTAACAATAAATAGCTGTTTTGGCACCGTTTTTATTTTTTGTTATTTACAACATTCATCTGGCAGGTTAGATCATGTGATATTTTTATAGAGCAAGTTATTATGGACACTGCAATACCTAATATGTATACTTTTTTTTTATTTATGTAAGTTTTACACAATGATTTCATTTTTGAAGCAAAAAAAAAATCATGTTTTAGTGTTTCCATAGTCTGAGAGCCATAATTTTTTCAGTTTTTGGGCGATTATCTTAGGTAGGGTCTCATTTTTTGAGGGATGAGATGACGGTTTGATTGGCACTATTTTGGGGTGCATATGACTTTTTGATTGCTTGCTATTACACTTTTTGTGATGCAAGGTGACAAAAAATGGTTTATTTAGCACAGTTTTTATTTTTTATTTTTTACGGTGTTCATCTGAGGGGTAAGGTCATGTGACATGTTTATAGAGCTGGTCGATACGGACGCGGCAATACCCAAAATGTATACTTTTTTTTTCCCCCTATTTTCTACCAATTTCTTTTTCACTTTATTTGGGGAAAATGACGTTTTTGTTTATTTTTACTTGAAACTTTTAATTTTTGGGGGGGGGGAAACTTTATTTTTTCAACTTTTTTTTCACTTTATTTTTTGTCCCACTTTGGGACTTGAGCTTTTGGGGTCTAATCCTTTACAATGCATTCCAATACTTCTGTATTACTCATACAGCTTCTGGCCTGTGAGATCCAGGGGGCTGGATCTCACAGGCTTGTCACCGGAAGGCAGCGCGATGCCTTCCTTAGGCATCGTGCTGCCTTCCATGCCATCGGGTCCCCCCTACAGCCGCATGGGGACCCGATGGCACCGCCCGCCGCCGCAACCGCAAGTGAATTGACCTGCGGTTTGCTGCGATCGCCGACACGGGGGGGTCACGGGACCCCCCCCCCCGCACATTTAGCCAAGGTGCCTGCTCAATGATTTGGCGGTGATCGGAAATACACATGACGTACCGGTACGTCATGTGTCCTTAAGTACCAGGACAACATGCCGTACAGGTACATCATGTGTCCTGAAGAGGTTAAGTACGTTGCCACTAAGTACTGGTCCTTGCCCTTTATGTTTTTTATATGGGGGTCCCTCTTCAAACACTGGAGCATGAAGGCCCTCATTTGCACTAAATTTGAAGTGGTGGCGCGCCCTGGCTCCTCCTCATCACCCTAGAGAATGTCATCCTAGGTCTCCTCCCCCCAGCCACAGACAACACCAGGGATCCCCGAAAAGTTTAAAGTCCCCTTCAAAGCCTGCTCTTCTTGCTCCTCCTCCTCTTCCTTCCCCCAGCCACCATACTCCTCTGACTCCTCTTCAGACTCCTGCTGACTTGTCTCAGATGGAGTAGCCCCCGCTGAGAATTTATTCAGCATTGCGACTTCCTCATCTTCCAACTCCTGCTCCTTGACAGCTTGATCAATGACACGACGCAATGCATGCTCCAGAAAGAAGGCTTAAAGTACGATGTCACTGATGGTGCCCTGCCTGCGACTGACCAGTTTGGTGATCTCATCAAATAGTCGCAGAAGTTTGCATGCATCGTGCATTAGCAGCCACTGGCGCGGTGAAAAGAAACCAAGCTCCCCAGAACCTGTTCTGCTGCAGAATTTGTACAGGTAGTCGTTAACTGTACGTTGCTGCTGAAGCAGCCTATCAAGAATAAACAAGGTGGAGTTCCAGCGCGTCGGGCTGTCACAAATCAGACGTCTGACGGGCAGGTGGTATCACCGCTGAACGTCAGCAAGGCGAGCCATGGCTGTGTAAGATCTTCAAAAATGGCCAGAGATTTTCCTGGCCTGCCGCCAGACGTCCAGGATCCCGGAGTATTTGGCGATGAAGCGCTGCACGACTAAGTTCAGGACGTGTGCCATTTGCCCTGTTTCAGCACGCTCAGCAGATTGGCACCGTTATGGCACGCCACTTGACTTACTAGGATGGAAGATCACATTTCGTCAGCTGCCAGACCTACCACCAAATACCCTCACTCCCAAATAACACTCTGACACAAACTTCTTGGTATAAATGGCCATAGCAGCCTGGTTATTAAACAACAAATGCAGGTATGATGTGAGACGTCACGCCTTCCCCTCCTCCCGCTGTTCGGCTGCCCGCTGATAGCCTTACTCCTAACTGTGGCATCCCTGCTCTCCTCTCCGGCTTACCCGATCGGAGTGAGCGTGGATCGATCTTCCCGGCTTGGCTGTTTGGTGTCTCTCCACCCTCCACTCGCTCCCTCCACCTGCCTTCCTCGTGCTGCTTGGAACTGAGTCTCCCTCCTCATTTGGCCCCCTCCTTTTTGCCTTTCTCGCCCCAATTTTTAGTAGAAAGAGTGCATCGGGTCCCAGGTGGTAAAATCATCCCAGGGAGACAACCACGGACATTTCTTGCTAAAATGCTCATATCAAGAGATAGAGATATGGTACTAAGAAGGGCGAGGGAATGTCCCTCCGTGGTATACGATGGAAACAGACTGGCTTTTTTCCCAGACTTTTCAAAAGAATTTCAAGAAAAAAGACGTTCGTTTATTACTGTGAAAAAGATCCTAAGAGAAAGGGGCATCAAATATACACTTATTTTCCCGGCCAAATTACGGATTATCTTCAATGATTCAACTCTCTTCTTTGATACGCCGGACAGAGCCGCGGACTGGCTTGAACAAAACAATATGTGATTTAATTATCTAGGGCCTTGAGGAGAATAAGAGCTTGCAGATGACGTTCTTTATTTTCTCTCCTTCTGGTTAAATAGCGGGGAGGTGCCGACCAGGCGGGGTGGGGGGAGGGATGGTCATAGGTGAGAGATCTGCTGCAATTGCGGTGGATTATTCGGTTTGGGGGGGGGATTGGGAGGGACTGGGGTTGGATTGGCTGCGATGCGTCTAGTGTGGGGAAGGTTGGTACTAGGGGTGCACCGAAATTCCGGTGGCCGAAAATATCGGCCGAAAATGGGCCTAATCCATTTCGGCCGATATTGGTACATATCGGCAGAAAATATGGGGTTTGGGATTTGTGGGATTTGTCGCCCGCGTCGGGCGGGCGGTTTACTTTAAGTCACTGCATCTTTATTTTACCTTACAATCGTGACGCTCCAGTAACAACTCTGCAGGAAGAGCAGAGGGCGGCGTAACGTCACTTACTCACGTGACGCGCCTGCTCCGCCTCCTTCATTCATAAAGTGGGCGGAGCAGGTGCGTCACGTGAGTAAGTGACGTTACGCCGCCCTCCGCTCTGCCTGCAGAGTTGTTACTGGAGCGTCACGATTGTAAGGTAAAATAAAGATGCAGTGAGTGATTAGTCTGCTGTGAGCAGCAGGGCCGGGGCTGTTATGGGTAGGGGGATCAGTCTATGGCACTGCTATGGGGAGGGGGGATCTGTGCACTGTTATGGGGAAAGGGATCTGTGCACTGTTATGGGGAAAGGGATCTGTGCACTGTTATGCCCATAACAGTGCACATATCCCCTTCCCCATAACAGTGCACATATCCCCCTCTCCATAACAGCGCCACCCACAGATCCCCCTCTCCATAACAGCGCCACCCACAGATCCACCTCTCCATAACAGCGCCACCCACAGATCCCCCCTCTCCATAACAGCGCCACCCACAGATCCACCTCTCCATAACAGCGCCACCCACAGATCCCCCTCTCCATAACAGTGCCACCCACAGATCCACCTCTCCATAACAGCGCCACCCACAGATCCACCTCTCCATAACAGCGCCACCCACAGATCCCCCTCTCCATAACAGCGCCACCCACAGATCCCCCTCTCCATAACAGCGCCACCCACAGATGAATTTCATTAATAATTCAGAATTATTAATAAAATCATTTAAAAAAAAGTATTTTAAAAGTATTTGGGCAAAAAGGCAGTTTCGGTTTCGGTTTTCGGTCAAGGGCATCCTGAATTTTCGGTTTCGGACCAGAATTTTCATTTCGGTGCACCCCTAGTTGGTACCTTTTGTATTCCCTCATTTTTTGTTTTTTTCTTTCTTTAAATTTTTATGTTTAATGTCTATCAGAATTATTACTTGGAATGTTAGGGGTCTGGGAGATAAAAGAAAGAGACAAGCGGTCTTTGACTGGATGCGTATACATCTTCCAGCAATTGTATGTTTGACTGAAACACACCTTACCGGGGACTCCTCCAAGTTGGCCACCATGGGATGGGCTGCGCACACGTACCATTCTACCTTTTCCAGCCACTCCAGGGGAGTGACGGTTTTCGTTCATAGAACGATTGAATTTCTGTGCGAGGCATCATCTGTTGACCAACAAGGGAGATTTGTATTCTTATATTGCAGGTTGGCAGGGAAGATGTGTATTCTGGCCTTTGTCTATATTCCACCCCCCTTTTCCTTCTCAGTACTTAATTCCCTGTTAATATTTATGGACAAATGGCCAGAATGCCCTACACTGATTATTGGTGATTTCAACTGCGTAATTAATCCGGCGACAGATAGGGTTTCTGTGGGTGTCGAAGGAGGGGCCTCCGTCCAAGGGTCTCCCTTGGCACGGTTTTGCTCTGATGCTGGGTTTGAAGATGTCTGGGGAAGCCTGGGTCGGGGAAAAGGGTTTTCTCATGTATTAGTAAATTAGGGAAATCCATGTCCAGAATAGATCATGCTCTGATTAACAAAAAATATGTACGATATGTAAAACGAATGAAGTACGAAACTAGGTCATTCTCGGACCACCTACCATTACTCCTTGAATTTTGCCTGACCCATGATAAACAAATAGTAAGGCTTCCTTTTAGATTGAACCCCTACTGGTTGTCAATACTAAAGAATCATGATACAATACAAGGGGAAATCGATCAATTCTGGGATTCCAATTATGGGTCAACTAAAATTCAGGTAGTATGGGATACCTTTAAGGCCTATATGAGGGGAATAATGGTTAGTAGCATCGCAAATCTGAGAAAGGAATATGGGGAAAATGAGGAAAATTTAAAAAAACAAGCCTTCTTAGCAACACAAACTTTCTACATAAATCAGTCAGAGGAAAATAGGGAAATAATGCAGAAGACCACACAAGCATACTCTAACTTCTTGTTGGAAAAGGCTCAACAGAGTCCATTCTTTAAGGGCCAAAAATATTTTACAGAGTCGGGGCGACCAGGGAAACTCCTCTCCAGAGTGATCTCGAGCCAGGATTAAAAAAAAATTATAGACAATATACGATTGGCCAACGGAAGGACCGTGACTGGTCAAGACTCCATAGAGGAGGCTTTTCTCGACTACTTTTCGGACATTTATAGAGCCGATGGTAAGATCACGGAGGAAAGGATGAACTCTTATTTGGATGATATTGTCTTCCCTACTATTACGGTGGCCCAAAAGAAGGCACTCGAGGTTGATCTCTCTATTCAGGAGCTTGAAGGGGCAATTAAATTATGATCGGCCAACTCTACCCCCGGTTGAGACGGACTTCCATACGAATTTTATAGCAAATATAGAGAGGTTATTTTCCCTAAACTCCTGGAGGTCTTTGCTGAATCGGTGGCAGAAGGGAACTTGCCTGGCTCAATGATGGAAGGTGTAATAATTTTAATTCCGAAAAAAGATAAGGACCTCACAGATATGGGATCTTATAGACCGATCTCATTGCTGAACACCGATGTAAAACTCCTTGCAAGGATTTTGGCGTCAAGACTTTCTGGGGTCATCTCCTCCATTGTCCATCCAGATCAGAATGGCTTTATTCCAAAGAAGGGTACGCACCATAATCTTCATCGTCTTTTTGCTATTATACAGGCTCCTGGGGAATCTGCTCACTCCATCCTGTCTTTAGATGCCTCTAAGGCCTTTGACAGGGTGAAGTGGCATTTCCTCTGGAAGGTGCTGGCCAGGATGGGCTTTGGGGAGAGATTTATAAATATTACTAAATCTTTGTATAGACACCCTACAGCTAAGTTGAGTCTTAATGGGAGCCTAACTACTAGTTTTGATCTAAAGAGAGGTACCCGCCAGGGCTGCCCACTATCTCCCCTCTTATTCGATATTTATATTGAGCCCCTGGCATTGGCCATCAGGCAAGATGCCCAAATCAAAGGGTTCGGAATATTAAGAGAGGAAGATCATATTTTCCTATATGCGAACGATGTCCTTTTTTTATAGATGATACAGAAATAAATGTTCCAAGAATTATTTGTTTGGTTAAATTATTCTATGAGGTATCAGGCCTAGATATAAATTGGTCAAAGACAACCCTGATGCCAATAGATCCTTTGCTGCAAAAAGAGTCCCTTCTAACTCAGTTAGACGTTGTTGATACCTTTCAATATCTGGGCATGACGATATCCCCCAAGGTTGAAAACCTCGTAGAACTCAATCTGATTCCATTGATTACGAAAACCAGGGCAAAAGTAGTGACCTGGTTGAGACTCCCTCTATCTAGAGCTGACTGAGTCTCGCTGGTTAAGATGGTATTTCTACCTCAATTTCTCTATGTTCTTAGAAATATACAGTACAGACCAAAAGTTTGGACACACCTTCTCATTCAAAGAGTTTTCTTTATTTTCATGACTATGAAAATTGTAGATTCACACTGAAGGCATCAAAACTATGAATTACCACATGTGGAATTATATTCATAACAAACAAGTGTGAAACAGAAAATATGTCATATTCTAGGTTCTTCAAAGTAGCCACCTTTTGCTTTGATTACTGCTTTGCACACTCTTGGCATTCTCTTGATGATCTTCAAGAGGTAGTCCCCTGAAATAGTTTTCACTTCACAGGTGTGCCCTGTCAGGTTTAATAAGTGGGATTTCTTGCCTTATAAATGGGGTTGGGACCATCAGTTGCGTTGAGGAGAAAGGTGGATACACAGCTGATAGTCCTACTGAATAGACTGTTAGAATTTGTATTATGGCAAGAAAAAAGCAGCTAAGTAAAGAAAAACGAGTGGCCATCATTACTTTAAGAAATGAAGGTCAGTCAGTCAGCCGAAAAATTGGGAAAACTTTGAAAGTAAGGGCTATTTGACCATGAAGGAGAGTGATGGGGTGCTGCGCCAGATGACCTGGCCTCCACAGTCACCGGACCTGAACCCAATCGAGATGGTTTGGGGTGAGCTGGACCGCAGAGTGAAGGCAAAAAGGCCAACAAGTGCTAAGCATCTCTGGGAACTCCTTCAAGACTGTTGGAAGACCATTTCAGGGGACTACCTCTTGAAGCTCATCAAGAGAATGCCAAGAGTGTGCAAAGCAGTAATCAAAGCAAAAGGTGGCTACTTTGAAGAACCTAGAATATGACATATTTTCAGTTGTTTCACACTTGTTTGTTATGTATATAATTTCACATGTGTTAATTCATAGTTTTGATGCCTTCATAGTCATGAAAATAAAGAAAACTCTTTGAATGAGAAGGTGTGTCCAAACTTTTGGTCTGTACTGTACCTATTTGGATAGAGGACAAATATTTTAAACTTCTGGAAAGAATAATTAATGACTTAGTTTGGGGAAGAAAACGAGTAAGACTCAAACTAGAATATCTATATAAGCCTCTGGAGTGTGGGGGCCTAAACCTCCCATACTTCAAAGGCTATTTTATGGCAGCTCAGTTATGGACGTGCAATAAATGGCCAAATAGTGCATCTCTGAGCGGCCTAGTAAGAGCCTCCACGTACAACAATATATTTACGCTGTTGAAATCCGGGCAAATGATTAATAAAGAGTGGGGCTATAAAGAGACTATAAAATCACTTCTGAAAATGTGGGCTATCACTAGAGGATGGTTGGGGGTAAAGGGATCACTTATATTCACGCCTCTCTGGCATAATAAGCACTTACAGACCTTAGATGGTATAGCAACCGATCAATTCTGGCAAAAGAATGGGATTGTATATGTGACTCAGGTTGTTAAGAATAAAGAAATTAAGACGTTTGCGGAACTATCACATAGTGTTCAGAACCTCTCATGGTTTAGGTATTTCCAGCTTCGGTCGTCATTTTCTAGCTTGGATGATAAATCACTATTGGAAATAGATACTTTGTCTCCACTAAATGAATGGTTAGGGAAGATATCACTAGGAAGGAAGATTTCAAATATATACAAACTACTAATTAAGTCACGTTTTTCCGAGACACAATCACCAGGACAAAGGGCCTGGGAGATGGACTGTCCAAATATAAAGCTGGTGGGATGGGGGAGTATTTTTTCTAATCCAGATGTACTTTCTTACAATTTTTAACACAGTTTAATATTTACCATAGATTATATGTTACTCCCACTTGGTTAAACAAGTGTGGCTTAAGAGATACCTCCAAGTGCCCTCGTTGTGATAATGAAGGAGCGGATTATCTCCACATGATGTGGCTCTGCCCAGGTCTGGTAGTATACTGGAATGGTATTAAAAATCTCCTTACCCACAAACTAAAAGTACGTATATCTCTTGACCCACAATTGTTCTTACTGAACGATTTGTCCACATAAACTATCCATAAATACCAAAAGATTCTACTGGCTAGAATACTACTACTGGCTAGATTGTTGATCAGTCGAAGTTAGCTTGCACGCCATACCCCAGAAGTAAATAACTGGATAAATCTGGTTAATAAGATCAAAAACTATGAACGGATTTTGTATAAGCATAGAGGCGGATTAGAAAAATGGAATAAAATATGGGAAGGTTGGAAGTTCTGATATGCCTTTATGCTCAATTTAGTAATGTGTTTTTTTTCTTTTCTTTTTTTTTCTTCTTTCGTTCCTCTTACTCTTCTCTCTTCCCTTCCCCCTACTCTTTTTGAGGGGAAAAGGGGAGGGAGGACAGTGGAACGCATCGCAGGTGGGGGCGGGGAAAAAAAATGGGATTGGGGGGAGAAAATGGAGTAAGCTAACTGTATTAAATGTTAATATTGATTTGTATACTTTTACTCCTTTGTATACTAATAGTTGTTAAAATAAAATATAAATTGCACAGGTGATCAATTTGTGTGTAATATACACATTATTGTATTATGGATGAATTAAGTATGATTGTAAAAAATACTTTGCACATTTTGTATCAGCATTTTATTAGCGCCTTACCTTTGACTGTATTTTCACTATTATTATACGGTTTCATGTAATTTTAAACATTATTATATGACATTTTTATTTTGTTGCTATGCACTTTAGGTATAAATATCTTTGTGAGACACCATTTTGTAAAAAAAAAAAAAAAAAAGAAACAACAAATTCTTCATCAACTTTCTTTTAACGATCATAATGATGAACACATAAATAAAATGCAATAGCTTCCAACAAATTGCGAAAGGATCCTAGAAGGCAACCCAAGCAAGCTGCGTTCTTCACTCCCATCTCCACTTGACTCTCCACCTTACCCTTGGCCGCAGTCACCGACCCAAAGGTACCAAATCCTCCAACATTATATGTCCATCCACCTCTGTGGGCATTTTAGCCCAAACAGGAGTCCCAGCCATCAGCTTAACGAACCTCATGAGATGCACGCTCCAACGTGTCATGCACCTCTTAAACATTGTATTGCCTTCCAGGACCCTCCATAAACCTGCCACAAACGAACACAGGAGACACCTCACCTGTGGATGTCCCGCCACACTCTCAAAGCTGTCTCAAGACCATCCTGTAACCCCGAGGCCCACAAATCCATACCCACATCATTAAGATGCACACCATCAGCCGTCAAGAATTGAGGCGACGCAGCCTCCAATTCCCTATGTCGGACCACAAATCGGCCCTGACGACGGACAAAACGACCAACCTCCTTATTAAGCTTCGCCCGCGCCTTATTAATTTGATCTACTGACCTCGCAAACCGCCACGACCTTCTAGCAACCACTTCAGACCAAACGACCAACAAATCAGGAAATTCACCTAGCAACTGCAACAAATCCAGTTTAATGTCACGAATCACATCCCTAGAGCGACGAACACCTAAATCGTTCCCCCCAACGTGCAAAACTAAAATGTCTGGGGGCCTATCCAACCCCGCAAAAGCATGAAACTCCGGCAACACCCGACCCCACAACATCCCTCTCACGCCAATCCGCCGCACTTGCAACTTCTCCGGCCGAAAACCCAATTGCCTTCCGTTCCTCCGCACGTCGGCTCTCAGCGCTCCCCAGTGAATTCCCCCCATAGTTCAGTCTCCAAGACAATCGGGAACAACTCTAACAGCGCTAAATTACCAAGCAAGCCGACCCTCTCCACTCCTCCGGCCAAGGCCCTGCACTCCACTGCCCTTGACAATACGCGCCATACCCGCAATAACCCGAAACAATTCCAAATCTGCACTAGAAACGGGCGCCTCCATCCAAATCGAACGGCCGTTATAATCCCCCAAAAAAGGCTCCCAAACGCCTAAATCCTCCCGCACCTCCGCAGACAACCTAAAAAAATGGAAAAGGTACCTTAACTCCCGCAGTAGCCATGGCCAATCGCCTACAAAACACCCGACCCATGGGCAAAATTCTGCAAGCAAAATTCAATTTACCCAAAACCGACTGTACGCGACGTAACTGCACTTTCTTCGCCCTACGCAGAAACGCTACCTCACCTCGCAAGTCTACCACCTTATCTTCTGGCAACCTGCATTCCATTGCCACGCTATCAATTACTATGCCCAAAAACTTGACCGATGTAGCCGGTCCCTCAGTTTTTTCCACAGCTTATGGCACCCCGAACCTGGCTGCCACTCGCTCCCTGGTGCGCAGTAACACCGAACAAACCCGCGAACCCGCAGGACCAAGAAACAAAAAATCGTCTAGATAGTGTAACACCGAGTTTCAACCCGCTTCTTGCTTCACCACCCATTCTAAAAATGAACTAAACATTTCAAACAAAGAACAAGAAATAGCGCAACCCATAGGTAAATAGCAATCAACATAAAATTGCCCCTCCCATCTAAAACCGGGTAAGTGAAAACTATCTGGATGAATGGGCAACAAACGAAAAGCGGCCTCAATGTCCGTTTTCGCCAACAACGCCCCATACCCTAAACGTCGCACCCACCGCACAGCCTCGTCAAACGACGTGTATGACACTGAACATAACTCGTCATCAATACCATCGTTGACGGAACTCCCCACAGGAAACGACAAATTGTGAATAAGCCGAAACTTGTACGGCTCCTTTTTTGGTAACAATCCCAATGGCGAAACCAACAAACCCTGCAACAGACACTTTGCAAACGGGCCTGCTATCCTCCCCACTACCACTTCCTTGGCAATTTTGTCAGCAATGACCACCGGGTGAGCCAACGCGGAGGACAAGTTGCGATTGGCAACCACAACTCCCTCCGAAACACACGGGATCTTAAAACCGTCCCTGAAACCCGATAACAACAATTCCGCCGCCTCCCTATTTGGATAAATCCTTAGGAAAGGCTCCATCTCGACCACCTTCACCAGAGTCACCCCTCTTCTGCATAACCTCGAATCCCTTGCCTTTTCCGCGCCTAAAACACCTTGACAAGCTGTGAGACCCGCCGCAACCGGAGGATTCATGCTTAAACCTGCAATCGGCCAGGTACTTACAGAACCCCTCATTAAATTGCCAACGGCATCCCTTTTTATTCCCACTACTGAAGTCGGCAGCCGAGGAACCCCCGGCCGCCCCCGAAAGGACTGGCTACCGCCATTTGGAGCAGACATCAGCCGCATCCATATGCTGATGTCCTTATGGTCCCACCTAATACTAGGCCGGACCGCCTTCCGCTGACTAAACTGCTCGTCTTACCTGAGCCAAGCCAACCCCCCATAAGTCCGATATGCCTCAAAAAACGCATCCATATAACAAAAAAGCGCCGAACAGTGTTCGGGCGCCTTCTCGCCAACCACACTAGCCAATATGGCGAAAGCCTGCAGGCAATTCATAAAAGTGCGCGGTATAAGCCTATACTGCCGCTTCTCCTCCTCCTCCCATTTGCTCTCATCCAACCTCACCCTATCCAACTGAAAATTCTCCAACGGAAGTTCTCGTCCTTCCAAACCGGGGCACCAACCTCCACAACAGGCGCCTCTCCTGCCGCAACCCCACTAGATTGTTCGCCCAACCCTACCTCGGGCCCGGACGCCCACACCGCCGTCTGGGAAGCAGCCGCCCCATTACCCAAACACGCGATAAGAGACAACATGCCCGACAGCAATTCCTGCACCAAACCCTCAGGCCCCACCTGCCCTAACCGACCCCCCACATCCCAGGGCCTGACACAAGGATCTCTCACCTGGCTGACCCTGGGGTATCCTCCCAGTCGCTGCAGACCGCTCTGTCACTCCTCCTGGCATCGCACCAACCGGACGTGTAGAAGACGATGGACCGACACCAACGACCTCCGACCTGTTGTCCGCTTCGCAATCCTCCATGCTGAGTTCTCCTTCCTCCAAAAACTAAGCCGACTGGAAACCCCTGCCACCGTCCATGTGGCAGGGTCGCAGACCTGATGGCACGTCGCCCCTAGACCCACCAGAAGGTATCCGCCATCCTGCAACCTCGCTTGCCTCTTCATTATTGCCGCCGTCGCTGTGCTCACAGAACTCTCCTCTTGCTGTGAACCCCCAGCCTGTGCTCTTCCTCTGAACTTCTGGCCTGCAGTACCCAGACTCTCATCCGTAGCTCGATCAGCCCCAGCCGGTCGCAGCGGAGGGTCCCTAAGGGGGCTCCGCAAATGGTGCCGCACCCGGGGGGTCGCTTCTGACTCAAGCGCTCCAGCGGTACTGACCGCCAGGCCCTAACCCTCCCCACTAAAGCAGCCGGAGGCGCAGCGGGCGCCTCCATAGCCGCCTGCAAGCTCCTTTGAAGCCACGCAGAACCATGCTGTTCTGCTGCGACCCTGACCGCTAGCAACAACTCATCTAGAGACGCCATTACCTAACCAAAGCAGCGCTACACACTACACCCTAACTCACCGAATATCCCCGGACACTGCTGCAGATCCCACCCCCACCTTGGTTATAAACAGCCTGCAAATTATAACCCACGCCCCCTTTCTTAACCCTACATACACCTATCCCGAAAATCCACTTAACCCTTTCCTGCCTACATACTTCCCCCTAAGTCAAGCTACACTCCGCTACTGGCTGCGCCCGCTCCGTTGCTCTACTTACCAACTGTGAAATTTAGCGGGGTTATCTACTGATTGGCCTGTGATCGCAGAGCTGAAATCAGTGCAGGACGGGTGTGGCTCTTGGCTTCCAGGCACAACAGCCGCAGCACAGCATGGCAACGTCTCAACTGGCACGTCGAATAGGTTCTGGGGAGCATGGGGGGTGCAGCGGAAGAGGCGGTAGCAGTGGAAAAGGAGAAGTCAGCCGAGGAGGAGACGGAGGATGGAGTAGGAGCAGGAGAAGAAGAGGTAGACCTGCATGCAATCCATGCCGGTAACACCAAATCCACCTGGGTGCCACGGGTTACATGCTTGATGGCCGTCAGAAGGTTTACCCAGTGGGCAGTAAAAGTTATACCTTCCCTGCCTGTGTTTGCTAGACCACGTGTCTGTGGTCAGATGTATCTTGACACCGACACTGTGTGCCTGAGATATATTCAATTGCCGCTGAACGTGGCCATATATAGCTCTGGGATGCCCTTCTGGGAGAAATATTTCCTTCCGGGGACCTTCCATTGCGGTGTGCCAATGGCCACAAATTTTTTTAAAGGCCTCAGAGTCCACCAGTTTATATGGCAGTAGTTGGCGGGCTAGCAGTTCCGACAAGCCAGCGGTCAGCCGTTAGGCAAGAGGGATAACCGGTGTCATCAACTTTTTGGGCCACGAAAGCCTGCCTTCTGCCAGATGAGCGCGACGACGGCACGGTGAAAGGTGTAGTGGAGGACAAATGAGAGAAGGAGAAGAGGCAGGATGTGGAGCGCTGGGAGTGTGGCTTTGTGGGTTCTGACGGCGTTGTTCCCACTGGGCTCGGTGATGGGAGACCAGGTGCCTTCTTAAGGCGGTCATCCCTAGGTGAGTGTTGGGTTTAGGCTACTTTCACACTTGCGTTGTCTGACAAATGCATTGCAATACCGGATCCGTTTTTCCGGTAACATCCGGAAAAATGGATCCGGTATTTATTATTTTTTACATTTTTAAAGGTCTTCGCATGCTACCGGATACCTGATCCGGCATTAATACATTTCAATGGAAATTCATGCCGGATCCGGCATTCAGGCAAGTGTTCCGGAATTTTGGCCAGAGAAAATACCGCAGCATGTGGCGGTTTTTTTCTCTGTCCAAAAACGTACAGTGACTGAAATGAAGACATCCTGATGCATACTGAACATATTGCTCTCCATTTAGAATGAATTAGGATAAAACTAATCAGTTTTTTCCTGTATTGAGCCCCTAGGATGGAACTTAATACTAGAAAAGGTTAACGCAAGTGTGAAAGTACCCTTACCGCAACTTATGCATTGACAGCACAGGCTGCAGGTTGGCAACACTATTGTCAGCAGCAAACACATTAAAAAAAAGCCCACACTGCGGAGCCATGTGCCGACGTCCTGGGATCGCAAGATGTTACCGTGCATGGTGGAGGGCTCGCTCCACATACATTTTCAGTCTGCTTTTTGCCTCCTGTGCACTGCGAGTTCTGCTTCTCCTTCCTATCTGCTGCTCCGTCTCTCCCTCTGACCTCCCCTCCTCTTCCTCTCTTGTGGGCACCCACGTGACGTCCATCGACTCGTCATCATCGTCACCTTCATCACCACTGACATTAGAGATCTTGGAGTAGGCAGCAACAGCGGGGACCACCCTCCTTGGGCTGATCTGGGTACTGTCGTCAGAATGCTGGGTGGCAGACGTTGCTACCTCCTCTTCCTCATCCGATGCCAAGAATGGCTGCGCATCGGTAAGGTCTGGGAATAGATGGGAAAATAATTCCCCTGACTCGAGTGGAGGGGCTATAGTGGTGGTGGTGGTGTCTTTGGGGGTGCACACAGCAGAGAGTGAGGAGGGTGCAGATACAGAGGATGAGGAGGGTGCAGAAGCGGAAGGCTTAGTGGGCCGCTCAGCCAACTCTGGTGCGTCCTTTGACGTAATCGCACGCACCTTCTCCAACTTCCCACTTAGGCTCCGGCCTGGTGCACCTGCCCGACCCTTAACACCCCTGCGGAATGACCTGCCTCTTCCTCTGCCTGTCATTTTTAAAATTACCCTGTGCCAAAGTCCCTAGAGAAGAGCAATATTTGTGGAAGCAGGTATATTGCAGGCCTTAATCAGTATTTGGTGGAAGTTTGGTATATCGCAGCCCCTCAATCAGTATTTTGTGGAAGCAGGAATATAGAACCCCATAATCAGTATTTTGTAGAAACAGTATATCGTACCCCTCAATCAGTATTTGTGAAACAGGTATATAGAACACCTGAATTAATATTTGGTGAAGCAGGTATATCACACCCCTCTATCTGTATTTTGAGGAAGCTGGTATATCAAACCCTTAATCAGTATTTGTAAAAACAGGTATATCACACCCCTGTATCAGTATTTTGTGGAAGCAGGCATATAGAACCCCTTAATCAGTATTTTGTAGAAGCTGGTATATCACACCCCTCAATCAGTATTTTGTGGGAAACAGGTATATAGAACCCCTGAATCAATATTTGGTGGAAGCAGGTATATTGCATCCTCTCAATCAGTATTTTGTGGAAGCAGGTAATCGCACCCCTCAATCAGTTTGTTATCAAACCCGTTGCAAATAGTTGCTTGTCCCTCTATATACCTGCAGTATCACAGCAGAACCGCACACAACTGCTGCACAATACAAATGCACTATAATGTTAAAAAGTATATTATTGGTATATCACACCCCTCAATCATTTTTTTGGGGGCAACAGGTATATCACACCAGTTGCAATTAGTTATTCCAATAGCGTTTGTCCCTCTATATAGCTGCAGTATCACAGCAGAACCGCACACAACTGCTGCACAATACAAATGCACTATAATATACTTTCTATGTTAAAAAGTATATTATTGGTATATCACACCCCTCAATCATTTTTTTGGGGGCAACAGGTATATCACACCAGTTGCAATTAGTTATTCCAATAGCATTTGTCCCTCTATATAGCTGCAGTATCGCAGCAGAACCGCACACAAATGCTGCACAATACAAATGCACTATAATATACTTTCTATGTTAGAAAGTATATTGTAGGTATATCACACCCCTCAGTATATCACACCTATCGAGGGCACACCTATACCAGTCCTTAAAAGGACTTTTGTGTCCCTTTTGGCTAGTGTTTGGTGTCCCTAACAGTCTGTCCCTGCTCCACAAAGCAACCTCTCCCTACACTGGCAAAACACAGAATGTAAAATGGCTGCCAGATCGGGTTCTGTTATATGGTGGGGGTATGTCCATGTGCTGAAACGTCTCAATTGGCTGTCCTGTCCCACCTGATGGATGTGTCATGGGTCAAAGTTTGGCGCAATGTAAAAGAATATGGCGCATGTGAACATCGCCATATGTTCGCATGTTCTGCGAATACCGAACGAGCAAAGTTTGCTGCGAAACAACCGCCGGGCTAACCGCAAGGCCAACTCTCTCCTGATATTTTCCAAATTTTTTTAGAAGCAATCTTGAAATCATGAATAGAAATGGACTGTAAAAAAAATACCTGGCACGAGAACTTCACTTCTTAACTTGTATATTTTTACTGGGCAAATGTAAAGGATTATTAGTCATAAAACAGCGGCTATGCCTGCAATTTTCTTGTAAAAGTAAAAATCCCACAAAGGTTTTAGACTTTTATTGATAGGATCATGTTTTTCTCTCTACCCTACTGTGTGGTGCTTGTTTTCCATACTCAAATGTTATCTAAATAGCAGAGGTCATCTCTAGTCTGCAAGATCTCAAGAGAAAAATAAAAATGAAAGCATAATAACCGCACAGGGCCAAAGACTGGAAAAGGCTCTGCTGCATGAATAAAAAGATCTATCTAATTGTATTTTTTTCCATGTTGTAATGAATGTGATTTCTTTCTATCTGCTGCTAAATTGAGATCTGCAGTGCAGGAATGTAGGCATGCTCAGGACATACAGGACAATTCAGTTAAGTTAATATTAGGCCTGCTTTCACATGGTGTCGCGTGTGACGGACAGACAAGATGCGGGTGCGTTGCAGGAAAATGCAACGATTTTTCTGCGCGAGTGCAAAGCGTTTTAATGCCTTTTGCACGAGCATGAGAAAAATCGGCATGTTTGGAAGCCAGACCCGAACCCGGACTTCTTCACAGAAGTTCGGGTTTGGGGTTAGGTGTTGTGTTGATTTTATTATTTTCCCTCATAACATGGTTATAAGGAAAAATAATTGCATTCTTAATACAGAATGCTTAGTAAAATGTCCATTGAGGGTTAAAAATAATAAACAGAATTTATCTCACACAAACCACTTAAGTCGCCTAACGAATCTCCTCTTCTTTCTACTTTCTTCGGGACCTGCTAAAGGACCTTTGATGACGTCACTGCGCTCATCACATGGTCCATCACATGGTCCATCACCATGGTGATGAGCCATGTTTATGAGTGCAGTGACGTCACCACAGGTCCTTTTCATCAAAAAAGAAATAAGACATGCCAGGCTGAGCGTTCAAGTGGATTAAGATGAGTTTATTAATTGTTTTTTATTTTTTAACCCCTCTATCACTATTTTACTAAGCATTTTGTATTAAGAATGCTATTATTTTCCCTTATAGCCATGTTATAAGGGAAAATAATAAAGATCGGGTCCCCATCCCGATCATCTCCTAGCGACCATGCGTGAAAATCGCACCGCATCCGCACTTGCTTGCCGATGCTTGCGATTTTCACGCAACGCACAAGTGATGCGTGAAAATCACCGCTCATGTACACAGCGCTATTGAAGTGAATGGGTCCGGATTCAGTGCGGGTGCAATGCGTTCACCTCACGCATTGCACCCGCTCAGAATTCTCGCCCGTGTGAAAGGGGCCTTAGTCTCTATTTTTTCTATTTATTCTAAAATGGTGCTGGTGAAGATCTCATTCCTTTCAAGCACTGTCACAAATTGAGATTAAGTTCAGCCACATATGACAATTCATTACAATAACGATATTCAATAAGACATACAAAATAGTTATAAATGTTGTTAAGTGGTGTTGCAAATATTGCAATTTTTTTTATGTTATAGTGTAAGTCAAAAGCCAATGATTTATGTTTGTAAGACTGGGTTCGCATCATGTTTTTACCAAAAAAATATACATGAATGGATGCCTCAGACAGATGCCATACAGTGGCATCCGTCACCATAGAGTTCGATTATAAAAAGAAAAGCAGGATGGAAAAGCATTCCTTTTTTCCCAACCTATACGTTAAACGGATGGCAAAAATAAGATGTGAACCCACCCTTATTTCCGCCATCTACTCTATTTAGAACAGTTCGGTGGCATCTAGGGACATTTAAAATTTTGGTAAAGAAGTTAAAGGGGTTGTGCAGCGCTAAGATATTGATGACCTATCATCAGGAAAAGCCATCAATGTCAGATCAGTGAGTGCACGACTCTCAGCACACTGATGATCAGCTGCTTGAAGAGGTAGTGGTGCCATGCTCAACTACTGCATGCATTATGAGTTATGTTATGTGGCCACTGTTGAATAGAATTACTGTATTTTTCACCCTATAAGACGCACCTGCCCATAAGATGCACCTAGGTTTTAGAGGAGGAAAATAAAAAATATTATTCATCAGACCTCAGATCAGACCCCAATCAGACCCTCCATGTAAATCAGACCTCAGTTCAGAGCCCAACTCAGACTCCCAATGTTAATCAGACCTCAGCTCAGACCCCATGTTAATTGCACCTCCGATCAGACCCTCAATGTTATTCAGACCTCAGATCAGACCCCCAATTGTAATCATACCTCAGATCGGTGCCCCAATCAGACCCCCAATGTTATTCAAACCTCAGCTCAGACCTCCAATCAGGCCTCAGATTAGACCACCAATGTTAATCAGAGCTCAGATTAGACCCCCTATGTAAGGCTACTTTCACACTACCGTTCAGAGCTGGTCCATCTGATGTCTGCACAGACGGATCCGCTCATATAATGCAGACTTGGGATCCGTTCAGAACGGATCAGTCTGCATTATATTGTAGAAAAAATTCTAAGTGTGAAAGTAGCTTCAGACGGATCCGTCCAGACTTTACATTGAAAGTCAATGGGGGACGGATGCGTTTGAAAATTGAGCCATACTGTGTCAACTTCAAACGGATCCGTCCCCATTGACTTACATTGTAAGTCTGGATGGATCCGCTTGCCTCCGCACGGCCAGGTGGACACCCGAACGCTGCAAGCAGCGTTCAGGTGTCCGCTTGCTGAGCGGAGCGGAGGCTGAACGCTGCCAGACTGATGCATTCAGAATGCATTAGGGCAGTACGGATGCGTTCGGGGCCGCTTGTGAGCCCCTTTAAACGGAGCTCACAAGCGGAGCCCCGAACGCTAGTGTGAAAGTATCCTTAATTAGACCCCCAGCTCAGACCCCCAATGTTAATCAGAAGATTCCCAATCAGTCCTCAGATCAGATCAAGCAATTAGATCCCAGCTCAGACCCCCAATGTTAATCAGACTTTAATTCAGACGATAAAAAACAAAATCAACACTACCGCCGCTCCTGACATCCAGCGCTGTTCCTGCCGCATGCTGTGCTATGGCCCGATGTTGCGCAACTTGAGGTCACAGAGCATGCCTACATTCTCACGCTGTGTGCAGGTCACAGCACAACTGTGGCGACGGCAGAAGAAGAGCACTAGGCGGTGAGTAGAGCCAACACAGGGAATGCTGCATTGTATTCCCCTATAAGATGCATTGACATTTTCCCTTCACTTTTTGCTTACTGGCTTACTCTATTGTGTAATGACTGTAGTTGCCAATTTTGCATATGGTTTGCTGATTTTTTTTTCTATTTTTCTTCTTATTCAGTTTGGCAAGAAAAATTGAATTATTTTTTTTTATTTGCTTTATTGAACACATAAAGCCAATTATAATGACATTCATGTTCGAGTACAACCGTATATTATACATCAGCATAATAAATATAAGTTGTGTAAGTAACATAAACATGAAATAAATAAAAACATTCAACACCTGTGCCGTGTTGGTAGATTCAATCCCATCTCTAGAGGGAAGGTTCATATCGCTAATAAAAGTGATAGTAGTGATAACAAAAGGTAGTATATCTAGGTCTGTGAATTCCCATCTCCTCTATCCTGTCAAATATTACACGTGTCTAGCCTGTTCCGCTTGCAATGCCTCTGTCAATCTGCGAGCAGAATAAAGCGTTTGTGTAGATGAACACCATACCCCCCACACCTTTTGGAATTTAGGTATACAGCCTCTGTTTTTGAACACTATATTATCATAGGGGATCACAATGTTGACCAATAGTTTCCATTGTGTTAGAGTGGGTGCTCTGTCTCCCATCCATCTAATGGCTTTCGCCTTTCGTGCCAAAAATAGGGTTTCTCTCAAAAATATTCTGGTATGATGGAAGTATAGGATCTCGTCCAATATTCCAAAGAGGCAAACCTTGGGATGAAGTGGTACTGTACATCCCAACAAGTTTGTGAGTAGAGTCACCACCTCCTCCCAAAATTTATTTATATATATGGGCAAGCCCATATAAGATGCCAAAGATCAGCATTTTCTGATGCACATCTATGGCACCTGGAGTGGGCAAGCCTGCCCATCCTGTGCAGCCTCCGTGGGGACATATAACTCTGATGTATTATGCATAGTTGTATGAACTTATTGTTTATGGCTGGCGATACTAGTGTGGGAGATTCTAGAATTTCCTCATCGTCTTCATTAGACAAATCTGGAATCACTATCCTCCATTTCGACAGTGCTTGCATCAGGTTACCTCTTAGTTTGACACACAGGAGATGGGTGTAGAGTGCTGATATAAAGCCACGTGGTCCTTGAGAATGTATGACTCCAATCATCGGAAATGTGGACAATAGGACTGGGACATCACGATAGTGTGTTTGCATAGCATGTCTGAGTTGCAGAAACCTATAGAATGTATTCCTTGGGCAACTCATGTCTGTGACTCAGAGACTCAAATCGTTAAAGACGTTATTATTATACAAGTCCCCCAGTGTGACAACCCCATGCTCCTTCCAAAATGCACCGTCCTGCAGTAACATCAGATCAGGAAACATGGGGTTATCCCAAACTGGGGTCTCCACCAGGTCAGACCCGATTTTATGTAAGTATTTACATGCCGACCATATTTGAACAGCCACCCTATTAACTGGTAGTAACCTGCGGGGGAACAATTTAGGTTGTTCTAAAACTGGCCATAGATTAGCGAGATCTAAGTATTCAGCAAGATGCCTTTCCTGTCTGCACAGAATGCCATTTGGCAATAACCATGACTTTATATTTCTCAGTTGCCCAGCTAGGTAATATAGGTATATATCTGGTAGAGACATGCCACCTTCCTTTTTAGGACGCGTCAAATTTAATATAGACAGCTTCGGTCTATTTGTACCCCAAATGAAAGGTGACATTAAGGATGCGAGTTTCTGAAAGAATGTCTTTGGGACTACATAGGGGGCGTGTTGCAATATATACAGGCATTTGGGTAAAATAATAAATTTTATTAAATTGATTCTCCCAGGTACTGAGAGAGGTAATCCCTGCCATACCCTAAATTTATCTTTACAGTATTCTAGGAGAGGGTGGGTATTCAAAATGTGGAAGGAGGCGGCATCCTTGGTTACATATATACCCAGGTATTTATAGCTAGGCACCACGGGTAATTCTCGCTGGGGGAATGCATCGTCTAGTGGGTATAGGGGACACAAGGTCGATATGGACCAGTTAATCCTCAGTCCAGAGTACTGGCTGAATGCTTTGATTATAGAGATTGCTCTGGGGAGTGTGGATTCTGTCTGCGACATAAATAACACCATGTCATCAGCATATAAGCCGATCCTATCTTCCTGCTCTCCTATGCTGATTCCATGAAATTGTGGGTCCGTTCTGATTTGCTAGCCAGCGGCTCTATAGCCAAGGCGAACAGTAACGGTGACAGAGGACATCCCTGTCGCGTACCACGCCCCAAGCTGAAGCTATCTGACATCAACCCATTGACTAATATACCTGCCTTGGGATGTTTGTATAACATAGCTATCCATTGGATAAAATTAGGGCCAAATACAAATTTATGAAGAACCTGAACCGCCGTTGCGGTGTCTAGAGATGCTAAAGCCCATCGTTCTCCTTTCTGTACGCCAATTTGGGTTACCACCTGTACCCATCTGATATTATCAGTGGTAGATCTACCGGGCAAAAATCCAGATTGATCCGGATGAACCAACGTGCTAGACACTTTTCCAAGGCGCATGGCCAAAATCTTTGCTATGATTTTGTAATCGATATTCAATAAAGATATCGGTCGATACGATCCACACTCATCTGGATCCTTGCCCGATTTAAGGAGAACCACTATGGTGGCGTCATACATTGATGGTGGTAAGCATTTTTTATGAAACGCGTCCTCGTACATATGGATTAGCAAAGGGTTGATGTGGGCAGCATATTTAACGTAAACCTCTAGAGGCAATTCGTCAGGGCCAGGTGATTTACCCCTAGCTAGTTGTGCTATGGCATCCTCTAATTCCTGAGTAGATATAGGGGCTTCTAAACTACCTATTGCCTCCTGTGGCAATATGGGGAATTCCAGGTCATCAAGATACTTTATGACGTCATCTGTCTCATAATTTACTTTAGTCTCATATAAATCTTTATAGTACTCTTGAAACCTGCCAGCTATAGGTTCAGGGTCCGACAAAATCTGACCATCTGAGGCCTTGATACGTAATACCGTCGGGGATGCCTGATTCTGTCTGACAATATGAGCGAGCAATTTGCTAGATTGGTTGCCCAATTCAAAGTATGTTTGTTTTGTGAAGAACATTTTACATTGGGCTTTTTCTTTAAGCAGGGTCAGATACTGACTCCCCAAGGTTAACCAAGATTCCCTGTTCAAGTCAGTGGGGTCAGAAATATTTGCTACTTCTAGTCTAGAGCATTCCGCTGCCAGTCTTTCCTCCTGTCTAGCTGCCGATTTTTGATGAAAGATAGGTAGATTCTTAGGCATCCCTTCAGGTATGCCTTCATGGTTTCCCAAAGTAATGAGTAGTCTGTGACATCTCCATGCCCCTCTATAAAGACTTTCAATTGGTCAGGAATGTGATCAGAAGGTCCAAACATGGATAGCCAGAAAGGATTGATCCGTGCTGAGGGTCTGATCCCATCCCCTCCCATCCGCAACACCAGTTGTATCGGTGAATGATCAGATATGCCCCTTGGTCCGTATTCAATACAATATGTCAGTGAGCACATAGCTGAATTACCAAAGGCGTAATCTATTCGTGACAGTGCATTATGGCTAGTCGAGTGGCATGAGTACTGTCTAATGTCAGGGTATTTAAGATGCCACATGTCCATCCATCCCACCTCCCCCATTAATGCGGCCAGAGATGTCATATTACTGGAGCGGTTGTCAGAGGCCTCAGCCAAGTGGTGTCTATCCAAGTCCTTGTCTAAGGTCATATTAAAGTCACCAAGACATACCATACGGGCCGATGGATATGAGGCCGCAAAGCTCACTGCCTGCTGAACAATCTGAAGAGAGAAGGGCGGCGGAATGTATACACCCAGAATAACATACAGTATACAGTTAATATAGGTGTCACGGAACCATGAACCAGACGTACAACAAGAGATAAGTGAAAATAAGAAGGCTTTATTGAAAATAAAGCTGTAAAGCAAAAGTCCAAACGGATGGTGAAACCGAGCAGAGTCTTTGCGAAGCCAGAGGTCAGGAACCAGAAGGGTAGTCAGACGAAGCCAGGATCAGGAACCAGCAGGGTAGTCAGACGAAGCCAGGATCAGGAACCAGCAGGGTAGTCAGACGAGGCCAGGATCAGGAACCAGAAGCAGCAGCAGTCTTAGAAGCATGTGAACACAAGAGGACCAAGCAAGGAACTGAGCCACAGACCTCCTATATATATGAGCTAGGCATCCAGCTCCTCCCAGGGGAAGGAGGAGCCGCAGGGTGGAAGGCTACAAGAAACCCAGGACCCAAGATGGCCGCCAGCACATGTCAAACGAAGGAGAGCAGCAAGCAGGTAAGACCATGACAGTACCTCCCCTCAAGGGCCCCTCCTCCGCGGAGCACAAAACGGTTTCTGAGGGAAGCGTGCGTGGAAGGCTCGGAGCAAGGCAGGAGCATGGACATCTGCGGAGGGAACCCAGGAACGCTCCTCTGACCATAACCACGCCAATGGACCAAAAACTGCAACCGACCGCGGACCAGGCGTGAGTCCAGGATATTGCTCACCTCATATTCCTCACGATTGCCCACTTGGACCGGACGAGGCCGAGGAACCGAGGAAGTGAAACGATTACACACCAGTGGCTTCAACAGGGAGACATGAAACACGTTGGAGATCCGCATGCCAGGAGGAAGCGCAAGGGCATAGGCTACCGGGTTTACCCTGCGAAGCACTCGGAAGGGACCAACAAAGCGAGGCGCCAGCTTGGGAGTGGGCACTCGAAGGTTGAGGTTGCGGGTGGACAACCATACACGGTCTCCGACCTGGTAGGAAGGAGCAGGCGCTCGTCTGCGATCAGCCTGGAATCTCTGGCGCTGCGCAGAGACCTCAAGGGACTTCTGGATCTGTACCCAAGAAGCACGTAGGACGGAAAGGTGATCCTCCACAGCCGGAATATCCTGGGGAGAGAATACCTCCGGTAACACGGCAGGTTGGAACCCATAATTGGCCATGAAGGGAGACGTCCCAGAGGAAGAGTTCACCGCCGTGTTCCTGGCAAACTCAGCCCAAGGCAGGAGGTCAACCCAATTGTCTTGGTGATCGGAGACATAGCAACGAAGGAATTGCTCCAAGGCCTGATTGGATCGTTCTGCGGCCCCATTGGACTGAGGGTGGTAGGCCGAGGAGAAGGAGAGATGAATCCCCAACTGGGAGCAAAAGGCGCGCCAGAACCTGGACACAAACTGACTCCCCCGATCCGACACAATCTCCTTAGGCAAACCGTGCAACCGGAAGACCTCCCTGGCAAAAATCGTGGCCAACTCTTGTGCAGAGGGTAACTTCTTGAGAGGAACACAGTGGCACATTTTGGAAAACCGATCCACAATCATGAGAATGACCGTATGGCCTCGGGATGCAGGGAGGTCCACAATGAAATCCATCCCCAGGTGTGACCATGGGCGCTCCCCGGTGGCTATGGGTTGCAGAAGGCCCAACGGAAGGTGCCGAGGGGACTTACTCTGGGCACAAACGGAGCATGCCGCTACATATGCGGCGATGTCGGAACGTAGGGAAGGCCACCAGAACAGACGTGAAACAGACCAGGACAGCTGATTCTTTCCAGGATGCCCCGCGGTCTTGGAGTTATGGTAGGTTCGCAACAACCGAGTGCGCAACTCCTCAGGCACAAAACATCTGCCGTTGGGTCTCCCAGAGGGAGCACCAGATTGAGCCGCCAAAATCTGCTCACCCAGGGGAGAGGTCAGGCTGGTGCGAATGGCGGCCAGGATCTGATTCGGAGGTATGACCGAAGTCGGAATCGACTCCTCCCTGGACAGCTCGGAGTACTGCCGTGATAAGGCATCCGCCCTGATGTTCTTGGACCCGGGTAGGTAGGAGACCACGTAATTAAAACGTGACAAGAACAGAGCCCATCTGGCCTGACGTGGTGTCAATCTCTTGGCCTCAGAAAGGTAGGTCAGATTCTTGTGGTCCGTCAGGATGAGGACCGGAACCACCGAACCCTCGAGCAAGTGCCTCCATTCTTTAAGGGCCTGCACGATGGCCAAAAACTCCCTGTCACCAATCTGATAGTTGCACTCCGCGGAAGACAGTTTCCGGGAGTAAAACCCACAAGGAAGCAGAGGACCCTCTGGTGTTCTACGCTGAGACAGAAGGGCGCCTACTCCCGTCTCAGACGCGTCCACCTCGAGGACAAAGGGCAACCCAGGGTTGGGATGCGACAGAATCGGAGCCGACACAAAGGCGGACTTTAGGGCCTCAAAAGCTCGGATGGCCTCGAGCGGCCAGACCTGGGAATTACTGCCCCTCCTGGTCAGATCCGTGAGAGGCTTGGCCAGCATGGAAAAGTCCCTGATGAACTTCCGATAATAATTGGCGAAGCCCAAAAAGCGCTGCAGGGAACGAAGACCACTGGGCTGGGGCCACTGTAAGACAGCCGAAACCTTCTCAGGATCCATGGAGAACCCCTCAGCGGAAATGATGTAACCTAAGAAGGTTACCTGGGATCGGTGAAATTCGCATTTCTCAAGCTTACCGAACAGCTTGTTCTCTCGTAACCGTTGCAACACTCGTCTGACATCCAGAATGTGGGCCTCCATGGATTCAGAATATACCAAGATGTCATCCAAATAGACTACCACACACTGCTGCAACAGGTCACGGAAAACATCGTTGATGAATTCCTGAAAGACTGCGGGCGCATTGCACAACCCAAAGGGCATAACCAAGGATTCGTAATGACCGGTCCTGGTGTTAAACGCGGTCTTCCACTCATCGCCCGCCTTGATCCTTACCAGGTTATATGCCGCCCTCAGGTCGAGTTTGGTAAAGACCGTGGCCCCTTTAAGGGCGATCGAACAGCTCGGAAATCAAGGGTATCGGGTAAGCGTTCTTGATCGTGATGCGATTGAGACCCCTGTAATCGATGCAAGGCCTCAACTCACCGCCCTTCTTTTTCACAAAGAAAAATCCAGCCCCTGCCGGGGACGAAGATTTGCGAATGTGTCCGCGTGAAAGCGCCTCCCTCACGTACTCCTCCATGGCCTCATTCTCCGCTACCGACAGTGGATAGACTTTGCCACGAGGAGGAACGGCACCAGATTGTAACTCTATGGCACAATCGTATGGGCGGTGCGGAGGTAGGGCAACCGCGCGCACCTTATCGAATACATCCCGGTACTCCTCGTATTCAGGAGGCAACAGAGAGTCCGAGGAAGTACACAGCAACTTGACAGACCCATGGATGCAACTAGCCCCACACTGCGGTGACCACGAGAGGATCTCGACCGATCTCCAATCGAAAGTCGGATTATGCTTCTGGAGCCAGGGGTACCCCAAGACCACCGAGTAGTGTGGAGACGAAATAACCTGGAGGCAGACCGACTCTCTGTGAACGGCACCAATGGCTATCCCCACTGGAAGGGTCTCATGAGTCACGTGTGGCGGCAGAAGGGGTCTGCCGTCTATCGCCTCAAGAGCAAGTGGGGAACCTCGAGCCTGCAGAGGAATGGAATTGGCGGCAGCGAACACACTATCAATGAACAAACCACCAGCACCAGAGTCCACCAACGCCTGGGTCGTCACCGAGCCCCCGACCCAGGAGAGGACAACAGTGATCAGTGGTTTGTCAACACGGGAAACTGGGGACGAGGAGACTCCACCCAAGATCTGCCCCCGACAGGATCTCAGGGTACGAGCGTTTCCCGGACGGTTCGGACATGCCAACCGAAAATGCCCACCGAGACCACAGTACATGCATCGGCCCTCGCGTCTCCGGAGTGCCCTCTCCCCCTCGGACAGGCGAGCAAACCCCAGCTGCATGGGTTCACCCCCAGACAAGTCATCCCCAGGAGGCGTGGGAGGAGAGGGAGGCACGGGTGGGACAGCAAACGTAGGCACCAATCTGTTAGAAGACCTCCGCAGGTTCTCCTTAAAGGAAGGTCTCTCCCTGAGTCTGGTGTCAATCAAAATCAGGAAAGAAATAAGAGACTCGAGCTCAACTGGTAGGTCCTTAGCTGCAACCTCATCCTTCAAGGCATCCGAGAGACCATGAGAGAAAGCAGCGACCAGAGCCTCATTATTCCAGCCCACCTCTGCTGCCAGGGTACGAAACTCAATGGCGTATTCAGCTACGGATCGTGAACCCTGTCTGATGGACATAAGGAGCTTCGCAGCAGAGGCAGCACGAGCCGGCACATCGAATACCTTCCGAAGAGAAGCAACAAAACCGGAAAACTCGGCAACCACCGGATTGTTGTTCTCCCATAAAGGGCTGGCCCAGGCCAAGGCCTTGTCCGAGAGCAGCGAGATCAAGAAGCCCACCTTTGATCTCTCAGTAGGAAAGGCATGTGGCAGCAACTCGAAATAAATGCCCACCTGGTTAAGGAAACCTCGGCACTGAGTTGGCTCTCCCCCAAAGCGCTGTGGAAGAGGGGCAGAACCGGTCATACCCCGAAACACCGCAGGCGCAACAACAGGTGTCGGGGTAGACTCTGGCGCAACAACCGGAGCGGCAGTAGGAGCGAGCCCAGGAGCGACAACCGACCCATCGGCAACGGGAGCGAAATGAGCCGTGCGTTCAAGCAGGGTTTGCAACGCCACAGCGAACCGACCCAACAGGTGATCCTGCTGATCAAGTCTGGCAACCAGCGTGGGTAGCGAGGATGGCCCTGTACCGTCAGAATTCATGGCTTGGTCCTAATGTCACGGAACCATGAACCAGACGTACAACAAGAGATAAGTGAAAATAAGAAGGCTTTATTGAAAATAAAGCTGTAAAGCAAAAGTCCAAACGGATGGTGAAACCGAGCAGAGTCTTTGCGAAGCCAGAGGTCAGGAACCAGAAGGGTAGTCAGACGAAGCCAGGATCAGGAACCAGCAGGGTAGTCAGACGAAGCCAGGATCAGGAACCAGCAGGGTAGTCAGACGAGGCCAGGATCAGGAACCAGAAGCAGCAGCAGTCTTAGAAGCATGTGAACACAAGAGGACCAAGCAAGGAACTGAAGCCACAGACCTCCTATATATATGAGCTAGGCATCCAGCTCCTCCCAGGGGAAGGAGGAGCCGCAGGGTGGAAGGCTACAAGAAACCCAGGACCCAAGATGGCCGCCAGCACATGTCAAACGAAGGAGAGCAGCAAGCAGGTAAGACCATGACAATAGGCAGCTATAAACACAAATCTTCCAGCCGGGTCAATCTGACTGGCCTCTATTTCCCATCTAAGAGACTTATGCACCAGCAGTGACACCCCTCTAGACAAACTGGAATAACATGAATGCTGCGCCCATTGTACCCAAGGTTTCTGGGTACGTCTAGTAGTATCTGCCGTTAAGTGGGTTTCCTGCAAACAGAGTATATGTGGATTGAATCTTCTGATGGCAGAAAAGACCATGGTGCGTTTCCTTGTACTGCCCAGTCCCCTAAGATTCCAGGTCCGGATTTCCGACATGACAATCTAATGAAAAGGACCTTGTTGCCCTCGTGCCTCCCTCTCTGTAACCTACCCTTCCCGACCCGACACATAGTGTACAACATTTGAACAATCAAGTGTAACTTGGTATAGGTGATAAGCGTCTGCATGGTGAAACACTAAAGCAGCTATAACAATCTTGGCTGCTAAAGACAAGACGCTTCACCGGTTGTGTGGCACTTCAAAAAAACGGGGTGTGCGAATGGTGAATTACCAATAGCACCATATAACTCGTATCTTACTTATAAAAGATATATAACATAGTAACAAAGGACCCAATCCCTAACTTCTAATGGTATCCAGATCTGGGACCCAAGCATGTAATCTATCAGGAACACTACCCACATTCACACCGTCTCCACATTGCCCAAGTAGTAGCTGTGACCTGAAAGATCATTGCAGTATCATATACATTTCCCTGCCAGTCTCAGCTTTCCCGCTCTAACTAACTATGGGCTCAATCATTCCATCCCATGTGAGGATTAGCTGGGAAGTGAGATCAATGATAAATAATGACATTAGAAAATATGGATACTTAGTCAGTGTAAGTGTCCCTGTAGGTCCCAGAGTCCAGGTTCAAACATCCCTTTCTTGCAGTTGGCGGTGAGGGACTATGTGGACTTTCATTGTGGAAGTCTGGTGTTTCTGCCCCTGCCATCCAGCCAGTTTGTGGCCTCCTCAGGAGTGTTGAAGAACCGGATTACTTCCCCATCCACCACTCTTAGTCGAGCCGGGTAAGCCATAGAGTAGGATAAGTTCAGATCCCGGAGTCGTCTTTTCACCGTGCTGAAAGTTGCCCTGCGTTTCTGTAATTCGGCCGAAAAATCTGGGAAGATCATGATGGTGTTGTTATCATACTTCAGCTCCTGCTTGTTGTGCGCCATTTGCAGCACATGATCTCTGTCCGTAGAGTTTAACAATCTCGCCAGTAGAGGTCTTGGAGGAGCCCCCGGTGGAAGGAGTTTGGCGGGAACGCGATGTGCACGCTCAACAATGAAGGCTGATGAAAATGTCGCCTCTGGAAAGCTGTTACGGAGCCAGGTGGTGACAAATGCACATGGGTTATTACCCTCAGATTTTTCAGGTAAACCGATGATCCGCAAATTATTGCGCCTTGTGCGATTCTCGTAGTCGTCACATTTTTGCTGCCAGAACTTGACTTTCTGCTCCAGCTCGTGAATTTTTGCGGGGAGCGGTGTTACACGATCCTCCACCTCTGAGATCCTGTTTTCGGTCTCTTTAATGCACATGGCATGATATGCATGGCCTGCATATCATGGCGCAATAGGCCAATATCCACCTTCACCTCCTCCAGCTTGCCCACCATTCATGAGCGGCAGGTAGCTATCGCTTGCAGTAATTGCTCAGTGACTTCTTTCAGGGACGGCTCTGTGGCTGCGCTCACCGTCTCTTCGTGTGCAGAGCCATCTCTAATCCCGTCCGGAGGTGGTGAACGAGAGTCGGCGCCATCTTGGTCTTCCACGCGGGCAAACTCCCGGAGTCGGTCAGCGGCCGACTGTGCTCTATTACGGGCCATAGTTGTGCTGTGGGTCTTTCCCGACCTCCTACCCGATCTGGATGAAATTTTTGCAGCAGTTAAAGTACAGGATTACTGTGAAGTTAGGGCTTGGGTCCGGAGCTCAGCTAAGTGCGTCTGCTCATGTCAGCTTCCGGCCACGCCCCCCAAGAAAAATGGATGTTTACATGTTAGCCGTTATCTTGAATGAAAAAGTTGCACAAAGTTTCAGGCTGCAATCTACATTTCTTCATACATTTTCACACTCCTAATATGCATTTTGTAGCCTGCTCTTATTTTCAGACTTTTCTGATGTAGGAGTATGATCTGTAGTTTAATATTAATTAGTTATTTAATAGTTTTTTTTAATCTTGCGCAATAAATTATATTACATCTTTTTAGAAATTTCGTTCATTCTACCACCCAAAAAATGAATAATATAAAAAGAACTCAAAAAGTTTTACGTATCCCAAAATGGTACCAATAAAAACTACAGCTAATCACATGTTCAAAAAACAAGCCCTCATATTGATGTAAAAATAATTAGACTATAAGCAAAAAGCAAGCAGAGGGATTTCTGGGAAAGTACGTCTGTATAACATCTAGGAGGCTGATAACAGAGGTCAATAGGGGATGTGCACACCAGGCTGAGTTGTGCAACAGGTACAACTCCTTATGCGCATGTATCAAGAGGCAAGAGGTAGTATGCTGCGGCAACTGAGAGGCACTGAAATCTGACTCCAGAAAAGATACAGATCAATAAACGGAAAAAAGAGCTGAAATAGTAGAACAGACTTTATTGCTGCATTCTGTATTCTGATTGGATTCCTGGAGTTGAAGAGCAATGCAGTGGATATTGTTTGACTTTTTGATCCATAAAAATAAAAATGTCATTGGACATGGAATGCGGCAACACAAATAAATAATAAAAAATAAAAAAATGTCACAAACTTGACTGTCTGGGCTCCAGAGGTGAGATCTCCAGCTTCAGTGCAACTGCATCAGGAGAGACATGCTGCATGTGTGAAAGGGACCTTACTATTCCGACCAATGGAGTGCCGAGTCATGACCTATCAGGTTCTGATCCTCGAACCCGGTGCTCTATTTAAATTCCTGCTGGCAATACACCCTTGCCAGTTCTAGGTTTTCCCTTGCTATGCTCTAGTTGCAATTTTGCATTTTTTATTGTTGCTATTAGAATTGACTTCGGCTTGACTTGGACCTTTCTCTTGCTCTGCTCTGTGATTTAGTACTGTATTGACCTCCCAGCTTTGACTTTTTTCTGCACAACCTTCCTCTTTGATCGGCCGGGACGATCAAATGTTCGCGAACCGCGCGTTCGAGGCGGCCCCCTTTCACTTTAATGGCAGGCGAACCTGCAAAACCTTCAGGTCATATTTGCAGCCAGCAAACACTTACTAGAAGTACACAAACAGTCCCACAACATGGACAGTGATATACCAGAGGGGGATCATTGGCAAAAATTCCCACAAAAAATATGTATTTTAATCAGGGGCCATTTCTATGCGTCTTAAAGGGAAACTCTCAAAAATGTGTCCTGCTAGAGCCTAGAAAAATGTTATTTCCTATTGGTTTGATGTATACAAATGTGCAGCACTCCACGTTTTGTATCCTGCAGAGTCCAAAAAAAAATAAAAAAATTCTACCATGAAACTGTATGGTGAACGGACACCACTGTACGGCATTAGTGTTGATTGAGCACCGTAGTGGCGAACCCGAGCATTAAACCAGGTATCCCCTGCTCTGATGAGTGGAGGGTGCCTGGTTCATAGGAAAATCTCAGAAAATGATGGAAACACCACCAAAATGGTTCGGAATAGAGTTGAGCGAACACCTGGATGTTCGGGTTCGAGAACTTCGGCCGAACTTCCCTGAAATGTTCGGGTTCGGGATCCGAACTCGACCCGAACTTCGCCCCGAACCCAAACCCCATTGAAGTCAATGGGGACCCGAACTTTTCGGCTCTAAAAAGGCTGTAAAATAGACCAGGAAAGGGCTAGAGGGCTGCAAAAGGCAGCAAAATGTAGGTAAATCCCCTGCAAACAAATGTGGATAGGGAAATGAATTTAAAGAAAATAAAATAAATTAAAATTAACCAATATCAATTGGAGAGAGGTCTCATGGCAGAGAATCAGGCTTTATGTCATAGCAGAGAATCAGGCTTCATGTCATAGCAGAGAATCAGGCTTCATGTCACCGACCACTGGAACAGGCCATTGTCAGATATTTAGGCCCCGGCACCCAGACAGAGGAGAGAGGTCCCATAGCAGAGAATCAGGCTTCATGTCATAGCAGAGAATCAGGCTTCAAGTCATAGCAGAGAATCAGGCTTCAAGTCATAGCAGAGAATCAGGCTTCATGTCATAGCAGAGAATCAGGCTTCACGTCACCCACCACTGGAACAGGCCATTGTCAGATATTTAGGCCCCGGCACCCAGACAGAGGAGAGATGTCCCATAGCAGAGAATCAGGCTTCATGGCATAGCAGAGAATCAGGCTTCACGTCACCCACCACTGGAACAGGCCACTGTCAGATATTTTTAGGCCCCGGCACCCAGACAGAGGAGAGAGGTCCCATAGCAGAGAATCAGGCTTCATGTCATAGCAGAGAATCAGGCTTCAAGTCATAGCAGAGAATCAGGCTTCATGTCATAGCAGAGAATCAGGCTTCACGTCACCGACCACTGGAACAGGCCATTGTCAGATATTTAGGCCCCGGCACCCAGACAGAGGAGAGAGGTCCCATAGCAGAGAATCAGGCTTCATGTCAAAGCAGAGAATCAGGCTTCAAGTCATAGCAGAGAATCAGGCTTCAAGTCATAGCAGAGAATCAGGCTTCATGCCATAGCAGAGAATCAGGCTTCACGTCACCCACCACTGGAACAGGCCATTGTCAGATATTTAGGCCCCGGCACCCAGACAGAGGAGAGAGGTCCCATAGCACAGAATCAGGCTTCATGGCATAGCAGAGAATCAGGCTTCACGTCACCCACCACTGAAAAAGGCCATTGTCAGATATTTAGGCCCCGGCACCCAGACAGAGGAGAGAGGTCCCATAGCAGAGAATCAGGCTTCAAGTCATAGCAGAGAATCAGGCTTCAAGTCATAGCAGAGAATCAGGCTTCATGTCATAGCAGAGAATCAGGCTTCACGTCACCCACCACTGGAACAGGCCATTGTCAGATATTTAGGCCCCGGCACCCAGACAGAGGAGAGATGTCCCATAGCAGAGAATCAGGCTTCATGTCATAGCAGAGAATCAGGCTTCATGTCACCCACCACTGGAACAGGCCACTGTCAGATATTTAGGCCCCGGCACCCAGACAGAGGAGAGAGGTCCCATAGCAGAGAATCAGGCTTTATGTCATAGCAGAGAATCATGCTTCATGTCACCCACCACTGGAACAGGCCACAGTCAGATATTTTTAGGCCCCGGCACCCAGACAGAGGAGAGGTTCATTCAACTTTGGGTTGCCCCACAATAAAATGGTAAAATGAAAATAAAAAAGGATTGGATGAGGAAGTGCCCTGGAGTCCAATAATATATGGTGTCGTATCTGTGGTCCACGTATCGCCATCTGTACCTTGCCACAGATGGCGTTGCGCAGTGCACACTTGATTTTATCGATTACTTGGTTGTGCAGGGAAGGCACGGCTCTCTTGGAGAAGTAGTGCCGGCTGGGAACAACATACTGTGGGACAGCAAGCGACATGAGCTGTTTGAAGCTGTCTGTCTCCACCAGCCTGAATGACAGCATTTCATAGGCCAGTAGTTTAGAAATGCTGGCATTCAGGGCCAGGGATCGAGGGTGGCTAGGTGGGAATTTACACTTTCTCTCAAATGTTTGTGAGATGGAGAGCTGAACGCTGCCGTGTGACATGGTTGAGATGCTTGGTGACGGAGGTTGTGGTGTTGGTGGTACATCCTCTGTTTGCTGGGCGGCAGGTGCCAACGTTCCTCCAGAGGCGGAGGAAGAGGCAGAGGCGGCAACAGCAGAAGAGGTAGCAGGGGGAGCCTGAGTGAGTTCCTTGTTTTTAAGGTGTTTACTCCACTGCAGTTCATGCTTTGCATGCAGGTGCCTGGTCATGCAGGTTGTGCTAAGATTCAGAACGTTAATGCCTCGCTTCAGGCTCTGATGGCACAGCGTGCAAACCACTCGGGTCTTGTCGTCAGCACATTGTTTGAAGAACTGCCACGCCAGGGAACTCCTTGAAGCTGCCTTTGGGGTGCTCGGTCCCAGATGGCGGTGGCCAGTAGCAGACGGACTCTCTTGGCGGCGGGTGTTCTGCTTTTGCCCACTGCTCCCTCTTTTGCTATGCTGTTGGCTCAGTCTCACCACTGCCTCTTCCTCCGAATTCTGAAAGTCAGTGGCACGACCTTCATTCCATGTGGGGTCTAGGACCTCATCGTCCCCTGCATCGTCTTCCACCCAGTCTTCCTCCCTGACCTCCTTTTCGGTCTCACTTATGCACGTCTAATCCCAGATGTGCAGTATATTAGAGGGTTTTTTTCACCCCAGTAACCAAAAAGCTGTATTTCTGGCCTAAATGTGACACTCACTTATGCACGTCTAATCCCAGATGTGCAGTATATTAGTGGGTTTTTTCACCCCAGTAAGCACAAAGCCGTATTTGTGGCCTAAATGTGACACTCACTTATGCACGTCTAATCCCAGATATGCACTATATGAAACAGATGTATTTTTTTCACCCCAGTAAGGATAAAGCTGTGTTTCTGGCCAAAATATGACAATCACTTATGCACGTCTAATCCCAAAAGTGCAGTATATGAAACAGATGTATTTTTTTCCCCCCCGTAAGCTCAAAGCCGTATTTCTGGCCTAAATGTGACACTCACTTATGCATGTCTAATCCCAGATGTGCAGTATATGAAACAGATGTATTTTTTTCGCCCCAGTAAGCAAAAAGCCGTATTTGTGGCCTAAATGTGACACTCACTTATGCACGTCTAATCCCAGATGTGCAGTATATTAGAGGGTTTTTTTCGCCCCAGTAAGCACAAAGCCATGTTTCTGGCCTAAATGTGATAGTCACTTATGCACGTCTAATCCCAGATGTGCAGTATATCAGAGGGTTTTTATAACCCCAGTAACCAAAAAGCCGTATTTCTGGCCTAAATGTGACACTCACTTATGCACGTCTAATCCCAGATGTGCAGTATATCAGAGGGTTTTTATAACCCCAGTAATAAAAAAGCCATATTTCTGGCCTAAATTTGACACTCACTTATGCACGTCTAATCCCAGATGTGCACTATATGAAACAGATGTATTTTTCTCACCCCAGTAAGCAAAAAGCCGTATTTCTGACCTAAATGTGACACTCACTTATGCACGTCTAATCCCAGATGTGCACTATATGAAACAGATGTATTTTTTTCACTCCAGTAAGAAAAAAGCCGTATTTCTTGCCTAAATGTGACAATCACTTATGCACGTCTAATCCCAGATGTGCACTATATGAAACAGATGTATTTTTTTCACCCCACTAAACAAAAAGCTGTATTTCTGGCCTAAATGTGACACTCACTTATCCCAGATGTGCAGTATATCAGAGAGTTTTTTTACCCCAGTAAGCACAAAGCCGTATTTGTGGCCTAAATGTGACACTGACTTATGCACGTTTAAACCCAGATGTGCACTATATGAAACAGATGTATTTTTTTCACCCCAGTAAGAAAAAAGCTGTATTTATTGCCTAAATGTGACAATCACTTATGCACGTCTAATCCCAGATGTGCACTATATGAAACAGATGTATTTTTTTCACCCCAGTAAGCACAAAGCCGTATTTCTGGCCTAAATGTGACACTCACTCATGCACGTCTAATCCCAGATGTGCAGTATATCAGAGGGTTTTTTCACCCCAGTAAGCACAAAGCCGTATTTGTGGCCTAAATGTGACACTCACTTATGCACGTTTAAACCCAGATGTGCACTATATGAAACAGATGTATTTTTTTCACCCCAGTAAGAAAAAAGCCGTATTTCTTGCCTAAATGTGACAATCACTTATGCACGTCTAATCCCAGATGTGCACTATATGAAACAGATGTATTTTTTTCACCCCAGTAAGAAAAAAGCCGTATTTCTGGCCTAAATGTGACACTCACTCATGCACGTCTAATCCCAGATGTGCAGTATATCAGAGGGTTTTTTCACCCCAGTAAGCACAAAGCCGTATTTGTGGCCTAAATGTGACACTCACTTATGAACATTTAAACCCAGATGTGCACTATATGAAACAGATGTATTTTTGTCACCCCAGTAAGAAAAAAGCCGTATTTCTTGCCTAAATGTGACACTCACTTATGCACGTTTAAACCCAGATGTGCACTATATGAAACAGATGTATTTTTTTCACCCCACTAAACAAAAAGCTGTATTTCTGGCCTAAATGTGATATTCACTTATGCACGTCTAATCCCAGATCTGCACTGTATGAAACAGATGTATTTTTTTCACCCCAGTAAGAAAAAAGCCGTATTTCTGGCCTAAATGTGACAACCACTTATGCACGTCTAATCCCAAATGTGCACTATATGAAACAGATGTATTTTTTTTCACCCCAGTAAGCACAAAGCCGTATTTCTGGCCTAAATGTGACACTCACTCATGCACGTCTAATCCCAGATGTGCAGTATATCAGAGGGTTTTTTCACCCCAGTAAGCACAAAGCCGTATTTGTGGCCTAAATGTGACACTCACTTATGCACGTTTAAAGCCAGATGTGCACTATATGAAACAGATGTATTTTTTTCACCCCAGTAAGAAAAAAGCCGTATTTCTGGCCTAAATGTGACAATCACTTATGCACGTCTAATCCCAGATGTGCACTATATGAAACAGATGTATTTTATTCACCCCAATAAGCACAAAACCGTATTTCTGGCCTAAATGTGACACTCACTTATGCACGTTTAAACCCAGCTGTGCACTATATAAAACTGATGTATTTTTTTCACCCCAGTAAGAAAAAAGCCGTATTTCTTGCCTAAATGTGACAATCACTTATGCACGTCTAATCCCAGATGTGCACTATATGAAACAGATGTATTTTTGTCACCCCAGTAAGAAAAAAGCCGTATTTCTTGCCTAAATTTGACAATAGCTTATGAACGTCTAATCCCAGATGTGCACTATATGAAACAGATGTATTTTTTTCACCCCAGTAAGCACAAAGCCGTATTTCTGGCCTAAATGTGACACTCACTTATGTACGTCTAATCCCAGATGTGCACTATATGAAACAGATGTATTTTTTTCACCCCACTAAACAAAAAGCTGTATTTCTGGCCTAAATGTGATATTCACTTATGCACGTCTAATCCCAGATCTGCACTGTATGAAACAGATGTATTTTTTTCACCCCAGTAAGAAAAAAGCCGTATTTCTGGCCTAAATGTGACAACCACTTATGCACGTCTAATCCCAGATGTGCACTATATGAAACAGATGTATTTTTTTTCACCCCAGTAAGCACAAAGCCGTATTTCTGGCCTAAATGTGACACTCACTCATGCACGTCTAATCCCAGATGTGCAGTATATCAGAGGGTTTTTTCACCCCAGTAAGCACAAAGCCGTATTTGTGGCCTAAATGTGACACTCACTTATGCACGTTTAAACCCAGATGTGCACTATATGAAACAGATGTATTTTTGTCACCCCAGTAAGAAAAAAGCCGTATTTCTGGCCTAAATGTGACAATCACTTATGCACGTCTAATCCCAGATGTGCACTATATGAAACAGATGTATTTTTTTCACCCCAGTAAGCACAAAGCCGTATTTCTGGCCTAAATGTGACACTCACTTATGTACGTCTAATCCCAGATGTGCACTATATGAAACAGATTTATTTTTTTTCACCCCACTAAACAAAAAGCTGTATTTCTGGCCTAAATGTGACACTCACTTATGCACGTCTAATCCCAGATGTGCACTATATGAAACAGATGTATTTTTTTCACCCCAGTAAGCACAAAGCCGTATTTCTGGCCTAAATGTGACACTCACTTATGAACATTTAAACCCAGATGTGCACTATATGAAACAGATGTATTTTTGTCACCCCAGTAAGAAAAAAGCCGTATTTCTTGCCTAAATGTGACAATCACTTATGCACGTCTAATCCCAGATGTGCACTATATGAAACAGATGTATTTTTTTCACCCCAGTAAGCACAAAGCCGTATTTCAGGCCTAAATTTGACACTCACTTATGTACGTCTAATCCCAGATGTGCACTATATGAAAACAGATGTATTTTTTTCACCCCACTAAACAAAAAGCTGTATTTCTGGCCTAAATGTGATACTCACTTATGCACGTCTAATCCCAGATCTGCACTGTATGAAACAGATGTATTTTTTTCACCCCAGTAAGAAAAAAGCCGTATTTCTGGCCTAAATGTGACAACCACTTATGCACGTCTAATCCCAGATGTGCACTATATGAAACAGATGTATTTTTTTTCACCCCAGTAAGCACAAAGCCGTATTTCTGGCCTAAATGTGACACTCACTCATGCACGTCTAATCCCAGATGTGCAGTATATCAGAGGGTTTTTTCACCCCAGTAAGCACAAAGCCGTATTTGTGGCCTAAATGTGACACTCACTTATGCACGTTTAAACCCAGATGTGCACTATATGAAACAGATGTATTTTTTTCACCCCAGTAAGAAAAAAGCCGTATTTCTTACCTAAATGTGACAATCACTTATGCACGTCTAATCCCAGATGTGCACTATTTGAAACAGATGTATTTTTTTCACCCCAGTAAGCACAAAGCCGTATTTCTGGCCTAAATGTGACACTTACTTATGTACGTCTAATCCCAGATGTGCACTATATGAAACAGATGTATTTTTTTCACCCCACTAAACAAAAAGCTGTATTTCTGTCCTAAATGTGACAGTTACTTATGCTTGTCTAATCCCAGATGTGCAGTATATTAGAGGGTTTTTTCACCCCAGTATGCCAAAGCTGTATTTCTCGACTTGCAGACATGCAGATAGCCTGTTCTGGTGCACTACGGTTGCATAAATTGGCTGCCGATTATGTATTGATATTGACTAACTGAAGGCAAAAAAGTTTGTTTTCAGTAGTAGTTGGCTCAGGGCAGGCTTAAAAAAATTGTGCACTGCACCAACAAAACACATTTGCTGTAGATCGCTGAGTAAAAAAGCAGTTCTGAATCTTCATAAGATTTCTCCCTGATCTCTCCCTCACAGCAGCTGCAGCCTCTCCCTACACTAATCCGAGCAGAGTGACGGGCGGCGCTACGTGACTCCAGCTTAAATAGAGGCTGAGTCACATGCTGCAGTTGGCCAATCACAGCCATGCCAATAGTAGGCATGGCTGTGGTGGCCTTTTGGTGCAAGTAGTATGATGCTTGTTAATTGGCTGCTTTGCAGCCTTTCAAAAAGCGCCATAAAAATCACCGAACACCGAACCCGAACCCAAACTTTTACGTAAATGTTCGGGTTCGGGTCCGTGTGCCGAAAACCCTAAAGTTCTGTACGAACCCGAACTTTACAGTTTGGGTTCGCTCAACTCTAAAGCTGTATATAACCCTTGAATTTCACACTCACTGATGCTGCAAGGACTGTAAAATAGTGGATTTTGCCAAAAAAGGGTGTTTTTTAAATCCCAGAATATTATGGCTATATTTCTAGCTTAAATTGCACACTGACTAATCCAGATGTTGTATATTGCCAAAAAGTGTGTTTTTTTAGTAACAGAATATGAAAGCTGTATATATTAAACTTGAATTTCACACGCGCAGATCTTTAAAATAGTGGATTTGGGCAAAAAAAAGCGTGTTTTTAAAAACCCAGAAAATTAAGGCTGTATTTCTAGCTTAAATTGCACTCTGACTAATCCAAATGTTGTATATTGCCCAAAAATTTTATTTATTTTTTGTTAGTTTTTTTGTAACAGAATATGAAAGCACCATTTAGAGCACTTTCTGTGACAGCAAACATGGTCAAATATGGCAAAGACCGGAGGGGACCCGGACCCGACGACAGCGCACAAACCGTCCCCTGACATACAGAAATACCTGCAGCATAAGGCCATGAGCGCACAGGAGCAGACTCCTAAGATGGCGCCTGGCGCCTCAGCAGCAACCAAAAACGAAAGAGAGACGGACCGGCACAGCGACCTCACTGGAAAGCACAGTGAGTTAGACATGGCTGCCACGTCTAACATTTTCTTCAAAACAACCATAGCTCAAGCACTGAGCCCGGTCGTCTCCAATCTGGCTGAGATCAAGAATGAAATTAAGCATGTGGGCACAAGGGTGGAAGGCCTTGAAAATGCGTGCGCGGCCATTACTGCGCACTCGACTGCCCTGGCATCCCAAATTCCAGAGCACACAGCTCAAATAAACAAGGCACTTACCCTGATAGAAGATCAGGAAAACAGAAGCAGGCGGCGAAATATCCGAATAAAAGGATTGCCAGAATCGTGGGCCACAGACTCACTAAAGAAAATTGCCTTGGAAATATTTGGAGATTTAATAGGGGGAGCTGCAGCCCAAGAGGTCACCATTGGGAGAATTCACACATCCCTCAAGCCCAAGCCATCAGGGACTGAACCCCCTAGAGATTTGATTTGTGGTCTACTCTCATATGTGGACACAGCAAGAATCCTGGCAGCAGCAAGGGAAAAAGCTCCAGTAACATATGCAGGGGCAGAGCTTGCATTATTTCAAGATGTAGCACCCTCCATATTAGCCAAAAGAAGAATCCTTAGGCCTCTTCTTGAACAGCTGCGCAAGAGAAATATTATCTACTCCTGGCTATATCCCTTTGGACTCCCTATTTCTCACAATGGTCGCTGACTGCTCATCCACACACCTGAAGACCTCGCCAAGATGTGGTCGTCGCTGGGTATAGAGCCAATAGAGATTCCATCCTGGATGCCGGCAGAGACGAACACCACCATGCCAGCTTTACCGATACAGGAACCATGGCAGCGAGCCTCCAAGTACAAGTGCCAGCGTCCAAATCAGTGCACACCCCAGAACTCTCTAGAACCGGCCTGAAGAGACTATATGTCATGCTGAAGGTACCAGGTCGCAACCGCGACCCAGAGATGATCTGGAAAGATCATATTACCTGTTGATGTCAATCTGCCACAAATGTCGGTCTGACACCGACAATGTAGACCAAAGTCACACCAAAGTTATGATTCCTAGCCTGGTTCAGGGTCAGAATGACTTAGCTCAGGGGGCAGAGCCTGACTGCCGACAGAGTCAGTCGCATGTAGGAGAGCTCTCCTCCTTGCAACCCTGCAACTTGGCTAAAACGGCAGTCTAACTCAGCGCAGAATGGGCAAAATCGTCAGAAGTATACCCAAAGACAAGTCGGATTCCAGCAAACCGGACCGCAGTGTCTCCGATATGGAGAAATACCTAAACAAGAAGTCCTCAGTTGTAGCGCCTGCAGCCTCCAAGATGGCACCGCCAGAGCATGAGGACTGGACACAGGACTCCAAAGATGCGGAAGGCTGCACCTCGGACCCGGTGGATGGGCCCACACAGCTGAGCTCAGCCCCGATCTCCAGGCAATTTCTGCAACAGGCTCTAACTTCGGCCCTAACTCCGGTCATGCACGACCTCAAGGAGATAAAGGCGGACGTTAAACATATAGTGCACCAAGTGGAGACCCTTGAAAGTAACCAAGCGGCCATACTAAACTATGTCCAGGTTGCCATCGAAAACACCGCAGCATATGTATATTCTCTGGACACAGCCTATACACTCATAGAGGATCAAGAGAATCGTGGTAGGAGGAAAAATCTCTGCATACGCGGTCTCCTCGAAAGTATTCTCCATGAGGCCCTACTGGAATCTGCCGGTGCCATCTTCACTATCCTCTTAGGTGCCACCAGAGCTGCTGAGATAAACATTGAACACATCCATCGGGCACTGAGGCCGAAACCGAAAGACACAGAGAACCCGAGAGGTGTGTGGTCTATTGAAATATGTGGACACAGCAGCATTGATGCAGGCTGCAAGAAGCCAAAAAGAGATCACCTTTGAAGGAGCCAAAATCTCCATTTACCAGGATCTGGCACCATCCACATTAAACAAACGAAGGGCCTTGCATCCTCTTACGGACTACCTAAGCCACATCAGGATCCACTATAAGTGGCTCTTCCCCTTCGGCCTCACTTTTGCGGTTGGGGGAAAAAGATGCATTATCCGAGTACCATCGGATCTACAGGCGGCGTGGGAGCTCCTTCAGACTGCCCCGCTGGACATCCCCTCGTGGCTACCATCTGATGGAGTCAGTGTCCCACTGACGGATCTTCCAGAGGCACAGATGTGGACAAAGGCTCCACTGAAGAAGCGAAATGTCCACAAACCAAGAGAAGCTTGACTAGCTAATCCACCTTCGGGTCCCACCCGAGAGACCTGGACTGCGTCATCACTCTGCGGCGATACACTCTCGGAGGCTCACTTCACTTAGCCTCGCTCCTGCCGAGCATGCAAGTGTCAGTGAACTACTGCTATCTACTGTTATATCCCTATTCTTATACTTCAGCTGGTCCGGAGGGGGTCCCCGATTTTGTGTGGGGCCCTCACCACTACCTAACCTCTGTTTTGAAAGACTTCCATTTTGCTGTGGACAATATGGCGCCAGGTATGCAGGGAGCGCTGATTTACCTCACCGATGAACCAGACGCGCAACGACCCTTCGACCCACACCAGGAGTATCTTAGCGCAGACCTGAGATTCATGGTGGTTAATTTGGATGACATTTTAATTTACTCTCCTGATCTGAAGACCCATCAGGATCATGTGAGACAGGTCTTGACGATCCTTTGGGAGAATAAATTATATGCTAAATTGGAGAAATGTTTGTTTTCGGTGCAGGAGCTTCCGTTCTTGGGATATCTGCTTTTGGGCGGTTCTGGAGTGGGACCGACCTGAGAATCAGAAAGCTTTGATGAGGTTCCTGGGGTTTACTAATTATTATAGAAAATTTATTTCGAACTATTCTACCATTGTAAGACCTCTCACTGATATGACTAAGAAGGGCACCGACGTCTCTGTCTGATCGGATGAGGCATTGCAGGCCTTTTTGGCTATTAAGGAGCGTTTTGCGTCTGCTCCCATTCTGGTGCAGCCCGATGTGTCTCAGCCATTCGTAGTGGAGGTTGATGCATCTGAAGTGGGGGTTGGAGCGGTGCTGTCGCAGGGTCCATCTCCTGGCAAATGGGTCCTGTGTAGGGATGAGCGAACCCGAACTGTATAGTTCGGGTTCGTACCGAATTTTGGGGTGTCCGTGACACGGACCCGAACCCGAACATTTTCGTAAAAGTCTGGGTTCGGGTTCGGTGTTCGGCGCTTTCTTGGCGCTTTTTGAAAGGCTGCAAAGCAGCCAATCAACAAGCGTCATACTGCTTGCCCCAAGAGGCCATTACAGCCTTGCCTACTATTGGCATGGCTGTGATTGGCCAGTGCAGCATGTGACCCAGCCTCTATATAAGCTTGGGTCACGTTGCGCTGCACGTCACTCTGCTGATTCAAGCATAGGGAGAGGTTGCAGCTGCGAAGTTAGGGCGAGATTAGGCAGATTAACTCCTCCAAAAGACTTCATTCTGTGATCGATCTGCAGCTGTGGATCATTGAAGTGCTAATATTGACTTGCTCACTTTTTTGAGGCTGCCCAGAGCGTTTTTAGATCACTTTTTTTCTGGGGTGTTCGGCGGCCATTTTGTCACTTGTGGTGCGCCAGCACAAGCTATCACCAAGTGTATTTAACCATCAATAGTGTGGTTATTTTGTGCTATATCCTACATCAGCTGCAGGCTGAGCCTGTGTCACCGAAGTGCATTTAACCATCAACAGTCTGGTTATTTTTTGGCCATATACTACATCTGGTGCAGGCTGAGCCTGTGTCACCGAAGTGCATTTAACCATCAACAGTCTGGTTATTTTTTGGCCATATACTACATCTGGTGCAGGCTGAGCCTGTGTCACCCAAGTGCATTTACCATCAACAGTGTGGTTATTTTTTGGCCATATACTACATCAGGGGCAAGTTGAGACTGTCACCCAGCGCCTAAAAAATAGACCTGACATTTCTATTCAAGCAAATCTGTACTGTTTTAGCTGGTCAAGTTATTTGTAGTGACCTTAAAAGCACACTTTTTGTTCTGGGTTGAAAAACTATTCCCAAATTTGCCATTCTCAAAATAACTAGTTTCTGGTATTTGAGGCCTACTTGAAATATAACCCAAAAAGGAAATCTTACATTGAAGGTGCTGATAGTGTCATTCAGAAAAACCTAAGACACACGCTACCGTGCAGATAGAAGTCTGATTCTGTGATTAAACCTATACCTGTCACACAGCGCAAAAAAAAAACAGGTCTCACATTTCTATTCAACCAAATCTGTACTGTTTTAGCTGGTCAAGTTATTTGTAGTGACCGTAAAAGCACATTTTTTTTTCTGGGTTGAAAAACTATTCCCAAATTTGCCATTCTCAAAATAACTAGTTTCTGGTATTTGAGGCCTACTTGAAATCTATCCCAAAAAGTATATCTTACATTGAAGGTGCTGATAGTGTCATTCAGAAAAACCTAAGACACACGCTACCGTGCAGATAGAAGTCTGATTCTGTGATTAAACCTATACCTGTCTCACATTTCTATTCAACCAAATCTGTACTGTTTTAGCTGGTCAAGTTATTTGTAGTGACCGTAAAAGCACATTTTTTTTACTGGGTTGAAAAAATATTCCCAAATTTGCCATTCTCAAAATAACTAGTTTCTGGTATTTGAGGCCTACTTGAAATCTAACCCAAAAAGGAAATCTTACATTGAAGGTGCTAATAGTGTCATTCAGAAAAACCTAAGATACACGCTACCGTGCAGATAGAAGTCTGATTCTGTGATTAAACCTATACCTGTCACACAGCGCAAAAAAAAAAAACAGGTCTCACATTTCTATTCAACCAAATCTGTACTGTTTTAGCTGGTCAAGTTATTTGTAGTGACCGTAAAAGCACATTTTTTTTACTGGGTTGAAAAAATATTCCCAAATTTGCCATTCTCAAAATAACTAGTTTCTGGTATTTGAGGCCTACTTGAAATCTAACCCAAAAAGGAAATCTTACATTGAAGGTGCTGATAGTGTCATTCAGAAAAACCTAAGACACACGCTACCGTGCAGATAGAAGTCTGATTCTGTGATTAAACCTATACCTGTCACACAGCGCAAAAAAAAACAGGTCTCACATTTCTATTCAACCAATTCTGTACTGTTTTAGCTGGTCAAGTTATTTGTAGTGACCGTAAAAGCAGACTTTTTGTTCTGGGTTGAAAAAGCATTCCCAAATTTGCCATTCTCAAAATTGTGGTGAACGGGAACAATGAGGAAAACATCTAATAAGGGACGCGGACGTGGACATGGTCGTGGTGGTTTTAGTGGACCCTCTGTTGATGGGAGAGGACGTGGCCGTTCTGCCACAGCCACACGTCCTAGTGAACCAACTACCTCAGGTCCCAGTAGCCAGCAGAATTTACAGCGATATTTGGTGGGGCCCAATGCCGTTCTAAGGATGGTAAGGCCTGAGCAGGTACAGGCATTAGTCAATTGGGTGGCCGACAGTGGATCCAGCACGTTCACATTATCTCCCACCCAGTCTTCTGCAGAAAGCGCACAGATGGCGCATGAAAACCAAGCCCATCAGTCTGTCACATCACCCCCATGCATATCAGGGAAACTGTCTGAGCCTCAAGTTATGCAGCAGTCTCTTATGCTGTTTGAAGACTCTGCTGCCAGGGTTTCCCAAGGGCATCCACCTAGCCCTTCCCCAGGGGTGGAAGAGATAGAATGCACTAACGCACAACCACTTATTTTTCCTGATGATGAGGACATGGGAATACCACCTCAGCACGTCTCTGATGATGACGAAACACAGGTGCCAACTGCTGCGTCTTTCTGCAGTGTGCAGACTGAACAGGAGGTCAGGGATCAAGACTGGGTGGAAGACGATGCAGGGGACGATGAGGTCCTAGACCCCACATGGAATGAAGGTCGTGCCACTGACTTTAACCACCTCCGGACCGCCTAACGCAGGATCGCGTTCCGGAGGTGGCAGCGCTGCGCAGAGTCACGCATATACTCGTCATCTCGCGAGACGCAAGATTTCGCTCAATGCCGGCCCGCGCATGCGCATCGCGGGCCGGCAAAATTTAAAGAACAAGTTCGTCACCAGCCTGCCAGCAACGATCATTGGCTGGCAGGCTGGCGATTTTCAAAAAATCCAATCATAAGCCATATAACAGATCATATTAGTAAATATGATCTGTTATATGGCTTGTCTGCTCCTCTGCTGGTCCTTTTCGTCGGTTGGATCCAGCAGAGGAGCAGACTGAACTGTGAGTACACCAAACACTACACCTTAGCCCCAGATCACCCCCCTGCACCCCAATTAACCCTTTGATCACCCCCTTGATCGCCCCTGTCAATCACTAGTGAAAGGAAAAAAAGTGATCAGTGTAAACTGTCACTTTTTTTTTTTTCACTGGTATTGGCTGTTAGGTTTTAGGGATAGTTTAGGCCCCTTGGTTAGGTAGTTAGCGTCAGTTAGCGCCCAGCCCACCGCACCGCAGTCACTTTTATTCGCTGATTAGCGTATCGCTAATCAGCATTTGTACTTTTATAGTATCTGTAAGTGATCAAAACTGATCACGGTCAGATCTATAATTGTATTAGTGTCACCTTAGCTCGCCCTCCACCCAAAACGCAGTGTTTGCCCGATCAGGCCTGATCGGTCGCCCACACGTGCGTTCACCCACGCCCGCCCCACCGCAGTGACAAAAAATATATATTTTTTTGATCACTGCACATTCATTTTACACGCACTGCGGCGATAAAAAAATCAGTTTTGATATTTTTTATCAACCGCAGCGGCCTCCGGTACTTCGCTAGCCTCCCCTTTGTAAGACAGGTTTGCTTTTTTTCTTGGGTAGTCTCAGGGAATACCCCTAAATTTAGTAGTCCAAAATGTCAAACAGGGGGTATTCTTCTGAAGAGGCCTACAGGATTCTGACCCAGTCGGATGAGGAGTGGGAACCCTCATCTGACGAATCTAGCGGGTCAGAATATGAACCTGTGGAAAGCAGTGGCTCTCTGACCCAAAGTTCGGACGAGGAGGTGGAGGTCCCTGATAGCACCAGGCGTACCAGGCCCCGTGTCGCTAGACCACAGGTTACGCAGGATCCGCTTCAAGAGCAGCAGAGTGGGGCTGTCGCTGCCGGATCACGTGGTGAGGCATACACCAGCAGCGCAGCCCTTCCTGGACCTAGTACCAGCACTGCCGTACAACCTGGTGAAGTAGCGAGCACCAGAAGGGCAGTTGAAGCTGGTACGGTGGCACGTGCAATAGTTACCCCGTCGCAGCCACCGCACAGACAGGCCCGTAGACCCCCTAGAGTCCCTGAGGTGCTGGCAAATCCTGATTGGCAGTCACCAACTTCAGCCGCACCAGTAGTTCCCCCTTTCACCGCCCAGTCTGGAGTTCGGGTTGAGACGGCTCAAATCGGTTCGGCCCTGGGATTTTTTGAGCTGTTCTTGACTGCGGAGCTCTTGGACTTAGTCGTGGCAGAGACAAACCGGTATGCCACACAATTTATAACCGCAAACCCGGGAAGCTATTATGCCCAGCCTTTCCGGTGGAAACCAGTCCAAGTTTCCGAACTTAAAATTTTTCTGGGCCTTCTCCTCAACATGGGCCTGACAAAAAAGCATGAATTGCGGTCATATTGGTCCACGCACCCGATTCATCACATGCCCATGTTCTCTGCTGCTATGTCCAGGACACGATTTGAGACCATCCTCCGTTTTCTGCATTTTAGCGACAACACCACCTCCCGTCCCAGAGGCCACCCTGCTTTTGACCGGCTCCACAAAATTCGGCCCCTCATAGACCATTTCAACCTGAAATTTGCAGATTTGTATACCCCTGAGCAAAACATCTGCGTAGACGAGTCCCTAATACATTTTACCGGGCGCCTTGGCTTCAAACAATACATCCCAAGCAAGCGTGCCCGGTATGGGGTCAAATTGTATAAGCTCTGTGAAAGGGCCACAGGCTATACCCACAAATTTCAGATCTATGAGGGAAAAGATCAGACCATGGAGCCGGTCGGTTGCCCTGACTACCTGGGGAGCAGTGGGAAGACAGTCTGGGACTTGGTGTCACCCTTATTCGGCAAGGGGTACCATCTTTATGTGGACAATTTCTACACAAGTGTGGCCCTCTTTAGGCATTTGTTTCTAGAACGGATTTGCGCCTGTGGCACCGCGCAAACTAGTCGCGTGGGCTTCCCCCAACGGCTTGTAACCACCCGTCTTGCAAGGGGGGAGAGGGCTGCCTTGTGTAACGAAGAACTGCTCGCGGTGAAATGGAGAGACAAGCGTGACGTTTACATGCTCTCCTCCATTCACGCAGACACGACAATCCAAATTGAGCGAGCAACCCGTGTCATTGAAAAGCCCCTCTGTGTCCACGACTATAATGCGCTCATGGGAGGGGTGGACTTCAATGACCAGATGTTGTCTCCGTATTTAGTTTCCCGCAGAACCAGACGCTGGTATAAGAAGGTGTCTGTATATTTGATTCAATTGGCGCTGTACAATAGTTTTGTTCTCTACAGTAAGGCTGGGAGAACACGATCCTTCCTCAAATTCCAGGAAGAGATCATCGAGAACCTCCTTTATCCAGAAGGTTCCGTGGCCCCATCCACCAGTGTAGTTAGCCGTCTACACGAGCGACATTTCCCCAGTGTCGTTCCTGGTACCTCAACCCAACCGTCACCCCGAAAAAGATGTTGTGTCTGTAGCAGGAGTGGAATAAGGCGTGACACCCGCTATTTCTGTCCTGACTGTGCTGACCACCCTGCCCTATGCTATGGAGAGTGTTTCCGGAAGTACCACACACAGGTACACTTAGCATAGGGATTGCATCTCACAGGACAGGCACACAGGGCTATTAGGGCCCATTCACTCACAGCTGCTGCAAACCTCTCCTTTCACCTGGGATAAAGTGCATAACGTACTTCGCCACATCTTTGGGCGATTTGCGCTTTGCACATTGTCCTATGGGGAAGGAGAGGTTTGTTCTATAAAGGTAAAAAAAAAATTACCGGTAAGTAAAAAAGTTAAACGTTCAGTTAAAAAAGTTAAAAAAAGTTTCTATGTTCTGTTCAACAGTTAATAAATTTATTGCGTTGCGGCCTGGTTTTTTCTTTTTTGTTTTGTTTTTTTTACCTTTCAGGTGGACCAACCGATCGACTAGCTGCAGCACTGATGTGCATTCGGACAGAAGCATTGCGCTGCTGTCAGATTACACGCAAGTCGGTGTATGCGGCGCTGCAAGACGAGATTTCTCCTCTGCAGTAAAAGATACGTTTGCCGAGGCATATGAGCTGAGGAGGTGGCAGGGTTCATATACTTTGGCAAACACTTTGTATATATAAAAACAAAAATCCCGGCAACGATTTATTCATCCACATCGATTGATGTGAATGGAGAAATCTGGTTTGCCAGGGCATACGAGCTAAGTGGGTATGGATGTTGGGCGGAGCTCCTATGTCCTGGCAGACGCCTTTCCCCTCCTTTTTCTTTTTTTGTCAGAGATTTTTTCATCCACATTGATCGATGCGAATGAAGAAATCTGTGCCGTTCATTTTTTTCTTTCCGCCCAGAGGCTGAACGGAAAAAAAAAATCTCATTACCTGTATGCTCAATATAAGGAGAATAGCAGAAACTCCTAATGCTGGGCATACATGTAATGATTGCGGAGACCCTCAAATGCCAGGGCAGTACAAACACCCCACAAATAACACCATTTTGGAAAGAAGACACCCCAAGGTATTCGCTGAGGGGCATATTGAGTCCATGAAAGATTGAAATTTTTGTCCCAAGTTAGCGGAAAGGGAGACTTTGTGAGAAAAAAATTAAAAAAATAAATTTCCGCTAACTTGTGCCAAAATTTATTTTTTTCTATGAACTCGCCATGCCCCTCATTGAATACCTTGGGGTGTCTTCTTTCCAAAATGGGGTCACATGTGGGGTATTTATACTGCCCTGGCATTTTAGGGGCCCCAAAGCGTGAGAAGAAGTCTGGTATCCAAATGTCTAAAAATGCCCTCCTAAAAGGAATTTGGGCACCTTTGCCCACCTAGGCTGCAAAAAAGTGTCACACATGTGGTATCTCCGTATTCAGGAGAAGTTGGTGAATGTGTTTTGGGGTGTCATTTTACATATACCCATGCTGGGTGAGATAAATATCTTGGTCAAATGCCAACTTTGTATAAAAAAAATGGGAAAAGTTGTCTTTTGCCAAGATATTTCTCTCACCCAGCATGGGTATATGTAAAATGACACCAAAAAACACATTCCCCAACGTCTCCTGAATACGGAGATACCACATGTGTGACACTTTGTTGCAGCCTAGGTGGGCAAAGGGGCCCACATTCCAAAGAGCACCTTTCGGATTTCACAGGTCATTTACCTACTTACCACACATTAGGGCCCCTGGAAAATGCCAGGGCAGTATAACTACCCCACAAGTGACCCCATTTTGGAAAGAAGACACCCCAAGGTATTCCGTGAGGGGCATGGCGAGTTCCTAGAATTTTTTATTTTTTGTCACAAGTTAGTGGAAAATGATGATTTTTTTTTTTTTTTTCATACAAAGTCTCATATTCCACTAACTTGTGACAAAAAATAAAAACTTCCATAAACTCACTATGCCCATCAGCGAATACCTTGGGGTCTCTTCTTTCCAAAATGGGGTCACTTGTGGGGTAGTTATACTGCCCTGGCATTCTAGGGGCCCAAATGTGTGGTAAGGAGTTTGAAATCAAATTCTGTAAAAAATGACGAGTGAAATCCGAAAGGTGCTCTTTGGAATATGGGCCCCTTTGCCCACCTAGGCTGCAAAAAAAGTGTCACACATCTGGTATCTCCGTATTCAGTAGAAGTTGGGGAATGTGTTTTGGGGTGTCTTTTTACATATACCCATGCTGGGTGAGATAAATATCTTGGTCAAATGCCAACTTTGTATAAAAAAATGGGAAAAGTTGTCTTTTGCCAAGATATTTCTCTCACCCAGCATGGGTATATGTAAAAATACACCCCAAAACACATTCCCCAACTTCTACTGAATACGGAGATACCAGATGTGTGACACTTTTTTGCAGCCTAGGTGGGCAAAGGGGCCCATATTTCAAAGAGCACCTTTCGGATTTCACTCGTCATTTTTTAGAGAATTTGATTTCAAACTCCTTACCACACATTTGGGCCCCTAGAATGCCAGGGCAGTATAACTACCCCACAAGTGACCCCATTTTGGAAAGAAGAGACCCCAAGGTATTTCGTGATGGGCATAGTGAGTTCATAGAACTTTTTATTTTTTGTCACAAGTTAGTGGAATATGAGACTTTGTAAGAAAAAAAAAATAATCATCATTTTCCGCTAACTTGTGACAAAAAATAAAAAGTTCTATGAACTCACTATGCCCATCAGCGAATACCTTAGGGTGTGTAATTTCTGAAATGGGGTCATTTGTGGGGTGTTTGTACTGTCTGGGCATTGTAGAACCTCAGGAAACATGACAGGTGCTCAGAAAGTCAGAGCTGCTTCAAAAAGCGGAAATTCACATTTTTGTACCATAGTTTGTAAACGCTATAACTTTTACCCAAACAATTTTTTTTTTACCCAAACATTTTTTTTTATCAAACACATATAGAACAATAAATTTAGAGCAAAATTTATATATGGATCTCGTTTTTTTTGCAAAATTTTACAACTGAAAGTGAAAAATGTCATTTTTTTGCAAAAAAATCGTTAAATTTCGATTAATAACAAAAAAAGTAAAAATGTCAGCAGCAATGAAATACCACCAAATGAAAGCTCTATTAGTGAGAAGAAAAGGAGGTAAAATTCATTTGGGTGGTAAGTTGCATGACCGAGCAATAAACGGTGAAAGTAGTGTAGGTCAGAAGTGTAAAAAGTGGCCTGGTCTTTCAGGGTGTTTAAGCACTGGGGGCTGAGGTGGTTAACAGTTCGGAGGAAGAGGCAGTGGTGAGACCGAGCCAACAGCATTGCAAAAGAGGGAGCAGTGGGCAAAATCAGAACACCCGCCGCCAAGAGACTCCGCCTGCTACTGACCGCCGCCATCTGGGACCGAGCACCCCAAAGGCAGCTTCAAGGAGTTCCCTGGCATGGCACTTCTTCAAACAATGTGCTGACGACAAGACCCGAGTGGTTTGCACGCTGTGCCATCAGAGCCTGGAGCGAGGCATTAACGTTCTGAACCTTAGCACAACCTGCATGACCAGGCACCTGCATGCAAAGCATGAACTGCAGTGGAGTAAACACCTTAAAAACAAGGAAGTCACTCAGGCTCCCCCTGCTACCTCTTCTGCTGCTGCCGCCTCGGCCTCTTCTGCTGCTGCCGCCGCCTCGGCCTCTTCTGCTGCTGCTGCCGCCGCCTCGGCCTCTTCCTCTGCCTCTGGAGGAACGTTGGCACCTGCCGCCCAGCAAACATGGGATGTACCACCAACACCACCACCTGCGTCACAAAGCATCTCAACCATGTCACACAGCAGCGTTCAGCTCTCCATCTCACAAACATTTGAGAGAAAGCGTAAATTCCCACCTAGCCACCCTCGATCCCTGGCCCTGAATGCCAGCATTTCTAAACTACTGGCCTATGAAATGCTGTCATTTAGGCTGGTGGACACACACAGCTTCAAACAGCTCATGTCACTTGCTGTCCTACAGTATGTTGTTCCCAGCCGCCACTACTTCTCCAAGAGAGCCGTGCCTTCCCTGCACAAACAAGTGTCCGATAAAATCAAGTGTGCACTGCGCAACGCCATCTGTGGCAAGGTCCACCTAACCACAGATACGTGGACCAGTAAGCACGGCCAGGGACGCTATATCTCCCTAACTGGACACTGGGTAAATGTAGTGGCGGCTGGGCCCCAGGCGGAGAGCTGTTTGGCGCACGTCCTTCCGCCGCCAAGGATCGCAGGGCAACATTCTTTGCCTCCTGTCTCCTCCTCCTCCTACTCAGCTTCCTCCTCCTCTACTTCCACCTGCTCATCCAGTCAGCCACACACCTTCACCACCAACTTCAGCACAGCCCGGGGTAAACGTCAGCAGGCCATTCTGAAACTCATATGTTTGGGGGACAGGCCCCACACCGCACAGGAGTTGTGGCGGGGTATAGAACAACAGACCGACGAGTGGTTGCTGCCGGTGAGCCTCAAGCCCGGCCTGGTGGTGTGCGATAATGGGCGAAATCTCGTTGCAGCTCTGGGACTAGCCGGTTTGACGCACATCCCTTGCCTGGCGCATGTGCTGAATTTGGTGGTGCAGAAGTTCATTCGCAACTACCCCGACATGTCAGAGCTGCTGCATAAAGTGCGGGCCGTCTGTTCGCGCTTCCGTCGTTCACACCCTGCCGCTGCTCGCCTGTCTGCGCTACAGCGTAACTTCGGCCTTCCCGCTCACCGCCTCATATGCGACGTACCCACCAGGTGGAACTCCACCTTGCATATGCTCCACCTTGCATATGTGCGAGCAGCAGCAGGCCATAGTGGAGTTTCAGCTGCAGCACGCACGGGTCAGTCGCACTGTGGATCAGACACACTTCACCACCAATGACTGGGCCTCCATGCGAGACCTGTGTGCCCTGTTGCGTTGTTTCGAGTACTCCACCAACATGGCCAGTGGCGATGACGCCGTTATCAGCGTTACAATACCACTTCTATGTCTCCTTGAGAAAACACTTAGGGCGATGATGGAAGAGGAGGTGGCCCAGGAGGAAGAGGGGTAATTTTTAGCACTTTCAGGCCAGTCTCTTCGAAGTGACTCAGAGGGAGGTTTTTTGCAACACCAGAGGCCAGGTACAAATGTGGCCAGACAGGGCCCACTACTGGAGGACGAGGAGGATGAGGAGGAGGTGGAGGAGGATGAGGATGAAGCATGTTCACAGCGGGGTGGCACCCAAAGCAGCTCGGGCCCATCACTGGTGCGTGGCTGGGGGGAAACGCAGGACGATGACGATACGCCTCCCACAGAGGACAGCTTGTCCTTACCTCTAGGCAGCCTGGCACACATGAGCGACTACATGCTGCAGTGCCTGCGCAACGACAGCAGAGTTGCCCACATTTTAACGTGTGCGGACTACTGGGTTGCCACCCTGCTGGATCCCCGGTACAAAGACAATGTGCCCACCTTACTTCCTACACTGGAGCTTGATAGGAAGATGCGCGAGTACAAGCGCACGTTGGTAGACGCGCTACTGAGAGCATTCCCAAATGTCACAGGGGAACCAGTGGAAGCCCAAGGCGAAGGCAGAGGAGGAGCAAGAGGTCGCCAACGCAGCTGTGTCACGCCCAGCTCCTCTGAGGGCAGGGTTAGCATGGCAGAGATGTGGAAAAGTTTTGTCAACACGCCACAGCTAACTGCACCACCACCTGATATGGAACGTGTTAGCAGGAGGCAACATTTCACTAACATGGTGGAACAGTACCTGTGCACACCCCTCCACGTACTGACTGATGGTTCGGCCCCATTCAACTTCTGGGTCTCCAAATTGTCCACGTGGCCAGAGCTAGCCTTTTATGCCTTGGAGGTGCTGGCCTGCCCGGCGGCCAGCGTTTTGTCTGAACGTGTATTCAGCACGGCAGGGGGCGTCATTACAGACAAACGCAGCCGCCTGTCTGCAGCCAATGTGGACAAGCTGACGTTCATAAAAATGAACCAGGCATGGATCCCACAGGACCTGTCCATCCCTTGTGCAGATTAGATATTAACTACCTCCCCTTAACAATATATTATTCTACTCCAGGGCACTTCCTCATTCAATATTATTTTTAATTTCATTTTACCATTATATTGCGGGGCAACCCAAAGTTGAATGAACCTCTCCTCTGCCTGGGTGCCGGGGCCTAAATGTGTGACAGTGGCCTGTTCCAGTGGTGGGTGACGTGATGCCTGATTCTCTGCTATGACATGAATACAGATTCTGCGCTGACATAAGGCCAGATTCTCTGTTACGGGACCTCACTCCTCTGCCTGGGTGCCTGGGCCTAAATGTGTGACAGTGGCCTGTTCCAGTGGTGGGTGACGTGAAGCCTGATTCTCTGCTATGACATGAAGACAGATTCTGTGCTGACATAAGGCCAGATTCTCTGTTACGGGACCTCTCTCCTCTGTCTGGGTCCCGGGGCCTAAATATGTGACAGTGGCCTGTTCCAGTGGTGGGTGATATGAAGCCAGATTCTTTGCTATGGCATGAAGAGACTGATTCTCTGCTGACGTGAAGCCAGATTCTCTGCTATGGGACCTCTGTCCAATTGATATTGGGTCATTTTTATTTTTTTTATTTTTATTTTAATTCATTTCCCTATCCACATTTGTTTGCAGGGGATTTACCTACATGTTGCTGCCTTTTGCAGCCCTCTATCTCTTTCCTGGGCTGTTTTACAGCCTTTCTAGTGCCGAAAAGTTCGGGTCCCCATTGACTTCAATGGGGTTCGGGTTCGGGACGAAGTTCGGGTCGGGTTCGGATCCCGAACCCGAACATTTCCAGGAAGTTCGGCCGAACTTCTCGAACCCGAACATCCAGGTGTTCGCTCAACTCTAGTCCTGTGTGCTCTTTTTTCTCCAAGAAGCTCTCGGTCGCCGAGAGGAATTATGATGTTGGAGATAGAGAGTTGCTGGCTATCAAGTTGGCCTTTGAGGAATGGCGTTACTGGTTACGGTATATACAGACCATAAGAATTTGGCTTACTTGCAATCTGCCAAGCGTCTAAACCCTAGACAGGCCAGATGGTCACTGTTTTTTACCAGGTTCAATTTTGTGGTTACCTTTCGCCCAGGGGTTAAGAACGTCAAGGCGGATGCCTTGTCTCGCAGCTTTCCTGAGGGAGGTGATTCAGAGGATCCTGCTCCGATTCTAGCTGATGGGGTGGTGGTCTCCGCTCTGTACCCCGAATTGGAGATGGAGGTGTTGGGAGCTCAGGAGGGGGCTCCTGGTTCTTGTCCCCCAGGTAGGTTGTTTGTTCCTGAAGGCCTGCGATACAAGGTATTCAAGGAACATCACGATACTGTCCTTGCTGGACATCCTGGTGGTAAGTCCACCTGTGATCTGGTGTCTCGGAGGTTCTGGTGGCCAAGGTTACGTAAGAGCATTGAAGATTACGTGGCAGCTTGTGAGACCTGTGCTCGGTCAAAGGTTGCTCATACTCGACCGGCTGGTTCACTTCTTCCATTGTCAATTCTGTCTTGTCCTTGGACGCATTTGTCTATGGACTTTATTACAGATCTGCCGAGTTCCTCCGGGAGAACAGTAATTTTGGTGGTAGTTGACCGTTTCAGTAAAATGGCTCACTTTATATCTTTAACTAGTCTGCCTAACGCCAAGACTCTTGCACAGATTTTTTGGATAATATTGTGAAATTGCATGGTATTCCTTCGGATGTGGTCTCTGATAGGGGCACGCAGTTTGTCTCCAGGTTTTGGAGGGCGTTCTGTTCTCGACTGGGCATTCAACTTTCATTCTCTTCGGCTTTTCATCCGCAGTTGAATGGACAGACAGAGCGTTCTAATCAAAACCTGGAGACCTACTTGAGGTGCTTTGTGGCTGAGAATCAGGAGGACTGGTCCTCATTCTTGTCCCTAGCAGACTTTGCTTTGAATAACCGTAGGCAGGAGTCCACAGGTAAGTCGCCATTTTTTGGTGCCTACGGTTTTCATCCTCAATTTGGTACCTTTTCTGGGACTGGTTCCTCTGGGATGCCAGAGGAGGAGAGATTTTCTTCTGCCTTGTCTTCTATCTGGCGGAGGATCCAAGGGAATTTGGAGAAGATGGGTGAGAGGTATAAGCGAATGGCTGACAAGAGACATGTGACTGGTGCGGACCTGTGTGTGGGTGATCTGGTGTGGTTGTCCACTAAAAATATTAAATTGAGAGTGCCATCTTGGAAACTGGGTCCAAGATTTATCGGTCCGTACAAAATATCTGCGGTGATCAATCCAGTGGCGTTTCGGCTGGATCATCCGCAGACTTGGAGGATCCATGATGTGTTCCACAGGTCTTTACTAAAAAAATACGTGAAACCGGTGGAACCATCGCCATTGCCTCCTCCTCCCGTTCTGGTCGATGGAAATTTGGAGTTCGAGATCTCCAGGGTTCTCGACTCTAGAGTTCTTCGGGGTTCCCTTCAGTACCTGGTACACTGGAGGGGATACGGCCCTGAGGAGAGGACGTGGGTTCCGGCGCTGGATGTCAGTGCCAGCCGATTGGTAAGGGCTTTTCATAGATCCCATCTGGATAAGGTTAATCCGAGGTGTCCGGAGGTCACCCGTAGAAGGGGGGGTACCGTCATGCCCTGCTCTGACTATGTGCGGAGGTCGGCCAGAATAGTAGCACGTGTTTAGTTTAGTTTTGTTTTGGAACCCCTATGGATCCCTCGCTGGATATAGTGATGGAACAATTCCTGGAACATTTAAACCTCCCCCAAATTACGGCTCAAGAGGGTGAATCCCTTCTAACACCAGTCACAGAACCTGAAATTAAGAATATTTTGTACTCAATGCCATTAGGCAAAAGTCCAGGCCCAGTCGGCTTCCCAGTAGACTATTATAAAAAGTTTGCAAACCTCCTAACTCCCCACCTAGCTTCCTGGTGCAATGCACTCCTCACGGGTTCGCACTTACACAAGCAGTCACTAGAGGCCACTGTCACCATCCTACCCAAGCCCGGAAAGGATCCTACCATTTGTGGCAGCTACAGGCCAATATCACTCTTAAATTTGGATATTAAAATCTGGGCCAAGCTGCTAGCCACATGTCTAAGCCTTCTGCTACCCAAGATCATTCATCCAGACCAAGCAGGCTTTGTACCTGGAAGAGATGGTAACCATAATTCATGCAGAGTCGTCACAGCAATGCAATTGTCCATAAAGCAACATCTCCCTCTGACATTCCTTAGTGTAGATGCAGATAAGGCCTTTGACCGGGTAAATTGGGACTTTATGAAGAAGACCTTGCACAGATTTGGCATACCGGAGTGGTTTCAGGAGGCAGTCATGACGCTATATAGTGACCCGAGCGCTAGAATAAGAGTCAATGGTACTTTGTCACCGTCTTTCCCCATTCGTAACGGGGCGCGTCAGGGCTGCCCCCTGTCTCCAGCCCTCTACATTTTGGTAATGGAAACTCTTCTCCAGGCAATTAGAGACCATCCAGCCATAAGGGGAGTACGGGCCAATAATGACTCTATTGAATATATAAATGTAGCATATGCAGATGATTTATTGATAATGGTCTCCAACCTGGTCGAGGCCTTCCCGCATCTTTTATCCCTATTTGAGCAGTATGGTAAAGTGTCAAATTATAAAGTAAACTACTCAAAGTCAGAAGCGATGAATATAACTGCCCCTCAGGCTTCTATAACCGCCCTAAAGTCATCTACCCCATTTCAGTGGCAGACCTCGTCCATATCCTACTTAGGAATTAAAATCCAGACAAACTGTTCCATCTTAACTATACACCCTTACTAGCAGAAATCCAGCAACAACTACAATCCATACGCCTCCCATTCACCTCTTGGGCAGGAGAAATATGCTGAAAGCGTTTGTGCTTCCTAAAATCCTATATATATATATAATGCAAATGTTACACATTTTTCTCCCCACTTCATATTTCACCCGACTCCGGAGACTTTTCTCCACATACTTATGGGGAGGGAAGGGTGCTAGAGTAGCTCACCACAGACTGATACTGAGACTTAACCAAGGTGGCTTCGCTCTACCCGACACGCAAATATACTACCAGGCCATCCACCTGAGGAGATGGTTACAATTACATGATCCCTGTTACCGTACCATGGGCACAGATTTAGAAATCTTACAACTCTCCGAGCCACAGAGGGCGGCTTTGTGGGGCTTGACATCCACTTCCCTCCACTCACATGTGCTGTTGAAAGGCACCAGCTTAGTCATCAAACACCTTATCAGAGAACACGAGCTATTACCCAACCCATCTACCAAGATGCCGGCAGATTTAGCCCCGTTCTCGATCAGACCTAAAGTGGTGCAGACGCCCTCAATCTGGAACCGGCTTTGTGACTACTCGACAGCAGAATTTGTTAGAGGAGCCACAGAGGAACACCCAAAACAACACCCCCTCAGTCAGGTTTGGGACAATTCCAACTTTTTAGACCTTATAGAATTGTGGTCCGTCAGTAAGGTGCTGATTTCTCAAAACATCCTCACCACTGCCCTTACATGGTTTGAGAAGATGTTAACGCCTACCACACCCAACGTAAATTGATCTCACTGCTTTATCTGGCACTGAACACTCCCCAAATCCAAAGGGATCCCACAATATATACAGACATGGGCCACGGAGTTAAATACAACTTTCACCAAAACAGACATACTTTGCATCCACTCCCACTCACACGGCTTCTCCCGATGTGTGAAAGTTCAGGAGCACTCATACAAGGTACTCATACAGTGGTATCGCACACCCAAACACTTGTTTCTCCGCCTAGAGGAATTAGCCATCTGGGAATCCAGAACACATAATAAACACAAGAGGCTATCGACCCCATGGCTGACTTTTAGACAATCAGTCCAAACTTAGCATGCTCTTGACCCAGATATGCGTCAATTGGCGCCCTTACGTCACCTATACCACTAGGAGACAGCCTCACACATCATTTGGAGCGACAGACTTAGATCCCCCATATGCTCACGATTAGTATGACAGACCATCTCATAGACCAATGTTGTCCAGTTAAAAGGACACGTTCTCCTTTACCCCCCTTTTTTATTGATCTCTCGTTTTATATATGAAACGTCACATATGTGATGCACTTCTGATATTTATTGTATGATAACATGTATCTGCCTTATTGTCATAGATTTTATACTCTTGAACTGTCTACATATCTACATGATTATATGTGCATCTCAATACCTCTTTGTAATCTCAATAAAAATAAATTTGACAAGAATAACTTAGCTCACCCACCTGCATTTATAGGCAGGATTAGTTTTATTCCAATGTTCAGTCATTGTATATTATACTTCACTCAGTTATTGTTCGAATCCAATTTATTGTTACCTGGTATTTGGGAGATGAACGACAAGTTCCACCTTAAGGGGCACTGAGATGTCATTATTGCACCCTATATCCACCTATTAATGACCAATTTGCAGCTAGAGTTGAGCGAACACCTGGATGTTCGGGTTCGAGAAGTTCGGCCGAACTTCCCGGAAATGCTCGGGTTCGGGATCCGAACCCGACCCGAACTTCGTCCCGAACCCGAACCCCATTGAAGTCAATGGGGACCCGAACTTTTCGGCACTAAAAAGGCTGTAAAACAGCCCAGGAAAGAGCTAGAGGGCTGCAAAAGGCAGCAACATGTAGGTAAATCCCATGCAAACAAATGTGGATAGGGAAATGAATTAAAATAAAAATAAAATAAATAAAAATTAACCAATATCAATTGGACAGAGGTCCCATAGCAGAGAATCTGGCTTCACGGCAGCAGAGAATCAGTCTCTTCATGCCATTGCAGAGAATCTGGCTTCATGTCAGCAGAGAATCAGTCTTCATGTCATAGCAGAGAATCAGGCTTCACGTCACCCACCACTGGAACAGGCCACTGTCACATATTTAGGCCAAGGCACCCAGGCAGAGGAGAGAGGTCCCGTAACAGAGAATCTGGCTTCATGTCAGCACAGAATCAGTCTTCATGTCATAGCAGAGAATCAGGCTTCACGTCACCCACCACTGGAACAGGCCACTGTCACATATTTAGACCCCGGCACCCAGACAGAGGAGAGAGGTCCCGTAACAGAGAATCTGGCTTCATTTCAGCAGAGAATCAGTCTTCATGTCATAGCAGAGAATCAGGCTTCACGTCACCGACCACTGGAACAGGCCACTGTCACATATTTAGGCCCCGGCACCCAGGCAGAGGAGAGAGGTCCCGTAACAGAGAATCTGGCTTCATTTCAGCAGAGAATCAGTCTTCATGTCATAGCAGAGAATCAGGCTTCACGTCACCCACCACTGGAACAGGCCACTGTCACATATTTAGGCCCCGGCACCCAGACAGAGGAGAGAGGTCCCGTAACAGAGAATCTGGCTTCATGTCAGCAGAGAATCAGTCTTCATGTCATAGCAGAGAATCAGGCTTCACGTCACCCACCACTGGAACAGGCCACTGTCACATATTTAGGCCCCGGCACCCAGACAGAGGAGAGAGGTCCCGTAGCAGAGAATCTGGCTTCATGTCAGCAGAGAATCAGTCTTCATGTCATAGCAGAGAATCAGGCTTCACGTCACCCACCACTGGAACAGGCCACTGTCGCATATTTAGGCCCAGGCACCCAGGCAGAGGAGAGAGGTCCCGTAACAGAGAATCTGGCTTCATGTCAGCACAGAATCAGTCTTCATGTTATAGCAGAGAATCAGGCTTCACGTCACCCACCACTGGAACAGGCCACTGTCACATATTTAGGCCCCGGCACCCAGACAGAGGAGAGGTTCATTCAACTTTGGGTTGCCCCGCAATATAATGGTAAAATGAATATAAAAATAGGATTGAATGAGGGAGTGCCCTGGAGTACAATAATATATTGTTAAGGGGAGGTAGTTAATGTCTAATCTGCACAAGGGATGGACAGGTCCTGTGGGATCCATGCCTGGTTCATTTTTATGAACGTCAGCTTGTCCACATTGGCTGTAGACAGGCGGCTGCATTTGTCTGTAATGACGCCCCCTGCCGTGCTGAATACACGTTCAGACAAAGCGCTGGCCGCCGGGCAGGCCAGCACCTCCAAGGCATAAAAGGCTAGCTCTGGCCACGTGGACAATTTGGAGACCCAGAAGTTGAATGGGGCCGAACCATCAGTCAGTACGTGGAGGGGTGTGTACAGGTACTGTTCCACCATCTTATTGAAATGTTGCCTCCTGCTAACACGTTCCGTATCAGGTGGTGGTGCAGTTAGCTGTGGCGTGTTGACAAAACTTTTCCACATCTCTGCCATGCTAACCCTGCCCTCAGAGGAGCTGGCCGTGACACAGCTGCGTTGGCGACCTCTTGCTCCTCCTCTGCCTTCGTCTTGGGCTTCCACTTGTTCCCCTGTGACATTTGGGAATGATCTCAGTAGCGCGTCTACCAACGTGTGCTTGTACTCGCGCATCTTCCTATCACGCTCCAGAGCATGAAGTAAGGTGGGCACATTGTCTTTGTACCGTGGATCCAGCAGGGTGGCAACCCAGTAGTCCGCTCACGTTAAAATGTGGGCAACTCTGCTGTCGTTGCGCAGGCACTGCAACATGTAGTCGCTCATGTGTGCCAGGCTGCCCAGAGGTAAGGACAAGCTGTCCTCTGTGGGAGGCGTATCGTCATCGTCCTGCGTTTCCCCCCAGCCACGCACCAGTGATGGGCCCGAGCTGCGTTGGGTGCCAGCCCGCTGTGAACCTGCTTCATCCTCATCCTCCTCCACCTCCTCCTCGTCCTCCTCGTCCTCCAGTAGTGGGCCCTGTCTGGCCACATTTGTACCTGGCCTCTGCTGTTGCAAAAAACCTCCCTCTGAGTCACTTCGAAGAGACTGGCCTGAAAGTGCTAAAAATGACCCCTTTTCCTCCTCCTCCTCCTGGGCCACCTCCTCTTCCATCATCGCCCTAAGTGTTTTCTCAAGGAGACATAGAAGTGGTATTGTAACGCTGATAATGGCGTCATCGCCACTGGCCATGTTGGTGGAGTACTCGAAACAGCGCAACAGGGCACACAGGTGTCGCATGGAGGCCCAGTCATTGGTGGTGAAGTGGGGCGGATCCGCAGTGCGACTGACCCGTGCGTTCTGCAGCTGAAACTCCACTATGGCCTGCTGCTGCTCGCACAGTCTGTCCAGCATGTGCAAGGTGGAGTTCCACCTGGTGGGCACGTCGCATATGAGGCGGTGAGCGGGAAGGCCGAAGTTACGCTGTAGCGCAGACAGGCGAGCAGCGGCAGGGTGTGAACGCCGGAAGCGCGAACAGACGGCCCGCACTTTATGCAGCAGCTCTGACATGTCGGGGTAGTTGTGAATGAACTTCTGCACCACCAAATTCAGCACATGCGCCAGGCAAGGGATGTGCGTCAAACCGGCTAGTCCCAGAGCTGCAACGAGATTTCGCCCATTATCGCACACCACCAGGCCGGGCTTGAGGCTCACCGGCAGCAACCACTCGTCGGTCTGTTGTTCTATAGCCCGCCACAACTCCTGTGTGGTGTGGGGCCTGTCCCCCAAACATATGAGTTTCAGAACGGCCTGCTGACGTTTACCCCGGGCTGTGCTGAAGTTGGTGGTGAAGGTGTGTGGCTGACTGGATGAGCAGGTGGAAGAAGAGGAAGAGGAAGCTGAGTAGGAGGAGGAGGAGGAGACAGGAGGCAAAGATGTTGCCCTGCGATCCTTGGCGGCGGAAGGACGTGCGCCAAACAGCTCTCCGCCTGGGGCCCAGCCGCCACTACATTTACCCAGTGTGCAGTTAGGGAGATATAGCGTCCCTGGCCGTGCTTACTGGTCCACGTATCTGTGGTTAGGTGGACCTTGCCACAGATGGCGTTGCGCAGTGCACACTTGATTTTATCGGATACTTGGTTGTGCAGGGAAGGCATGGCTCTCTTTGAGAAGTAGTGCCGGCTGGGAACAACATACTGTGGGACAGCAAGCGACATGAGCTGTTTGAAGCTGTCTGTCTCCACCAGCCTAAATGACAGCATTTCATAGGCCAGTAGTTTAGAAATGCTGGCATTCAGGGCCAGGGATCGAGGGTGGCTAGGGGGGAATTTACGCTTTCTCTCAAATGTTTGTGAGATGGAGAGCTGAACGCTGCCGGTGACATGGTTGAGATGCTTGGTGACGCAGGTGGTGGTGTTGGTGGTACATCCCATGTTTGCTGGGCGGCAAGTGCCAACGTCCCTCCAGAGGCGGAGGAAGAGGCCGAGGCGGCGGCAGCAGCAGAAGAGGCCGAGGCGGCAGCAGCAGAAGAGGTAGCAGGGGGAGCCTGAGTGACTTCCTTGTTTTTAAGGTGTTTACTCCACTGCAGTTCATGCTTTGCATGCAGGTGCCTGGTCATGCAGGTTGTGCTAAGGTTCAGAACGTTAATGCCTCGCTTCAGGCTCTGATGGCACAGCGTGCAAACCCGGGTCTTGTCGTCAGCACATTGTTTGAAGAAGTGCCATGCCAGGGAACTCCTTGAAGCTGCCTTTGGGGTCAGTAGCAGGCGGAGTCTCTTGGCGGCGGGTGTTCTGATTTTGCCCACTGCTCCCTCTTTTTCTTTTGCTACGCTGTTGGCTCGGTCTCACCACTGCCTCTTCCTCCGAACTGTGAAAGTCAGTGGCACGACCTTCATTCCATGTGGGGTCTAGGACCTCATCGTCCCCTGCATCGTCTTCCACCCAGTCTTGATCCCTGACCTCCTGTTCAGTCTGCACACTGCAGAAAGACGCAGCAGTTGGCACCTGTGTTTCGTCATCATCAGAGACATGCTGAGGTGGTATTCCCATGTCCTCATCATCAGGAAACATAAGTGGTTGTGCGTTAGTGCATTCTATCTCTTCCACCCCTGGGGAAGGGCTAGGTGGATGCCCTTGGGAAACCCTGGCAGCAGAGTCTTCAAACAGCATAAGAGACTGCTGCATAACTTGAGGCTCAGACAGTTTCCCTGATATGCATGGGGGTGATGTGACAGACTGATGGGCTTGGTTTTCATGCGCCATCTGTGCGCTTTCTGCAGAAGACTGGGTGGGAGATAATGTGAACGTGCTGGATGCACTGTCGGCCACCCAATTGACTAATGCCTGTACCTGCTCAGGCCTTACCATCCTTAGAACGGCATTGGGCCCCACCAAATATCCCTGTAAATTCTGGCGGCTACTGGGACCTGAGGTAGTTGGTACACTAGGACGTGTGGCTGTGGCAGAACGGCCACGTCCTCTCCCAGCACCAGAGGGTCCACTAACACCACCACGACCATGTCCACATCCGCGTCCCTTACTAGATGTTTTCCTCATTGTTACCGTTCTTTACAATAAGAAAAATATTATTCGGGCCAATGTATTGAATTAAAATTCAGGCCTTTTTTTACAGACACCTAACACTATCTGGCTATCTATTTAGGTACCATATTACACTAATACAGGCACACCAGTAATGACAGATTTAGCTGAATATAAATGTGAGGCCTATTTTTTAGGCGCTGTGTGACAGGTATACGTTTAATCACAGAATTAGACTTGTATCTGCGATGGAGCGTGTGTGTTAAGTTTTTCAGAATGACCCTATCAGCACCTTGAATCTAATATACCCTTTTAGGGATAGATTTAAAGTAGGTCTGATACAGCAGAAACCACTAATTTTGAGAATTGCAAATTAGGGAATTGTTTTTCAACCCAGAACAAAAACTGTGCTTTTACGGTCACTAAAAATAACTTGACCAGCTAAAACAGTACTGATTTGGAGGAATATAAATGTGAGGCCTATTTTTTAGGCGCTGTGTGACAGGTATACGTTTAATCACAGAATTAGACTTGTATCTGCACTGTAGCGTGTGTGTTAAGTTTTTCAGAATGACCCTATCAGCACCTTGAATCTAATATACCCTTTTAGGAATAGATTTAAAGTAGGTCTGATACAGCAGAAACCACTAATTTTGAGAATTGCAAATTTGGGAATTGTTTTTCAACCCAGAACAAAAACTGTGCTTTTACGGTCACTAAAAATAACTTGACCAGCTAAAACAGTACTGATTTGGAGGAATATAAATGTGAGGCCTATTTTTTAGGCGCTGTGTGACAGGTATACGTTTAATCACAGAATTAGACTTGTATCTGCACTGTAGCGTGTGTGTTAAGTTTTTCAGAATGACCCTATCAGCACCTTGAATCTAATATACCCTTTTAGGGATAGATTTAAAGTAGGTCGGATACAGCAGAAACCACTAATTTTGAGAATTGCAATTGTTTTTCAACCCAGAACAAAAACTGTGCTTTTACGGTCACTACAAATAACTTGACCAGCTAAAACAGTACTGATTTGGAGGAATATAAATGTCAGGCCTATTTTTTAGGCGCTGGGTGACAGGCTCAACTTGCCCCTGATGTAGTATATGGCCAAAAAATAACCACACTATTGATGGTTAAATGCACTTGATGAAAGCTTGACCCTGATGTAGGATATAGCAAAAAATAACCACACTATTGATGGTTAAATGCACTTGGTGGTAGCTTGTGCTGGCGCACCACAAGCCACAAAATGGCCGCCGATCACCCAAGAAAAAAGTGATCTAAAAACGCTCTGGGCAGCCTAAAAACACTGAGCAATTAAATAGAAGCAGTTCAATGATCCACAGCTGTAGATCGATCACTGAATGAAGTCTTTTGGAGGAGTTAATCTGCCTAATTTTGCCCTAACGTCACAGCTGCAACTTCTCCCTACGCTTGTATCAGCAGAGTGACGTGCAGCGCTACGTGACCCAAGCTTATATAGAGGGTGGGTCACATGCTGCACTGGCCAATCACATCCATGCCAATAGTAGGCATGGCTGTGATGGCCTCTTGGGGCAAGTAGTATGACGCTTGTTGATTGGCTGCTTTGCAGCCTTTCAAAAAGCGCCAAGAAAGCGCCGAACACCGAACCCGGACTTTTACGAAAATGTTCGGGTTCGGGTCCGTGTCACGGACACCCCAAAATTCGGTACGAATCCGAACTATACAGTTCAGGTTCGCTCATCCCTATTTGCAGCCCATGTTGTAGTCAAAAGCAACACTCAGAAGGGCCTATGTGACACAATACCCTCAAGGGTATCAATGATAATCTTTCATCCTACAAACACATTTAAAAACAGGAGGCATTTTAAGGGGTCAACACTTAGTACTACCTCTTCAACTCCCCTGCTGAGACAGATATGGATGGTCGTCCCTCTCCCTAAAATTCAATACAACATGACATGTTGTTTGCTTATTAGTGGAAATTGCTTGTATACTGCCGGTCAGGACAGTCATTGTCTTTGCTTACACCTTCTCCCCCATCTTCACACACCCCTACTCTATAGAGTTCGTATACTCACCTTTACCAACCCATTACTCACCCCTTTACGCCTACTTGCATTACCACAGGCAGTTACCCTACCACTGCATTCTACCCACCCCTACAGAACAACCCCCTCACCCTCATCCCGCCCCAAACTTCCACCAACCAACCAAGATGGATTGCAAAATAACCACTCTAAGTGTGAAAGGTCTTAACTCACCCAATAAAAGAAATCACATATTGTCACTACTTCAAAAAATGAAATCACATATCATCTTCTTGCAAGAAACCCACTTTAAAACGAACAAGGTTCCTAAGCTTCCTAGATCACCCTTTACTCAATGGTTTTACAGCAATAGCACCTCCTCTGCCTCCAGGGGAGTGGCAGTGGCTATCCACAACTCAATTCCCTTCATAAAAAAACAGCAATTCAATGACGCTGAGGGGAGGCGCTTGCTGGTAAAGGGAGAGATAGGGACACAAATGTACACGTTAGCAAATTTTTATGCCCCTAACTCCGGTCAGGTCAGGTGGCTACTCACAGCCCTGGATGCTTTACAACTGTTTGCCGAGGGCACAATAATCATGGGATCAGATCTGAACGTTACTCTGGATCCATCTATTGATTCCTCTGCGTCCAAATCTCAGATCCCTATTAAAGCACTAGATAAACTTCAGAACAAACTACGCGAACTCCGTCTAACAGACATATGGAGGTCTTGCAATCCAACCACGAGAGATTACACTTTCCATTCTATTCCCCATAATTCTTTTCAACGCTTAGATTATATTCTAGTTTCAGCACACGCCCTATCACTTTTCTCAGCAGCGCACATAGGTGCAATCACAATCTCTGATCACGCACCATGCAGTACCGCATGTCACCTCTCTCAATTACCTAGAGGGGAATGGATCTGGCGACTCAACGAATCACTACTCAACTAGGACACTAACCTAATGCACATTAGAAGGCATCTCAGTTAATTTTTTTAGATCAATTCATCCCCACAAACTTCTCCCCCGCTCTTATGGGAATATACAAGGCCTATATAAGAGGGATACTAGTCGAAGTGGGATCTCGGGTCAAAAAAGAAAGGCAGAAGAACTAGACTTATTACAAGATCAAATAGCTACAACGGAATGCCTAAATAAATCCTCCTATACACAAGAAAGACAAAAAGAACTTATAGCTCTTAGACAGCAACTTAAACAGATATTGGACTTCTGTCATACGAAACAGCATCTTCACTTCAAGCACAAGCTGTACGCACATGGAAATAAGAGTGGGAAATTAAAACAAGAGAAAAAGCCTATATTCATAAAATATGAAACTCTCCGGGACTGATACACACTCAGACGGCTGATATAGCTAAAGCCTTCCACACTTATTATTCAGTCCTCTACAATCTCCAATCCAATCCGGAACCATTATCAACAACACACATACAAAGTTATTTAGACACGCTAACACTCCCCACCATCTCGCCGGACAAAGCCTCCAAACTCATTTCATCGGTCACAGATGAAGAACTAAAAAACATATTACAGAGTTTACCCCCAGGGAAAAGTCTGGGGCCAGATGGACTCCCCCTTCTTTTTTATAAAAAATTTGAGGACATACTAGTTCCCCATCTAACAACCCTCTGCAACCACCTACTTAAAGGGGGTACTTTATTCCCGCAGTCACAAGAGGCGCACATCATGCTAATCCATAAAACCGGAAAAAATCCCCAGTCATGTGGGAGTTATCATCCCATCTCATTGCTAAATATAGACGTGAAAATGTGGGCTAAATTGATCTCTATGCGAATCAGCCCCCTACTCACACGACTAATAGGAAAAGAACAGGCAGGCTTTGTTAAAGGCAGGGAGGGAATGGACAACTCATGTAGGATGCTACACATTATACATTTAGCACAAGAGCATAAACTACCCTTAGCGCTAATGGGAGTAGATGCAGAAAAGGCCTTCAACAGGGTTAACTGGGCCTTTATGGAGGCTACCCTGCGGAAGTTCAAATTCCCTCCTGAACTGATTAAAGCCATATTTACTCTATACACGCAACCCACTGCTCGCCTAAAAATAAATGGTACCTTGTCACCTTCCTTCAAAATAACAAACGGAACGAGGCAGGGCTGCCCCCTGTCCCCTTCCCTGTTCATCCTAACATTATAAAATGTTAGACAGAACCATGCCATCATGGGTTTTAAAATAGGACGTATGCAACTTAAGGGCATTGCCTTCGCGGATGACCTGCTTTTTTTGTTGTCAGACCCAGTATCAGAATTACCGCTACTTAGTAAAATGCTGGATGACTTTGGCTCACTATCCAACTTTAAAGTGAATGTATCAAAAACAGAGAAATTGAATATCACACTCCCCCCTAAGAAGGTCTCCCTAGAAAAGAAACACTCACTTTACTCATGGGTAGCAGACACTCTAAAATATCTAGGCATTCAATTTCCTGGTCATCTCTCCAAATTGTACAGTTCCAATTTCCTTCCACTTCTAACAGAGATTAAAAATCTATTACGAGAATATGACTATCCTTTTATCTCGTGGATGGGGCGCAAGAACCTACTAAAAACATACATTATCCCAAAAATATTATATACACTCACTATGATACCAACTCATGTGCCAGCCAGCTTCTTCAGCTCTATTCGATCTATGTTCTCTAAATTTGTCTGGAAAAGACGCAGACCCAGATTACCCTATACTCTGCTCATAATAGCATCTTACTATAAAGCTATACATTTAAACTGATGGTTGGAGCTGATCAAGTCTAGCAAACAATTGGATCTGGAGATTCTGGCACAACATTCTCTAAGCTTCTTATTGCAGAAAACCCTGTGGTGGCCGACTGCATGTACTCCTAGATGCGCAGACCTTGACCCACTACTGAAAGGCATATGTCAAGTCTGGTTATCCTTGAAGGATGTTCTGATGCCCTCTCTGTCTCCATTACTCCCCTCAAGCTTACTCCCTATTGTTGGAACTAACATTGATTCACCTTACGCAGATTTTTGGGAGCAGTTTAGGGATATACCTGTAATGGATCTCTTCCATTCTAATGCAATGCCGTCACAAGAAACATTACAGAAGTTGTTGCAGCATACACCTTCTAACCTGCTTCATATACAGTCAGGGACAGCGATACAATTCTAACATTTTTGGCTCTATACACCACCACAATGGATTTGAAATGAAACAAACAAGATGTGCTCTAACTGCAGACTGTTAGCTTTAATTTGAGGGTATTAACATCCAAATCAGGTGAACGGTGTAGGAATTACAAGTTTGCATATGTGCCTCCCACTGTTTGAGGGACCAAAAGTAATGGGACAATTGGCTTCTGACCTGTTCCATGGCCAGGTGTGTGTTATTTACTCATTATCCCAATTACAATTAGCAGATAAAAGGTCCAGAGTTCATTTCAAGTGTGCTATTTGCATTTGGAATCTGTTGCTGTCAACTCTCAAGATGAGATCAAAAGAGCTGTTACTATTAGTGAAGCAAGCCATCATTAGGCTGAAAAAAACAAAACAAACCCATCAGAGAGATAGCAAAAACATTAGGCGTGGCCAAAACAACAGTTTGGAACATTCAAAGCAACATTCAAAGCAACATTAAAAAGAAGGTACGCACCGGTGAACTCAGCAACACCAAAAGACCCGGAAGACCACGGAAAACAACTATGGTGGATGACCAAAGAATTATTTCCCTGGTAAAGAAAACACCCTTCACAACAGTTGGCCAGATCAAGAACACTCTCCAGGAGGTAGGTGTATGTGTGTTAAAATCAGTGAGTGAGTACAGAGGGTTCACCACAAGATGTAAACCATTGGTGAGCTTCAAAAACAGGAAGGCCAGATTAGAGTTTGCCAAACGACATCTAAAAAAGCCTTCACAGTTCTGGAACAACATCCTATGGACAGATGAGACCAAGATCAACTTGTTCCAGAGTGATGGGAAGAGAAGAGTATGGAGAAGGAAAGCAACTGCTCATGATCCTAAGCATACCACCTCATCAGTGAAGCATGGTGGTGGTAGTGTCATGGCTTGGGCATGTATGGCTGCCAATGGAACTAGTTCTCTTGTATTTATTGATGATGTGACTGCTGACAAAAGCAGCAGGATGAATTCTGAAGAGTTTCTTGCAATATTATCTGCTCATATTCAGCCAAATGCTTCAGATCTCATTGGACGGCGCTTCACAGTGCAGATGGCCCAAAGCATACTGCAAAAGCAACCAAAGAGTATTTTAAAGGAAAGAAGTGGAATGTTATGCAAGGGCCAAGTCAATCACCTGACCTGAATCCGATTGAGCATGCATTTCACTTGCTGAAGACAAAATGGCCAAGAACAAGCAGGAACTGAAGACAGTTGCAGTAGAGACCTGGCAGAGCATCACCGGGGATAAAACCAAGCGTCTGGTGATGTCTATGCGTTCCAGACTTCAGGCTGTAATTGACTGCAAAGGATTTGCAACCAAGTATTAAAAAGTGAAAGTTTGAGTTATAATTATTATTATGTCCCATTACTTTTGTTCTCTTAACAAGTGGGAGGCACATATGCAAACGGTTGTAATTCCTACACCGTTCACCTGATTTGGATGTAAATACCCTCAAATTAAAGCTGACAGTCTGCAGTTAAAGCACATCTTGTTCGTTTCATTTCAAATCCATTGTGGTGATGTATAGAGCCAAAAATGTTAGAATTGTGTTGATGTCCCAATATTTATGGACCTGGCTGTAGCACATTTCCGGAGAGTAGCTGAGAGGTTCCTACAGGCCTTTTCTTTTAAAAGACAACTCACACCTTTTGAAACCATTTTATCAGTAGCTCTCCCAGCACAGAGGAAAGTAAGCAAACGCTACTCTCTACTTATCGCCCCACAAGCTGGTTATAAACCAGCTTTTCTCTGCTCCTGGGAAAGGGAATTAAACATTACTCTAACAGATGAGAAGACAAAAGCTATTCTTCATACATCACATGGTTTCTCAACATGCACCAGGTTACAAGAAAACCATTCCAAACTACTAACCCGGTGGTACAGAAACCCAGACTATCTCTATACACACAATCTATCGCAGTTTAGGGAATGCTGGAGATGTGAGGCACATGTTGGCTCCCTGTCCCATATATGGTATGAGTGCCCACTTATTACCACATATTGGAAACAGATTGAGGAAACTATCCAAAAGGTCTGCTCACCTTCCTTCACCCTCAAACTCGACCAAATTGTCTTAGCAAGGCCAAGTCCATCATACCAACCATCAAAGAAAAACCTAATCACTCATATACTAGCAGCAGTGAAAGCCCTCATACCTATTCACTGGCTCAGTAAAGAGCCTCCGTCATTTCAGGAATGGCTCTCAAAAATGAACCAAATATGCCTTTTTGAAGAGCTAACTAGCCTAACAGAACCAATGATAGGTATATGAAACTATGGGCACCATGGAAGAAGTTTCAGGCTCAAAAGCAACTGGAAAACTACTAAAACACTTCATCTGTATGTACAAGAAGACATATTAAATATGCTATGATAAGAACTCATAGATACCTTATGGATATCCATCTTTTCCCCGCCCCCCCTCTCCCCCTTTCTCAGCCCTTGGCTTTTTCGTGTCATGGCCCTTCCCCTCTGCGAGGGAGGGGGTGACATGGAGACGGTGAGATAATGTGCTTATATTATCTACATGTAAACTGTGTACAACCTTTATACCTGTTCTTGTAATAAGGAATTATTAGAGTTTCACATGTTCTTGTGGCAAAATTGTACCAATACTGCAAAATAGCACTAATTGTAAATGTGCATTATCTTAATAATGAAAAATAAAGAATTAAGAAAAAAGAATATGAAAGCTGTACATATTAAACTTGAACTTCACACGTGCAGATCTGTAAAATAGTGGATTTTGGGGGGGAAAAAAGGGTGTTTTTTAAAACCCAGAAAATTATGGCTGTATTTCTAGCTTAAATTGCACACTGACTAATTCAGATGTTGGATATTGCCAAAAAAGGAGTGTTTTTTTACTAAAAGAATATGAAAGCTGTATATAACCATTGAATTTCACACGTGCTGATGCTGCAAGGGCTGTAAAATTGGGTATTTTGGCAAAAAAGTGCGTTTCTAAAAACCCAGAAAATTATGGCTGTATTTCTAGCTTAAATTGCACACTGACTAATCCTGCAAATGCACCAGATGTTGTATATTGCCAAAAAAGGGTGTTTTTTTAAACCAGATTATTAATGCAGTTTTTCAAGCTTGGATTTCAATGTCACAAAAGCTCAGATGCAGTGCTGGTGCACTGAGCTTTCATAAAATGGCCGCCACCGCCGCCGCACACCTTTTACAAAAATGTTCGGGTTCGGGTCCGGGGGCCAAAAATCCTAAAGTTCGGTACGAACCCGAACTTTACAGTTCGAGTTCGCTCAACCCTAATTCTTTCCTGTATATTTACTTGTATATAAAGTGCAAGTGCTGGCAAAAATTACAAGGAAGAGGCACTCCGATACAACCTGTATATCACATAAAGGAGTGGCTCATTCGCATTGTGGTACAATTGTTCATGCCTATGCACTAAGTGAAAGGGCTGCCAAAAATTACAAGGAACCGACACTCCAATACACCCTTTATTACACATAAAGGAGGGCATCATACACACCCTTGTAAAATTATGATTGATGGCCTGCTGGTGACCCTCAAAAACATTTGGATCAAGGTCCTGCTGATCTGACCATCTAAAACATTATGGGTGAGGGCCTGCTGTCGCTTTGGTGACTCTAGTTAACCTGGGGCCCAACGCACGTCCCCGTGACGGCGACGATCCATTCGAATGTCTGGGCTATCAACTTTCGATGTTATTTTCAGCGCAAACAATTTTAACTACGTAACGGGGAATCAGTGTTTGATTTAGGAGAGGGAGCCTGAGAAACGGCTACGGCTACCACATCAAAGCAAGGCAGCATGCGCGCAAATTACCTATTAGGTATAATTCGGTGAGGGTCTGCAGGTGAGCTGACCCAGTAAAAGATTTTAGGTGCGGGCCTGCAGGTGAGCTGACCCTGTAAAAAATTATATGCGAGGGCCTGCTGGTGAGCTGACCCTATAAAACATTGTAGGTGAGGGCCTGCTGGTGAGCTGACCATTTAAAACATTATATGCGAGGGCCTTCTGGTGAGCTGACCCTGTAAAAGTTTGTAGGTGAAGGCCTGCTGGTGAGCTGACCCTGTAAAAAATTATATGCGAGGGCATGCTGGTGAGCTGACCCTGTAAAAAATTATATGCGAAGGCCTGCTGGTGAGCTGACCCTGTAAAACATTATATGCGAGAGCTTGCTGGTGAGCTGACTCTCTAAAAAATTATATGCGAGGGCCTTCAGGTGAGCTGACCCTGTAAAACATTGTAGGTGAGGGCCTGCTGGTGAGTTGACCCTGTAAAACATTATACGCGAGGGCCTGCTGGTGAGCTGACCCTCTAAAAAATTATATGCAAGGGCCTACTGGTGAGCTGACCCTGTAAAACATTGTAGGTGAGGGCCTGCTGGTGAGCGGACCCTCCAAAAAATTATATACGAGGGGCATATAAGCGAGGACATTATATGCGACGAATAAGCATGTTGATATGATGGAAGAGGAGGAGGAGAATGAGAAAAGGAAGATTCAACCATATACCCTTTTTTGTGGTGGAAGGGGTGCATGGGAATACAGTGTACATTATAAACAACACATTTAAGGTGCCTTTATGTTCATCAGCTTTCCTCTGGTGGAGTTGAGAAGTCATGGTCAATCCAGGCCTTGTTCATTTTTATAAGAGTGAACCTGTCAGCATTTTCAGTTGACAGGCGGATACGCTTATCTGTTATAATGCCACCAGCAGCACTAAATACCCGCTCAGACAAAATGCTGGAGGCAGGGCAAGCCAGCACCTCCAAGGTGTAGAGCGCCAGTTCATGCTACGTGTCCAGCTTGGACACCCAGTAGTTGTAAGGCACTGAGGGATTATTGAGGACGCTGACACGGTCTGCTATGTACTCCTTCACCATCTTCCAAAATGTTTCCCTCCTTGTGACACTAGGCCACGCATCAGGGTGAGGGTGCTGGCGGAGTGTCATGGAACTGTTCCAGGCTTTGGAGAGTGTTGCCCTGCCTCTGTTGGAACTGCTGTGTGTTCCCCTTGTCTCCCCTCCTCAGTTGCCCAAGGAACTACGGACTCTGCCGCCAGCATTGTCAGATGGAAATTTTTGGAGCAATTTTTCAACAAGGATCTTCTGGTATTGCACCATTTTGCTCGCCCTCTCCACCAGAGGAATGAGAGATGAGAACTTCTTTGTAGCGGGGGTTGAGAAGGATGAACAACCAATAATCCACGTTGTCTAAAATACATAAAACGCGCGGGTCACGAAAAAGGCAGACTAACATGAAGTCAGCCATGTGTGCCAAAGTACCAACAGGCAAGACTTTGCTGTCGTCAACAGGAGGATCACTCTCAATCTCCTCCTCCTCTTTCGCCCACCCACGCTGAACAGATGGAATTAAACTTCCATGGGTACTGCCCTCTGTAGCAGAGGCAACTGTCTCCTGCTCCTCCTCCTCCTCTTCATCGTCCAATTCGCGCTGAGAAGACGAACAGAGGGTGGTCTGGCTATCACCCTGTGTAATGTCTTCCCCCATTTCCACCTCTTCCACATGCAAAGCATCGTACTTAATTGTGAGCAGCGAGCATTTGAGTAGACACAGAAGTGGGATGGTTACGCTGATAATAGCGGCACATCATCTGTGTTGATGCCTCAAAGTTGCGTTAAACCTCACAGAGGTCAGACATCCATGCCCACTCCTCGCTTGTGAGTAGCGGAAGCTGACTGGAAAGGCGACGACCATGTTGCAGCTGGTATTCCACTACTGCCCTCTACTGCTCACAAAGCCTGGCCAACATGTGGAACGTCGAGATCCAGCGTGTGCTCACATCGCACAACAGCGCTGCTGCAGCGTTGACAAACCGGCTGAAGCTGTCGATGACTTGCGGAAATGTGCACACACACGGCGCACCTTCACCAGTAGCTTAGGCGAATTGGGGTAGGTTTTGAGAAACCGCTGAACCACTAAGTTTAAGACGTGGGCTAGGCATGGGACATGTGTGAGCTTGCCGAGCTCCAAAGCTGACACCAAGTTACGGCCATTATCAGACACAACCATGCCTGGTTCTAGGTTGAGTGGCAAGAGCCACAGCTCAGTCTGGTCTCTTATACCCTGCCACAGCTCTGCGGCGGTGTGCTATTTGTCCCCTAAGCTTCAGCACAGCCTGTTGCCGCTCCCCCATTGCAGTGCAACACTGCTTCCAGCTACCGACTGATGACTGACTGATGCTGCACGCAGATGGAAGTGAAGTGAAGGAGAAAGCGGAGGAGGAGAAGTGGGGGTTGGAGCCACTAACTTAGGTGCTGGCGGAAACCCTGATCGACGTAAGGCCCACAATCCTTGGCGTCAGTAGCGCCTGCGCCATCCCAGAGCACAACTCGCTTCCGGCCTCCACAACATTTACCCAGTGTGTCGTCAGGGAAATGTAGCGTCCCTGGCCGAATGCACTTGTCCATGTGTCCGTGTTTAAGTGGACCTTCCCAGTAACTGCATTGGTCAGGGCACATGTGATGTTATGGGACACATGTTGGTGTAAGGCGGACACGGCACACCTTTAAAAATAGTGGCGGCTGGGAACTGCGTAACGCGAGAAGGCCGCCGACATGAGGCTACGGAAGGCCTCAATGTCCACAAGCCTAAATGGCAACATTTCCAGGGCCAGTAATTTGGAAAGCTGCGCATTTAGTGCAATGGCCTGTCGGTGGGTAGCTTGGTTTTTGCGCTTGCGTTCAAATGCCTGGAGTAAGGACATTTGTACGCTGCACTGGGACGTGGAAGTGGATGTGATCGCTGATGGTGCTTGTGAAGGTCCAGGTGCAGGGCGGGAGGCATCCGGGCCTTCGCCTTCGACAGGGGATTGGCCAGCACATAACACGGGGGAAGAGGAGACAGTGGTGTGACTCGCAGAAACAGATTGTGGACCCAGGCGTTCGGTCCACCTATTAGGGTGCTTTGATGCCATGTGGTGGATCATGCTGGAGGTGGTGACGTTGCTAGTGTTCACGCCCTTGCTCATTTTAGTATGGCAGAGGTTGCAAATTACAATTCTTTTGTCGTCCACACTTTCCTTAAAAAAGCGCCATACTGAGGAACACCTACTCCTTGGCAAGGGAGACTTCTGCAAGGGGGTGCTCCAGGGAACAGTTGCGGGCCTGTTTGGTGTGGCACGCTCTCTCCCTTTTGCCACCCCACTGCCTCTTTTAGCCTATTGTGGTGCAGCAGATCCCTCCCCCTCTGTACTTCTGTCCTCGCTCGGCTTTCCACCTTCCCAGGTTGGGTCAGTGACTTCATCGTCCACCACCTCCTCTTCCACTTCCTCACTCTGCTCATCCTCCTGACTTGTTGACCTAACCACTACCTCAGTGATTGACAACTGTGTCTCATCCTCTTCCTCAACCTCTTGAGACAGTAATTGCCGTTGAGTTATTGGCAACTGTGTCTCATTATCATTTACCTCATTAAACAGTAATTGCCGTTCCCCACCATCATCTTCTTGTGATTGTGGATGCTCAAGAGTTTGGGAATCAGGGCACAAGATCTGTCCTTCTTCAAGCGTGATTGGCGAGAGGGCAAAATCAAGGAATGGCGCTGAAAAGAGCTCCTCAGAATATCCAAGTGTGGGATCACTTGTTTGCCCAGACTCTCCATGGTGGGAGTAAGGAGGATCAGGATGAAGATTGGGTTGAGCAGACGCTTGGCTACTGAGACTGGACTTGGTGGAAGACAGGGTGGTGCTTCAGCGACTGGAAGCATTATCTGTTGCAATCCAACCGACCACCTGGTCGCACTGGTTTGACTTCAAGAGTGGTGTCCTGCGCCGCCCTGCAAGCTGGGACATGAAGCTAGGTATCATGGATGATCATTTTTCTTGTGCTCTGGCAGCAGGTACAGTTTCACCGTGCCCAGGGCCACAGCCTCTGCGTGCACCATCAGCATCACAGCCACTGCCCCATCCCTTACTGATTGCCTTCTTCATATTAAATGTTATATATGATTGAAAGTCTGTCACACGTACAGTTGTGTAGGATTTGGAAGTATTTGGGATGTGGAAATGTCACACAGGAGATATCCCGCAGATAATGTCAATGCTGTCACCAGCGGCTAATGAAAAATTACAGGGAATGTCACAGGTATTTGGGATGAGGAAATGTTATACAGGAGAGGTACCAATGGTAATGTCACTGTTCGCAGCATCTATGCAAAAAAGTACACTGTATGTCACAGATACATTTTTGAAGTGCACACGTTACACTGCAGATGTGTCCCTGGTAATGTCACTGTCAGAAGCGGACACCGTCTATTAAAAAAGTACACTGTATGTAACAGATATTTTTTGTATGTGCACACTTTACACAGGAGATGTGGCGCAGCTAATGTCACTGTCCGCAGCCAGTGGCGCACCTACAGGGGGGTCCAGCGGGTCTGGACCCCCCCTAGAACAACCAGAATAAAAAAAAATTATCCCTCAGGGCCGCACCGCCGATCACCACAGGTGGCGGGGCCCTGGATGTAATTGCGGCAGCGGCGGTGGTGGCGGCGGGCAGTAGGAGATGAGGGCTTCCATAGTGGAAGCGTTCATCTCCATATCCATCTGTATCGCTGTCCTCAGGACAGCGATACAGATGCCTGTGCTGCGGCAGGGGAGGGAGAGGCGTGTCCCTCCCCTGTTCTTCTGATAGGCCGCAGGCACTAATGCCTGCAGCCTATCAGAGGCCGGCTCAGGCTGCGTGATGACATCATCATCGCGCCGCCTAAGCCGGGCAGCACACAGCAGGGACACAGGCCGGAAGAGCCTACATCACATCGCTGCTGATGAAGGTAAGTATCAGTGTTTTCTATTTTTTTTTTGTTTTTGTTTTTTGGAGGGCGGGGGGGTGGAGCTGGCACTATGGGGGCATCTGAAAATTCTTACAGCCCAATTTTTTTGGGGGGTGGCACTCTGGGGGCATTTCTTACTGGCACATTATGGGGGGGCCACCATGGGGGAGAGGAGCACTATGGGGGGTATCTGGGGGCTCTAAAGGGGCTTTTTTTTATTGACACATTATGGGAGGCACTATAGGAGAAAACGGCACTATGGGGCATCTGGTGGCACTATAGGGGCATTATTTGGGGGCACTATGGGGGAAGTGGGGGTTCTAAAGGGGACTTTTTTTTTCTTATTGGCACATTATGGGGGGCATTATGGCATCTGGTGGCACTAAGGGGGCATTTTTTACTGGCACATTATGGGGGGGGGGGGCACCATGGGGGAGAGGAGCACTATGGGGGCATCTGGGGGGTCTAAAGGGGCTTTTTTTATTGACACATTATGGGGGGCAATATAGGGGAGAACTGCACTATGGGGCATCTGGTGGCACTATAGGGGCATTATTTGGGGGCACTATGGCGGCATTATTTGGGGGCACTATGGGGAAGTGGGGGCTCTAAAGGGGCCTTTTTTCTTATTGGCACATTATGGGGGGCATTATGGCATCTGGTGGCTCTAAGGGGGCATTTTTTTACTAACACTATAGGGGAGAGCGGCACTATGGGCATTATTTGGGGGCACTATGGGGGAGTGGAGCACTATTGGGGCATATGGTGGCACTTAGAAAGGGCATTTTTTACTGGCATATTATGGGGGACACTATGGGAAAGGGCGAGAGGAGCACTGTTACTTTGGGGGGCACCCTGGTACAGTATCAGCTTAGCACAATAATTTTTGGGGGACATTATCTTTATACTATTAGTGTCTGGGCGCAGTTATTTTTTAGAGCACTGTGTGCTAATAATTGTTGAAGGGGGCAATATCTGTGTGGTAGTAGTATTTCCAGGGGGACTTTCTCTGCAGTATAGTATTGGGGGTGGCAAGAAAGGGTGTTCAGAAGATGATAGAAATGTGGGAAACTAATGTCTGTTTGTTAATCTCTGCAGAGACGGGAGATGGCTGAAAAATCATCATGGCGGTCTGGTCTGAATGGAGAAGATAAAGAAAGAGAACGTCTACAACAAAGGTGACATCACTGGATGTAAGAGGTATGGAGTGCTATGTAGGAGAGGAGATGCTCCGGCTCCTCCCCCTGCCATTTGCAGAAGGAGGATTCAGAGCTGGGTGAGGAGGACGGCCAAAGGGGGCAGCAGGCCACGGGCGGGTGACAGATGGTGGGGGGAACCACAGGCCTTGAGCAGGATCTGGGGAGGGAGGAGAGCGGAGGAGATTCCTGGCTGTAGCTTGTTGTATAAGCAGGCAGTGCAGCCAGGACAGACCCTCCCCTCTCCGTATGATATGTAGAGACAGGCCTCAACTATAGAATTTCACGCCGCATTGTTCCATTCCTGCAGGGCTTTTAGAAATGGCCAAGTAAAAGAATCAGCGCAACACACTACAGACACCCCCCCCGCACTACACATGCCACATTTTTTTGCCTTTCGGACCCCCCTAGACAAAATTCCTGGGTGCTCCCCTGTCCGCAGCGGACACCATCTATGGAAAAAGTACACTGTATGTCAAAGATAAATTTTAGAAGCGCACACGTTACACTGCAGATGTGGCTGTCATGCCCTGCTCTGACTATGTGCGGAGGTCGGCCAGAATAGCAGCACGTGTTTAGTTTTTGTTTTGGAGTCGTGCTGGACCCGCCTCCCATCAGGTGCACTTGGTGGGGTCATTGGTTTAAATATCACTCTAGTCCAGTGTTCTGAGCGGGTTATAGAAATCAGTCTGGCCTTGGAAGCAGGGAAGGAAGGTTGTCTGTTCCAGCTCAGAAAAGATAAGTGTGGTTTCAGTTTTTTTTTATTGCTGTCTAGGTTGTGTTTGTGTCATCTTTCCCATCCAGGTTCTGTGCGAGCAGGCTGCTCCTTTTCCCCTTTTCACCATCTCAGGGAATCTAGGGTGTTTTAGCCCAGGCACGAGGACACATCATTCCTACCTTCAAGGTCTGAATGTGGGCTGAGCAGTGCAGGGAGAGAGGTCAGGGTTTTAGCTAGGAGGTGACCCTTCCCCTGCTTCTCGCCTAGAGCCTGGTTGTTGGTTTATCTGTGTGTCTGAGTTCCCCGTCCGCCGTGACAGTGGCACAGCTAATTTCACTGTCTTCAGCGGACCACATCTATAGAAAAAGTACACTGTATGTCACATATTTTTTGGATGAGCACTTTACCCTGGAGATGTGGCGCAGCTAATCTCACTGTCTGCAGCGGACACCGTCTATGGAAGAAGTACACTGGATGTCACAGATATTTTTTGGATGCGCACACTTTACACTGAAGATGTGGCGCAGCTAATGTCACTTTCCGCAGCGGACACCATCTACGGAAAAAGGACACTATGTCCCAGATATTTTTGGGATGCGCACACTTTACACTGGAGATGTGGCGCAGCTAATGTCACTGTCTGCAGCGGACACCATCTACAGAAAAAGTACCATGTATGTCAGATACTTTTTGGATGCGCACACTTTACACTGGAGATGTGGCGCAGCTAATGTCACTGTCCACAGCGGACACAGTCTACGGAAAAAGTACACTGTATGTCACAGATATTTTTTGGATGCGCACACTTTACACTGAAAAGGTGGCGCAGCTAATGTCACTGTCTGCAGTGGCCTTACTATTGTGTGCTAATTAGCACAGGATGCGCTAAAAATAGATATTGCTGCCACACACAATAGTCCTTAGAAGGACTTTTGGGTCTGTAAAGTTTTAGCTATTTTGCGCAGGTTGCGCAAAAAATATAGATTGCTGCAGCCACACACAATAGTACTTAAAAGGACTTTGGTGATAATAATACTCCTAAATCACTCCCTACACTGTCTGTCCCTTCCTCTGCACAGCTCTCCCTGACTAAGAATGAGCCGAACATGGGTAATCGGGTGCTATATAGCACCCGATGACGCTTTCCGGCCAGCCAATCACTGTAATGCCATCAGCCAACATGGATACGGCATTACCATGAGGGAAGTAACTACCTGCACGTTTATTGGCTGCGTAGCAGCCAAGAAATGTGCGGGGTGGAGACTCGAGCATTGCGCTTGAGCACATGCGATATTCAGCCGAATACCACCATGTGCCGAGCTTCGAGATACTCGAGCCAAACAGGTGTTCAGCCGAGCATGCTCGATCATCACTAGACCTCAGGTTTCCCACCATGTACTTCTAGCACATGATTGGCTACTGGTGTATTATTCTTTTTGATGACATTGTTAACGTGTTCACACACTCTTCGTCGCAATTCCCTATATGTTTTCCCTATATAGTCTTTTGGAAACGAGCATTGGCACAAATACTCCACTCCCTTAGTTCTACAATTGATGAAGTCCTTGATTAAATATTTCCGACCGGTGGTGGAACAAATATTGGTTTTAGTGTTGGAAATAAATCTGCAGGCTCTACACCTGCCACATTTAAACATTCCTAGGGGCCTGCAATCCAGCCATGTGCCCACCTGTTTCGGGCTAGAATAGTGAGTGTGCACGAGACGGTCCAGCAAGCTCCTCCCTTTACGGAAGGTACTGCTGGGACGTTGGGGGATTGCGAATGAGAATGAGATCTGGGCCCATTCGCAAAATGGGCCAGAATTAGTTCAGGAGGTTCCTAATTTCCTTGTTTGCTGTGTCAAAGGTATAAATGATACAAATAATATTTTCTTCATGGCCCCGCAATGTATTTTTTGCATTTAACAGTTCATTTCTGTCCTGATCCCTCTCGTGTTTAAACGCTTCTCTCAAGACAGATACTGGATAACACCTATCTATGAATCTATCCTGGAGTTTTTTTGATTCCTGATGGAATCCCGCCATGTCCGAGCATTTTCGCCTCATCCTTAGAAACTGGACCTTTGGTATACCCCTCTTGAGAGTCGGGGGATGGTAACTAGACCAATGCAATAAACTGTTAGTGGCCGTAGGTTTTCTAAATACCGTAGTGGTCAATCAGCTTGTTTAGTAACTTTCACATCAAGACTTGATCTATTTCCTGTTGGTGGAGCGCATTTTACGTTCCACTGACCAGACTTCCGGTACAGGAGACGCACATGCATCTGGCACCGGAAGCCCCATAAGCTTGTGAGCTTTATAAAGTGGAGGTGCGACCTGACTGGGGACGTGCATCCATATCTAGGTGTACCCTGATGTACTCGCCATGGCTGTCTAACATCTACTTTACAGATACTATAATTATAATAACCGCGCTGGTTAAGAGATTAACTGTTGTTGAAGATAGAATGTTCTAACTATACACACCCAAATGTTTATATTTAAATCATGTTTCTACCTGTATAGTAGATGGAGAGTGGCTGTTGTTATTTCTTTCTTTTCTTTTACAGTGAAGCTATGAGGTTTCTTCTCGAAGCGCTTCTGGCTCTACTTACTCCGCATGCGCCGCTCCGGCCGGTAGCTGATGACGCACGCGTGAAGGAGCCGACAGCTAAATAAGTTTGGGAGTGTGTTCGTGTGACATCACAACGTTCCTATGGATGCTTCCAAGGAACAAAATTCATCAAACGCGTTTCGGAGCCAGCAGGTTCCTTCGTCAGTAGTATTACACATTTTGAAAAAGAAACTACTGAACTAAACAGAAAATTCACTGAAAAAGGATATAAAATAAATAATCTAGAACCCATTATAAAACAAGTAAAATAATTGTAATGCAATGAATTATTACAGGATAAGAAAATAATACAAAAAGAAATACCAATAAACGGTGAGGAAAGAAAAAAGGAAAATCAGATCAAGGTCCCCATAATGACAAGATACAGTATAGCGAAGGAGAAAGGGTTTTTAAGTGGATTGTGAGACGCCACTGGGACATTTTAAGACAAGATAAATTGATAGGAGATAAAATCCCCACATGTACCATTTTTACATTTAGGAAAGCACAAAACTTAGCTAACATAATAGCCCCCTCTAGAATACCTCTCCAGAAAAAAGAACCCAGTCATATAAATAAGTTTAGGAAAGGTTTTTCCCCCTGCAAAATGTGTGATAATTATAGGATAGCTAAACAGCAAATAAAAAATCCCACTTTTGAAATGGGGGATGACCTACATGTATATAGGATTGAAAATCGTATCATCTGTAACACTAAAGGAGTAATATACTACAGTATATAAATTGCCCCTGCCAGAAAATATATGTAGGTAGAACTAAGCATGTAATGAAAATAAGAATCAGGGAACAAGTAAAAAACATACATAAAAAAATTTGATGGTCATCCATTGTCATGCCACTATGCAGATTACCATGCAGGTAGGTTTACCAGCTCATCATTTGGGGGCATAGAAAAGGTTAATATGGATAGAAGGGGCGGAGATTTCATTAAACAAATGTCACGCTGCGAAAGTAAATGGATATTCAGGGTAAATAGTTTAGCACCCAAGGGCTTAAATCAGGAGATTGAGCTGGTCGCTTTTTAAGGATAGATATTTTATATAAATGTTTGGATTGAGACTGGTATATAACACACTGTATGAAAGATGAGGGGTTTTCGAGAGAAGTCCAGTGTGATTGACAGGGGTTGTTATGGGAACCAGACTCTTATTTAAACCCATAGGACAAGAAGCTCACAATATCCCTGACGAAGGACGCGTTGGTGGAATTTTGTCCCTTGGAAGCATCCATCGGGAACGTTGTGACGTCACACGAACGCACTCCCAAACTTTTTTACCTGTTGGTTCCTTCACGCGCGCATCAGCTACCGGCCGGAGCTGCGCATGCGGAGTAAGTAGAGCCAGAAGCACTGCGAGAAGAAACCTAATCACTTCACTGGAAAAGAAAAGAAAGTAATAAAAACAGCCACTTTCCATCTACTATACAGGTAGAAACATGATTTCAATATAAACATTTGGGTGTGTATAGTTAGAACATTACATCTTCAACAACAATTAATCTCTTAAAGAGCGCATTTATTATAATTATAGTATCTATATATGTAGATCTGTTGAGTCAGGGCAATTGAAAGAGATTTAAACAGCAGCAGTGCAAGTGTAATACCTCATTAACATCTACACTCACCTAAAGAATTATTAGGAACACCATACTAAAACGGTGTTGGACCCCCTTTTGCCTTCAGAACTGCCTTAATTCTACGTGGCATTGATTCAACAAGGTGCTGATAGCATTCTTTAGAAATTTTGGCCCATATTGATAGGATAGCATCTTGCAGTTGATGGAGATTTGAGGGATGCACATCCAGGGCACGAAGCTCCCGTTCCACCACATCCCAAAGATGCTCTATTGGGTTGAGATCTGGTGACTGTGGGGGCCATTTTAGTACAGTGAACTCATTGTCATGTTCAAGAAACCAATTTGAAATGATTCGAGCTTTGTGACATGGTGCATTATCCTGCTGGAAGTAGCCATCAGAGGATGGATACATGTTCTCCTTCTGTTTACGCCAAATTCAGACTCTACCATTTGAATGTCTCAACAGAAATCGAGACTCATCAGACCAGGCAACATTTTTCCAGTCTTCAACAGTCCAATTTTGGTGAGCTCGTGCAAATTGTAGCCTCTTTTTCCTATTTGTAGTGGAGATGAGTGGTACCCGGTGGGGTCTTCTGCTGTTGTAGCCCATCCGCCTCAAGGTTGTGCGTGTTGTGGCTTCACAAATGCTTTGCTGCATACCTCGGTTGTAATGAGTGGTTATTTCAATCAACTTTGCTCTTCTATCAGCTTGAATCAGTCGGCCCATTCTCCTCTGACCTCTAGCATCCACAAGGAATTTTTGCCCACAGGACTGCTGCATACTGGATGTTTTTCCCTTTTCACACCATTCTTTGTAAACCCTAGAAATGGTTGTGCGTGAAAATCCCAGTAACTGAGCAGATTGTGAAATACTCAGACCGGCCCGTCTGGCACCAACAACCATGCCACGCTCAAAATTGCTTAAATCACCTTTCTTTCCCATTCTGACATTCAGTTTGGAGTTCAGGAGATTGTCTTGACCAGGACCACACTCCTAAATGCATTGAAGCAACTGCCGTGTGATTGGTTGACTAGATAATTACATTAATGAGAAATAAAACAGGTGTTCCTAATAATTCTTTAGGTGAGTGTACTTTATACAGTATGTGAGAGGTCCTTGTGACCACCATTGTCCTTTTCATGAATATAATGTATCGGGTTAAACTTATTTCAGCTTTTTGACCATACCTCCGGTTATTTGGTGGCTTTTCCCTGGCAGGATGTTTGTTCTATCTGTCATGGGCCAGCAAGTAAGCATGTGTATTGAGCTTATATCTTTGTGACCACTATCTGGTTGCTTTATGTATCAGCTCTAACTGCCTATAGATTAACATTACATGATTGATTTCGCACTGGGCGACTGTATGTACATACATTGACAATTGTTCACCAGGCTGAAGGATTGTATTGCCCCCTGTTTGTGAATTGTTGGAATAGGAAGACTTGTGACCCCTTTTTTTCTATCTATAATTATGTGGCCATTAATTTGGTGATTAACAACCCCGCATATGTCTTTGTTACAATCATGTTTACCTGAGATTCAGTTTTGATCATGTGTATCGATTGTTGTGTGTGCTGATAATCTAATGCATCAGGTATTTATGTGTTAATAATCAGGTATATTTTTCTCTTCTCTCGGTGTGGATTAATTATCAGTTAACAATCATACGTTTTTTCTGGACCACTTTTTGATTATCACTCGGTTGAGGAATTATTGCCCCATATTACCCTGATGAACCAGTAATTGGGGAAACGCATTGGAAGTGTTTAGGGCAATGAGGGGCAATGAGAGGGTGAGGCAGGGCAGGTACGGGACCACAGGCCACCCACCATGAAGTGTATTAGTGCTGGATCTGGCATTAAGTGTTCCGTCAAAAGGGACCCGGCTTTCCAGTCTGCGCATGCGCAGACCTTTAAAAATGCAAAAAATAATAATACCGGATCCGTTTTTTCAGATGACTCCGGAGAGACGGATCCGATATTTCAATGCATTTGTCAGACAGATCCACATCCGGAGCCGTCTGACAAATGCCATCAGTTTGCGGAATCCTGCCTGCTGAAATCCTCTGCCAAAGTACCCTAAAAGGTTTTCTAGCATGCTAGTTTACTGCAAAGGTGTCTGTTCTGTTGTCTGCCCATGTACCAACTTTCTATCCGTTTACTGGATTCTGACCCTCTGCTTAAGGACCTTTTACTGTATAGCCCACACTACTCTTACTCTGACCATTGGCGTTTCCCTATGAGTTTGCCTGCAATGTCCGTAGCCCCCATGGGTCAGCTATCAATCTCACAGAGACAACTCTAGTAGGTACTTCTCCTGCTACAAAGTCCCGATCCATGTACAGGGGTTAAAAAGTGAAAACCAAGGGGACTGCCAGGATAATGCCCTTAGGAGTATGCCAAAGCTAATTATGTTGGTTAACACAGTGGTTCCCCACCCACTGCTGTAACACATTCAAATACACAGATGGTGGGAAAACTTTATGTCCTTGTACCTGTCTTATTTAGACTAATCTTTTATCAAAGGTAAGACCTTCTATAAACTACAAGAATTGAGTTGACTTTTGAAATTTCATACAGGCTCACCTTATACTTTAGCTTTTCTTCAACTTTTTTTATGCTAAAAATTTAACTGCATATTGAAGTTAAGTTTTACAAAGGAAAAAATAATGGTCTTCTCTAAAACGCTTTTAGTATATAATACCTTGCAAGCTTTAGGTGCAGCAGATTGGCATTGTGTGCTATTGTAAAGACTGTAATCGACAGCTATACTTAAACCTCTCATTCATTGAGGATCCATATACAGTTATTGTAACAGAAATTAGCATACTGAAGCTAATAATACAAGTTTCTGTCCCCATTTATGTAGCTTATGCCCAAATTGGATCACCTATAGAGAGGAAAAAAAGTAATTATAAAGGAATGTTACTGTACAGCTAACTGCTTTTAAAATAAGAGCGAGTAGTTGGTACAATTGTTACTAATGGAAATATGACTCTTTTACTTCTGTTGTTACTATATGAAAGATTTTATTTCAATTTATTTCCTCGTTGATTTTTTAAACATTTTTATCTGCTCTACCGCACTTAACCCATGGCTGAGAACAAAAAAGGTCCTTATTTTGAACAGTAATGAAATAGAAACATTCCTTAGACAATGCAGAAGTACAGTACATCCAACTAAGGAAGCTGGCTTTGCAGTTCATTCTTGAAGGAATACAAAAGCTAAACTTCAAAAACTAATTTATTTTACCACTGGTCCCAGCAATCATTGTCTTTGAAAAGAGATTTTAGAAGATACGTGGATTTTAGGCCATATAAAGGGACAATAAAATTGGAAATAAGGATACTTTCACACAATCTTTTTTGCTGGATCCGGCAGGGTTGAACTAGTCTAACGTGTGTCTTTTTTTGGCCTTACAAATTTTCGGAATGCTAAATATGGATAGTTAGACACTGATACATTACCTATTCAACATCCATATGTAAAATAGGAGGCATTTCTCCTAAAATAGGAGACTTTTTCCAGTGTCCATTAAAAAAACATAAGGGGGACATTTATGAAGACCTGCAATTTAGACGTCGGTCTTCGTTCCTCCTGCACCAGCCTCTACATACCTTAGGCTACTTTCACACTGGCGTTTCTGGGTCCGCTTGTGAGATCCGTTTCAGGGCTCTCACAAGCGGCCCAAAACGGATCAGTTCAGCCCCAATGCATTCTGAATGGATAAGGATCTGCTCAGAATGCATCAGTTTGCCTCTGTTCAGCCTCGATTCCGCTCTGGAGGCGGACACCAAAACGCTGCTTGCAGCGTTTTGATGTCCGCCTGACGATGCGGAGCCAAACGGATCCGTCCTGACTTACAATGTAAGTCAATTACAATGTAAGTCAATGGGGACGGATCCGTTTTCACTGACACAATATGGTTCAATTGAAAACGGATCCGCCTCCCATTGACTTTCAGTGTAAGTCAAAACGGATCAGTTTGCATTATCATTATTTTTTGTTCATGGTAATGCAAACGGATCCGTTCTGAACGGATACAAGCATTTGCATTATAGGTGCGGATCTGTCTGTGCAGATACCAGATGGATCCGCACCTAACGCAGGTGTGAAAGTACCCTTAGGCGGATTTTACACTCGCCTAAATCTGCGCCAGCTTCCTTGCTGATGTAGATTTAGACCATTTTGTACACCTAAAACAAGCGTAGAAAATGCCAAATGTGACGGGCCTCCAGGCCCGCTCTTTTTCCACCCGCGCCACATACCCCTTTTTTAGACCTGGCATGAGCAGCAGAAAAGCGAATAAAAAGTCGCAGTTTGCAACCAAAGAATGGCGTATATCTGTTCATAAATGACCTCCATAGTGTCTGTGAATTTGTTGTCTGTGGGGTTGGTGATACTCAAGCAGTCATTATAATTATGACATTTTACTAGCTATCCAGCTGTCCAGAAAAATAAAATCTGTTTGAGAACTTGTCTACAGGTGGTGTCTGGTGTTAAAGCTCATCAATTTTTAAATGGTCATTTACTTTTCACAAAACTTTTGATATGTCATAGAGGCATATCAAAAATTTAGATCAGTGGGGATCTGACCCTGAGACCCCCACCAATCCCTAAAATGAGTACAGAGAAGTGTGCATATAGCACACTATCTCTCCTCGCTGCACAAGATGGGCTCCATAGAAGTCTATGGGCCCATCTAGATTCCGTCCACAGCAGTACAAGGAGATGGCGCAAAATGTGGGTGCTTCTCACCCCTTGTTCTAGAGATCGGTGGAGGTCTGTGTTCACACCCCCACTTATTTAAACTTTTGATATATAAGAAACTAGCTGAAGGACCCGGCTTCGCTCGAGTTTATTTAATCTATTTCATTTAATGTTTATGTGTGTCGTTAAAAGATATCAACACTATCCACTATAACAGTGACATCTACAACACCCCGCCCCCAAAACAGTGACTGCCACAACCACCCACCCCTTAACACTGTCCCCCCCCATAGTGCCCTGTCCATTAAAATTGGACCTCCACAGCAGCCCACCCCCTTAATATTGACCTTTACAGCAGCCTTCCCCTTTAACAGTGACTTTCGCAGCATACCACCCCCTTGACAGTGACCTCCACAGGGGCCCGCCCCCTTAACAGTGGACTTTACTGGATCGGGGTAAAGGAATCCCAGTGGACCAGAGTTTCTTCAATCAATATTCTTTGTATTTATTCCATAAGTAGGTACAATAAAGGACGCGTTTCGGCCCGTCCAGCCTTCATCAGCAAGCATGTTGAAGGCTGGACGGGCCGAAACGCGTCCTTTATTGTACCTACTTATGGAATAAACACAAAGAATATTGATTGAAGAAACTCTGGTCCGCTGGGATTCCTTTACATTGTTCTGGAGTTCGCTCTTGTCCCGTGCGGTATATTAATCGAGTGCCGATCTTTCCGATTCTTCCTATTGTTTACTGGATCGGGGGGGTGTCCTTTTGAACAGCTCACTCTACGACAGCAGCACTGTGTACTGTCAGTTTGAGCTACAGGGAGAAAATCACTCTCCCTCCCACCTTTGCCGCTGACAGAAGTTGATTTTTACCTTCATTTTTTGAATCCCTGTTGGCTGAGGAGTGGAGGGGGCATGGCCTAACCAGATCTGGGTGTGGCCACCTTTGCCGCTGATAAAAGTTGATTTTTAATTTCATTTTTTCAATCTCACTCGGCTGAGTGGGAGGGGGCGTGGCCTAACCAGGGTGCATGTCCTTTTGAACAGCTCACTCTAAGAGAGCAGCACTGTGCTGTCTGAGTGTAAGCTGCAGGGAGAATGTCACCCTCCCTCTCACCCCTGCAGCTGACAGTTGATTTTTACCTTCATTTTTTCAATCCCCATCGGCTCAGAAGTGTGAGGGGGCATGGCCTAACTGGATCAGAGGCGTGGCTTAGCGGGACCTGGGGACGGTGTTTTAAGTATTTTGAGGGTGGACACATTGTGGCAGGGGGCGTGTCTGGGCTCCTTCCTTACTGGCTCATTTGCATACCAAAGAAACTGGATTTTCAGAGGATAGAAACATCTATTGCTGGAACAAAGGCACATCTGTAAATAAGATACTAAGTGCTATTAGGCCATGGCTTTACTGCAATAGCAATTATCCTTGTGACAGATTTCCTTTAAAGCTCTCCTACAGCAGTGAAGATAAATAACTGGGTTGTTATGGAAACCTGGAGTATAACTGTGTATGTGGAGACTGGAGGACCTGCGAGCTTCTATTGGCTGATAAAGGTCATGTGACCAAGCTTCTATTGGCTAATGCATTTTTTGGGAATATCTCAGGAACGGTACGTCTTAGATAGCTGAGACCTGGTCTAATACCTTCCGGGACACCTGATGTACCTGTGTGCCAAATTTCTTGATTGTAAATGTGACGGTGCGGATTCCTTTAGCGGACATACACACACACACACACACATACACTCAGCTTTATATATTAGATATCAGAAAGTTGGTGAAAAGTTTGTGATCCTTTAAGTGAATGGAGTTGCAATACCACACACAGCCCAAAGACAAACCTTTTTTAATTATAAAGATTAAATTGCATATTCAAGGTAGGCTTCAATAATGCTTTACAAAACGTTGTGCTGTTGCAAAAACAGAGGTGCTGTTTCTAGAAAGATGCAGACCCTTTTTTCTAATACTTGAAAAAACATATAGAATAGAAGTTTACAAAAGAGGACAGGTCAGAAACATATTCTTACTGGTATTTTTTTCATTTTAAAGGGATATCATTTTAATACAAAAACATTACATTAAAAATACATTATTTTTTATAGAGCTATTACATGATAATTGGCTGTGGTTACTGCTCCGAAAAATATAAAATACCTATCTATCCATCCTTCAATGGTCCTTCCTTAGATGTACATTTTCTGCCATAGTACTTTAGAAATTTAAACAAGAAGGAATTTTTATATTGGAAAATAAACCAACTATGTAAAACTGATTTTTTCCTTACTAAAGAGAACTCCATTACTGCAGCAGCAAGGTCACTTTTTGGGATATTAGTTTTTATATATATATATATATATATATATATATATATATACACTCACCTAAAGAATTATTAGGAACACCTGTTCTATTTCTCATTAATGCAATTATCTAGTCAACCAATCACATGGCAGTTGCTTCAATGCATTTAGGGGAGTGGTCCTGGTCAAGACAATCTCCTGAACTCCAAACTGAATGTCAGAATGGGAAAGAAAGGTGATTTAAGCAATTTTGAGCGTGGCATGGTTGTTGGTGCCAGACGGGCCGGTCTGAGTATTTCACAATCTGCTCAGTTACTGGGATTTTCACGCACAACCATTTCTAGGGTTTACAAAGAATGGTGTGAAAAGGGAAAAACATCCAGTATGCGGCAGTCCTGTGGGCAAAAATGCCTTGACTGATTCAAGCTGATAGAAGAGCAACGTTGACTGAAATAACCACTTGTTACAACCGAGGTATGCAGCAAAGCATTTGTGAAGCCACAACACGCACAACCTTGAGGCGGATGGGGTACAACAGCAGAAGACCCTACCGGTTACCACTCATCTCCACTACAAATAGGAAAAAGAGGCTACAATTTGCACAAGCTCACCAAAATTGGACTGTTGAAGACTGGAAAAATGTTGCCTGGTCTGATGAGTCTCGATTTCTGTTGAGACATTCAAATGGTAGAGTCCGAATTTGGCGTAAACAGAATGAGAACATGTATCCATCGTCTGATGGCTACTTCCAGCAGGATAATGCACCATGTCACAAAGCTCGAATCATTTCAAATTGGTTTCTTGAACATGACAATGAGTTCACTGTACTAAAATGACCCCCACAGTCACCAGATCTCAACCCAATAGAGCATCTTTGGGATGTGGTGGAACGGGAGCTTCGTGCCCTGGATGTGCATCCCTCAAATCTCCATCAACTGCAAGATGCTATCCTATCAATATGGGCCAACATTTCTAAAGAATGCTATCAGCACCTTGTTGAATCAATGCCACGTAGAATTAAGGCAGTTCTGAAGGCAAAAGGGGGTCCAACACAGTATTAGTATGGTGTTCCTAATAATTCTTTAGGTGAGTGTATATAGCTGAGTGTATGTATGTGTGTATGTATGTCCGCTAAAGGAATCTGCTCTGTCGCATTTAAAATCATAAAATTTGGCACACAGGTACATCAGGTGTTCGGGGAGGTTTTAGACAGGGTCTCGGCTTTCTAGCACATACCCGTCACCGCCAGCTCTTTGAGAAGCTCTGGCAGATGTTCTTCTGTACCTCTTGCATGATTTTCTTTGTTTTGGTTTCACTTTGTCATCTCTTATCCTTCTCCCAGCTGTCATCTATTTACACTGATTGCCTCCCTTTATATTCCCTCCCATACTGCCTCACTTTGCGGTTTATACTACTTCCTGGATTGTGTTCACTGCTAGATGCTGCAACTGCTGGTTCCTCAGATAAGTCTTTTCCTTTATTTGTGTTTCCGTGCTGACTCTGACTCCCTCCGTATTAAGTGCAGGGAGCCGGTGGTCGTGTCCCCTCACTATTATAGGGTTTTCAGGTGTCACACAGTCTAGGTACGAGGGCATGCAATTATCTATCATAAAGATCTTTGCATGGGCAGAGCAGTCAGGGAGAGCTCTAGGGGTTTTATAGGGCTCATCCATATGTTCCTTAGTTTGGGATCAAGTTAGTCGGATGTTTATTTATAACTTCCAGTTTTCTGCAACACCATCCGTGACAATACCGTTCCTGAGATATTCCCAAAAAATGCATTAGCCAATAGAAGCCTGGTCACATGACCCTTATCAGTCAACAGAAGCTCGCAGGCCCTTAGTCTCCACATACACAGTTTTACACCAGGTTTCCATAACAACCAAGCCATTTTTGTTCACTGCTGTAGGTCAGCTTTAAAAGAAATCTGTCACCAGGATAATCGCTATTGAATTAAAGCCATGGCCTAATAGCACTTAGTACATTATTTCCAGATGTGTCTTTGTTCCAGCAATAGATGCTTTTTATCTAGGGTTGAGCGAACCCGAACTGTAAAGGACCCCGGACCCGAACCCGAACATTTCCGTAAAATTTTATGCAAGCTCAGTGCACCAGCACTGCATCTGAGCTTTTGGGACATTGCAAATCACCATTTTTTTTGGCAAACTACAACATCTTGATTAGTCAGTGTGCAATTTAAGCTAGAAATGCACCCATCATTTTCTCGGGTTTGAAAAACACACATTTTTTTAAAAAAAAAACAGTATTTTCCAGATCTGCAAGTGTTAAATTCAAGTTTAATATACAGTCATGTGAAAAAATTAGGACACCCTTTGAAAGCATGTGGTTTTTTGTAACATTTTTAATAAAAGGTTATTTCATCTCCGTTTCAACAATACAGAGAGATTAAAGTAATCCAACTAAACAAAGAAAACTGAAGAAAAGTCTTTTCAAGATCTTCTGTAAATGTCATTCTACAAAAATGCCTATTCTAACTGAGGAAAAAGATAGGACACCCTCACATGTATTCCCTCTTAAATTGGCTCAGATCTCACACAGGTATATCACACCAGGTGCACATAATTAGTAGATCGTTACTCTGCATGTTGAATGAGGCTTGCCCTATTTAAACCTCAGACATTTAGTTTGGTGTGCTCCTGACTGTTGAAGTGAGAGTGAGCACCATGGTGAGAGCAAAAGTGCTGTCAGAGGACTTCAGAAAAAAGATTGTAGCAGCCTATGAGTCTGGGAAGGGATTTAAAAAGATCTCAAAAGATTTTGAAATCAGCCATTCCACTGTCCGGAAGATAGTCTACAAGTGGAGGGCTTTCAAAACAACTGCCAACATGCCCAGGACTGGTCGCCCCAGCAAGTTCACCCCAAGAGCAGACCGCAAGATGCTAAAAGAGGTCTCCAAAAACCCTAAAGTGTCATCTCGAGAACTACAGCAGGCTCTGGCTACTGTTGATGTAGAAGTACATGCCTCTACAATCAGAAAGAGACTGTACAAGTTTAACTTGCATGGGAGGTGTGCAAGGAGGAAACCTTTGCTTTCCAAGAGAAACATCGAGGCCAGACTGACATTTGCCAGAGATAAAGTTGACAAAGACCAGGACTTCTGGAATAATGTTCTTTGGACAGATGAGTCCAAAATTGAATTATTTGGACACAACAGCAGAGGACATGTTTGGCGTAAACCAAACACAGCATTCCAAGAAAAGAACCTCATACCAACTGTGAAGCATGGAGGTGGAAGTGTCATGGTTTGGGGCTGCTTTGCTGCAGCAGGACCTGGTCAGCTCACCATCATAGAATCCACGATGAATTCTACTGTGTATCAGAAGGTGCTTGAAGAACATGTGAGACCATCAGTTAGAAAATTAAAGCTGAAGCGGAACTGGACCATGCAACATGACAATGACCCAAAACATACTAGTAAATCAACCAAAGATTGGCTGAAAAAGAAGAAATGGAGAGTCCTGGAATGGCCAAGTCAAAGTCCAGATTTGAATCCCATTGAGATGCTGTGGGGTGACTTGAAAAGGGCTGTACGTGCAAGAAACCCCTCAAACATCTCACAGCTGAAAAAGTTCTGCATTGAGGAGTGGGGTAAAATTTCCTCAGACCGATGTCGAAGACTGGTAGATGGCTACAAGAACCGTCTCACTGCAGTTATTTCAGCCAAAGGAGGTAACACTCGCTATTAGGGGCAAGGGTGTCCTATCTTTTTCCTCAGTTAGAATAGGCATTTTTGTAGAATGACATTTACAGAAGATCTTGAAAAGACTTTTCTTCAGTTTTCTTTGTTTAGTCGGATTACTTTAATCTCTCTGTATTGTTGAAACGGAGATGAAATAACCATTTATTAAAAATGTTACAAAAAACCACATGCTTTCAAAGGGTGTCCTAATTTTTTCTCATGACTGTATACAGCTTTCATATTCTGTTACCAAAAAACACTTTTTTGGCAATCTACAACATCTTGATTAGTCAGTGTGCAATTTAAGCTAGAAATGCACCCATCATTTTCTGGGGTTTGAAAAATACACTTTTTTTTTTCAAAAAACTATATTTTCCTGATCTGCAAGTGTTAAATTCAAGTTTAATATATACAGCTTTCATATTCTGTTACCAAAAAAACACTTTTTTGGCACTCTACAACATCTTGATTAGTCAGTGTGCAATTTTAGGGTACTTTCACACTTGCGGCAGAGAGATCCGGCAAGCAGTTCTGTCGCCGGAACTGCCTGCCGGATCAGGCAAAACGTATGCCAACTGATGGCATTAGTAAGACTGATCAGGATCCTTATCAGTCTTAAAAATGCCTGATCAGTCGAAAAAATGCATTGAAATGCCGGATCCGTCTTTCCGGTGTCATCCGGCAAAACGGATCCAGCATTTTTTTTTTTCACCTTTTTTTCAGTCTGGATGGATGGATCCGGCATTCCGGTATTCTGAATACCGGATCCGGCACTAATACATTCCTATGGGAAAAAATGCCGGATCCGGCATTCAGGCAAGTCTTCAGTTTTTATTGCCGGAGATAAAACCATAGCATGCTGCGGTTTTCTCTTTTGCCTGATTAGTCAAAATGACTGAACTGAAGACATCCTGATGCATCCTGAACGGATTACTCTCCATTCAGAATGCATGGGGATAAAACTGATCGGTTCTTTTCCGGTATAGAGCCCCTATGACGGAACTCTATGAAAAGAAAAACGCTAGTGTGAAAGTACCCTAAGCTAGAAATACACCCATCATTTTCTGGGGTTTGAAAAACACACTTTTTTGACAAAAAACACTATTTTCAGGCCTTGCAGCATCAGCACGTGTGAAATTACAGGCTTATATACCGCTGTCAAATTGAGTTGTTAAACAAACACTCGTTTGGGCACAAAAAATTTCGTTGGCAGCCATTGATGCAGATGTCATTGTGAGATACACCCTTAATACATTTGGGTTACATTAAAGGGCTTCTGTCACTCCAATAAACTCATTTTTTTTTTTTGTCTCCTTAAAATCCTTATGCTGCGATTTCTCAATATATATTTTAAATCTCGCGCCGGTCTTCAGTTGGCGCAGGCGCACTAAGTGGAGGACGCTCGCTCGGCCGCTCCATCCTCAGTGCGCCTACGCCGGGTGTACATGTGACGTCATCGGCGCAGGCGCACTGAGGATGGAGCGGCCAAGCGAGCGTCCTCCACTCAGTGCACCTGCGCAAACTAAAGACCGGCGCGAGATTTAAAACGCAGACAGGGCCAATCAGAGGAGGAGCGCATTCGCTAGCCCTGTCAATAAACATGAGGAGGGGGCGTCATTATGAATGGAGGATGCGGCTGCTAGCAGCAGGTAGCCGCCCTACCTGCTGCTAGAGAGGTAATTTGCATATTATAAAAGTCCGTTTTTTTATATAACTACTGAACCAAACTGAGTAATAGCCCTATATATTGAGAAATCGCAGCATAAGGATTTTAAGGAGACAAAAAAAAAATAATGAGTTTAGTGGAGTGACAGAAGCCCTTTAAGAGATTTTAAATACCGCCATTAGGTGCACCAATATTGAATTCAGGCCTACACTGGTTCAGGCCCTGTGAGATACCCCCTCTACATACAGGGATTTGATTCAGGCATTTGAAATACAGCCATTTGAAATACATCCATTTTGGGAAAAGAAATATTTAATTTAGGCCTACACTGGTTCAGGTCCTGTGAGATACCCCCTCTACATACAGGGGTTTGATTCAGGCATTTGAAATAAAGCCATTTAAAAGACATCCAATTTGGGAAAAGAAATATTTAATTTAGGCCTACATTGGTTCATGCCCTGTGAGATACTCCCTCTACATACAGGGGTTTGATTCAGGCATTTGAAATACAGCCATTTGAAATACAGCCATTTTATGCAAAGAATTATTTCATTCAGGCCTACACTGGTTCAGACCGTGTGAGATACACTCTCTACATACAGGGGTTTGATTCAGGCATTTGAAATACCGCCATTTGGTGCATCAATATTGAATTCAGGCCTACACTGGTTCAGGCCGTGTGAGATACACCCTCTACATACAGGGGTTTGATTGAGGCATTTGAAATACAGCTATTTTGGGCAAATAAATATTTAATTTAGGCATACACTGGTTTAGGTCCTGTGAGATACTCCCTCTACATAGAGGGGGTTTGATTCAGGCATTTGAAAAATAGCCATTTGAAATACATCAATTTTGTGCAAAGAAATATTTAATTTAGGCCTACACTGGCTCAGGCACTGTGAGGTACCCCCTCTACATACAGGGGTTTGATTCAGTCATTTGAAATACAGCCATTTAAAATACAGCCATTTTGTGCAAAGAAATATTACATTCAGGCCTACACCGGTTCAGACTGTGTGAGATCCACCCTCTACATACAGGGGTTTGAGTCAGGCATTTGAAATACCACCATTTGGTGCATCCACATATTGAATTCAGGGCTATACTGATTCAGGCCGTGTGAGATACACCATCTACATACAGGGGTTTGATTCAGGCATTTAAAATACAGCCATTTGAAATACAGCCATTTTGGGAAAAGAAATATTTCATTCAGGCCTACACTGGTTCAGACCGTGTGAGATACACCTTCAACATACAGGGGTTTGATTCAGGCATTTGAAATACCGCCATTTGGTGCATCAATATTGAATTCAGGCCTAAACTGGTTCAGGCCGTGTGAGATACACTCTTTACATACAGGGGTTTGATTCAGGCATATGAAATATAGCCATTTGAAATACATCCATTTTGGGCAAAGAAATATTTAATTTAGGCCTACACTGGTTCAGACACTGTGAGATACTTCCTCTACATACAGGGGTTTGATTCAGGCATTTGAAATACAGCCATTTGAAATACATCCATTTTGGGCAAAGAAATATTTAATTTAGGCCTACACTGGTTCATGCCCTGTGAGATACTCCCTTTACATACAGGGGTTTGATTCAGGCATTTGAAATACAGACATTTGAAATACAGCCATTTTGGGCAAAGAAATATTTAATTTAGGCCTACACTAGTTTATGCCCTGTAAGATATCCCCTCTACATACAGGGGTTTGATTCAGGCATTTGAAATACAGCCATTTTAAAAATATCCATTTTGGGCATAGAAATATTTAATTTAGGCCTACACTGGTTAAGGCCCTGTGAGATATTCCCTCTACATACAGGGGTTTGATTCAGGCATTTGAAATACAGCCATTTGAAATACAGCCATTTTGGGCAAAGAAATATTTAAATTAGGCCTACACTAGTTCAGGCCCTGTGAGATACTCCCTCTACATACAGGGGTTTGATTCAGGCATTTGAAATACAGCCATTTTATGCAAAGAAATATTTGATTCAGGCCTACACTGGTTCAGATCGTCTGAGATACACCCTCTACATATAGGGGTTTGATTCAGGCATTTAAAAATACAGCCATATAAAATACATCCCTTTTGGGCGAAGAAATATTTCATTTAGGCCTACATTGGTTCAGGCCATGTGACATACTCCCTGTACATACAGGGGTTTTATTCAGGCATTTGAAATACAGCCATTTGAAATACATCCATTTTGTGCAAAAAAATATTAAATTTAGGCCTACACTGGTTCAAGCCCTGTGAGCTACCCCCTCTACATACAGGGGTTTGAGTCAGGCATTTGAAATACAGCCATTTTAAATACATCAATTTTGTGCAAAGAAATATTTAATTTAGGCCTACACTGGTTCATGCCCTGTGAGATACTCCCTCTATATACAGGGGTTTGATTCAGGCAGTTAAAATACAGAAAAAAATATAGGGGGTTGAGTCCGCACAACCTGCCTGCAGGTGCACATCACTATGGCGAAATACATACACAAACGGAAAAAGCAAATGTGATCGCACACTACATCCAGCACTCTGCCCTCCATGCTGGATGAGACATTGGTTTATATTTTGGCCAAAGCATAGTAAGCCACTCACCGCGTCAAGGTCGTCTCAATTGAGTGGTCCCTAACTTTTGTTCCCACCTCTTCATGGTGTCATGGTCTTACCTTCTTGCTGTTCTCCTTCGTTTGACATGTGCTGGTGGCCATCTTGGTTTCTGGGTTTCTTGTAGCCTCCCACCCTGCGGCTCCTCCTTCCCACTGGGAGGAGCTGGATGCCCAGCTCATATATATAGGAGGTCTGTGGCTTCAGTTCCTTACTTGGTCCTCCTGTGTTCACATGCTTCTAGACTGCTGCTGCTTCTGGTTCCTGATCCTGGTTTCGTCCGACTACCCTGCTGGTTCCTGATCCTGGTTTCGTCTGACTACCCTGCTGGTTCCTGATCCTGGCTTCGTCTGACTACCCTGCTGGTTCCTGATCCTGGCTTCGTCTGACTACCCTTCTGGTTCCTGACCTCTGGCTTCGCAAAGACTCTGCTTCGGTTTCGCCATCCGTTTGGACTTTTGCTTTACAGCTTTATTTTCAATAAAGCCTTCTTATTTTCACTTATCCCTTGTTGTACGTCTGGTTCATGGTTCCGTGACATTAGGACCAAGCCATGAATTCTGACGGTACAGGGCCATCCTCGCTACCCACGCTGGTTGCCAGACTTGATCAGCAGGATCACCTGTTGGGTCGGTTCGCTGTGGCGTTGCAAACCCTGCTTGAACGCACGGCTCATTTCGCTCCCGTTGCCGATGGGTCGGTTGTCGCTCCTGGGCCCGCTCCTACTGCCGCTCCGGTTGTTGCGCCAGAGTCTACCCCGACACCTGTTGTTGCACCTGCGGTGTTTCGTGGTATGACCGGTTCTGCCCCTCTTCCACAGCGCTTTGGGGGAGAGCCAACTCAGTGCCGAGGTTTCCTTAACCAGGTGGGCATTTATTTCGAGTTGCTGCCACATGCCTTTCCCACTGAGAGATCAAAGGTGGGCTTCTTGATCTCGCTGCTCTCGGACAAGGCCTTGGCCTGGGCCAGCCCTTTATGGGAGAACAACAATCCGGTGGTTGCCGAGTTTTCCGGTTTTGTTGCTTCTCTTCGGAAGGTATTCGATGTGCCGGCTCGTGCTGCCTCTGCTGCGAAGCTCCTTATGTCCATCAGACAGGGTTCACGATCCGTAGCTGAATACGCCATTGAGTTTCGTACCCTGGCAGCAGAGGTGGGCTGGAATAATGAGGCTCTGGTCGCTGCTTTCTCTCATGGTCTCTCGGATGCCTTGAAGGATGAGGTTGCAGCTAAGGACCTACCAGTGGAGCTCGAGTCTCTTATTTCTTTCCTGATTTTGATTGACACCAGACTCAGGGAGAGACCTTCCTTTAAGGAGAGCCTGCGGAGGTTTTCTAACAGATTGGCGCCTACGTTTGCTGTCCCACCCGTGCCTCCCTCTCCTCCCACGCCTCCTGGGGATGACTTGTCTGGGGGTGAACCCATGCAGCTGGGGTTTGCTCGCCTGTCCGAGGGGGAGAGGGTACTCCGGAGACGCGAGGGCCGATGCATGTACTGTGGTCTCGGTGGGCATTTTCGGTTGGCATGTCCGAACCGTCCGGGAAACGCTCGCACCTGAGATCCTGTCGGGGGCAGATCTTGGGTGGAGTCTCCTCGTCCCCGGTTTCCCGTGTTGACAAACCACTGATCACTGTTGTCCTCTCCTGGGTCGGGGGCTCGGTGACGACCCAGGCGTTGGTGGACTCTGGTGCTGGTGGTTTGTTCATTGATAATGTGTTCGCTGCCGCCAATTCCATTCCTCTGCAGGCTCGAGGTTCCCCACTGGCTCTTGAGGCGATAGACGGCAGACCCCTTCTGCCGCCACACGTGACTCATGAGACCCTTCCAGTGGGGATAGCCATTGGTGCCGTTCACAGAGAGTCGGTCTGCCTCCAGGTTATTTCGTCTCCACACTACTCGGTGGTCTTGGGGTACCCCTGGCTCCGGAAGCATAATCCGACTTTCGATTGGAGATCGGCCGAGATCCTCTCGTGGTCACCGCAGTGTGGGGCTAGTTGCATCCATGGGTCTGTCAAGTTGCTGTGTACTTCCTCGGACTCTCTGTTGCCTCCTGAATACGAGGAGTACCGGGATGTATTCGATAAGGTGCGCGCGGTTGCCCTACCTCCGCACCGCCCATACGATTGTGCCATAGAGTTACAATCTGGTGCCGTTCCTCCTCGTGGCAAAGTCTATCCACTGTCGGTAGCGGAGAATGAGGCCATGGAGGAGTACGTGAGGGAGGCGCTTTCACGCGGACACATTCGCAAATCCTCGTCCCCGGCAGGGGCTGGATTTTTCTTTGTGAAAAAGAAGGGCGGTGAGTTGAGGCCTTGCATCGATTACAGGGGTCTCAATCGCATCACGATCAAGAACGCTTACCCGATACCCTTGATTTCCGAGCTGTTCGATCGCCTTAAAGGGGCCACGGTCTTTACCAAACTCGACCTGAGGGCGGCATATAACCTGGTAAGGATCAAGGCGGGCGATGAGTGGAAGACCGCGTTTAACACCAGGACCGGTCATTATGAATCCTTGGTTATGCCCTTTGGGTTGTGCAATGCGCCCGCAGTCTTTCAGGAATTCATCAACGATGTTTTCCGTGACCTGTTGCAGCAGTGTGTGGTGGTCTATTTGGATGACATCTTGGTATATTCTGAATCCATGGAGGCCCACATTCTGGATGTCAGACGAGTGTTGCAACGGTTACGAGAGAACAAGCTGTTCGGTAAGCTTGAGAAATGCGAATTTCACCGATCCCAGGTAACCTTCTTAGGTTACATCATTTCCTCTGAGGGGTTCTCCATGGATCCTGAGAAGGTTTCGGCTGTCTTACAGTGGCCCCAGCCCAGTGGTCTTCGTTCCCTGCAGCGCTTTTTGGGCTTCGCCAATTATTATCGGAAGTTCATCAGGGACTTTTCCATGCTAGCCAAGCCTCTCACGGATCTGACCAGGAAGGGCAGTAATTCCCAGGTCTGGCCGCTCGAGGCCATCCGAGCTTTTGAGGCTCTAAAGTCCGCCTTTGTGTCGGCTCCGATTCTGTCGCATCCCAACCCTGGGTTGCCCTTTGTCCTCGAGGTGGACGCGTCTGAGACGGGAGTAGGCGCCCTTCTGTCTCAGCGTAGAACACCAGAGGGTCCTCTGCTTCCTTGTGGGTTTTACTCCCGGAAACTGTCTTCCGCGGAGTGCAACTATCAGATTGGTGACAGGGAGTTTTTGGCCATCGTGCAGGCCCTTAAAGAATGGAGGCACTTGCTCGAGGGTTCGGTGGTTCCGGTCCTCATCCTGACGGACCACAAGAATCTGACCTACCTTTCTGAGGCCAAGAGATTGACACCACGTCAGGCCAGATGGGCTCTGTTCTTGTCACGTTTTAATTACGTGGTCTCCTACCTACCCGGGTCCAAGAACATCAGGGCGGATGCCTTATCACGGCAGTACTCCGAGCTGTCCAGGGAGGAGTCGATTCCGACTTCGGTCATACCTCCGAATCAGATCTTGGCCGCCATTCGCACCAGCCTGACCTCTCCCCTGGGTGAGCAGATTTTGGCGGCTCAATCTGGTGCTCCCTCTGGGAGACCCAACGGCAGATGTTTTGTGCCTGAGGAGTTGCGCACTCGGTTGTTGCGAACCTACCATAACTCCAAGACCGCGGGGCATCCTGGAAAGAATCAGCTGTCCTGGGCTGTTTCACGTCTGTTCTGGTGGCCTTCCCTACGTTCCGACATCGCCGCATATGTAGCGGCATGCTCCGTTTGTGCCCAGAGTAAGTCCCCTCGGCACCTTCCGTTGGGCCTTCTGCAACCCATAGCCACCGGGGAGCGCCCATGGTCACACCTGGGGATGGATTTCATTGTGGACCTCCCTGCATCCCGAGGCCATACGGTCATTCTCATGATTGTGGATCGGTTTTCCAAAATGTGCCACTGTGTTCCTCTCAAGAAGTTACCCTCTGCACAAGAGTTGGCCACGATTTTTGCCAGGGAGGTCTTCCGGTTGCACGGTATGCCCAAGGAGATTGTGTCGGATCGGGGGAGTCAGTTTGTGTCCAGGTTCTGGCGCGCCTTTTGCTCCCAGTTGGGGATTCATCTCTCCTTCTCCTCGGCCTACCACCCTCAGTCCAATGGGGCCGCAGAACGATCCAATCAGGCCTTAGAGCAATTCCTTCGTTGCTATGTCTCCGATCACCAAGACAATTGGGTTGACCTCCTGCCTTGGGCTGAGTTTGCCAGGAACACGGCGGTGAACTCTTCCTCTGGGACGTCTCCCTTCATGGCCAATTATGGGTTCCAACCTGCCGTGTTACCGGAGGTATTCTCTCCCCAGGATATTCCGGCTGTGGAGGATCACCTTTCCGTCCTACGTGCTTCTTGGGTACTGATCCAGAAGTCCCTTGAGGTCTCTGCGCAGCGCCAGAGACTCCAGGCTGATCGCAGACGAGCGCCTGCTCCTTCCTACCAGGTCGGAGACCGTGTATGGTTGTCCACCCGCAACCTCAACCTTCGAGTGCCCACTCCCAAGCTGGCGCCTCGCTTTGTTGGTCCCTTCCGAGTGCTTCGCAGGGTAAACCCGGTAGCCTATGCCCTTGCGCTTCCTCCTGGCATGCGGATCTCCAACGTGTTTCATGTCTCCCTGTTGAAGCCACTGGTGTGTAATCGTTTCACTTCCTCGGTTCCTCGGCCTCGTCCGGTCCAAGTGGGTAATCGTGAGGAGTATGAGGTGAGCAATATCCTGGACTCACGCCTGGTCCGCGGTCGGGTGCAGTTTTTGGTCCATTGGCGTGGTTATGGTCCAGAGGAGCGTTCCTGGGTTCCCTCCGCAGATGTCCATGCTCCTGCCTTGCTCCGAGCCTTCCACGCACGCTTCCCTCAGAAACCGTTCTTTACTCCGCGGAGGAGGGGCCCTTGAGGGGGAGGTACTGTCATGGTCTTACCTTCTTGCTGTTCTCCTTCATTTGACATGTGCTGGCGGCCATCTTGGTTTCTGGGTTTCTTGTAGCCTCCCACCCTGCGGCTCCTCCTTCCCACTGGGAGGAGCTGGATGCCCAGCTCATATATATAGGAGGTCTGTGGCTTCAGTTCCTTGCTTGGTCCTCCTGTGTTCACATGCTTCTAGACTGCTGCTGCTTCTGGTTCCTGATCCTGGTTTCGTCCGACTACCCTGCTGGTTCCTGATCCTGGTTTCGTCCGACTACCCTGCTGGTTCCTGATCCTGGCTTCGTCTGACTACCCTGCTGGTTCCTGATCCTGGCTTCGTCTGACTACCCTTCTGGTTCCTGACCTCTGGCTTCGCAAAGACTCTGCTTCGGTTTCGCCATCCGTTTGGACTTTTGCTTTACAGCTTTATTTTCAATAAAGCCTTCTTATTTTCACTTATCCCTTGTTGTACGTCTGGTTCATGGTTCCGTGACACATGGGCCATGACAGCCACATAAAATCCAGGGAATGCAGGTCAGCATGCAAGCCAAGTACACTTTGCTTGTAACCCCGTCCGGTGCCATTACAGCTTTCATCGGATCCAGGGATGCAAGTACCAACATGCATGCTGAACCCGCCATATACTTCTCCTGGAGCCAGATGGCTAATGGTAAAGTCAGTATAAAACTGAGTCTGCTTATATAGAACCTACCATTAGCCATCTGGCTCCAGGAGAAGTATATGGTGGGTTCAGCATGCATGTTGGTACTTGCATCCCTGGATCCGATGAAAGCTGTAATGGCACCGGACGGGGTTACAAGCAAAGTGTACTTGGCTTGCATGCTGACCTGCATTCCCTGGATTTTATGTGGCTGTCATGGCCCATGAACAGGTGGGAACAAAAGTTAGGGACCACTCAATTGAGACGACCTTGACGCGGTGAGTGGCTTACTATGCTTTGGCCAAAATATAAACCAATGTCTCATCCAGCATGGAGGGCAGAGTGCTGGATGTAGTGTGCGATCACATTTGCATTTTCCGTTTGTGTATATATTTCGCCATAGTGATGTGCACCTGCAGGCAGGTTGTGCGGACTCAACCCCCTATATTTTTTTCTTTGTAGCATATATTGGAGGCGTGGCGATCTCCTTTGAGTCAAGCACACCTGACCAGTTAATCTGTCCTGGAGGCTGGTTTTAAAGTCAGTATAAAACTGAGTCTGCTTATATAGAACCTACCATTAGCCATCTGGCTCCAGGAGAAGTATATGGTGGGTTCAGCATGCATGTTGGTACTTGCATCCCTGGATCCGATGAAAGCTGTAATGGCACCGGACGGGGTTACAAGCAAAGTGTACTTGGCTTGCATGCTGACCTGC